>NW_027211615.1:17477500-18092500 GCF_022749685.1 Semicossyphus pulcher | reverse complement strand
CTCGGCCTTTGAAGGAAACGCAATATGAACGAGTCTAATTGAAAATAAATAGAGCGTTTGTGTCAGCTACACCTATTTGTTTCAGCAGCGTGGACGTCATACATCATCCTCAGCCGTCAAAGTCAAAGCCTCTAATCCGGTTTCTCCCTCAGACGGGCCGCGTCACTGTTGGAAACAATGTTGATTAAATTCTCTTAAAGCTACAATTCACAGCCTGAGATGTTTTCTGATCTTCTTTTTGACATAAACTGTGATGCTGAAATCTGACTAACCCCAGATTACTCCTCCTGCATCTGTAGCAACCGCAGCATCAGGGCAGACCATGACATGTACATTTGTGTTGAGCTAACTGGCCTCTTCTTTAGGTACAATCTAATGTGCTCAAATGCAACATCTCTGTGCTAAATTTCTGTCTTTAATCTTTTTTTATTCAAACTGTCAGAAAGGTAATAATTGAAAGGTGTTCTAGTATTCTGCTGCTGTCATGTATGTAACTGGGGTGGACAAAATATTAAGAACACCTCTAAAAAATGAACAATTATCATTTTGTAAAGGCAGAATTTTTTGGCAGAGCCGTCTGATTTCGTCACATTAGATTGTACAAGTGTACCTATGAAGTGGCCCATTGAGTGGATATTCATAAGGCTAATCATCACGCCATCATTCAGTTGACATTAAATGAAGGATAGATTTATTTTCGATGCACTTTGCACTCTGAATTTGTTTGAATTCTTATCAATCAATAAAGGAAGTGCTCTGCCAAAATAGAAGAAAAATTATCTTGTATCTGTTGCCTTAAGCAGGTCTGTAATAAGTACATCTCGGATTCAATTTAGACCAAATGAATAATTAGATGGCCGACAAGCAAGCACTCTGCTCATGCATTCATCTTCCCAGGCTAAAGCTAACAAGCTAGTTTGACAAGAACAACATAGACAGGTAGTTTGATGCAGTATTATGACAATGATGCTCGGCACTACTCTCCCCAACGCTCTCACATGAACTCATCCTGCACTGTAAGTGAGGTTGAGCACATTTGCATGTGAAGCGGGAGGGGCTTTAACATTTCTCTTGTTGGATAGCCTGCATTCAAAATGCGTGTGTTTTTCAAAGTTGCCTACCCTAGCTCTCTCTCGGCTAGCTAGCAGGTAGTATAACAACTCTCCCTAATGTGATTTATGTTCTTGTGTTTGTTTATTGAGAGCGAAAGATGCAGCAACAAGACTTTACAACCCCAGTCTGAACTATTTTGGTCGATATGATTTTGACTCACATCAGCTGATTTACATTTAAATGTCACATGTGGGTGACAAACACAGTGGTGTAATAAACATATTACTAAAGCTACAGGGTGTTTAGAATATGCCTTATCTACAGCATTCAGGTAGGCTATACAACTGACAGTTATTAGCATTAGCATCTCATGCTACACAAGAGACATCAAACAGAGTCCCAAAACAGAAAGAATTGGAACAAACAATCTTTGTGCAAATTTAGACATTTACCTGAATAGTAACAGTCAGTCAGGTCTAAACCTAGTCTATATTTGCAAAAACTCACCCCTGAGGTGCCCACACAACTTCACCTGAGGTTGCTATGACAACACATGTACAACTTTGCAGTCAGTACAGGGTAACAGAGCTAGCTTACAGCCAGTATGTTTTCAGCCCGAGATATTTTAAAAACCGTAACAACTTAACCAGCTAACCTTTCTTAAGGTTACCAAAGGGTTGTGCTAGGACAGGCTACACCACACGAAACGGCTCCAACTCAACCATATTACTGACAACAAACGTTAGCAGAAAGAGGGAGGCCTTTCAAAGACGCCAATATGTTAGGAAACATGTCCACTCAGAGCGGCAACAACGACAGATATACAAACTCACTGCCAACCATATTATTTGGGGGAAACCTCACCTGTTGCTGAGCTTCATCGACTTCAAACAATGGCGCCGTCGAGAGTCCGGGTTGTTTAGTTTCCGGTGAGTCTTAATCACGCGCTGGAAACAAGTATCCGTTTACTTCCTCATTCGGAAACAGGTGCCTTTGAGTTTTAATGGTGACAAACTGAACAAACACGGACAAGTTTGCCCAGCAGTAGTCCCAGCGCTGTTTAACATAACACGGAAGTCGGCAAGTCGCCATTTTCTCAACTCTACAGGCCACAGCGCGCAAAAAAATAGCATAAGAAAATTTCACCGTCTACCATTTGACTTAAATTATTAGATATAACTTTTACCTTAAAACTCATCGTCGAAAATGTTTAAAATCCAGTGTCTGTGTGTATTTTCCGCAGCATACGTCCATAGTTACACAGGAAACACGCAGGTGTGACAAATGTAAGCTAATTAATGACGTCTGATTTTTCTTCAGACTTCAGTGTTACAACGTAAAGTTTGAAGGCTTAAGCCTACCTGGACCCTTTACCTTTCACATCCACACTGCTTCTAAACCTTTTTTTAATCTTATTTTAATTTTCTTGAAATTTGATATCCCTTCAAAATGATCAATTTCGTTCTTCTAAGAGTTTCACAGTTTTCCACATTGCACAAAAATATAACTTTGAGGAAGAACTACTAAATATCTTTCATATTATTTTTTATCCCATTCAGCTTTATTGTTTTATCTGAAACAGTCAAATTTAAAGATTCTGACTGGCTAATACCTTTTCAGGATATTAAAATCAAAGACAAACTCAGTGGCTCTGAATGAAGCTATTGATTAATGACTTATATTAATTACACCTGTATCTTCCCTTTAGTCAAGCGCTGCTGGGAAAAAGAAAAAGCTCTTTATAGTCCCTGATGCCATATCAAGACCTCCAACACACCCATTAATGTACAAATGTACAATTATTTAGTTACCTGTACCTTTAATTTGTGATGCTGCCCCCTGTGTTTGCAGCAGTCGAGTGCACTGTGGATGTTTCATATTATTCACCTTAATGGTAGCTCAGTGACTCTACAGTCTTGACTTTGATCCTCATTGATGCCCTGCGGCCTCGCTGGCCTCAGTACTTGTGCTTTTATTTACTGGGCCGTGTGCGGAGGTATCTTTCTCCGAGGAAGAAGCTCCATTCTCTGTCCGAGCTAAATCAATATCCCATTATAGTGTTTCAGAGGGAAATGGCTTAGAGGAAAGAAAGAGAAATAACCTCATATATTACGGCAACACCCATCCAGGGACGTGTCTCTCTGCTTCTCTGATCGGAGGTGAAGTTCGGGTGAAAGAGTTGGAAATGAGAACTGTTGAATTTAGAGAATATGGAGGACCCAAACAACAAAGAGAAAATAAACTGTTGATGGCTGAAAGGAAGTCCCTGAATAATCTGACAGTGTGCTGTTTAAAAAAAACTCTGCTTGATATGAGACACAGAGAGAAGAAGTAGTAGAAGAAGAAGAGGAGGAGGCTGTAGAGGGTGATGAAGGAAAAATCCATGCAACACATCTCAATGTTTTTATGGCCGTTTTTTAATTGAAACCAGCTTCACTGATAACAAACATGCAATATCACTGTACAAGCCAACACCACAGATAAGTGTTACTCATTCAGGTCCCGACACAGTGTCAAGGATTAGCTAGCACACACACACACACACACACACGCACACACACTTCCAGATGTTGTACAGAGATAAACACGCTCTACATCTTTTGCTCTTTGACACACAAACAAACACACGCACACGTACGCACAGTCATATTTACATATCACAGTGAATGATGGTTAAAAACGATGCGGGGAGGAGGATTACACTGTTCTCCCGGTCCGACCACAGATGAGAATGGCAGCACAGCTCCGGTGATAGCGAGTGTGTGTGTCTGACTGAGGCGGGATAAGGAGTGAGATGATGACAGTGAGGATGTGAGTAGAAAACGAGACCTTTTATCAGCGGCCTGAAATCTTTGCGGCAGGCGGGGGTGTCTCTGAGCGTTTAGAAACAGGATGAGACTCCTAATATAAAAGGAAAAGAGGCCTGCGTAGAAGAAATCTCCTCACTCAATCTGTGCTACATTTAAATGCATGGTGTAATTACAGTATCATAAATACAGGGCTTCAGAAAGAGGGTTGGGGTATTGCTTGGATGATAAAACAACTGATATCACTACCTGCAAATGCGCTTTAAGAAATGTAAAACAAAAGCCAACAAAAACAGAATAAAATAAACAAAAATAAAAGGCCACACTACCAAAAAATAAACCTTCAATTCCAATAAATAAATAAATACTTTAAAACGTCATACAAAATTCTGACATTACCCTTTTTTCCAACATTTAATGGAAGTTCTGTCTACAAATGTAAGATAATAAATATATTTAGTATTTTCAGTAACACTTAGGTTTAGGTGGGTTTATTTGGGATATCTCTTATATCTTTAAGCAAAAACTGGATTATAAACAGTAGGAAAGATCTCTGCAGAAACTCTATTTAATACTGCTCATATCACAATGGTTACGACACGATAAAATACTGCAAATTATCAAAACTGTACAGAAAAACTTACAAGTTTCTCTAAAATACATTTTCACTGTTAGTGTGTGAGAAGAGAGAGAGCTCGTCTCTGTTCGACCAGCGGAGCAGCAGCCCGTCCTTCAGGTGGACCGACGACTCGACAAACAGATCCCTCTCTGCTGATTGTTCTGCACTCGGCTGCTCTGGTCTGGAGCAGAGCGCCAGGCCTCAGGGTGCCTCAACCTCGTCAGCAGCTCGCACCACCCCTCTGAAGCTCCTGCTGATGGCTACTACAAGTTTACATGGAGCTGAAGACTCACAGTCTAGGAAGAGCCAGGACATCCTGGTAAAGTCTTCTGCTCCAGTCCACAGTTTTTTTTCTTCTTTTCTCCGTGCTGTGTTTTTAAAATGTGTTTCTTAGATATTCCTCTAGCTAATCTACGTCACGGTTACAGGTGTGAGTGTTAGTGGCACGCCACCAAGCGGTGGGGTGTTTTGGCTGGGTGAGGGCACTGCCACCCTGGTTGTGTGTGTATGTGTGTGTTTTTTTCAGTGTGGAGGAGGGCAGTTCTCGGGCTGGCAGCTCAGCGATGGCGATAGTGTCTCATGAGGGGGACGATGCAGGAAGGGGGTCCAGACATCTTGAGGAAGGGGTGCTGGAGGAGTTCCTGTGCGGTGGCTCTCTGCGACGGCTCCCTCACCAGCATCAGGTCCAGGAAGGAGC
Organism: Semicossyphus pulcher; assembly: GCF_022749685.1. Classification (NCBI taxonomy): domain Eukaryota; kingdom Metazoa; phylum Chordata; class Actinopteri; order Labriformes; family Labridae; genus Semicossyphus; species Semicossyphus pulcher. The sequence continues at coordinate 18,087,324 of NW_027211615.1, read as the reverse complement.
GCAGCACCGTGGACACCTGAAGACGAAAACATAATATTTAATTCTGGTCCTTTAATTAATCTCTATATATATTCATGTAAGAGAAGTTTATTGCTCAGAAATGTGAACGAAATATCTTAGATGGCATGTCAGCTGGTGTATCAAACAACATCATCAACTAACATTTTCATGAACTACTGGTTTGATATAGAAACAAAAAAACCCACACATCTGTAGTCATTACTTTGTTTTAGCTCTTATTACTAAATTCAGCATGCTAACATGCTACAGTTAGCATGCTGACATGAGCATAAAGCTAGAAGCCTGAGTAAAGCCTCTCTGCACTGTTAGCATGACTCTTTGTCTGGTTTAAAGATATACTTAGGGCTGCGGTAACTGCATGACCACAATACTGTGGTTATGTGATGCTGACTGCGGAGTGGACCCAGTGACCGTCATCACTGATTTTTAAATACTATAGACCATTGACTGTTTAAAAAGATGGACGACATGACAGCTCCCTAAAAGTGAATCCAAAACATCTCTATCGCCCCCTGTTGACTGGCTGCAGTATAGGTCATAAAGCCCGCCTCCTCCATGTTAACAGATGAGACATGAGTCAAACTATAAAATCAAAATACACGGCAAAGAAATTTTTCTCAAAATGCTGATTTACGTCCAAGTGTTCATTTTTCTCACAAGTTTTAATTAGTTATATGATGCTGTAAAAAAGGATGATTGACAGCTCTGTTGACAAATACGGCTCCTGCAGCCGATCTGTTCTGGATTAGCAGAGTAGAGGACGAACAGCGAGAGGAGAGGTTACTAAAACAATCACTACAGTCATTGAAGTTTCCATATCTGTGAACGTCTGCTTCAGACCAACACAAGAAGCTGTTCTGCTGTTAAATACGCCGACGTGCGGGATCTTTGCTGGTAATTTAAGTGTGTGTTTTGGTTAGCGGTAGTGTCTACGGTGGCTCCATCCACCGATCTCTACTGCGCAGCTCTGGCTCCAAATGACGTCACTGTCACAAGGTAGCAGCGCCTATCACAGGGGCTATTTTGGCTTCAATTTCGTACAATGAGAGCAGATGGAGACACGTCATCCATCTTTATATACAGTCTTATATACTTAAAATCTCAGGTTCAATAAATTGACTGAAACTGAAATAAAACATGAAACTTAATAAATATAAAAGGCCCAATATTAGCAGTGAAGCACAGTTTTTTCCCCTTCACTCAAACGCAAACACTTCACATCTACAGGTCGCTTTGGCGGCACGGAGAAAACAGTAGGACCTGAATGCTGCCAGGTAACAGTGCAGTATAGGTTGTTGTGCAATTGTGCAATTGTGCAAACATCTGTATGTATTATTTCAATGCATTCCTCTTCAGTCACAGGTGACCACATAAAAATCCAAAATTTTTTATGCAGTGACAGACTGTATCTTTAAATACAGAGTATCCTTGCTCTGTGCTTATCGTCCATAAAACCTTCATTAAACCGTTTCTCACCTTGTGCGACTCTTTTAGCCGCGGGGGCAGGTTGTCTCGTATCCTCCTCATGGCCTGCAGAGGGGGTTCGTTGAAGTAAGGGGGCTCTCCGTCCACCATCTCGATCACCATGATGCCTAAAGACCAGATATCCACCTGGAAAAACACAAAAGCATCCATTGTGTCTACTGCACCTGTAGTAAAATGTAAGGCAGAAAATGCTATGTGTCTTTCATCCTCACCTCAGTCCCATAAGGTAGTCTGGAGATGACCTCGGGTGCCATCCAGTACGGCGTGCCCACCAGGGACTTCCTCTTGGGCACCTCTTTGGAAACTTGTGCACAGAAGCCGAAGTCTGACAGTTTGATCTGCAAACACAGACAGGATGCTGCGTTCAGGTTCCACTCTCCATCATGCAGGTGTGGAAGGAGGTGAGTTCAGCACCTCTGTGTTTGCCGCGGAGAAGTGCACTGACCCGTTGTGATGAAGAGCTTTCATAGAAGACACTAATCTTCCGTATTAGTGGTTAATTATCCTTCAATTAATCACGTCTTATCAGCTCGTTAGGAGGCGTTAGGCGGGATTTAATTACTGGGGCACGAGTGGTAATTGATGATGATGAGTTTCTGGCTCTGGATGGTGACAAGTCGCACACCACAGAGAAGGTCAGCGTGTGTGTGTGTGTGTGTGTGTGTGTGTGTGTGTGTGTGTGTGTTATAACAAAATCACCAGTGACAGAAACAAGGGTCAGAGTATCGGTTATTAATACTCGGGGTGTTAGTTAGATCGCAGTTTAAACAGGAGATCTTCAGTGTTTAATCATAAAGGTAGGAGTCGGATTATATAACATACATAAGCACACACGCACAGAGACACACACACACGCACACTGATCACGCGCACTTACCCTGCCGTCACTGGTCAGCAGGATGGAGTCGCTCTTGATGTCGCGGTGGATGACGCCCTGTGTGTGCAGGTAGGACAGAGCCCTCAGCACCGACAGACACACTGTAGCAATTTGCTCCTCGTTCATCCTGTGGAGACACACACACACACACACACACACACACACACACACACACACACACACACACACACACACAGACACACACACAGACAAATATGAGTCAGCAATGGAGAAGAATGGAAGAAGAAGAGCATATTTGACATGTTGAAATTTAATAAGACCCAAACAAATAGTACAAAAAGATGAAGTAACTGATCTTGTTGAAACGTCTGCTCATTTTTCACGTCAGTTAAATAAAGTCTGCACACAAATACACAAAATAAGTAGACGAGGACACGACAATAAACAATCTCACTGTATGCTGAATAACTTTCATTGTGCTGCAGTCATTAAGGGACTGTATGCAAATTATCAGGAGGGAGGGGTCAGAAAAGTGGGAGGGTATTGTAATTTTTTTTTTCGAAGGAGAGTTGGAGGGTTTATTTATCCTTTTATTTTTATTCCAAAATTATACTTATTTCTTACATTAGATTACATTACAGCACTCTCTTGTTATATATTTTAGCTTGTGATTTTGTTGTATTTATCAAATTATATTTATTCTATTAGCTACTCACAGTATGTATTCTGCTGTATTAATCTTTTTCCATTTTCTTTTTCTTTCTTTTTATTTATTCAATACGTATCCTCTACTGTTTGTAGTTTATCTTTTTAATTGTTTTTCTTTTATTTTCTGTACTTTTTTTTCTTTCTCTGTGATGCATTGTAGGAAAGAAAAATGTGTCTAAAAAATTTGATTAAATCAGTTTGTTTATAAACTATGCACCATTTTTTAAAGAAACGTCAACAACAACAAAAAGCTAATAACTGAAGATATATTTTCATATTTAAAGTTATACTCTTGAAGATCTCAGGTTCGTTCTCTATGGCTACACCTATGGCGATAAACTGTAATTGCTGGAGCACACTTCCCAGATATCCAGACAGTGTCACATGTGTGACGTCCACGGTTGGCTCCAGTTGTAACTCTTGATTTTCCTCGCTGACGGTCGCTTTCCTTTTTAGACTGTTTGCCTTCATCTGAGCGTCGAATTTGTTTCTTTTTCTTTGGATTTTCACTTATTGTTGAAGTTGTATCTGTAGTCATCCATCTTTTCTTTGTTTGTTCAGCCATAGTAGATTACTGTTTACTCGCAACACTTGCAGAGACCGGAAAAGCAGCCGCTTAGCTCCGCCTACCCTCTCTGGCAGACCAACCACTGCTGGGTGTTACTTTTTTTTCGCTAATGTCGCCACAGACACCCAGTCCATAATAATACTATATACTGCAAATGCAAAGGCTTTCATCAGTGGGCCATAGGCTCAATCACCATTGTGTTCTCTCATTCGGTGATAGATAACGACTTAACAGACATTTATTTAAATAAAAATCTTCGAGATTGTCACTTTAAATTAATAAGACACTTTCTTGGTGGTAGAAATGACTCCTGCTCTTTAGGCTACAGCACAGAGTTTCCAGTTAAACACAGCTAAGATGGAGCAGAGACCTCCCCCCTGTCGCCTGCAGCGGCTGTAACTGTGATGTGCAGAGCGGGCATGCAGGAGGGTCCCATATGGAGAGCCGGGGCGATGCAGTGCGTCTGACTGAACTCAAACTCACAGCTCCACTGAACATTTAACATCCAGACCCAGCTGGCCGGGCCATGCTGTGTGTTTGTGAGTGTGTGTGTGTGTGTGTGTGTGTGTGCGCTTGACATACAGTACATGTGGAGAGGGAGAGACACGCTCGTTTGCAAGTTGTACATGTTCATACACACGCACATAGATGCTCTCTTTAACTCTCACAACACACACACCACATCCTATCACTCAGTACAAAAGACCCCAATGACAATAACAAACACACACACAAACACACACACATAGATGTATGTATAGATTGCAGCAGATTTTACCGTCACACATGTATGCGTTTACAATCACAGGAGATAAACGAACCTTCTGCTAATGAGAAAACAACTGGCTAACTCTAAGTGAATGAGATGGAGATGTTTACAAAAAAATAATTCACCTCTTACAGCCCTCCCTCCCCCCTCCAACACACACACACACACACACACACACACACACACACACACACACACACACACACACAAGAACACACACACACACACATATTGAAAGGAAAACAGGATCACTGAAATAGAAAATTGTTTCAAACACAAAGTGAAAAGCTGTTTTAATGAGCCTGTAAAGGTTTGCCAAGGGGAGGACAATCACACACGCACCTGCGTGCACACACACACACATAGCAGTGAGCACATATACATAATGCTTCTACACTTACACTGGATAAAATCCCTGTGAAGTGCAGCTCATTAACAAACTCTGAAGTATAATTGAAATTTGAACGTGATAGAAATAGTTAAAGACAGGCGCCCGCTCTGACACTGCTGACTCGCCTGTGTGTGTGCGTGTATCTCAAAGTGTGTGTGTGTCTGCTGCCAACAAGCCAGCGACCTGATGAGGCTTACACAACGCAAGGCAGGAAGCAGTTATTCCACAACAAAAGGCTCAACAGAAAAAGCACAAAGGTTTCACCTGGACAAACACAGCTGAAAAACGCTGCCATGGACTTAAACAACCTGTAATAATGAAACCAAGAGGTCAGTAAGTATGGTTTCTTATCACAAACAACTCAATAATGAGATTCATATGCCATCTAGCTAGCTGAATTTTTATAGTAAATCATGTTTTTCCTCCTTTGTAATATTGTAAGTGAGAAAACTTCCACTTAGAATTAAACAAACTTGTGAAAAAGAGAAAAGTAGGACTTTTAAAACAGAACATTTGTGCCCTATAATATCCTCTTTACTGAGCTTCCCATTAGTACTTCTAAAAGCAGTCGTGCATACTGAAACTCTCACACACACACTGAACACACAAACAGGCAAACATCTGTGTGGGAGACTGTTCAAAATACTTCACGTTAGCAGCGGTGCTCAGCCTCACCAAAGCGTGTTATTAGCATCCGACACCGCGCAGCGCTAATGCTGACACTCCACGCAAATGACTGTAATTAAACACCAAGCACAAAGTAAGCTTAAAACAATGAGCTCAGAAACACGACTCGACAACAGAGAAGCAATTAGGAAAAGTTGGAGAACAATAATCCTCAAACTATCAAACGCTGGAGTGGATTACAGCCATCTGCTTGTTTCTGACGCTCGTCTTGTGTCTTTGAGAAGTTTCTGATGTGCAGGGAAAATCCAATGACCTTACCATTTTTAACAACACATCTTTACGTACTGGTTACCAGTGAAACACAACCCTTGTCCCAAAATCATAATGTGTTCAGTCATTTAAAGATGGAGGATATGAGCCTTCTCACATGTGGTGGCTTCCTCCATCTGATCGAGGGTTACCATACACAAGCTCAGGCCTTAGTCATTCAACACGACTCACTAACACACACGCAGCTGTGGCCTTATTCATGGCATCAGAAATATACTAAAACAGTTTAGTATGTTGCATACAGTCTACCTGTTTTAAATGAATAGTTATGTAGAGATGTTACCACTCCTTGTCTGTTAAATACAAGCAGCAACCTTCAGGTCTGAAAAATGAAGCCAACAAGTAGTGCTAAAAACTGCAGTTCCTCCAGTGGCCACTTGAGGCGGTTTTGGTCTCGATAGCTGATTTCTGTAGTCATGACAACCTTACTAGAGGTTATGCTTTAGTAGCTTCAATGTAAGAAGTTATGCATAATAAGAGACATGGTTACTCTGAGTGACAGGTTTGATGTGTCACATCATTGAACTTAACTGCTTGGCCATGTTTTATGTTGTTGGTGCCTTTTTTATGTAAATATCAGACAAATATTAAGGTTTGCTATTTGTTTTTTTTTATTGTACCAACAGAATGTCCAAGACATGTGTGCTGAAGCTTTTTCATTGAGCAAAATTCTAAAAAAAATCCTATTCTATATATTAGCAACAATTAGTCAGCACTCACTGTACCTGGCTTGTTAGTTCATTCAGTGTCTGTCAAATATTAATGTATTTGTTGGTCATTGAGTAGCAGTCAGGATTGTTTTTGGCTTTTCTGACAGATATGATGGGAGCCGTGGTGATAAGGACACCTGCTGTTCTAAGTTGCCCGTCACGTGCGGTTCTCTTATCGGAGTTTGGGGCAAACAAGTGGCGAGTCGCTCAGTCCACAACCTCTCTTTGCTATGGAATAGTATGGTTAACTAGCTAATTGCCAGCTAATCAATTAACCACAGCCACAGACTGTTTATTGTCACTTCTCGCTCTGAAAAAAACAACTTGGCGGTGGCCAGAAGGCAGAACTTTAGGCTTCATAAAGGCAGTCGACAAACCAATGTATGAAGTCATGATGGCTACGCCCCATAATTCACAAATTCTACTGTTAGACATGAACGGTTAGCTTAGCACAAAGACGGAAAATCAGTGGAATAAAAGCTAGCATAGCTCTTTCCAAATGTAACAAAAGCCACCTGCAGCACATCATAAGCTCACAAAGTGTCGTCTCAGCTAGTTTCCTGGAAACCTGATGACAAACTTGCTATCTTACGCTTCAACTTAAAGGTGCTGGCAGGTTGATTTAGTTACTGTTCCACAAAGCCACATTTGGATTTAGCTACATATCTAACGGACAAATACGCAGATGATACTGATCTAACCATCTACAACTTGACAGACACGCAGGTTTTGCCTCCTAAAAGTCTATTTTAGAATTTTGAAATACATGCACCTTGATTTACCTTCATACAGTGTAGTCCTTAAAAATGAATTTTGACGTATCTTTCTTCTGTTATGGTTACTGCCTTGTTTAGTTATGTCCACACTGCTGTGTTTATCTTGCATTGTGTTTCTATATTTAGGAGAGGTTACCTGGTGTGAGTCACGATGTCAGTGAGTGCCCCGCCCTCCAGAAACTCCATGACAACCCACAGCTCGTCTCCCACCAGGTAGCTGTTGTACATGTCGACCACGTTCTCGTGATGGTAGTCCCTCATGATCACCACCTAAAACGCACACACGCACACACACAAGGAAGGAAACGACTTTGATTTTAAATGTATATGTTCAGTTTCATATTATTATTGGAATATCACATGTCAGAGAGCTGTCACAAACCTATAAATTATTTATTCTGTCATGAAAAATAGGATATATTTAAATGTATTCACATCAAAAAGATGTAATCTACTATTTTCAATATTTTGTTCAATTTAATTTCAATTACTTTATCAATTTAACTCATGTGAACATGTTCTGGAGGCTTAGCTATAAAAGGGTTAATTCAGGATTTAATAGGATTACAAAAAGCAAATTAGTTCCCAACTGAACACCCACCGCTCCACATCTGTTTCACTGTACACACGCTAACATACAGCAGTACATCCCTTATCTCTCTCTCTTTTCTCCCTCCTACAAACATGCACACACACACACACACACACACTCAAACAAACACACACAAGCCCAGAACAGATCAGTGCCTCATTGCTAGATAAAGAAAAATCCCAGGGTCGCCCTTTACTCAATTAATATATTTTTCTGCTTAACAGTCATCACAAAGTTTTGTTGCAAATAAGATTTACAGAGAGCTCATTTTGACTACTTAGCATACTATGAATAGAAACAGCTCTGAATACATTTACTGCCTGGGGTTTTCAGTGTGAACGCTACTTACGAAATAAATGCAATTACAGATGTAAAACGTGCGGGTGGTTTGACTGCTGTATATATCTGGATGTATGTCAGTGGGATAGAGACAAACTGAATTTTGTTTCTCGTTAATAAGCGAGCGACTGTTTTTTCTGTGGGATAGTGAGATTTATTCTGATATTTTTAGCACAAAATGAGTCATTTTTAATGATGTTATTTAATCCAGCTTCACGTCTCCTGCTGTTTTTAAGCTGTTTACAATGGATGACTAATGTGAGCTCTGATCTCACATGTGGGGAGTGGGCGTTTTTTGTTTGGGTCGAAGCGACCGACGGTAGCAGAACAACGTCCAAAATCCAGCGTGTAAATTAAAAGTACTCTAATGCTAATTTTCACATGCAATACATAAAAACAGAACTAGAGTGAATGTGTTGTATAAACTAACAACACACAGAGATGTGTTAAAGCTCGCTGCTGTAGGTGTGAGCGTGCTTGAGTTAAGTGTACTGCAGTTATGTTCACACCTCATTAAAGAGCAGCTCTCTCCTCTGCTGTTTCCTGAGGTCCATCTTCTTCACAGCAACCTGCTTGCCGCTGTGTTTCTCACTGGCGATGCACACGATCCCCGTGGAGCCCTCGCCGATTTTAATAAAGCTGTCCAGGTATTCCCGAGGGTCGCCTGTAAAAGAGAAACACAAACAGAGCTCAGTTTTGACGCCACACTGGAACATTTTAGCGTCACTTTTTATCCTCCGTTTTCTCACCTGGGTTGACCACAAGTTGAAGCGCGGCTCTGAACTGCTCGTGGGAGACTCTGGAGGGTTGTGTGTCGGAGCTGGACCCCCAGGAAGGAGGCGGGTAGGCCCCCGGGGGGATGTAGGGCGATGAAGGCTGTGAGTAGGCCCCCTGTGTTTGAAATACACACATACAGTTTGACAGAGAAAAAGAGAGTGGCTTCCAAAACAGCATACATATATACACAGCACAATTGCATTAAATTGATGGATTGTGATCCATATGCGCATACTGTACCTGAGGGGTGTACGGTGGGCTGGGCTGGGAGGGGGGGTGGTGGTAGGGTGAAGGTTTGTAGTGGTGAAACACAGGAGGGTAGGGCAGGTGCACTGGGGGGTATCCAGGCGGCTTTGAGTGGCTTGGGGGTTGCTTTAGAGGTCCTCTGGGGTAAGTGTCACCACCTGTAACTTGGGGGCTGCCATCACGTAACGGACGCTCGTAGTCGCCCTGGAGGAGAGAGCACAAGGACGTTATTTAAATGATGGATCGTGACGTAAAGAAACAACAGTGTACACTTACACAGGCTCAGTGTAAAAACATGACCACACACTGTTCAAATTAAAATGCCAGCTCTACTTCCAGGTATGTCCTCCGGTACATTAGCCCTCGACAGACCTAACAGAGGACATTAAGTCTGTGGGACAGGGACCATACATTATCATTACCCTCCCACAATGCTCCTCTGCTCCTCCATTCATCAACCAGGAGCACAGGGAGCATCCAGATCTGGGACACACCTCTTCCTTAAGATCCTAGAAAGTCTCCTTTAAAGCGTGGGCATGAATACAGCTGCACACACACACACACACACACACTCTCTCTCTCTCTCTCTCTCACGTCACACACAGTGAGAGTGTAGAGCTAAACTCAGAGACCTATTAAAAGCTCAGTTGTATGACTCAGCAGAACTGGGCTGACTCATAATAGGCCTGGTTTACACACACAGAAAAGCACGCACACACTTAAACACACATCTCGAGGAAAATAATAACCCAGTACTTTATATTCAGCATTTATGTACCACGTCATAGGTCATGTAATAATGTGCTTATTCAGCCTTTGACATGTTTGATGCACAAAATACACTCTTAAAATTACTGAGTTAAAAAACTGACCCAGCGTAGGCTGATAAAGCACCAATGCAATACAAGGTGTACCAATGTTTTGTTTTTGACCAAGCATTGTAACATTAGTATTGAGGTACTGAAGCTTTATTGGGTAGAATCAATGACTGTATATAAAGATGGACGACGCGTCTCCATCTACTCTGGTGCTGCCATCTTGCGCTGGTGACGTCATTTGGAGCCAGAGCTGCACAGTAGAGACAGGCGGGTGTCGCCGCCGTAGCCACTACGCTAACCAAAACACTTAACTTACAGAAAAAACAGCAGGGATCCCGCACGCTGGCGTATTTAACAGCAGAACAGCTTCTTGTGTTGGTCTGAAGCAGACGTTCACAGATATGGAAACTTCAATGACTGTAGTGATTGTTTTAGTTATGTTTCCTCTCACCGTTCATCCTCCACTCTGCTAATCCAGAACAGATCGGCTGCAAGAGCCGGATTTGTCTACAGAGCTGTCAATCATCCTTTTAACAGCATCAAATAACCAATTAAAAATAAACTTGTCAGAAAAATGAACTTTGGACATAAATCATGAGCATGATAAGAACTAACTATAATGACAGAAACCATGTTTGAGAAAAATTTATCTGACGTTTATAGTTTGACTCAAGTCCCATCTGTTAACATGGAGGAGGCGGGCTTTATGACCTATACTGCAGCCAGTCAGCAGGGGGCGATAGAGATGTTTTGGATTCACTTTTAGGGCGCTGTCGTGTCGTCCATCTTTTTATACAGCCTGTCGGTAGAATTAACACCGTAACAGTGATCCTGGGACGAGATAACTGACGAGATCTGAAATTGTAACATTGTAACATAACCCCGTATATTGACTAACATTGGGTCAATTTTTAACCCAGAGTTAAATGGTGGATCCTATTGAAAAAAGGAAAAGAATCTCAATCTGCCTGGCTTGTTTAAAGGGGTTAATCCCATGTTTCATGTTCAGATCAGTTTTGTTACATTAATATTAGCAGCAGAATGACTGGACTAAGCAAGCGTATAAAGAAAGTGTGTGATTTTGTTAAAGGTATCTCACAAAGTTTAAAAAAGATGATGATGTAATGGCCAAATACAGACAGTCCAGGGTGGACTTCACAGACTATATAAAATATATACAGACACTAGTTTATCAGATTAAATTACCTCTGCCACACCTCTTAATAATGCTCTTTTAACAGCATGACAGAGAGGATAATAAAAAACTCCCTCTCTTTCTACTTCCTATTTCTCTCTCTCTCACACACACACTCACACACACTCACAGAGACAGGGCAGGAGGAGGAGCCCTGATGTGTTGGGATGCTGTATAATTACATGGTGTGAACTCTTTTAATCAATCACTCTCAGGCAGGTGTAGGGAGGAGGGATGGAGAAAGAGGAGGGAGGAAGGGGGGGTAGCTGCTGGGACGGCCCAGTCTCGAGCCCCCCTATCGCTGGCCGGCACCGCTGGCTGGCTGTCAGCCAAGGGTCTCCTGATCCATGTTGGTTAAACGCGCATTAATCTGAGTTTGGCAGGGTAATCAACAACCTAACTCAACTGTGAAATTGAATTCCGCGGTGGAACATCGTTCGGCCGCTTTTATGCTAAGGCTGCAGAAAGGGAAAGTGCCGCAACATCAATTTGTCACCGAGAGCTGCGGCACTGAGCTCGCAATGCCACAAAACACAGAGAGGGAGAATAGGAGAGAGAGGGAGCGCGCGCATGTGTGTGTGTGTGTGTGGCCGAGTCTCCATGCGGTCTACTGTTACATCCCCAGCGGCTCCAAACAACAGCAGGGAGAAAGAAGGATTTACTTCAGCGGTGTGAGTGGGCTGAATGAGAGAGAGGGAAGAAAGGAGAGAATGAGAGAGGAGAGAGAGAGAGGGGGGAGGGTTTGTTACAAGGTCCATGAGCCGAGAAGAATAGTGATTCTTAAGCTGCCGGATGACTCCTTGTTTCTCTTTTTTTTCCGACCACTGCTACAAAATCTGCAAACATCACAAGACAAATTAGGCTGCGTTGATTCCTCAGAAAGCTCTTAACTAGGCCTAAATTCAATTAAAGATATGACAAACACTAAATATTACCAAACTCAGTCTGCTTTATGTCATATCTTTTAGCTTCTTTTTATCAATATGGAAGCACTATTAAGTCGTCAATCTTTACACTCGCTCTACAATCTGCACATTCAGGAGAGCAAATGTGCCTCCTCCGGCAGCACGCCTCAGAAAGTGATGATGATAATAAACAATATCTAAGAAAAAATGACCTTCTCCTGCATCATTTCCAATCCTGCCACTCTTGCACTCTGTGTGGCAGGTTTTTTTTTTCTATGAGTGGCGATTTACTGAAGCATGCAGGTTAAATGGTTTTTCATCAAGGCACCCTGGGATCTACATCAGCAAACCCAGTTTTCCTTTCAACGACTGGACTCGCTGCGTGCGAAGGGGGGGTGGTGGAGGGCTGTGATAGGGGTATGCACACCTGTGTAATGGGTCTAATGGGGCACTATATACAGAAATCATATAAAGAAGAACCAGTCCATCTGTGATTGACCCCTGCTGTTGCAATGACGAGCAGCATCTTTTGCCCCCCACTACTCTACAACATCCTGTAATATGTTTTACTGTAAGAGACAGTCCTGTTTAATAATATTGGTATAAAAGGCTCAGCAGGAGGAACCTATACTGGAAACATATGGCTACATTTCACAGCCACTAATGCATGGAGGGTTTGTTTGCTCTCGTCTGTCTGAGTCTCTGTGTGGAGGAATCTCTGGGGTGTCTCAGCCTCTCCTGCTGCTCCACTGGAGCTCATCACAGGCTGCAGCACCGAGAGCCAACACACCTACAGTAAGAGTGTGTCTGATACAGGAAGGGAAGCCATGAAAGATGACATCTATGTCATGTTGCTGGCAGATTTAACCAACAATGAAATCTGTTATTTTAGATATACTGTACACTTTCTCAAATGTCAATAATATAGTTATCTGTTGAGTGGAATTAAATAGTCATGTGCACACTAGGGTTTTAAATCATCACAATACATGTTTATACAACAATATCTATATGTGATGCCTATTTACTACAATCTGCTGCATTCAAGTCAACTCAAAAAGAACAGAAATAAGATTTTATAATTATATTACTAAACTCTTCCAGACATGAGATGAAAAATCTTTTCTTCTCTGCTGAGGAACTTTCAGTTAGTGTTGATTTTGGCGCCCCCTGTGGACGAAGCTGTACCTCTTATCTCTGCTGATTTTGTCCTGTACATGCCTAAGTGGTGATTTTAAACAAAAAATCTCAGCCTGCTTTCTTTAACAGTCACATATATCACTCACTTTAAATTTGTGCCCTGGAAAATGTAAACAGAGGCAGCGTGCAGTTAATCGCTTCATCTGACACCTACCCCCCGCCAGCTCTTTCAGGCATTAAAAATAACTATATAGAAACAATCAATCTTGTCGCTGATGGTCTGCTTTGCTTTTGTAGCTCATATAGAGTAATGAGAATTAATTTCAGTCTGTTTCATAACAAGAGAAAAACTCCTCACAGGAGCTTTAATATAAAGAAAAACATTTTATAAATCTGTGGGTGTACCTTAAAGATGACGATACAGATCGTTGTTTTTACTTTGTATCGATGATATTCACTCACTGAATGCAGAGATCCACATCGATAGTGTTACACCCCTAAAGGCTACTGTGTATAATGGTGATCATACTCATTTTAACCATCTTATTTGTGTTAATAACATGCTGATTCAATGTGATCCCGGTTTATATTAGTCAGTGATCGTGTTGTTGTTTGCAGTTAATTTAAAATGCACAAATTTAAGCCTCTTTATGTTAACATGTGACCACATTATACCCTTAAACCCTAAGCTAGCTAAATTCGTATTAACATGTAATATTCCTAAAAGTGTACTTTTTGACCAGAATTTTGTTTGCTCTTTTTAGGACCTGTGTCCACTTACAGCGGTTTTTGTGCACCTATTTTCTATACATAACCAACGTAGTTCTGCGTCAATGTCAATGTTCAATGCCGGCCAATCAAAATCAAGAAGAGGCGGGACTTTGTCAACAACTATGGCAGAGGTGAATTTCAGTTTTTTGGAGGGTAAAATTTCCTTGTCTTCAGCTGCTGCTAACGCCAGGACACTATTCCTTCCCATTGTTTTTACATTTTCTTTGTAAAGTTTCCTTTAATAAAAGGAAATATTGAGCATCCAGAGTAACTTAAAACAGACATAACGATCACCAACAAGGGAAGCAGAAGTGCGGCCAGACAACTTTTTTAAACCTAGCAACAGTAAGCGTCAGTGAGAAGCGCTCTCTTCAATTCCTTTTGTAGTTTTTTTACTTTTCGATTCATATCATCTGATCATATCAAAATAACATAATTAATGTCGAATGTTGCACAATTATTACACAGCCTTTCCTAGTTCTGCCATCGTCTAGTCATGTCTACTTAATTTGATCTTGCTCTGCTGTTTTCACTCTCTTCCTTCCTTGTCGCTGCCTCTCGCTTCTGTCGTTTCCTCTACATTCCTTTGTTCCTCTCTTTGTCTCGTCTCAGTAACCCTGTCTGTAATTCAGAGCTTCCTGGTCGATGGTCAGCACGAGCATTAATTGATCTTTTCGCAGAGAAAGTGGCTTCTGAAGGGGGTAATTCTGTGTTGGCAGCACCTGCCTTCTTCAGGGAAGAAGTAGATTAACAGCTGACACCATCTATCTGGTAAGAGGGGAAGAAAGAGCGGTACAGAGCGAGAATGAGAGAGACTACAGGGCTGCAGGTGGATGGGAGGTGGGACTAAATGTGTTAAAGAATCTGTATAATTTTTGTATTCTTGTGAAAGGCTTTGTTTAGACATGTTCCCTGGTTAGTCACTTCAGCTTATATGCACTACACTTTGCAGATGAAAGTAAACACTATCACCGTTTCTGTGTTTGGTGTAGTTACCTTAGTTAAGGTCTGTGAGTTTCCAAGACTCTCCGAGAGGCGAGGGTAGGTGTAGGAGCTGTACGGGTGGGCCTGCGGGGGGTTCTTGAACGCCCCGCTGGCCGCATAAGGAACATTTGGCTCCTGCAGCCCGGAGCCTGACCGAGACCGCTGCCTGATTGCCGGCGTGGGGCTGGTCTGCGTCACGTAGGAACTCTTGGGCCGCTTGTCATATTCGTCCCGCAGGCCGCCGTAGCTCCACTCGCTGTCCGGGTAGTTTATCTGCTCGCTGTGTAGCGAGGCTCGAGACGGCGTTCCTACTGAAGTGTCCCTGTAGTCCTGACTGGAAGAGCCACCCACAGATGCCCGGTAGTAGCCGCTGGAGCCCACCCCGCTCCCCACCGTGGAGGCCACCTCGTCCGCAGAGCGCCCTTTGCTCTCCAGGTAGGTGTGGTAGTCCGGGGGAAGCTTGCCATAGTCTGATTTTTGGGGCATGGCGTCCGGGTAGAAGGGGCTGCGAATGGGGTGCGAGTGCCCATTCTGCTTGGTGAACCGATAGTGCCTCCCAAGGGCCCACTCCCCATCTACAGAGAAGCCGGGCCTGCTGGGGTCGAGAGAGAAGTCCCTGCTGGAGGTGTCGAGGTCACAGGAGTAGCGGGAGTAGTAGTGGTTGAACCCGTTCTCCTCTGGGGCGTTGGGGTGACCACTGACGGAGGGTTTGGAACTGGTTCCTGCCTGGTGGGGGCCTGGTGGACTCTCTTTACGCAGGGAGTTGGAGCGCGTCACTGAGATGTTGTCAAACTCCTCCAGGAGGCCGTTGATGGACGCGTCTTTGGGCGGGCGGTTCCCTCGAACAATCGTCTGCGAGAAGAACAAACACATTTACACTTAACATACGAGAGAGAGCTCAGCCTGAGAGTTTGATGGAGACGGCCCTGATACTTTGGGTTGCACAACATTCAGGTTCAGTTTAATCATTCACGGCTGACAACTGAATGAAATGAATTGAAATTCCAGTTTAAACAACTTGAGGTAACCAAGGCGCCAATTTTCAGGCTGGAAGTTCAATTCATGTGTATCAGGGCTTTGTGACAAGTATGACATCAATCATCACTTGCAATCAATGAACGTCGATATCGGTCATTTTAAAGAACAGCAGGCCACACAACCACTAGTTGTTGTGAGTTTGGATGCAGCTCTAAAATGCATGGAGATAAATGGCGGGATTCCTCAGATGCTAAAAGGAAACCAGTGGCGGATTCATGGAGCTAATTCCTGCCCCATTTCCCTCGCAACAGATTAGCTTCATTTTCAGTGGGCTGATGGGGACGCATTAATAGTCGTGATGTTGGGTTTAGCGCTCGTGAGGAGCGTGAGCACACCAGCACGCGCTTGCACACGAAAAAAAAAGAGAGAGAGAGAGGAGGAGAGAGATGAAGTGAACACACACGCTCACATCTGCTTCAAAGCAAAGGCAGCTTAAACATCAGGGGTGCTGCTGATCCCCTCCTACCTCGTGTTAAGCCCTTTTCACGGATGTGTCGTGAGTCATGGGGAACGGGTGCTACAGCGGTAGAACTACCCTCTGTGAGGATCACCACCTCCGTACTGTAAAAATCGTGATACTGATGGTGAAAGCCAGACACGCTGCTGTTATCTACCTGTCTCTCTGCCGCTTGGGCATTTTTAGGAAACGCTGCATTAGAACAATAGACACATGTTGCGTGACTGCTGAGAGCTGAGAGGAGGATTTCAAACTCTTACATAATCTATCTGAGAGTTTTGGTGATGATCAAACACAACTGTAAAATGCTATTTTGGGAGATCTCACTGGTATTCAGGGGTGCTTTCCAGCCTCTAAGTAGCTCAAGTATTAAATCCATCCAGTCAACATCCCAGCTAGTTTAGCTTTAAACAATAACCCCTCTGCATCATTTCCCTCGTTAGTCTTTTCGACCTCTTGCTGAACCGTACCCTCGGACCTGACAGTGTCACATCAGCAGGTTCTTTGACAGCGTCTGACAGCGCTCACGCCTCGCTGTCTGTCACTTAACTGTCATACTCGTCTCCGCTGTGGTTTGTCCGTGTCACATGTGCTGCTGCGGCTGAGCATCAGAAAAGCCGGATAATCATCGTCTCTCAGCAACATTGTGCTGACACCGAGATACATCAAGACTCCTTCACTTAGATACCTGCAAACTGCCACACTTACATCCTCTCATCTGGTTTTTCTAAAGCACTGAGGATCAAGCAGGCTACCAGTTATCAAAAACAGTGTTATCCCTGACTATCAAAGAGTCTCTTTTTTCCTTTGACCCGTCTAAGAGGGTTTGAGTTTTGCCTAAAATACATTTCTGACAGAGGTGTTGATCAAGGACTCTTCAGTAAAATCAAGTCTCTCTCTTTGTGCCTGATTCTTCCACATCGTTAAACACTTTGAGTCATGTTTGTGGCGTTGCTCCAGAGATTGCAATGTTGGACTTCTGTTCAAGCACTCTTGTCAAAACAGAAAAATCTCAACATATTGGATGGATTGCCGTAATAGTTTGTTTAGTTTGCATAGTCCAGAGAGTCCCAATAGCTTTGCGGTTCCTTAAACTTTTCTTGTAGTGCCATCACAAAGCAGACATTTGTGGTTATGAGGGAAATATACCGACCATTGTTTTCCTTCTTTTTTTGGCATTTTGCCTTCATCAGACAGGACAGTGGATAGAGTCGGAAATGTGGGAGTCGAACCCAAGGCCGCTGCCTCGAGGACTGCGCTTCTGTAAATGGGACGTGCGCTTTAATGAGCTAAACCGGCACCCCATCTTGTTTTTTTTTATCTTCCACAAACATTAAAGGTCCCTTGAGGATCCGTTTTTCTTTCTGTGGTGTTTATCTGACTTACCATGTAGCGTCAGTATATGTGTGCTTTGGTTTTATGACTAAACACCGATGATATTCTAATTACCTTGAATGTACCTGTCTGTACTACTGAGATAATGTCAGCATCCCTCTTAAAATCAGCTCGTTAGCATTGTACTTTAAGCATTGTAGCTACAGGATTGTAGCATTTAAAGTAACAATCTTGAAGATTTTCATTTAAATAAACGTCTGTTAAATCACCGAATAAGGTAGCACAATGGTGATTGAGCCTATGGCCCACTGATGAAAGCCTTTACATTTGCAGTATATAGTATTATTATGGACTGGGTGTCTGGTGCGACTTCCGCAAAAAAAAACAGCGGCAGCACCCAGTTAGTGACGCGTTTTCCATCACCCAGCAGTGGTTGGTCTGCCAGAGAAGGTAGGCGGAGCTAAGCGGCTGCTTTTCCGGTCTCTGCAAGTGTTGCGAGTAAACAGTAATCTACTATGCCCAACTGTGGGCGTCTGGTTGAATTGGGAAGTGTGCTCCTGCAATTACTGTTTATCGCCACTAGGTGCCGCCACAGAGAACAAAACTGAAATCTTTGAGATTTATATCTTTAACTTGCTGCATTTTTGTATGCTGTGTGTGAATACAGACTACATAAAAATCATGTTTAAACTAAAAAAAGCTGCATTTACCCAACTTGGACAGAGTTATCCTGACTTTGGAGTCTTGGAATTTCAAGCTAGTTAGCCCTGATGCTAATAAACAGCCTAAACTAGCTGCTTTGGTTGAGTGACGTGTTTCTTACAGTTTCTTACAGACTAAAGTATCTGCAGACAAACAGCACATAGCTCCTAGAATTTGAGCTTTATCATTCGTTTAAGTGTCCAGAAGCGGTGCATTTGCAGCCATGTTTGTAGTTCTTTTTATCAAGTGGGATTTCTTTTTTGTTGCCTCTTCTACAGAGCTGACTGCAGTTGTTTCAGACTAAAATAAAGCCTTCACTATTACCATGCCTGCTTCTTTCACACATCATCTCTCCCTTCTATTCCTTCACTCGGTGCGTACCTTCTCCCCTCTCCCTCTTTTACACTCCAGTAGCTCGCCTCTGTTTGAAACTTATAGGCTGTTTGGTGCCGTGACCTGGAACCCCAAGGTGAAGCGGCCTATAAAAGCAGTGAGTAAAGCGGAGCTGAGAGGATATAGGCTGCGGGACGGATGGTCTTTTAAACAGGTCGGTGAGTGGAAATCCATCACGCTCCGGACAGATGTTGCAGCACGCAGAGCGGAGTCGGGCTGACGTGAAAAACAAGTCAGGAACAAAAGCACAGGGGTCTGCTCCTCGAGCTGCATTTTCCTTAAAACTTCCACATTAAAAAAGTGGCAGATTGAGGTCGTTAAAGGGCCGCTAATAGACTATTTTTTGCGAGGTCGAGTCACATCATGTTACGCTGCGTGGACGCTGGTGATTCGGAGCTAATTCAATTGGCGTACAACAGTCGGGAGTGTCAGTTATCTAATAAAACATCATCATCCACATTTGGTTCATAATCAATAGGAGCGTGTCGGGGAGCATGACAGGTACAGCGGGTGGAGGGAGAGCCGGAGAAACACAAGGCGGCGGCTGAGACTGAGGAGGTGAGGAGGGTGCAGAGGGGAGAGGGAGACAAGGTTAATTGTGTGCCAAATCACTGTCAAACGTTCGGCATCAGGCTTGAGAATCTCCCCATTAATTCGAATTAAGGGGCTGATACTGGTTTCCGTTCCCCCTCCCTCCTTCTCCTCGCTCTCCTCTTCTTAACCCCGTCCTTACAGCCTGTGCACGGGTCGTGTTGGGCGGCGGCGGTGACAGCGACCATATTTCACCGGCGCGCGGCGTTGGCCTGTCCTTTAGTGATAAGCTGTAATAGATCTACTCTCTCCACTCGCCACGGCCCCGTTCAAGGTAAGCACAGGAGAGAGGAGGAGTAGGGGAGGGGAGGAAAAGTAAGGAGGAAATAGGAAAGTGACGGATGATAGAGGAGGGAGGAAATGAAGAGTATGTGAGGGAGGAGTGACGCAAAAAAACAGAAGCAGAAGGAGAAACTCTGAGAAGCAGCAGAAGAAAAGGAGGATGGACGGGGGGGGCGAGGGAAGGAGGGAGGGAGGGAGGGAGTGTCGTGGAACGGGAGCAGTGAAAAATGAGGCTCATTGGGAGATAAGGGAGGATTAACCTTGCTGGTAATGAAGGGAGGGTGTGATGGGAGGATGGAGGGAGGAAGAGAGGGAGAGATAATTAATGAGCTTGCCCTTCTCGTGACTCCTCGCTAGAACCCCGGTTTGGAGGCTGCGCTTCAGTGGCCAGCAGGGTCCCGGGACAGCTGAGGGGCCGAGGAGGAGGAGGAGGCTCCTCTGCTGCAGGGCTCCTCTGCACTGCTGTTTCATTTGATTGTGCTTCTGAAGCTGCTTTTTAGTGAGGAATCTGCCACTAATGAAACTTCTTTAAAAGCAGAATTATTCCCATTTGTCAGTTTAATTTAGCCTGATTTTATATTTTAATTAAGTTCAAGTCTGTTAGAGTCAGAGGTTAAGCTCGCTCAGATCTAGTCTGTGTGATGTGCTTTTGGACCACGGCCAAAAAAGAAGTATCTATAGATGTTTTTTAACAGCCACGAGGCAGAGTGATAAACAGACTATCATAGAGAGGGGGGACGTGATGGTTTAAATATGGCGTCTCTACTGGAAGACCTTAATGGTGTTGCACTCTGGTCATTACATAAAAAGAGAGAGAGAAGTCTGTGAGAAAAGTTCAGTTACAGCCAGCCAATCACTGGGTGTGAATGTCGGATAGTCAGTTTTGTAAAGTTACAGAAAAAGGTTGGATACAGTGTGGGAGGAGGGAGTTTCCAAGTGGGTGCTTTAACTGAAAAATGGACCATTTTCTTCTTTTCAGAACATTTTTGAGATAATGTTTGGACAGTAATGTGCTCTTTTTAGGTCGACTTTAGGGTTGACAAGTACTTTATGTTCTTTAACACGCTTATTTAAATATAATATATAAGTACTTCGGTGTAAAAAACTAAATCGGACTCGCCACAAAAATTAGGGGTGTTGCCTCCTGTCCTGCGTCACACGGTGTTGTATTCCTGATGCACTTTCTTGTGAGCCTGTAATGTGTCGACTATTTTAAAGAGGGTGTATTATGCTGTTTCACATTTAAAGACATATATAATGTTACAATGTTGGATGTCCAGACTAAACGTGAGTGAAGTTTCAAACCTGTAGGTGAAAGTATGTTGGAGTAATCCCCAGGCTTCTCAGCTCAGTCTGCAGGCTGCTGTGAACGCCAGGTTTCACACAGTTTTTTCTACACGCTGCACTTTGTGACGTCACAAAGTGCAGCCTCAACAGGCTTCAGAGAGCTGGCAAATCAGAAGGAAGCGGGCTTGTAGGGGCGGGGTTTCTTAAAGGGACAGAGCTGACAGAGTCGTTTCAGGCAGAGGCTGTATGAGGGCCAAGCTACTCCACAGGTAGTGACTTTAGCCTAATACCCCCCCTTTAAAGGTTTTGTCTGTTAAATGTTAAAAACGTGAACATGCCAATCAGTTTCCTAGGACCCCAGGTGACCTCTTTGAACTATTCTCCTTCTGTTAAACCGACAGTCAAAATATATCCATTTAATGCTTTATAAATTACTTATTGATTATCAACAGTCCTGACTAATTTCTGTCAATCTGTTGCCTCTTGCAGCTGGGACAGGCTCCAGCCCCCCGCGACCCTGTACAGGATAAGCGGCATAGATAACGGACGGTTGGCTGTTGCCTCTTTCGGTCCACTGATGTGTGTGGAGATTTGCTTACCTGAACCTGCATGGCCTACACAGAGGATGGGAACTACCCTTCTGTATACTCACACACACACACACACACACACACATACACACACACATACATTCATTATACAGCCTAAAACATTATAAAAGATACACACATGCAAAACACACATGCACAACAGGGGCAGATGTGTAACTCCTCCCATTCGAGAGTCTTTAGTCACACATGGAAGCTCGTCACCTACCACACCCCCACTGTCTCTGTCCCTGCCTCTCACACACACACACACACACACACACGCGCACACACACACACACTGCAGAACATCGCCTACTCAATACACCCACTCTCAACTCTCAGTCCTGCCAAACACAAGCACACAGAAACGATGCTTTCTGACTGCAACACGCTCGCTTACATGCTGTCATTTACTATTTTGCGTCCATCAGTACAACAGAAGTATTTATATTCCTTTTTCAAATCTCAGGCTGTGTCACTACTCTGTGATTCTCTCGGTCACGACTCTCACTGCAGAGCACAACCGCGCGTGGTTTTTCATCCACACACGCACACACACAAAATGGTCAGCACACACTTCTACTACGACTGCTGCTCCTGAAGTGCAGCATCCTTCTGCTTCAGTGAGCGATCTGTGAACAGAAGCTTCTGCACGGCCGTCTGAGAGCGATAACATCAGCAGACAGAGAGACGACTCGCGGCTCCTCTGAGAGGCTCCAAAAGGATGAGCTAAACTCGTCATTAATAAAGGATCTAATACAGAACCATTAAAGAGTGAAGGTGTTCATATAAAATCAAACATCCATCAATTAAAGACGGACAATAATGGCTAGGTGGTGTGTTGTTACCGCCTCTCTGATGTGGGTGACAGTGTACGAGACAAGCACTCATATCTGTAACAACAGACATGAATCCACAGCAAACAGAACACGGATTTAGACAGATTATCTCACATGATTCAGGTAAGTAGTGAGATTAACGTGTCGTTATCCTCTAGCTCCCTCTGCTGGAAGAAAGAGGTAACAGCAGCAAGCTGCTCAGGCTGCTGTGTCCAATTGTTTTAACTCAGCTATTCAACCTCATGTCACCACCATGGCCAGCATGATGTATTCAAAGTAATTCTTTAAACCTATTCTTACTACATATACTTCTAATGAAGAGGTGGTATATAATGACTTCAATGAAATCATCTATAATATGTAAATATCAGCATTGTGTCTGATCAGGGTTTTTGAACTATGTCTATGTCTATATATTTTCTGACTGACTTTTCAAACATAAAACGTCCAGTCTGCCCCACATCATCACGTTTGATAAAAGTCCTGGACTAAAGGTATCAACCAATGACTGTATATATAGATAGACAACGTGTCTCCATCTGCTCCCATTGTACGAAATTGATGCCAAAATAGCCCCTGTGATAGGCGCTACCATCTTGCGTTGGTGACATCATACGGAGCCAGAGACTGCGCAGTAGAGATCGGCGAGTGAAGCGGCCGTAGCCACTTCCGCTAACCCAAACACACACTTAACTTACTGAAAAAACATCAAGGATCCCGCACACCGGCGTGTTTAACAGCAGAACAGCTTCTCTGTGTTGGTCTGAGGTTAACGTTCACAGGTATGGAAACTTTAATGACTGTAATGATTGTTTTAGATACTTTTCCACTCGCGGATCGTCCTCCGCTCTGCTCACCCAGAACTGATCGGCTGCAGGAGCCGTATTTGTCAACAGAGCTGTCAATCATCATTTTGACAGCATCAAATAACTCATTAAAAATAAACTTGTCAGAAAAATGAACACTTGGACGGGAATCAGCATGATAATAACTAGCTATAATGACAGAAACCATGTTTGAGAAAAATTTATTGGGCGTGTATTTTGATTTTATAGTTTGACTCATGTCCCAACTGTTAACATGGAGGAGGCGGGCTTTATGACCTACACTGCAGCCAGTCAGCAGGGGGCGCTCAAAATGTTTTGGCTTCACTTTCAGGGAGCTGTCATGTTGTCCATCTTTTTATACAGTCTATGGTATCAACATGCCAATACTCAGCAAAATCATTGCACCACATTCTGGTAAGAGGAAGTTGTTTGATGAGTAAAGTTTCAATGAAACTTGAACTGTGTGGTCAACTCATGACGCAAAGCAACATAAAGCATGTTTAGTGTGTTTGTGTGTACTATAGAGCCACATAGTGGACACAGGAAGTGACATTATCTCCTTCTTGCAGTGTCCAAAACATGTGATGAGTCCGCTAAAATGATGGGATATATGTCGTGTAAATGTAAAAATAACATTATTAGTGAATGTAGAAATGCCATTATGTATTTCGAACATGATAAATATAACATTGAATTAAATATTAAAGCTCCTGTGAGGAACTTTTGGTTTGTGTTGATTTTGGGGCCCCTCTTTGCTGATTTTGTCCTGTATATGCTTAAGTGGTGGTTTCTAAGAAAAAAAGTATTTCTTTAACAGTCACATGTATCACTCACTTTAAATGTTTGCCCTGGAAAATGTAAACATAGGCAGCGTGCAGTTAATCGCTTCGTCTGACACCTACCCCCCACCAGCAGTTTCAGGCATTAAAAATAACTACATAGAAGATGGTCTAGTTTGCTTTTGTAGCTCATATGGAGTCATCAGAATTAATTTCAATCTGTTTCATAACCAGCAAAAAACTCACAGGAGCTTTAACTTAATGATATTATATGGTACATTTTATAGTGATAAATGTAGGATCGAAAAAGGGACCCCGAAATTTCACTGTATTTTTATATTGTATAAATCAAAAATCTCAAGTTAATAGATAATTAAAAAAGTAACAGAACAGAACAGTGGTGAAAGTCTTGGGGAGGAGTGACCTGTGTCCCGGACCTGCATTTTGGTTTATTCTTTCATTATTTATTTAATTTAAATTTGAAGATATATTACACTTTTCCTCTTCCTGTAGTAATCTTAGCAGCACTTGTCTGTATTGTTTGTATAATAATTGTTCAATAAAGTTTAATATTAAAAAAATAAAATAAAACAAAACGTGACAAATCAGTGCACTGTTGATCAGCCAGTGTCCAGAATAAACAGCCTGTTAGATGGGCACTGTAGTTCTTTGCAACACTTACTTAAAAAACAGTTATGAGTGCATTTGTATGGGGACTATTTTACGCTGCGGATTAACGCACATTTGGTCTGCTTGTATTCATGGCAGAAAAAGATGCATTAGGCTTTCACAAAAAAACATCATACTAGTTAGAGGGATCAATTTATGCTTCTTCTTAAAATGGATTTGTTAGTACAAGAAAATTATTGAATACTTCCAGCTTTATATTAAAAAACAAGTTTAAGTTGAGCAAGAAGGAGATTGTTAATTCAGTTTCACGATCATGAATGTAATTTTTACTAAAGCAATCACAAAATGTTTAAGTGTTAAACAATATCTCAATGAAACAGAAAGTTTAGCTCACGTCTGCAGTGATGTTGGAGAAGCAGGAAGTGTCTTGTGCTCTGCTGCCCTCTGCTGGTCAGACTCAGTATTTCAGATCTCAACCAGCACATTGTCAGTTAAATAAGCATGACTTAAAATGATGTGGCTGTTAATTTCACTGATTAAGGGACAAAGCGCAGCGAGGCCTCTGCTAATCTGATTCTCTGAGACACGTATCTTGAATCTCACTCAATAATTACGACGACTAATCCTGACCTCGGTCGAATATGACCTCGGATCAGCACGCAGGCTGACAGGCTGACCCACCTGTGTTACTCAGCGAGGATTTAATAGAACAGTTTCACTGATTTCCTGACGTGTTATTAAGAGAACTACAGATGAGGTCTCTGCAAACATGAACAGGATTATTCAAGGAGGGATTTTGGAGCATTTCCATGATTAATAGGCTGTGAGCTGACCTGTTTCCTCGGGCCATCCTGCTGCCTGTTAGTTACTGTGTTTAATAACCATCATCTCAACAGGAGAGGCTGAACACTCAGGGTTTCACTGAAGAGGTAGATACCATCATGTTCTGCAGAATAATGAAAGCTGAATTAAAAATTATTCTGATTAAGCCAATTACAATGTTTGTTTGTACATGTTTAGGCATGGCTTTATGCATAAACAGTGGGGTAAGGGAAGTATAGAAGCATTTGCCTCCAACAAGAGCATTAAAAGGAGGAATATAAAAGGCTTACTGTTAGTGAAATATGTATCAGTTCTCAGCCTGAAGTACAACGGGGCTGGTATGTTTTATAAGTGAAAGAAATTGTCCTTAAAATTGACCCTAACTTTAACCTGTGTATCTGCTTCAGCGTATTGTAACATGCAAGAGGACAGCTTTATGAAGATTTTTCAACATGTTTTTTAAGGTCTTGTTAATGGGAGAGAAGTCTAAGTCAAAGACTGTATATAAAAAGTAAATGGACTGTACTTGTATAGCGCTTTTCTAGTCTTGCGACCACTCAAAACTGCTTTTACACTACATGACACATTCACACACACACACACACACACACACACACACACACAAAGACACCTTGACATGTAGACTGAGGGAGCTGGGGATTGAACCATCAACCTTCTGATTGAAAGACGCCTGACTCTACCACTGAGCCAAGAGTTTAACGTAAAAG
This sequence comes from Semicossyphus pulcher, assembly GCF_022749685.1. Taxonomy (NCBI): domain Eukaryota; kingdom Metazoa; phylum Chordata; class Actinopteri; order Labriformes; family Labridae; genus Semicossyphus; species Semicossyphus pulcher. The sequence goes on along the minus strand of NW_027211615.1, from coordinate 18,061,034 downwards.
CTTTGGCCCTATATTTCAGATGGACTCCCACCTTCAGCTGTGTGTGTGTTTATGGTTTCAAAAACTCTGTCGGTAGCGAAACAAATATAACCTCCAAGCTAGTAAGCTGCAAGAGATTTGACAGAGATTTGGATAGCACAATAAAGCATGCATTATGTCTTCTATCCTGAAGTCATTTACACCCCTTTGATGTTTTATGTGGCGTTTTCTTTGGGAATGAAGCCATTGTAATGCCAGGCCAAAAAAGTTTCCTCCTGTCACTGCGCCATGGGTTTAGTGCAGGTACAGTGCAATGTGGAAACAGGTCTAGCTCATACGCTTCTAAAGTATGGAGTGTGTCTATAGCTCCATTCTGTCTTAAGAGACCTCTGAAGCTCTCTTAAAGTAAAAACCTAGAAGTTTTTCATGTAAATAAATGTCTGTTTAATCACTATCTATCACCAAATGAGGTAACACAATGGTGACTGAGCTTATGGCCCACTGATACCTAACAGGTTGTCAGATAAAAATAAGTATAGGAGACGAGAGTCTGCTTGATATAATTACTTCAGTGTGCACATCTCAGTTTGTGTAGCACACATTAATGTATTGTGTGTTTATGTATATAATGCTGCTGAAGTGAGACAGTGGAGCCCCCTCACACAAGCTAGTGATTATTTATAGCTATACTTCCCTCCTCTGACGTGATCCTTCCGACCCCCACAGCTCCCCGCCCGGCAGCTCAGACCGGCGTGACCCAGTGACCTTTGACCTCAGCCTGGGCAGAGCCTCAACAACAAGCTCCAGGATCCACGAGTCACACAGGGTGCTACGCAATGAGCGAGGGACGGTTTCCAGCAAAATGGATTAGTGGTGGAGGCATAATGAAATACAAACATACAGTCGGAGCAAATCCCCGACCTTAAGCACATTAGTGCAGCAAAGCCTGGACACCCTTCTCTTTTTTTTCCATCCCTCTAAGCATAGGCAAGCTGAGGGTGGTTCACAAACACAGCCGGCAGACATATCCGGAAAATATAACAAAAAAACCCTGCAAAACTGTGATGAATTATGTGATCTAAACAGGACTACTCTTTGAGGAGTTTCCAACAGAGTCTGTCACTGTCGGTGAAACTTTCTGATCTAAAGAAGAGAGAGGAGAGGAGACAGAGAGCAAGAAGAAGAAGGGATCAATTAAATGTCCCTCAGTTATCTTCTTGTCAACCCTGAGACAGATAAACAGACAGCTGCCCGCTTTAGATTAATTACACACAGCAGCGTTCATTAATCTGAAACCCGTCACATCAACACGCCTACCATCCTCATTCATCCTCACTTTGTACTCCTTCCTCACTCATTACAGCGCTCTCCTGGTGTCTGTTCTCCTCTCACTTCGACTCACTCACACTTTCATCCTCCAGCTTACATCTGCAACTGTCAAGGTCACATCAGAAAAGAGACCGAAGGTGTGTAATATTATGAACGTGAGAGATGTAACCGCACAATATCTTAATGTACTTTGTGCCAAAAAAGGCAACACGTCAACTTTTACCTGCTAAACGTCAGCATGCTAGCACTGTAATTGTTAGCTTGTATGTTAGCTAGCCTCACAGTGATGCTGCATGATAGCAGACTCTTATACTCCTTTCCCACCGAAATAAGCGTATTGACGCGGGTTTCTCAGACCCGGGAAGACCTGCTTATAGATGCCGAGCATCCTCCTGTCGGCCTCTTTTCTGCTGCGTCACCGTCTGACGTCACAAACGCGCCTGGGACAGGGTTAGTAAACAGTGAAGATGTTACGGTGGTGAGGTCTTTATTGTATCTATTACCCATTCAATCTGTTTATCAAACTCGGCGCCAACAAATTTGTAACGATGGATGGAGACGGGAGGAATTTGTAGCTTAGTTACCAACGGAGCAAAGAATCACGCTGGAAAGGGGATGGAGATTAGCGTGTCGACACAGGTTTTGTGTACCCTTGGTCTACTGCAGAGTCATCTGACCGGGGTTTGAATGCTGATTGAAACCTGTCCCATTAAGCAAAAAAGCTGGGTATTAGTGGGTTTTTTGACCAGTGGGAAAGAGGCTTTAGTCTGTCACTGACTGTGGTAAAAGGTTGCTAATAGTTCTTTAAAAATATATGAAAGCATTAAGGGCCTGTGTCCACTAACAAGGTTTTTTGCAGCAGCGCCTATTTTCTAAACCAAACCAATGCAGTTCAGCGTTTTCAGTGCTCAACGTCGTAAGCACAAAAACATCCTCGGAGTTCAACTTTTGGAATACCAACACGCTCGTCAGTGTCACTTCTCTGTCATCGGCCAATCAAAATCAAGAATTTGATTTCATATCTCAACCAGCACATTGTCAGTTAAATAAGCGTGACTTAAAATGATGTGTATGTTAATTTCCCCGATTAAGGAACATAACGTTTTTTTCGAGGGTACAATTTCCAGGTCTTGTGCTGGTGCTAATGCGAGGACACAGTTCCTTTACATAGTTTGAATGTTGTCTTTGTAAAATTTCCGTGAATAAAAGCAAATATTAAGCATAAAGAGCGATTTAAAACAGACTTAACGGTCACTACATAGGGAAGCGAACGTGCTGCCATACGACTTTCGTAGCCTAGCAACAGTAAGCGTCGGTGAGAAGCGCTCTGAAATTGAGCCAGCACAGAAAAGGCTGTTAGTGGACACAGGCCCTAAAGGTTCTGCGGTAAGCATCCAAGCAAAGCTAGCTAAGAGTTAGCTAACATTTCTACAGCTTGGACATCTTTTAATTCTTGCTTATAAATAAAAATGAAACAACCATATTGCATTGAGCGCAGTGGTAATAGTTATCTTCAGCAGTCTATCTTATGACAAAGGTTAAGTCAAGTCATGCAACTTAACTCTGACATTTTTCAGCCTGTGTTACATCTGAAAAAAAGAGACTGCCTTAAATGTGATCTTTAATATTAAACTGTAAGGCCAAGATTATTGTTGTATGAAAATATTTTTTTATAGTGTTTTTATTGTCTTTTCTTTTGAGTTTTCCTGCCTGGCACAGCCCCTCACATGAATCTTTCAGATTTAATGATAGTAAGATGAGGGAAATTAAATAATAAACAACAGCCTCAACTAAAATGTCGATAGATTAACCAAAAATGTGATTTTCCTCCAGTATCTTTCTACAATGAAAAGTGACGAGTATGAGTTGAAAAACTGAGAGTTGTAGTTTACTCTCTGGCCACATGAGGATACTGCAGGTCCAATCATACAATTACTTCAAACACATACAGTGTACAGTAGCATCTGCAGAGTGAGAAACAAAGAATTCAAATAATCTCTTATGTCATTTTGAAACACGAGCTTGTGCACAGTGATTATACAGGTTTTCAAATACTCCTGTCCTCTTCAATAGAAGAGGAATATCCACACTGGAGTTATAAAGGAACAAAAAGCAGCACTTTTAATTAAACTCTGCAAGGCACAAAGTTTTCATGTGTCCAAAAAGATCTGGATGTTTTAAGTCACCCTGCAGTTCCTGATTAAGACATTGGAGAGCTCTTCATGTCCATTACAAACTTTTACTTTTAAAGTATGACACTCCAGTCATCTCAAATCAGTTTCCCTGCAACAATCCCTCCCTATTTAAAATTCACAGCCTAAATGTTCTTCCAAAAAAAAAAGAAACCCACATTCAGATACTGAAGGATGGTTGTTAGCCAGGACATTTTGAGCCGCCCTGGCAGAGAACGACGCGTGCTGCTGAAAGCCAAAATTCCCCCGCCGACTGCGGCTCCGAAAGCCTCCGCGAGAGGTGATTTGCAGAGTGTGACTGTGAATGGCAGCCGCGAGAGAAGGAGACAAAGTGGGAAAGCGAAGGAGGAGGAGGAGCAGAGTGGAGGAAGGAATGAGAGAGGTCTAAATCAATGCCATCCACTTCAGCTCAGTGCCAAGAAAGACAGATGCTCTCTCTGTCTGTTTGTGTGCGCGCGCAGAGGGCGCACGCCCGCACAGACACACATCAATCAGGAGTTATTTTTCCTTCAAGTCTATTTCTGCTTTGACCAATTTAATCCTCGATCAATGTAAGAGGGGATGTAACACACTCGGAGTCAAATTCAAATCTAACTCCAAATTAAACGCACATCGATCACAGCGTCCAACTTTCCTCTCTGTCTATTAAGAAGCTGAATGAATGTGCATGACAGGAAAGAGCACAAAGAAATACTGTAGTTTAAGCGTGCGTGTGTTCTATAATAAAGAAAGAAAGTAGTCCCGTTTGATGCTCTTTTAAATTGTCCATCCACAAGGTAAAAAATCTGACAGGCTTTTAGGTTATAAGAACTTTTAACGAGAGGAGACGTTAGAGATTCTGGACCTGAGCGCTCGTCTAGCCCTCATTCATTCTCAGTCCGGACACTTCCCTGTCTTGGAGCTCACCCAATATCATTAAATCCCGCTGCAATAAAACGCCTCCTCAAATTAGCAGCTCTCTGCGTGCACATGTCAGAACTATAATAGCACACTTCCCTTTCCAATAAAGACACAGGTTTGCATTTCTGCCCCTGGAGCAAGGACTGGGTGACCCTGTTCAATCAGAAACAGTATCTCGCTCTCAGCTCTGTTTCCATATGTATACATACAGCAAACCCAGCAAAGCTACAGAAATAACTCTCGCTCGGAGCACAAACCTGCACGGTCTCTGGAAACATGAGGAAACAAGCAGCGCTCTGTGCGGCTGTAATTTATGGCGTGTCACAGTTTAGTGTTAAAAATGCAACAAAAACAGAAGCCGGTTTTAAAAACAGTCAAAAATGTGACCTTTTTAAATCCGTGCAGTGTCAGCAGAAAAAACAGCAAATGCTGAATGGAGCAGCTACCTGCAACATCACTGTTTGCTCTAATATGTGTTCACTAAGTGCTGCAAACTGCTGGCAGGGAGAGCAGACACTTGTTGCACACACAAAATCTGCATCGCCAGCATACCAGCATGCGGTCTTGGCTCGGCAGACACAGAAACACTCAAACACCCCACCTGTAACTGTTTATGAATCGTCTGCGCCCGGGCTTTAAACACCACCGCCTCCTCTGTCTCCACCTGCCTCGGCCTCCCCGTCTCCCTCGGCCCTCTCTCGGCCCTCCTGCTCGCTCCGGCCCCGGTCTCTGCAGCTCCTCGACCCCCTGCCATAACAAGTCGACTCTGGCCCGGCTGCAGCTACGACCAGACCGGATGGACTGGAAGTCTGGCCCTCTGCAGAAGCTATCCCCCCCCGAATGATCATGTTTCCGCTTCTGTCACCTGCCAAAGAGCTGGTGGGGGAAGGTGGGGGTCTGCCTGTGCTCTGCTATTACTGACCCACTGACATTTACAGTAGTAGAGCTATACCAGTTATCACCCCGCGTGTCATGCCCATTGTCACGTGCCTCTCACTGTGCCAGTCCTCTCCTTTGTCTCTGTAACACACACTCAGACAGCCAATATGTCAAAACATGAATATCTTGGAGGCTTTTCTGCATTAATTTCCACATAAAAAGACTCAATGTTATGCTATATGACACAAAAACACTCAGCATGTGGTTCCTCAAAAGCCACAATACACACTAAACATGTTTAAAAATCAGCTACAGGCGATGTACTCGACGATCCCGGGCGCATTTTGTTGCTTTCTTCCTCCGGTATGATGTAATATTTTCAGAGCAGCTATATAATGGGTTTGACAGCACAGAGATGTTCAGCTACCTAAAATACCAGCGAGCTCTCTCCACCTACACTACCTACAGCACATGTAACCCACAGCACAATGCAGGAAGTTTAGGCAGCACTCTGGAGGCTGTCAGTGGGCATTTTGGGTAATGGAAGAAATCAGAAACAGACGGAGAGGAAGGAAAGGTCGGCCGAGGAGAAGAAGATGTATGATCTGCAGTCATGAAGGCAATTTCTTCTTCCTCTTTTGACCCTTAACTACGCACATTTTCTAAAGATATTTAGTACGTTATATGTGGCTTTTGTTAAACTGATTTAGAATCAAAAAGTTGATTACCATGTGGGTTACTGTGTGTGTTGCCTTTTGTATTAATGCTGCTTTTAATATATCTAAGAAAGTCTTTACAAATGGAGCAACACCTGCGAAGTAGTTCAGGCAGGCAACTCGAGCTGCACTGATTGCACACTTGATGTGTGTCATTCTCCGCGATCATCGGACAAACACCAGTTTGGCGGTCTATTTAAGCTGCAAGATTTGCGGTCTCTCCTTCTGCTCTGTACGGAAGCCCTGAGCGGACATGCATCCATACATTTTATTTACTCTTTTTCCTTAACTTCCGGTCGTTTTCTGACATCTTAACTTATTCATCTCGTTATCTCGAGTTGAAAAAGCACAAAACGAACATAGAAGAAGGCTTAACTTCCTTCACTAGTGTGGGCAATGGCAGCATGGCATGTCGTGGTCTGTATTGTCACAGTGACCAGCCTGTTGTTTTGTTTTCTAGATCTGTGGAAAAATATCCCGTTATAATGGGAGCTTTGTTTTCCCGAGACAACGAGAAAAATAAGTAGAGAAAACAACTGAAATAACTCGTTATGATGGTAAAATTGAGTAAATAAAATGTATGGATGCATGTCTGCTAAGGGCTTCCATAGCCCTGTACCACTACTGCACTTTCAGCCCCGCCACCACTACCCCCAGCATCCACCTGCAGCTAACTAAGAATATAACTATTAACATATCTGATCTGTCTTTGAACCAAAGTGCATGTAAGTTCTGACGCAGACCACTGATGTTCGCACCCTGCACGTCGTACTCGCACTCTCAAGTGTATCTAAAATCTTGACATATTTTGTCATGCTACAACTGCAAATTAAAATGTATTTTATTTGGGTTGTATGCCTCGGACCAACCCCAAAAAGACTGCTTTCTGGGCAGCTCCTGTTTGTTAATCCAACAGTAAAAAGTAGGGATGCACGATATTATCGGCACGTTATCGGTTCCGGCCGATATTGGCTTAAAAATGATCGGATATCGGCGTGTCGGCGATATAATTAACCGATAAAATAATGGGCTGCTGCATACTTGATTAAATGCCCGACCTCGGCGCAATGTCCCCGGCGTGAAGAAGACCTGTGCAGCGCAGCGTGATGACGTCACGTGTGTCTACCTGTAGCATGAGAGAGTTAGAAGCCAAAATGTCCGTGGTGTGGAAGTTTTTCAAAGTGTCCGAAATAGAAAACAAAACTGCTATTTGCAATGACTGCTCAGCTTCGGTGATGCGAGGAGGAGCCAAGGCAAAGTCTTTCAACACTACAAACTTGATTAACCATCTCAAGACCCGTCACCCCGACCGTTGTAACAAATGTGATAAGAGTATCACCATTATGCTGTACGCTAATTCCAATACAGAAGAGAGTTGATGATCTCTGCAATTAAGTGTGCGGGAAAAAAATATCGGTATCGGTAATCGGCTAAACGAGTTGTAAAATATCGGCATATCAGATATCGGCAAAAAATCCAATATCGTGCATCCCTAGGCCAAACAAGTCCATTTGAACAAATACACTTAAGCACTGTAAATGCAGAGAGGCAGCTTTAATATTCTTGCACCCATTCTGTCTGTTATATTAATCTCACATGTCTGATTTTGTTACAGCCGCCTTCAAACGTCTCCATTCATCATAACACTTATCTGATTAAGTTGTTGCAAACCTGTGGATCCACTGAAGCCATTAAACTACTATTACATTAACTTCCATTATCATGAAGCCATACTGGATGTGTCACACTAATTAAATCTGAAAATGGACGACCTCAGGAGGCGATACAAAGTGCTCTGCTGCTCATAAATAACCTTTTTGAGGGAATAATAAGAGGCATTCAGATATCAGGAGATACAATCCAGGAGAGGAGCGTGTTATTTGAAGAGGAGAGGAGGTATTAAGGAGACCTTATAACATGATGCGCATGATCCCTCCTGGTTCATGTTTTATATGTGAACGTGAACATCTCTCTTCTGCAAGGACAGTAGCATTACGAGGAATCAGCTTTAAGTTGGTCTCTGAAATCATGAAATCCTCGTAGGCTATTTTTCCTTCTCTAACTGGCTTACTGACGCTGATGTCCACGTCTCGAGGGCTGATGGATAACACAGGGATCAAGAAAGGAATTTAAATTGCTTCTAATAAAACATGCATTTGGGTAAAAGTAGAAATGAGACTCCCTCATGCTCGCTCAGATTTACTCTCTCTCCCCTCCGCGCTCATCAGCCGACTTTCACTCCTTCATTTAAACCAATCACACTTCACCGCGACCTTTGTCAATCAATCATCTCATCGCTGTCACAGTCTAAAGCCGTCCCTCTCTGCCGCTGTCACTTGTCATTTCAGCCAAATTGATGTGACCCTCCTCCACCACATTCCCCCCACATCACATTCAGCACCCAGGGGTCCTTCCACCCTGCTCCACAGCACATCCATCCAGATCTTCAGCCTTCACCCCCTTCGCCGCCACCACCTCAACCAGCTGTGTCTTCACTCCATCAGGGGGATGTTTATTTGCCCAAAGCATCAATGTCCCTTAATATAATACTTTATCTTTAAAGAAAGGGCGTCGCCATCTTGTTTTTGTTTTTTGGAACAGAACATGTACATGTATTGCCACATCCCTATCCTGGGGTACCGGTCGCAACAGTAGCTTCCTGTCAATCACAGGAAACCACGCCCTGTTGTGGATTGCTAAATTAAAGGGACTATATGTGAGATTTGACATGTCTTCATCAATCAAATATCATTTTTTATAGCCAATGTGTGAAGGGATAGTAGAGGGACTGATAAGTTGAGACCTCCGTTGGCCCGAACAACCTGGTGGATGATTTTTATGTCAAGCACACGGGCCGGTTTTCCCGGGAAACAAGAGGATGTGACGAATGTGCGCGTTCGCAAGTACCTCTGCTGAGAGCTCATTCTCCGCCACTGCAACACAAGACAACGCAAGCTGTCCTCAGAACTGTCAACCGGCACCCACAACAACACCAACACAAAGTACACACAAGAATAAAAAACAAAAAAAAGTTTTAACTAGTGAAGCCCGTCTGACCAAACAGGAATATGATCGACGTGATTGCTTTAGGGGATCAAAGCAAACACACAACTGGCTTTCTTGCTACGCGACGTTAGCTTGTTGTTAGCTCAGTAGTAAGTAAAACTTATACTTAGTTTGATTTTTCTTTCACTCTCTTGGGGTCAAGTGTCTCACTGCTGCTTCTCCTCATTTTTGTTCTGCAAACTTGAAACCTGACAGCTTTCAGGTCCAACTGTTTTCTCCGTGTCGCCACAGCGACCTGTAAATGTGACGTGTGGCATTTGAGTGAAGGGAAAAAAACGGTGCTTCGCTGCTAATTTTGGACCTTTTTTCACATTTTATTTCAGTTACAGTTAATTTATTGAACCGGGAGACGGCTACAGTTTACCAGAAACACATGATAACAATTCTGTTGTTAAGTCACAAGGTGCTTCTATCTGCCTCTTTCTTCAGCACCTTATTTTACACAGGTATATATGCTCATTTTCACAGTTAGATTGCCAGTTTATCACGGCGTTGGCCTGTTCTCTTAATTACACTGATGGTAGTATTAGTAACATAGGAGATAAATATTCTGTTAAGTTTATTTGCACCTTCTTAAAGCACCAAATGCAAATTTCAGACAACACAGCCAGTGACAGGAGAATCTGCTCGCCCTAAACTTCTTAGCTCCAACATGTGTCGCCTTTCCTACACAACCTATTCTTTATCTCATTTACAAGCACACAGTCATCTAATTTTGGCCCACGGCACAGGAAACATGAGAAAAGAGGAACACAGAGATCGCATTAACAGGCCCGAGCACTCACACGGACAAACACACACATGCGTGCCAGCACACACATTGTACTTACATACACCCAGCTACAAACACACACACACACACACACAAACACCATCATGGTAAATTACCTCCACAGCTCCGTACGAGTCGGCAATTTGAGGGTGTCAAAGTCAAGGTGCAACATGAGACCAACATTAATAATAGCCACGGCACGGCCCTGCTGGTGCTAATGAATGCAACACATTAACACACGCTTCATCTCCTGTCGCACATACACACACAGTTCCACCATCCACACAACAAAAACATAGTTGCTACAGCGCACACACACACACACGCTTCAGATTGTCAGGCTGCAGAAGAAGCTTTAAGAGCACAATGTTTAAAACATGGAAATGCTGTTAGGGCATGGTGTCAGCCTATACTTCTGGATTAGCATGTGTGCTGAGGGCTGGCGGAGGAGGAGGAGGGGGAGGGAGGGGGGAGAGAAAAGAGAGTCGAGGCTTTGAGCAATACTAATGCTCAGCTGAGATGAGCGCTCTGACAACAAGGCTACAAGCCTCGTGAATAAACGATGAGCGCACAAGCCAGAGGGCAGAGGTAGTAGTTATTTCAGCATGATGGCAGCGTCGACCTCTCTAACTGCTCTACGTACACGCACACTCGCCATGTTGACCTTTTACTGTACTCTGTCCCTATGTCCGGTGAGGTCGACACTGGAGGTCTGCCAGTGTTGGGACCAGTTTATCCATTGCCCTCTACACACACACACAGACGCACACACGCACACACACACACACCGAGTAGCCAGAGCTGGGGGAGTCTGCCAGCCAGAGGTAGCCATATGTCAATCAAGTGTCAGGGCTACCAGGGGTAGAAGTATATCAGTCCATGGCTGGGACACTATAAATAACCCAGCCCACCTTGGGAGTCGGGGTCTTGCACTCACACACACACACACACACACACACACACACACTGGCGTAGACAGGACACATATTAGGACTAAAGGCGAGACCTGAATTGTGTCACAAGCGTACCTAAATAAGAGGAAACAAAAGCGCCTCCTCAAACACGACTCTCACACAAATGCTCTCCTTTATATTCACCGCGTGCACACTCACACGAGTGAGAGAAATGCATAATCCTCTGGATTTGACGTGGGAGTGCAGTGACCTGAGTAACTTCAGAGTAACATCAAACTTTCCACAGGGCTCCATGATCAGCTCTTTATTTGTCCATAAGGCTCAAAGCAGAGCTGCATTCAGATGGGGTTCTTTGTCCGTCAGGGGGAGGCTGGAGGATTATATGTTCACATGTGCTGATCGATGGTTTTAATTCAGTCTGGAGATTATATATCTCTGATTTCCAACCCCCCCATACCAGTCGTATTTTCACTCTCAAAACTGTAAATGTTATCTCTCTGTGTTCGCAAATGCAGAATTTAATTTAGTTTTTTCTACCTCCTGAACTTTGACACTGGCTAAAAAGTTCTCTGCAGGAATGACTCTGCTTACTACGGAGCACGACAAATACTTTATTATCCGTCTCCCCGACCATCAGCTCTTTTAATATTGAGCTATAAAAAGATGTGACGGATATGGGCACGGCAAATTTAAGTCTGTTAATCAAAAGGTTGTTGGCAAGCACTGTGCAACTTTCTTAAGTGCTCAGAAACGGCCAAAAGAGCAGGAGAAAACCCTGAAATTTACTCTCAAAACTTAATCTGCACTTGTTACTTTGACCAGGCACACGGCCAAACCTCGACTCCAGTGACTTGTTTTGTCCTTAGTCAATAGTTGTCATAAATAATAGGGACTTTATATCTATAATATGTAATATATAAAACAGGGTTTAAGTCTGAATATTTTGTTATATATTGCAATATTGTAAGCAAGACAATGTAATGTATTTATTATGACTTTTCAGGCCTGTGGTCTGTTTTTTATACACGTTAGTTCTTCCTGTCCAAAAATCTTAGCCTGCTAACTATTGATTAAAAGTTGATAGTGTTTATAAGAAACAATACAGTATCAAAAGGCATAATTTAGCCATATCACACGATGTTCTACTGAAGCACTAACGTGATTCGGTCGTAGGCGCGAGGCAGCAGGTAGTTATACAAGCTGCAAACAGTAGTAAGTAAAGGGTAATGTATGACATTAGACAAGGTGAACGGGACTGCAGGAATCAACACAGCACCTGATTGAGGTTTTCAGTCTCGTCACTGTCAGAGTCTGTTAACATTTTCTTTTCCATTCACCGTCTTCAAACAGCAGCGTGTCCCGTACCGTGTTCCGTTTAATGTTTGCTTCATGTACCATCTTCAGTTTTGTACATCTCTCTGTCGTAGCCTACAGTTTTTGCAACTTTTAAACTTCATTGCTTTCTCTCTGCTGTTTTCATCTCTTTTTTCCCCCTCCGTAGACAAGACAACAACAAATTTACCGGACTTCTTTCGTCGGATTGATATGATTACATTGTCATTGTGTGATTAGAGCCACATCCCTACCACCGGTCTGTTATCGAGAGATCACAGGCCTCGGAAAGCTGTAATTAACCAATCAGAATCAAGTATTTAACACAGCCGTTTAATAAAAAGTAATAATCCACCAACTCAACAATTCCACAACTTAACTGAAACTGGAACCTTTGTTGCCAAGCAACCCAAACATTCTCCTGCACTTTGGCTATTTTGTTTGTGTCTATCGTTACCACAGAGTAACTACTCTGTATGATGTACAATCTGTATGTTTTAATTCATCGAGCATCCAGTGAAATATAAACTGCTGTGTGATTCAGAGGAACCAGCTGGATCAATTAACAGTATTCAGAACAACAGTGATGTTGTTCTCTATATCAGCACTCATGGAATACCTCTTATCAGATTACTTAGTCGGAATTAACTGTTGTATAAAAATGCCGTACCCCACAGCAACAATAATTCTTACACCCCTAATTTAAAGTGTGCTTTTTCCCTGAAAAGATTCCAGATGTACAAACATTTATAAATGCATATTTACAAAAACATGTGGATAGTATATGTGCATCAAAGTACAGCTTGCAGACTCGGAAGACCGAATCATGCTGATCCTGCGGCTGAGAGATTACATCATGTTTGATTACCCTGATTGATGATTAAAGAGAGGAGAGTAGAGGTAAGGAGAGGAGACGAGAGGAGAATCAGACTCGGCTAATTTGGATCAAGACGTGGATCTAAAGAGGGTTATCATAACACATGCAAACCCTTTAAGACCCGTTTCAACACAGTTGTGTGGCCTACAACAGAGCAGAATCAGCTGTCATGGCAACATGCACTTCACATCCCAGCACCCATCATCATTATCATCATCATGATTATCACCATCGTAATCAATGGCTCCATAGCAGGGGGAGAAACAAGGAAACATGCTGCTCCAGTTAATCTGGTCATATCCGAGGAGGCTCATGCGTATGGAACGAGAGGAGATGAGGCCTAAGAAAAGACTCTGGCAGAGAAATGTGGTTATGTCATGTGTGTGGAGTCATTCTCAGTGTTCCTCCCTGCTCCTGCTGACACAACACCTCCACCTGAATGCATGGCAGCAGGCAGCGGAGGAGAGATGTAGAAACAAAACAGCGGAGTTGTGACTGACCAAAAAAGAAGAAAAAAAAGAGGAGGGGGGTTAAAAAACAGAAGGGAAGAGGAAGTCATACTTTGGGTAACGGCGTTTCGGATGACCGGACTTTCTTGGGAGATATCTGTGAAGAGAGCAAGAGAATTATTTTCTTGTTTCCCCCTCTTCAGAGATATCTCCTGTGGCATATTGCTGTTCTCTGTTACTTTTGTGGATGTCTGAGCGTGTATTTTACTGTCAGTGGGAGCTGTAAGTGGTTCCTCAGAGACTAAAATAAAAGATGAGAATATAGTTGTAAGTGGGGCGAGTGTCCTGTAAGTGTTATCAAGGTCAACAAAAATGGTGTAAGCAGGTGTTGAAGGGCAGTGGGTCACACATGCAGTATGATGGGACCACAGACAGTACAATGGAGAAGAAAAAAACACCACATTTTAAGAAGTGTTCCTGTGAAGCCCCGTGAGGCCTCCTACAACCTCCAATAACTAACATGTGTCAGGTGTTCTGCTACAGCCCAGAGAAAGGCGCACAGAAATATTCAGGAGCACTTTGGTGTTATATCAGTGAGTTACAGCCCTTTTTCAGTGCATCAAATGTGTCGATGTGTGATTATGTTAAGGAGAACCAATGAACAACAACACATCAGAGGAGACACTCAGAAGGTTGGAGACAAGAGGAGACACACAGTCACAATCACAGAGGGAGGTAAGAGGGAGAAATCACAGCTGAGTGAGAAAGAAATATCAGTTTGCATTAGTGTAGAATTACTGTCTTTAAAGATGCATTAAGCAATCAAGTGCTAAAGCTAAGCTACTTAAGTATCCCACTGAAGCCTTGTTTCCGGCCACTTGCAGAATGTAGTGTATCATAAGTCTGTTATAAATATCTACATCATATTTACTAGCCTATTGACTATATTCACATGGTGGCCATTTTCCTCTGACATCACACTAAGGGTAGGAACCTCCTGTTCTGCTATAATATTGCTTCTGTTTTCAAACCATTACCACCTTACCATTTCAAACCTTGCTGTTATATTAGCAACTGTAAAGATAACATATATTGAAAATCTGGAGGGACATTTGGCCATATATTTAAGTTTAAAACAGGTGGGGTATAATGCTAATTTCAAGCTTCATATTTCACTCTGTGATACTTGTGGAGTAGCTTAGCATAATTTACAGGTTTTTTTACAGGTGCTCTGTGCAGGCCCTCATATAGCCTCTGCCTGAAACGACTCAGTCAGCTCTGTCCCTTTAAGAAACCCCGCCCCCTACAAGCCCACTTTCCTCTGATTGGCCAGCTCGCCGAAGCCTGCTGAAAAAACCTGGCATCCATCAGTGTAAAAAAATGTGGTGTAAAATCCTAGCTTATGATAATATTAGCTAGCTAATGTTAGCTTGGAATTTGTTGAATGCTAACATTAGCTATTTGTTACTTGCTGGCGGTAGCACATAAGTTAATGTACCTTGAAATATAACCTGATTTCCTCCACTGATTGTCTATTTGGTTGCTGATCAAATGTGTTGAAATGATAAAGATTTTCAGATTCCATACATTTATATGATTTGCATACCTAGGACACAGCAGAACAATAAGAAGCATTTGAGATTAAAGTCAGAGGGAAAATGGCTCGTTCAACCCACTTCTGCAAAGTAGTTGACAACTTTGCAGTTTGAGCACAATCAGCTGATCAGGGCTTATTTTGAGCTTCTTCTTCCTATATATGGTTAGACACTGAGACCGGGGGGACTCAATCATACAGAGAAGCCTGGCTCGTATAGGGGAATAACAGTAGAACCACATTACTAAACTCTAACTGTTACAAGTTGCAGAACCAACTAGCACTGAGCTACAGGAAGCTAGATGCCTCAGAGAACTAAGTTAGATGTTAAAGTGAGAATATATGACGTTTGCTAATCACAGGCCAATGAGGCTCCAATTAAATGGAACCTTAAATGTTACTTCATTTCCCGACATTGCCTTTAGTCAGTCGCTTTAAAGACATTATCATTATTAACTGAGCTAACTGAGAGGGAGCGGAACACGACCTCAAGAAAGAGCTCATAAAGATGCCAGCTGGGAATATTTACTGGATGTTTTCTTGTTCTTCTTTCGTGATAAACGACTGAACTATTATGCTAAAACGCAGCGCAAAAGTAGAGACATAATGTCAGCATGCTCACAGAGTTGATAGAGAAATGGTTCATATTTTTGTTAATGAATTCAACTGATTCTTCATACAAAGCTTTTCCTTTATATATATATATATTTTTTTTTAAGTGTGTTAGTCTAGCTTTAATTCTTTGTTACTTTGACTTCACATAATTGCTCAATGCAGGTTTAAAGCAACATAATGTGTTATGATAGCACTATAATTTCATAAATTAGGCCAATTTGAATAGTGTGAAGTGGCCAGATGGCACTGGAGAATTCTCTATTTTGCCTCTGTTGAAGACAAAAGAGCGTAACAAGTGGAGGATGGGAGAGTGAGATACAGAAACATGGAAGAGAAAGATGTACAGAATGAGAGGACAAAAACAGTGTTGGGAAAAGGGAATGAACAGATATAAGTTCATACAGACAGAGGAAACAGGGGTTTGTGGAGGGTCACAAAGATGCAAGAAAGGTGATGAGACAAAAACAGTGATCACGATTTTTCCCCAGTTTGATACCCTCTGTCCTTCACACTCTACCTTCATGGGCGCCAGCTGGATGGGGGTGATGTAGGAGGGGTCCACCATGGGCTTAGGCCTGTTGGCCGTGTCCGCCAGGAGGCTCTGCCATTG
Organism: Semicossyphus pulcher; assembly: GCF_022749685.1. Classification (NCBI taxonomy): domain Eukaryota; kingdom Metazoa; phylum Chordata; class Actinopteri; order Labriformes; family Labridae; genus Semicossyphus; species Semicossyphus pulcher. Next base: position 18,044,810 of record NW_027211615.1, on the reverse strand, counting down.
CTGCGGCAGCCCGGTGAACTTCTGCTCCCGCGGGTCGAAGCCCGTGTGGACCCGGTGCTCAAAGTTAGACGGAGCTGAGATCTCCAGCCGTTTCTTCTTCTTCCCAAACATGCTGGAAAACCCTGGCAAACCTGGGAAAAAAAACAAAGACAGATGTAGATTAACATTCTGACTGCAGCACTGATTGATTAAGTTTGATGCAACAAGTGCAGATGAAACCCGTTACTGCACGTTGTCTGTAATGCAGACTATGAGATCAATAGTCTTATTTTGAAGGGCAGAGAAAGTCTTGCCTTTCAGGAGTTTTGCATTTTTCATTTTTCAATCTTTCCTCCACTTCAGCCTTTTTAGCTCCATGACCTTGAATTCATCCAATGATATCCAGCTATATGCGAGAGGTGTGACACTACACGAGGCTGAGTGGATACAGTGGAGCGATTATGCAGCAAATGTGCACTTTTCCTCTGAAATTACTACACTTCATAAGATACATTTTGCTGCACACATCAGAGCACGAGCAAATAGGAATCAGAGTTTGACATTTAATTAGCATTTAATGTTCAAGGCTCCTTAAAGATGCCATTTGGTTAGTGAGAAAAAAAGCCATTCAAAATCGTTATGTGTTGCCGAGTGTCATTATAACAGAGATGGCTCCATTTTTTATCTGAGGTGGACAGACTTTTACCAGCCTTTCAAGGGTAGAAAGGTATAATTTATAAAGGTAGTATCACTTTTATACAATGGCAAACTATATCACAGCAAAGAAACAGGCAATAATAAGGCATAAAAACTGCCTGATAATCACTCTGGTAATTATAAAGTAAGTATAGCGATAGTCGATTAGGTTTGCTTGTCATTCCTGCAGGCTGCACAGGTGAAGTAAGCCAGATAAGACAGACAGATCAGCCGCTGTAAACTGAATGTTTGGGGATGTTTTATGTTCTGTTATGTACTCTGCAGCCTGCTACGCTTAGCCTCATAATGCTGCAGGAAACAAACAAGGAAAAGAACAAGCAAAAATGTCCAAACATGCGAAAAACAAGTGTCCACTTTGGTTACGTAACACAAACAACAGAAAGGAACTGGTGCACTCAAGTGAACAGAAAGACAAGTCAGGATTGTGGGGATTTTTTATGTAAGGTTTGATTATGATTAAGATACAGTTTGAAGCAAGTCACATCATGCGTGGCAGCTGCTCCTGCCCCGTGCTTTTACTCCACCTCCTACAGGAAGTGTTTGGTTATTCTGTTGTGGTCTTGGTGGTTTGGGTGGATGCATGATGTCCAGTCACAGGAACAAAATGTCATGATGTTGTTGGTGTTTCTGTGAATGGAGGCTATTGTGTCGCAACTTTCTAGGAGGCATTGTCCTCAGACAAAAACATCCTTCTTCCCCCCGCCCCCCTTTCTTATTGTCTTTGCCAACCGTCTGTTAAGGCTTTTGCACAGTCCTTACCAAACTTTCATTCATCTACATATGTGTACATTTCGTTTGTATTGTGCATTGAATAAGAAAGAAACCTTCACTTAAACTTACACATAAGGTATCAGCAAAGATTTAATATACACACTTTCTTTCAGAGGAAAAAAGAACATAGTAGTGCTGCAGCTGCACTTGCTTTTCCCTACACTCCCCCACCTGAAGTTCAGGTTTTGTGAAAGTCTCACAGGGTACTGTTTTAGCACTTCATAATTACAGTGGAACTTCACATTGTTAGCCAAAATACCACTGATTTCATTAACTTTAATGAAAAGTGTTGCTGCCAGACTTAACCAGCTGTATAGCTAGCTAGTGCAGGCCCATGCTAACATTGTGAGAAGCCTACATAGCTAGCTCCAGCTGCAACATTTTCAGCTTTATTCAGCATCCTCACCAACTGATGATCCCCAGAAGTAAGGTTTATGAGGTTTACGCATCCAATTTCAGTGTAAAGCTAGTAATTCTTGGTATCATTGTTCAATGCTCTTGGGGGTTTTGTTGCTTATTTACTACAGGAAATCTTTTCTAACTAAGCCTTTAAGTTTATGTTTTGGCTGTTGGCCTTGTTGGAGTGTCACACATGTAAGAAAAGGAGAGAGCTGCTAACGTTAGCTTAAACTAGTGTTAGCAGCTCTAAGTAATGTTCCAGTCCTTACTCTTCACTTACACTTACTTTCCTTTTTTATCATTTTGTAGTTTTTTTTCCTTTATTTATAGGACAGCTGAAGAGAGGCAGGAAATGTTGGGAGTAGAGAGTGGGGGATGACATGCACCAAAGGACTGGCAGACGGGAGCCCCTTATACACTGCCAGTTCAAGACGGGAGCACAAACGTGGAAATAAGACTGTATGTTTCCTGCTTTTACTTGCCATGGCCACCTTCATTGTCCACCATAAATGTGGCTAAACAGGCTAATAGCACTGAACTCCTTCAACTTCAGCTCAACGAGCGTACAGCATAACCAACCTGACCTGTCAATGGAAGTTGCTGCTACATTGCTGTGATTGGTTAGGTTCAGACGTTGACAAACTTGCCAGGAGCATCACCGTTTTTTATTAACAGCTGACAGGTCTATCCTATTATTTTGTATTGGAGGGGGTGGGGCATCTGTGTATTTGATTTGAAGAGGCTTTCAAGGTGCATTTATTGTCATCAGATTTTTTGTAAAGAGTCTGTGAACCTCTTGGCGAGCTACCTGTTGGAGACCCCTGGCCTCGGGAGTCAAACTGTGATCAGTGCATCGAGGACTGTAGCCTCTGTACAAGGGGGCACCTGCTCTACCAACTGAGCTAAACCAGCGCCCCTTACAGTTACTTTTCTAACATAATCTTTGTAACCACAAAAAATGATACAGTATTCCAGTGATATGCCCCTTGTCTTTGGCATTAACACTTGGTCACCCCTGTCAGTAGTAAGCTAATTAGCCTTCACAGGCATGCTAAGATTTCTAGCTTATGTTAGAGCAGATAAAAACACAGTTAAATACGATCCTTAAAAAGGCACCACTGTCATAAATCTTTAGAAAGTAGCCTGATAACATGACCAGACACATGACTTTAACATCAACGTATCTGTTGGTATGTATGTGAATGGTTAACTGTTGAATATGACATTACAGACATGCTGGTTAGTGCGACAATCTGTCTGTTTTAGTTGTGCCTCCAAAATACTTGTAATGGTAGAAGATAGAGTCATTTTTCTAAATGTAACTTTAAACAGTCAAGGCAAAGAGATTTAATCATTGAAATATTTCCTAATCATTTCCTTTGCTGCCCTGAGGGAGAGCCGGGCAGACTAAATTAGTGTCCTGAAACAGGAAAGATGGAGAGATAGTTTGATGGGAGAGAGACAGTGTGGGGAACAGAAGCAGGAGCACGCTGGAGAGAGGCTACAGAGAGAGAGAGAGAAATGGATGGATAGAGGAAACGAGGGGAGGAGGAAGAGACAAAAATGCAAAGAGTCATGCAGAGAGGGTGGAAGCTGAGAAGGCTTAAGGCTTTTGTGATGCATAGCGCAGCACAATCATAGCACAAAAGATTATTATGCAGCACACTGCTGACTTTAGAAAGCTCAATACTGGATCAAAAAGGTGTTAAATCATAGATAGAAACCTCGTCCCACAGGCGTGTTTACACAACTCTGCCCTCTGCGCTGCACTCACAGTCATCTTTTGTTTACACTGTAAAGATTTATTACATCCATTCAAAGCAGAACCATATCATTAGGTGATTTCAGTAGAAAGAAAAGATCAACAAGGTTTGTGTATAATTACAATGTGATTAAATTTGTGTGTAAAACATTGAGATATAACTTTTAACTGTAAAGGCGTGAGTCATGTATGAGTCACGAGAAAACTACATCACAGAGCAGTATGCATCCTACACAAACTTCCACAGCAGGATGTCAAATTATAGCCCCAAAGGGCAGAGCAGTGTACTTTATAAAGGATGTTTTATGCAACTCTTGTTTGAGATCCCCTTAAAAGTCATAAACACAGAGTTAGAAATGCTGCTGTGTGTTTTGGTGGGCCTTGAATTTAAAGGCGCAGGTATCAACTACACATTTTTGTGGATTTAAACAATAAAGCTTAAATAAGGCTGCATTCTTTAGGGAAGTCCTGGCCCCAACATAAGGTGACAGTAGCTGTCTTAAACATTCAAAACCACTGGCTTTAACTATCACAAACTAGTGGAAACATCAACACGATCCATGTTCTGATTCACAAAAACAAGGCACGTTAATTCTCCCCTTAGATAAACAGCGAAAACAAATGCCTGAAAATCTTCTCCCCTTTGTGCTGAGCGATGAAACTCTTATGCAATGCGGACATGTCAGCAACCCCGTCCACTTTTGGCTGATGTCCACTGAAAACCTCCACAAATCGACCCAAGGTTTCTGACCTTGTTACTATTTTCAGCGTGTGTACACAAATTGGCTTCTGCAAGATGAAACACTGACATACTGTATAGGCATTATACTGATTAGAAATGACGCTCCCAAAATAAAGTCAATAAAGACAATGCCATGGATGAAGCTGAAAAATGACTCCTGGGAGAGGAAGAGTCTGACAGAAGGCAATGCTCAAATATTTTGTAAATACCGACTGCAAATTTGCCTTTCCCAGTCACAGAGAAACACAGTGACTAAACACGGCTTGATCGCAGTCTTGCGCTGAATCATCAGCTGACACATGCGGCAGCTGAGGCACTTAGAGCAATGTACAAACAAAAACACAACCCATTATGCCACATCTAAATAATAAGGAAGTGATAACCAGATTGGTTGTAAAATTTGTCTACGGGGTGGGTGTGTGTGACATGCATGCGCATAAATCACGGCCACACGTACGGGGTTTGCGTATGTTTGGAATGTCACAGACATCTGTTGGGTTTCGCGGCCCGGTACTAAACAACCTACAGCCTGGATTGGGAATCCCTGTACTAAACCATGAAAGGATCTGCTTTAACATGATCTGCAAACGTTAGCAAGCTCAGCTAACTAGCTTCCTACACAAGGACGCAATTTTAGCATCATTTCCACAAGAAAGGGTTATGTCATTAGCTTACCACACTTTGTGGGGTTACAGGTTAAATAAAACCTGCTTAGGACTTGAAGTGAGAGGCCAGTCAGAGTTTAGAGTAATGTCAGCTGCTCAGTCCTATTATTTATTTTGGCTAGCTTGGGGAAGAGAAACTTTGTTCGATAGGGTTTTGTTACCAAAAATACCATGGTATTTATCTAACACCATTTTACCAAGTTTTATAGTCATACAAACTAGCTAAAAAAATTAAAAAGTTAGTAAGTGATTAAGTTTTCCACCAATCCTCAGACTGTTAGCATTAGCACTAGCTTACTTTTGTTAGCTACAGCCGATAAAATCAGCTAGCAAACGTCATCATGTCTGCCAAAAAAAGATCCACAATCTCTAAATTAAAGTCTCTCATTTTCTAACTAACTAGCTAAAATATTAAAAGTCAGTTTGTTATCCAGAGAGTGAGTAATATCAACAACAACATATGTGCCTTGTTTCAAAAAGAAAGAATATCAGTTCCCAATGTTGTTTTCTACAGGAATAATATTACTCCAAACCTGAAGTGGGAAAACTCTTTCAGGAAGATTTAAAACACTTATTCTGGACATGTTCCCGCTCCTGTCTCTTTAGGAAAGAGATCTCCTCTTTTGTATGTCAACATGTTGAATCAGATTTTTCACTCTTATATGAAAATGTATTGTTTGGTCTTTTTAATAATCCACCCTCTAAAACAAATCAGTACTATATTATCAACCTGATCCTACTTATTGCAAAATCACATCCACAAATCCAAGTTGTAAAACCATAAAGCATCCTTGTTGTGCTTCAATACGTTTCTTCAAGTGGCTACTCTAAAACTAAAACAGCTATTAAAACTTCCAATCTATGCACAATGTTTAAAACAAGTGAACTGAAATTGTGACTACTTACTTTAATACTCTGTCTCATTATTTGCTTTACACTAGTTACTTGTGGCTGTATGTAAAGCCCCTGGCATTGCTGTTCATGTTCCTTGTTTGTTTGATCCTTGTACACTTGTATCTATACAACGTTTGTCAATAAAGACACACTATTAAAAATGTTATCCAGAGAGTGTTAGCGTTATCGTAGCTTTCTCCTGTTAGCTTAAGATGAGAAAGTCTGCTCTTGATACATTGAAGTTTTTAAAAAAAAAAATTCTTATTTCTAAAGGCAAATCTGCAAACTATTGATGTGCCATGCTGGAATGGAAAGCTTAAATGACAACAGTAGCTAATGGAGGCAGCTGTTTTAGTACCATCTTTCACGCTTCCTGTAGTCTGTAAGCAGCCATAGTGGTAGCTGAAAACCCCTGACCTGGATTTTAGGTGTTGGGAATGAGATTATTAAGGCTAGTGGGGCTTAAGTTGTCTAGGCCAAGCTCAACTGTTAAGAAACACAATAACACATACACATACACACAGCAGATAGAGGAGCTTGATCATGCACTCGTACAGTCCAAACTTGCTCCTGCAGAGCTTTCAGCAGCTGCCCTCTCACGAGAGTCGGAACAGGTTTGGACGGAGATGTACTTGAAGTGTAGAGACCTCTGGGAATCGCCTGCATGCACAGGCCAATAAACTACTTACTGCACAACTTCTCCTGCCTGCAACATAAGCACCTCTTGAGCTGTAATTTATGGACGGATTGTAAAGCACTTTGGGAAGTTTCAGACTAATGCCTGCAAGGTTATTCTGCCAAAGAGTAACAATGTCACTGTGATGAGAAATTGCACCAGGTAATATATGGCGGAGATTATGAAACTCCATTAATCTAGGTGTGTGGCTCGAGTGAGCTGTGACTGTGTGTGTGTCTATCTTTGCGCTGTGAGGGTTTTCAGCGCTTGAATCACAAAAAATGCACATTGTTCTGCCACACGAATATCCTTTAAATCTGTGATAGAAATATATCTTCATGTTACGGTCACATTCAGTTAGCGCTGTACTACATGTATTACATAACCACATGTACACATACACACATCGTGGCTTTAACACAACAGCACACGCAGCAGACAGCTGCTCAGCCATGCGGAGACACTCAAATACAATAATGCAACAGTTAGTTCAGACCAAGTCATTTGATTGGACGAGAGGAATTCCATGAGCGCTGATATAGAGTATAACAGCACTGGGACTTTGTATAACTCCACTTCAGGTGTTCTGAACACTGATAATTCATGTTAGAGCAGGCTGTCTTTGTTTAGATCGATCAACCTGATATCGTGAAATTACACAGGCCACCAAGGCAACAGTTAACATACTCTAATTTTACTGGTTGCATGATAAATTATAACATACAGTTAAATGTACATGATGCAAAGTAGCTTGTCTGTGGTAACGTGTACGCACAAAGTAGTAAGTGTTTGTTGCTTGGCAAAATTCCAGTTTGAGTCACATTAGATAACTAGTCGTGTGGGTGGAGCCAAATGAATGATTAAATAAACAAAAAATAATAATCAAATGTTTCTTTTTACTTGTCACTACCATGCCGCTTGTGGAACTGTTGTATAAAAGAAATATCACACTCCAGGTCATGCTGTTGTACTGAATAACAGCACACCTGTGTCACAGCCGTGCCGATATTCAATATAACAGCACTCCCTCTTGTGTGATATTGCGTTAATGCAGCAAACAGTCGTGCACACACTCCACATACACACACAAAGTCACCAGTTCATCGATACAAGCATACTTAAAGGAGCTACTAGTCCCAGGGCAGAGATCCTGACTCCCAGGCTGATTTGTCTCTAAACCATCTGTCACCATCTGAGCCTCCACAGGCATTTCCCCTTTTGTACAACAACACCTAAACACACACACATTTATACAGGATACAAGGACTCAATGCATGTTGGTGTTTGTCAATACACTGTGTCTATTTTTGGTTCCTGAGCGCATGCTAACAGTCTGCTGCAGCATGATGTATTCATGTGTTTCCCAAACGCCACCATTAATTTTGTATCCCTCAGATTGTAATTTAGAGGCATAAATTGGTATTGAGATGCAGAGCATTCACTCATGCACAAATATGCTAATTCATTTCATACATAATTGAAAGTGCAACATGAAAAGGACACAAGTTCCTTCTGATAAACAAGACGAGGGAGGGGCGATGTCTCTGCTTCATCTGCCACAACAGGGAAGAGGAGGAGTTCTTCATTTAAGCAGAAGGTCAAATGTTACACAGGAAGGAAGCAGAACCTGACGGTACAGTTTCATCCAAGGTATTAGCCCTTTCCTGGTGTTCTTGAATGCAGCCTTACTTTGTTTGACAGAAAAAATGCAGGCAAAATGTGCTCATCAATAATGACTTGGTTCGCCTCTTTTGTCCTGCCCTGCTTTGTTGAGCGCTGTTCAATTCTGTCCCATTTGCATCCTCTTGTTCTCTCCAGACCTTCAGACGATTTAATTGGCTCAAAAACTGTTTACACGCAACATGCATTTCACCTTCCATTCCCCGTAGATGCATTTGTAGAGCCGTAAACAACTTCAGCAGAAGAAGATGCATTTAATCATTCTCACAGTGTTTACAGCGTGCTGAGAAGTTTGTAACATCCCTCATTCAAATCATGTTTCAAGACTTGGGATGATCAGAGAGCTGCAGCATGTGAAATTACAGCTCTGACGATGGATATGTTTCATCTTAGTACATTTTTACTTCCACCCACACATTAACTCATTACATCACCGCTCTTACCTGGCAGAAAACTGACTGTGTCTTTCAGCCAATCAAAGTGCTCGGGATGAGCCATGATGAGACAGACCAGGACGATCAGAGCCTCCTCAGAAGTCGAACTGCACTCCTGTTAAATCCATTATGCTCAATTTTCTTTCAGCAAGAAATGAAAAACAGTAATTCCCCTGCCCGAATCATGATCACTCAAATATCAGCGATTTATTTCCCTTGGAGGAGCGACACTCAAGTGAAGTTATCGAATTGACAAATCAGGTCACATCCAGGACCCTCCGCAGCCCCCAGCGAGATGCTACTACTACTACTGCTAGCCTGCTGCTGCTGCTATGACTCTCCCTGCCTGCACGCTCTGATAACTCCCCATGTGAGACGCACAGGGCACAAAAAAGTGCCTACGCCAGCAGCCCGGACCAAGGCACGGCCAGACAGCTTAAGCCCGGACCCATCCCATTTCACTTTCATTGTTTGTCTAACTGAGTTTGACCGTCGCGTCCCAAACGGAGCACCCTCTGACCTTCACTGTCCTCCCACTTGTCCGTCTGTCAACAGAACCACAAAAACAACACAGAGTCTAAGTGTCCTCTGTGCTCCCACAATCCACAGGACTGTTTGTGTCCTAGCTGCCCTGTCAAACACACACGCACACGCACACACACAAAGAGTTTCCCACTGATGCCAGCCTGTGTGGATATCAACTTTGGTGTCAAGTGCTGCACCACCAGCCGCCCTATCGCTGCCTCTTTCACAGGGAAGACAGATAGTGTGACGGAGCAGATAAGATGGAAGAAAGGGAAACAAACAGCTGGTGCAGTCAGCGGCTGTGACAGAGCTTGGCCACTTGCCGATGCTAAGGGGACATTCAGCGGTGGCAGCCAGGGACGGGCCCGGTGCTAAGGGCAAACACACACACTGACACACACACAAGCAGGCTGTCAGGCTTACATGAGACTTCCAAAGAGGGAGAGTATGTGTGTAGGTGAATAGAGGGTGCAGGGAAATGTTTCACCTCTACAAGGCTGTGGGCAAAATTACAAAAAAGTAATTTAATGAAACATTGAGCAAAGACTGTAAATCTTTTTCTTCACAGTCTTGTCTGACAGCGATGTCACTGGTATTGTCTATGTTTTGACAAAAAGTTAAGTTTCTTGACAATCAATCAAGTAGTCTGAATATTGAAAAGATGTAGTTGGATAAGAACCTGTTTTTGGCAGCACGTCCTCATGCCTGAACAACAGAATAGATTGCCTACGACTCCCCTTACAACATCCATGACCAATAGGTTTGCACGATTATAGCCACATTTTAAAAAAACAAACACAAGCAGTTCCTTGTTGTGCTGCATTCCGGTTCATGTATAAATGAAGTTTTTTTTAACCTGAATTTGGTGCATCTTCTAGAGGCAGAATGCAATACAAATTGCATTGGTAATTTCGGTCTGTCTTTGGGAGTTGGGTGGATAGGATGTCGCGCTGAACAGTGTTGCTGTTATGGATGTCTGACTTGACGCTGGAGGACGGGGACGTTATTGCTCTTGGCCTTCATACACTCATCATGCTGCACTTTGTGGTGTTTTTTCAGCTGGTTGAACAAGTTTAGTTGTGTTGCTTTGGTGCGGCTCATCATCACTTGCCCTAAACCCGAAATACCTCCAAACAACCCGATAACGAGCCGTTTCGGTTTAACTAGTAACTCGTTCTCTTCCTGTTTAAGCGTAACGACTCTAAACTGCCGCTGCAAGGTAGGTGTTCATAACACGACATACCAGCTCCCCCAGAAAGTAAAGCCAAAACCTCTTAATCGCCCCCTGGGGGAGTGGCTGTTAGTTTAGGGAGCGCTTTATTTGACATGCAATAGAGTTTTCTACAGGAGGAGCACACATTTTAAACGAAAATATCGGCGTCAATCAATTATTTAATTATGGGAAGCCAAAAAAAACGTGGCTAACATAAGATTAATTGTGCAGCCCTCGTGCTCGCTATGCTAACAAAGTTCCTGTCAAAGTAAAAGTCTGCTTCATTACTTATAAAATATTTCCAGATGTACTTGGCAATAGTCTTGTTTGATTCATTCACCCACTTAAACCTCCTCATTATGTGTACTTAAACACTCTTTATGAAATATGGGTCATAACATATGGGTCATTGGGAGGATGGTCAGGCCTATGAACAACAGTTGTTTTAACCCCCCTGAACAATAGACAAATGTGTTGTCATTTTTGTGAGAACACACTGATTATCAGGCTCTGATAAAAGCAAAGAGCTGAAGCATCTGTTTGTTTATCTTCTTTTCTGAATGAAACCTGGCTGCAGTGAAAAGTTTCCTTTCTGAGTAGAAGAAAGTACAGAGATTTCATTATGTGAGAGGTTTTAGCTGTTATATGTTTTAAAATGACCTATTTTGAAGGTTATGCAATAGTTTGATCAGATATCAATCATCAATATGAGTCAAATAGGCACTGATAAAATTAACCAGATTAAATAGTCATATCATTGACACAAACACACCCGTTCACAGGCCATTTTTACCAAACTGAAGTCAATAAAAATGTGCAGTGAATTCTAATAAAATCGTGCAATCGACCACTTGTTGCACCACTTAAATGGAGTTAAATCTGAATGCATATGTGGAGTTTGACCTACTGTATCTTATGGAGTTCATAACAGCCCACTTGCCCACAGAGCTGCTTTAACATTATGGGAAGGCAGAATGTGTTTGATGGTTAAAACACTTGAGCGGCCGACACACCCCTCCACAAGCGCTGCTAGATATAAATACACACGCCACCTTCAAGGGTCTTATCCAGGCAGCCCGTCTCTCTCTCTCTCTCTCTCTCTCTCTCTCTCTGCTAAACACAAACACACATGCAGAGCAGTAATGTAAGCGCTCTGGAGGTGGGGATCTGCAGGGACAGCTGCAGACTAAATAGAGAAAGAGACAACTAGAATTATGGCAGTTGAGGCTGATTTGGCTGTGCTAAGTGGCCCGCTCTTTAAAAGCATCACGCAGCACGTTGCACACGGCTAACGGGCGGCTGCATCATAACTGTCACAAGTCGAACGTTTGCTAGTGAGATAAATGATCATTCTTGCAAAGTGTTTAAGTGCAAAGTGTTTTCTTGAGCGGTGTGATGTTTGGCGAATTCATTGCAAAAGCAGAATTTATGAAAGGGACGTATCCAGTTCACACTTTCTTCAAGTCTCACTATCGAGCGACAGCATCAGCTAAAGTTGTTGCTATCTCCTCGTGTGCTAACATAATGGACGAATACAGCAGGGAAGGGCGGCTCAGGGAGGTGCTGAGAGATCAGGTGAGTTATCTAAATGAGATCTCTGCAGACCTGAGGACAGAACAGTGTGTGTCACTGTCAGAGAAGGAGTGTGTGCACATATGTATGTGTGCCGCTGTGTGTGTCCAGGCTTTAAAAGGCATATTAAAGTAAACTACAGTAGGTCTTTGATAGTGTCTGTTTTATTTGGATCTATAATGAAATTTCACTGGGTCAGTGTTTTAATATGTGTGCCTTATGGAGAACTATGCAAGGAACAAAGAAGAGGCTACTGCTTTTACATGTCATTTGAGATTAGGGGTGGGAATCGCAGGGTAGCCCACGATAATGGTAATATCACGATACAGCGATTCTGGCTACTTGTCCTAGCCCCCGTCTTCTGCTGGACACTTCAGTTACATTAGCCCAGACATCCCTTTCACAAGCCACATCCTCTGCTCCCTCCTGAGGCCTTCACAGGCTATATGGAATATGTCAACCCCCACGCATTTTCTGGGGTCTGCTTTCTGTTAGTAATGCCTGAAATACCTCGACAGGCCGCCCAATCTCCTTTTACACCACAGAGAAGCAGCCACACATCCAAGTTAAGGTGAAGCCTAGACACATGGGAACGACATGAGGGGAATGACCATGTGGGAAACTTGGTACTCTGGTATTTAATTTGGCTACATTTTGCCAAAGTGGCAGCATTAAAGGAATGCTGAATTACCAGTTAGCAGATTAGGTTTGCACTGCAGCCACGGGTGTTACAGACAACTACCACTGGATTACCATGGATTAGTTTAATGCTGCTGAACATTTAAAAACTTGGTTACTCTCAGGCAAGTCCTGAGTGTCATTTTCCTGTGATTTATAAGCGGATTTAAGGGCGTTTATTTGCAAATAAGGAAATAATCGCATTCTGACAGTTTAAGTTAAACTGAATTCTTTAAAAAGGTGTATTATGTCTGTGTGGTTATATTTTATTGAGTTACGACTTCAAAGAGAGTTCGATCTTTGATGCAAATGGAGGCAATGTGGCGCTCATGGTTTTAAAGTACCGCGTTCGCCTCAATGAGCTTTGTGCCACATCTACAGCTGGAGCTCTAACCGACAACGTTAATAACCCAGCCACATGAGCGACCAAACTACCATAACTCACTTCCTGTTGCTGTTAGAACACCAGCATGCACCTGCTTCAGCATCAACCTAGGAGCAAAAGCAGATAAAGCATCATTGCTTTTCTGCACAACAGAACATTCAAACAGATAAAGGACTAAGGAAGAACCATTTCTCAGTCCAGCTACCAACACTACCAAGCACGTGAAAGAAGACTCTGCCAGATGGTGTTAGTTTCAGCGCCTGAGGGCGAACATCTGTATGCAGACTGAGTCCGCGTCCAGACTGAAGACACAAATGTGTCTTTTTAACAAACTCAGAGAGTCTTTTCATGGCCTTTCCATTTCAATGAGGAGCGGTCAGACATAAAGAGAATGACGGGCAACACTGCAGGGCACTGTGTGACTACTTGTTTATGTTAGCATCTGGGAGACTGTGTGTGTGTGTGTGTGTCTGTGTGGATTTGTGTGATGGCCAGCTATTGATGCCCACTGAGCCACAGTTTTAGTGGATACTTTTTTTAATGTCAGATGAGCTACGACGTTGCACAGGAAGCGCTGGTAGATATAATGTGATTATAGACTATGTGAGTACAGAACAATACAACATCTGCTGGAATCATCTTCATTAAGAGATCAGTGTCAGTTTTTTAACACCTATTAATGGTATTAGAACCTGTTATTTACTGCGCGCACTGTATATATTTACTGACAGTGCAAAGGTATTCAGCAGCCTCCATTAGGCTTTATTACTACTGGTGAAGTGCTCATCGTGAGCAGTCAAATGGTGTTTACTTTGGGGATGACTTACATTTATCTTGTGACCATTCTATATAAGAGCCGCAAGCTATTAAGTGCCTTGACTGACAAACCCACAAGTCACCAGTTAGGATACTTTTGAGGATTTGAAGGTCACGATGTGAAAACTTGATTTGAAAAGATAAATAAATTACTATAAATACTTAAACTTTGTAGCAACGTGAATGTTTTTCCATGTTTTCCACATCTTAATGACACAATGAATTAAAGTCATTAATATAATGGTTAGCGCCGTCACCTCACAGCTGGAAGGTTCCTGATTTGAATCCTGGTTCAGACAAAGTGTGGATTCCCTCCATAGACTGTATGAAACGATGGACGACATTAAAGCTCCCTAAAAGTGAAGCCAAAACATTTTGAGCGCCTCCTGCTGACTGGCTGCAGTATAGCTCATAAAGGCCGCCTCCTCCATGTTAACAGATGGGACATGAGTCAAACTATAAAATCATAATACACGTCAAATACATGTTTCTCAAACATGGTTTCTGTCATTATAGTTAGTTCTTATCATGCTGATTTACGTCCAAGTGTTCATTTTTCTGACAAGTTTATTCTTAATTAGTTATTTGATGCTGTCAAAAGGATGATTGACAGCTCTGCTGACAAATACGGCTCCTGCAGCCGATCAGTTCCTGATTAGCAGAGTGGAGGACGAACGACGAGAGGAGACGTAACTAAAACAATCACTACAGTCACTGAAGGTCCCATATCTGTGAACGTTAACCTCGACGTGTCGTTCATCTATATATACAGTCATTGGTTCCCTCCGGGTACTCCGGCTTCCTTCCGCAGTCCAAAGACATGCTCGTTAGGTTCATTGGTGACTCTAAATTGCCCATATTGTGGGTGTGAGCGTGAAAGGTTGTCTGTCTCTATGTGTCAGCCCTGTGATTGACTGGCGATCAGTCCAGGGTGTACCCCGCCTCTCGCCCAATGACAGCTGGGAAAGGCTCCAGCCCCCCCCCCGTGATCCTGAACCAAACTAGTAGTCTAGATCATAGGTGGATGGAATATAATGATGAATCAATGGATATCTCACACCTCGAGGTCTAAAATAACAGAGGACATCCACAGCAACTACCAAAGAAGAAGGGCAGACGTCTCTGTCATCACAACCTCATCAGTACAAAGAAAAAACAACTGACAAAAAAAGTCTGCAGTGAAATAGAAGAGTGAAATATTTAATGTAATAGGAAAGCCTGTCAATTTGTGACTACTATTGGAGAATGATGTAGTGGCTTGTTTTTGGGGTGACTGTTTACCTTTCTTATTTGTGCAAACCTTCCTTAATGTGTACCATTGTCCTACAGTTACTTGTGAGGGGTAAATAAATCATTGTACACAAAATGTTAATCGTCAATTTTCCCTTTTACAGTAAGATTGCAAATAGGAGTCATTAACTCTTGGTGACAGTTGAAAGTAACCCTCCGCCTAAAGGTCACGACCCTTAAACTCTCTATAAACTACTTCCTGCCGGAGCTTTTCAGGACTAAAAGCTCTCTGTTCTTTGAAAGCCTCCTCCTTTCCACCCCATTATCTACACCAGCATGTTAAACCCTCGTCTTAATCGTTTATTATTGATAGCTTGGCAGGAAGCCTCCCTCCTGGTGTTAAGGGGAAATGGTTCATGGCTGACATGTAAAAGATGTGGGTTAAAGATAGAAGAGGCCACTGCACAGCATGGCCGCTTTTCACTGAGCGTTAGGCAGGTTTATACCTGAGACAGACTGTTTTGTTGTATAAATGTTCTCCAGTGGGGAAAGGTGTGTGTTACAGTGACTGACCCAGCATGGTTTCTGTCTGTTAGTGATGGTGTGAATATAAACGTTTTTATTCATGTGGTTTAACGTGTATAACGGAGGCCATGGTTTGTTAACAGCAGAAGTTAAACAGTGAAAATGAGATTAACAGAAATTTGACTTTTTTTTTTTTTTTACAAACAAAATATTTGTTTAATTTTTCAGATTCACTGCTCACGTGTTGCTAAGAATAGCCACCTTTATTTCAGACAGTGGTAGACTACTACAGGCTTCTAAGTGTTTCAGAAGCAAATGACAGCTAATGCTAGCAGATTTCACCAGCGTTAGCTAGCCCGTCCCTCAAAGAAGATGCGATGCTGCGTTCCCGCAAATTCAAGTTTAACTTTTTCTCAGCCTTGCAGTTTTGGCCAAGGAGACTCTATGCAGTAATTCTATAATAATAAATCCAATACTCAATGTCTTCTTGTGATCATGTATTCATGTTTCTGTGCTGAAAACTGTTCGCCGCCACTTCCTGATACCTTGTGTTGAGTGTTTTGACCAATCAGAGGCCGTGTTCCTAACTTTCCACCAACCAGAGGCTCTGTCACTGAAGTTAGTGTCAGCGCTGATTTTAAATAGCCCTTGTACAGTTAGATAGTAATCCCCTCTCTTACAACTGTTCTGTACTGCAGCACAAGTAAAAATAGCCAGTAAAAATGCAGCATGAATGTAATAAAGAACATGAAGATTCTCCTTTGCACATATGGATAGCATTGAAAGTGTCCTTCACAGCTGTATATTTTTTGGAGAGGGAGAATTTAGCAAAGCCAAAAAACATTGCAAAAGCACAGCAAAATTGGTCGTAGTTTATATGCAGTTTTTCGTGCTCATTCACCATAGTTTGCTTAGTAGCTTAAAAGGGTCACCCTTACTTCAATGTTTTAAGCCGCCTTGTCTTAAAGAAGAGAACCCCATAAAAGGATCAATAATATGCACTACAAGGTTACGTTCATGATACCGTGCTTCCAGACCGATTGGAGCAGGTTTGCCGTATTGAACACTAAATGTCGCTCGCTACTGTAATGTTCCTTCCCTTAGAAGCCAGGCTACATGACGACTGTTCCTAAGCTATGATTTTATAGCTAAGCTATAAAAATAGCCTTTTAGAGAGGCTGAACAAGTGATCAATGTATAACCAAGACATCTCTTCATTAAACAGCCATCTGACAGCTTTTCTGTCTAACTGAGGCCTGTGAAACAGCAGGATAGGGTCTATAAGTGAGGCTGGTGTATCAGGGGTCATGGCTTTGTAAAAGCTGTGGCAAGGCCTGCTGTTTATGAGCTGGATGACATGACTCTGACAGCATATCAATCCGTCACGTTTCAGCCAAGGCCACCGAGAAAACCGTCAGCGTTGACAGATGATGCAGCCCGGGATTTTCACCATAACAGCAAAGGACCGTCCAGTTTACACCACTGCTCTGAGCCACTTCAAGCATGAGTGTTAATCCCCAGAAAGCCACACACATGCAGCGGAGAGGCCCTATTGTGACCTCGTTTAAAAGAGTGTAAGGTCATGTGATCATGTACTTGTGAACAGGAAAAGATAATGTATATGAGGAAACAAGGATATAATGAAAAATAATTGGACATCGTGATCTTGATTTGCTGCAATGACCAGCAGGCCTCTGTATCGGCTCAAAATCCCAGCTGAACTGTAACCATAGCGACATAAACAAATCTGCTGTTCAGCCTTAAATGTCATAAATTAAAAGGTTTCCTGCTCTTTAGATTCAAAGTAATGGTGGCTGATTGTTTTGCTGGTTAGTTTTATTGGAAGGACAACAAACACACACACACACACAGACACACACACACACAATAGAGGGGGTTATCTCAACAACACAGGCCTGTATGACGCACAGCTCCACCGTTAGCCCACATGGGAGGGTAAAGATAAGTGTAACCTACAAACAGAGCAGTGATACTTATAAAACATTGATCAGACCATTACTACAGCCTGTGGACCAATCACTCGCCGTCCTTCCCTCTTTCCCCTCCACTCTCCATCCTCTCTGTGCGATGCTTACATCCCACTGCCTCCTCTTCCACCCCACTTGTCTTTAGCTGTAGATGGAGCTTATACCTGTTGACCTACATTTCACCGCCCTGCCAGGCCTGAGCCGAGGACATTACATCCATCCTACTGAGAGCACAGTAATGTAAAGGAGACGGGGCGTCCTTTTACTGGTTCTCAGACAGTCGTACGGTTTTCTTAAAAGCATGAGACAACAGTGAATGGAAGAAATGAAGAATTTCAGGTGCTGAACGATAAGCAATGTTGCTGGTTACCATTTTCAAAGCCCCTCATTTTTGATACATATAGTGGCACACACTGAAGCTAATAGGTGAGACGCTCGTGGCCAAGAAAACTGACTGGGGGCGCTGTTTGGCTCAGTTGGTAGAGCAGGCGCCCCATGTACTGAGGTTACAGTCCTCGTCGCACTGATTGCAGGTTCGACTCCCGGTCTGCCGATCATTTGGTGCATGTCATCCCCCCCTCTCTACTCCCAACATTTCCTGTCTATCTTCAGCTGTCCTACAAATAAAGCCAAAAGGCCAAAAAAAAAATCTTTAAAAAAAATTAAAAAAAACTGACTGGACTTTACCAAGGCATGTGTTGTGCTGTGATGTTTATCACATCTATATTTGAATAGCACACTGCACATCTGTTTTATATGGACTGAAACAGACTTTGACAGACTACTTTGAAGGGGACACGTTATCAAAGCGAGCCCGCCTTCTATTTCTGTACTTGTAATTCACTTGATGTAAATAATTTAAATACCATGTTGCCAAAAAATGACACTGCTTTAACTTTTTGATTGGCAATATGTATTGCGATATAAAAAAATTGCAATTATAAGTAAACATGTTGAAGATTTTTATTTCAATAAACGTCTGTTAAGTCACTTTCTGTCGCTGTATGAGGTAACACAATGGTGATTGAGCCTTTGGCCCACTGATGAAAGCCTTTGCATTTGCAGTATATAGTATTATTATGGACTGGGCGTCTGTGGCGACATTTGTGAAAAAAATCAAAACTGGCGTCCAGTTAGTGAGGCGTTTTCTATCACCCAGCAGGGGTTGGTCTGCCAGAGAGGGTAGGCGGAGCTAAGCGGCTGCTTTTACGCTCTCTGCAAGTGTTGCGAGTAAACAGTAATCTACTATGGCTGAACAAACAAAGAAAAGATCTATGACTACAGATACAACTTCAAAAATAAGTGAAAATCCAAAGAAAAAGAAACGAATTCGACGCTCAGATGAAGCAAACAGTCTAAAAAGGAAAGCGACCGTCAGCGAGGAAAATCAAGAGTTACAACCGTAACAAAGGGAGCCAGCCCTTTGAATTTGACCGCACTTGTTTCAGAGACTCTGACACCCGCATGAAAATGTAGAGAGAGTTCAGGTGAAGCGACACCTTTCTTTATAAAATACATACAAATAAACTTGTGGGCTACAGTTGCATTACTTATACAGTATGTCAGCTACTATTTCTAACAATGTTCAAACTCATGTGTAACTGGTGTGATCAGCTCGGTGACGGCACGTCCTGCGATGTGACTATTGCACATGCACCCATCACAATTGCAATTGTTAAACGACTTTTATACTTTTGGACTTTTATACTGTAAGCTCTTTGCACAGTTCAATATCCTACACATCTGTACAGTTTTTAATTACACCTGTTGTACATATTTTGTATGATACGTATTGCTTTTTCTTTTTTTATTCTTATGGCCTATTTATTTATCTCATTCTATTTTCTTATTTTTATTCTAGCTCTGTGTTAATTGTTCTGCACCAAAATCACCAAAACAAATTCCTTGTATGTGCAAACCTACTTAGCAATAAACCTGATTCTGATTCTGATAAATCAATCAGCCTTAAGAGAATCCTGTGAATGTTTTATTTCTCTGCAACTAAAGTCGTTGTTGGTAGTTACAGAATAAGCGCCTCAAAGACAATTGGGAAGGGAAGTGTGTCTGCACCACTACATCCACTTTTAATATGATTTTTAATGCTATTTGAGCACGTTTGCTGACACATCAAGAAGGAATAGCTTTGCGCAAAAAGCACCACTGTTAATTTACCTAATGAGGAAATGATATGACCAAGCAAAGAGGAGTAATAAATTCTTAGCCCACAACAAACAGGTATGATTATTACTGCTGGAGGTAACAGAATCCAGAGTGAGAGCGAGGCAGGATTACAGCAAGCCTTTGGTAATGAGTATAGATAATGATTTTTTTCATGTTTGCGTCTGTCCTGTTTAACGCTAATAGACATTGTGTCATATCTGCATGCTCTCCAACACACTTACTGCCACAGTGGCTGTCAAGGGGCAGCGAACTTCGCTCAGGACCCGAAAAAATGTTGACCGAATTCTCTGTGGTTTTTTTTTAAGTGGAGAAACTACCTCCTCTGTGAGCTCTGTGAAAACAAGGTCCAAGCTGCCTTTTATGGACAGAAAGCCGACGCTCGCTGCTTTCAGCTTGTTACAAACATCAATCCCTGCAGGCTCCATCTGTTGTCCAATAAAACTATATGATATTGTGTTCTGCAATACATTTCTTGTTTGCACGGTGAAATACAGTAAAACGATTCAGTACACAGGCGTGGATACAGGATGAAACTATGTCTACAGAGACTGTAATATGTACATGATGTAGTTCTGTGTATCAAATATTCTGTATGATGTGATTTGGCGCAAGCAAATATCATAAGAGTCAAAGAAAAACATCAATACTGAAAAAAGGCGGTCACTAGCTACAAGTATCAGCTCTAATGATCTAACAAGCACTAGTTTAATTCATCATTCACCCAAAATAACAACACAGTCTTTCAGTGCAGACTAAAAACTAAGTAGCAAACTCAACCACTTCCAAAAAACAGCACCGTATTCAGCAGCACTCAATAAAAAACATCTGCATCACTCCTCGGCCTCCTTTCATCTCGGAAAGGTAATGCTGATGTTCACTTTACTCTCGCTTTGAAATATTCCCTTTCATTTCAGCTGCCTGCTTTTCTCTGAGTAAGCTTCAGCACTTTGTCTCTTGTTTTTTCTGTTAATGCAGCTTCAGCGCGTGTAGGCACTTTGAATTATTGCAAGTTGACACATTGCATAATGTAACGTCATATAGTATTAAGCTGCATAATAGAATTTAAAGACTGGAATGTATTTATGGAAATGTCTCTAATCTGTACCCTAAAAAGGTCAAGCTGAATTAAATCACAGGTCAAAGGTCAAAAACATCATCCTGAATGGACCGGCATGTACAAGATATCAGTGCTACATAGCAGTGCCACACTGATGTCACTCATATCTACACATGGGCATCAGAACTGGACTACAGATCAATGGAGAAGGTGGCCTGGTCTGATGATGTGGATGGCCAGGTGCGTGTGCATTGTTTACCTGGGGAAGACATGGCACCAGGATGCATTATGGGAAAAAGGCAAGCTGGTGGAAGCAGTGTGATGCTTTGGGCAATGTTCTGCTGGGAAACCTTGTGTCCTGCCATTCATGTGGATGTTACTTTGGCACGTACCACCTACCTAAACATTGTAGCAGACCAAGTACACCCCTTCTTGAAAACAGTATGTCCTTAATGGTAGGGGCCTCTTTCAGCAGGATGATGCGCCCTGCCACACTGCAAACATGATTCAGGAATGGTTTGAGGAACACGACAACGAGTTCAAGGTGTTGACTCGGCCTCCAAACACCCAAGATCTCAATCCAATGGAGCATCTGTGGGATTTGCTGGACATGATAGTTTTACACAATACAACAGGAATGGAATTGCTTCCTAGCTTACAGCGATGTTAGCTTAGAAGTGGTTAAATGCTAACGTTAGCTGTTGCTGATGCTAGCTTATTGGCTTATTGGAACACAGCAGTACAACATTATAACAGTATTGGAGCTTCCCACCATGGGCGGGACATCAGAGAGAAATGGCCGCCATGTGAATACGGTGAATGGCACATGTAATTTTTGTTTTTGTAATCTTACTGCATAGAACTTTTGACTGGTCTTCTGACTACAGAGTTTGTTGTCTCCATGAAAAGCTAAATATATCCCGTCTTCTCTCTCCAGCTTCTGAGCTAATGTGGGCTGCTGGGCGGTGCTGGGTCGGGGTGTGAAAGGATGACATGCGTCCAGCGGAGATGCTCTCATCAGCGGATCTCAGCTGCACAGAGTTTGAGGCTCAGCCGCTGACTCATACCAGTCCACATGACTTCACACGCTGATGCTCACTGATAACGTGCCGGGATTAGGGCCGCTGTGTGTGTGTGTCGATATGCGAGTGTGTACTGTGTGCGTGTTTGTGTGCTGTTCTCAGACCTAAGATCCGTGGAAAAGCCAAAGATATGCACACCCCATACAGCCGCTGATTCCTGCCGGTGGCACCCACCAGCAGCTCTGTGACCAGATTCGAGGGAGGGTCTGTGGCGCTGGTTCCAAAAACTGAGGGTGGGGACACACTTAGAGGTCGCAGCATGAATTCAAGGGGTCATGCGGTGTTAAGCAACGACCGAAAAGAGCAAAAAAAAAAAAAGCTTTAAACTTTTGCTTAGATTATTTGTGTTGGTGTGTTTTAAAGTTTCACTGTGAATCACTGAACCAAGTAACAACAAGTATTGGTTAAATGAGAGGTATGTCTAGGTCACTGCTCAGCGCTAATACAAGATAAATGTAAAATAAAGTGCCTATAGACTAAACATAGACATTTAAAATTCTCTAAAGGAGTTTTAAACATCTCTTAATGGTGTTGAAGTCTGAAAGGAGTAAAAAAAAATCTGTGTTTCCCTGTTTGCTCTATTTTTCTCAGGAAGAAGTAGGAGCAGATAATACCGTCAGAGCCTCTTAAAATTAGAGGCCCGAAGTGACACTGGGCGTGTTTAAGACCCAGATACATTCCTTAAAGTAAGCTTATGCTCCAAAATCTCTTTCTCTTCATTCATTTACCTTCTTTCTTTTTCGTTCAGTGTTTAATTTAATCAAAGTAGCCTATGCATTGATGAAACTGTTCTTAACAGGGGGCTCTCTATATCTGAATACGGGATTGTATGTGACTGAGTGACGGTACTTTCACAGCCGTAGAGGGAGAGAGCTGCAACATCGTAATGGCGGATCATGGAGCATATTGGACCGCCACTGACGCAACTGTTTGTCTGTATGGCTCTGGATACTCCTCTGCTGCTCGTCCACTGTCCTCACCTGCGTCCGCAGCACGCACCTGCTTCCAAACACCTTGTCATCGGCCTCATAAGGACACATTGACCTGATGCGGTCAGCCACATACCAGGTTTTGACCTAGTCTTGTTTTTTAAAACGCTATAAATACACTGTAGCACATACACACACACTTCACACTGATATACCGACCAAGACAATGATGATGCCATGTGCGAGATGAGATGTAGCATGTCTACTTTTTCAAAGACAGTCAGACAAGATCACTAATAGCAATTTAATGATTGTTCATGTTAATACCAAGGCATTAAGGGGTATCATAAAAAAGACTTCTTATGTGAGATGTCAGTTTTAAGTAATGCCACTTTATTTTGAAAACAAATCCCAAACAGCCTTACTACAAATCGAGTTTCTAGAGATGACTTCTCGCTCGCTTTGATTTCTCCACAGTATGCGATTGAATTTAAAGAGTTGGGAGGGTGGTTAATTTTGTGTGGCATTTCCTAATACATGCAAAATCTGCACGCTTAAACGGTGTGTAGCTTTCTTACTTTCTAGTTAGCATTACTTTAAAGGCCAAAGAGTACATTATTTACAACTACAAAAGTTTGTAGGATAACAATATACAGGGTACATTAAATTATTACATCTAAATAATTCTAAATCTAATTTAATCTAAAATTAACAAGTCACTCTGAGAGATGTTTTACGCCAATTCAAAGAGCAACGTTCACTTAGCTAGCTACAGCTAATTCAATCAGCTACAAACATTAAGAAAACACTAAAGCTATCCAGATAATCTTAAACGCCACTGCTACTGAGCGAAATCATGACAGCTCTCAGATCCATTTCCCACCACTCAGCACACAAACACAAACACACACATTCACACACACTAACTCACTTCAGGGGGATTGACTGGAGCTGGCTGAGAAAGCAGCAGCCATCATTACCTTGTCTGCTTGTAAACCACGAGGGCCAAAGCAATCATCACCCTTAAACACAACGTTTCCTATTACTCAGTGCGCACACACACTCAGACACACACACACGTTAATACACACACACTCACGAGTGGTCCATTTCTGCAGATGGATAAATTACAGGGAGGGAAATGCACAGTGGCACAGCCGTCAGAGGCAGAGGAAATGAAGAGGCTGAGCTAGAAGCATAATAGAACGACGGGGAAAAAAACAAAGCCAAATAATTCATAATGCATTGTAGCATGCTGCATAACTGCACAATCAGGAGAACTGCCGCTTTCCTGGAGCGTTACAAAAGAGACGAGACAGCTGCTTACAGGGCTGAAAGAGGTGAAGACCTAGTTTCTGCTTTTAGGTGAAGGAGGGCGAGCTATTTTTACACACATAACGTAAAGCGGAGAAGCTGACCTCTAGATATGTGGCTACCCGGAGAATGTTAAGGCATGCGTGTGTGACAATACAATCGCCTTATCTACCCAAATGAGTTCAAGGATTATCATTTTAGAATTACGGGATCCCTTTGTTAACCAATTAGCAATCTGGTCTCAATTTGCCATCGGAGGGGTCCGACATTTTGTTTTACTTTGTTGCAGTCAAACTCAACAAACAAAGACTTGAAGCCCATTTATATTTCAGCAGCATGCCGCTTCCTCCTCCTCCTCCTCTTCTTCCTGCATCTCACGGCTGACTTAGGGAGTTGGGGGTTTTTTTTCTCCCTGAAACACACAGGGGGGTTAAACGAAACTCGTGCCAAGCTTAATTAGAGCTATGCGCTAGCAGCAGTGTGAATGCCGAACAACCAGAACCGTGCAAGGCTGCTGGAACTCCTCGGAAAAAAACACAGCCCGGCAAGCAGGCGCACAACAAACCCCCATGGAGTACATACAGCTAACAACGCTGTATGCTGCACATTTAGCCTCTCCTTACGCTAATAGATAGCTACATTTAACCCAGCTATGAATTAACAAATCAGGGCGATCACACGAGAATGTGACTTTTTTCTGCAAAATGTTGCATTAGACTGCAGACAATAGGCTGACTTTACAGTTGCATAATGTGGTAGTAAAATGTTGAAACTCTGCAACATTACATAATAAAAACAGTTGAAGATTTTATATTGGTTTTAAAGCCTACAGTATTACAAGTACTCCACAGTGTATCAATCAATCTAAAAGGGCACACTTGATGAGCTTTAGCCTGCAGCTGCTGCTCTGACAAGTTACACAGCGTTGACATGCCGTACACGTCAGAGTGGATTCCTTTTTTTTTTTTGTTAGCTAAGTCTCTGCAGCCCTCTTTTGTTGTAATTTCCTGCAGTTTCATGCCCGGGCATCAAAGAGAGCACAGCTGTGTCACTGGATGAATGCTTTAATCTATTCAGCCAGCGCATCTGTGCGCTCCGTCTTACGCTACGTCATTAGCCGCCCGCCCTAATGTGTGTGTGTTTGTGTACATACGCATTCAGCCGTGCACACATACAGTGTGTACGAGTCGTGCTGCATATGTGCTCTCCCATGTCAGGGTGTGCTCTCATGCAGGAATCAGGCTAAAAATGCAGCACACACACTGACACACGCGCTGAGGACGACATGAGAGGATAATGAGGGACTTTTTATGCCTGAAGTTGTGTCGGGTTCCCGGCTGAAGGCCACATCAAGACATCACATCACAGACGCTAATCTATGTGATGGTTAAGTGTCCAAGCAGAGCTAAATTTAGGCCGGATCACCGTTTTTTTTTGACTGACGAGGGAGGAAGAAAAAACGTCACAGGAAGAAGGAGGGATGGTGAGAGAAGACGCGGAGCTCCACAGGAGATCCCCCTGAACCAAAACATCCCCCTTAATGCTGCTTCGACACAGTTATTCATTAAAACATGTCTGTGTTTACGATCCCACATCGGCTGAGACATGAACACGTCCACTGTTGACCGAAAGCACGGCAGGAATCTTGATTGCATAAATGGACTCCGGGAACAGAATGGAGTCAATTTTTATAGAGCCACAAACCAAATGTTAGGATGGATTAGATTGTCGTCTTGGCTCATATAAATCATTGTCAACTGACTGCGTCCAATCAGAAAGGCATCTATTCTGCATAATTAGCTAGAAACAGGATGCTGTTTGTCTTCTGCAAAGCTGATTGAATGAATTTCACTCATTCGGTCAGAACAAATGAGATTCCAAGCACTCGCTGGTCAATAGCAGAATACAGTTGTCCACTTTAAGCTCAGAGTCTGGACAACTGATGGTGTGATACTTATGTAAATCAGACCTTAACATTACTCCACTTTAGTTGTTGACTACATAAGAACCAAACAATAATAAAACCAAACGTTTGCCTGGTGAAACGATCAAACTCTTCATTCCTCCACATGTTTAAAGCGTGTGTACGGAGCAGAGTAAGGACTGCATTTTAAGCGCTTGGTGGGTGGTGTCTTTTTTTAGCCTCTTCAAAAAAACATAGACATATGAGACAAAGTATAAGGAATGGATTTAACAATCTGTCTGCTGCAATGTTTAGCATTTCCTGCTTACAAGCTTAAAACCTGGTATCCCAGCATTACTTGGAATGGTAAGGATAACATTCCCCGACTAAACGTGTGGGGTTACAGATAACATTACAGAATGTCATCCATTACGATGTATTGACCCACTGTGTGTAAACTAATCATGTATGGTATCATAGTTTGGTCATCCTGTCCTGCTATAATCATGTTAGCTAACACCTAGCAACTCTTTATCCAAGATAGTGTTATGTTTGCCAAACATTGGTTAGTGAAAACATACTGAACATATGAACAAGTGTTAAAGCTGAGCAGCTACACAGGGTATATTTACAATAATAGGAGGAGGAGGATAACACTAAAATAGGAGAACAATGCACTTCTATTATCAACTGGCTTTTACATAATATTTATGTATATGTATAGCCATCATGTTCATATTTAAAGAGCAGCTCCAGTCATGTTTTAACACACACGTCAGACAGCCCGCGCCCTCGCCCACAGGAAGCGTGTCTGATCCGCAGCGCAGAGGAGCGCTGGCCCAAGCAGCTGGAATCGCGAGATCACAAGATCGCGCAACACACAAACAACCTCAGTTTGAGGTTGATTATCTGCTCATTTGGGTCCCAAATCATTCCGTGATTTTTGGGCTTCTACCATGGCTGAGTGCACTACTTAATTAAAAGTGTTTTCAGTTTAAAAGATTTCAGTGTGTTGTTGTTATGAGTCCGTACCGGTCTGTACATGGTGTTTTATTTTGAAATGACCAGATGCTGTATACTGTTTTCGTGTGTGACTTCCTGTCTGGAACGATCTGCTCTGTTGAGCTTGAAGCTTGCTTGAAGCGGCCTCGGTCAAAAATAGACCCGGCGCGTATCTTTAGTGGAGCAGAGCAGAGCGGAGAGACGCTTCTGGGACGGAGGTTGCGGCGCACATGGAACGCGCCGGAAACGGATCCTGTGGAATTTGAGGGTAACCAAAAACAAAACAGGTCTCTGCCATCGTTTAGTGGCAACTTGTTGAAACTTAGCTAGCTTGAAATGTAGTAATTAGCAGTAGTAACGTTAACGTTAGTAATTAGTAGTGAGTTTGCAAAAATCATGATGATGGTTACAGCTGGCTCACGCGTCAACGAAGTGGTTGCCATAGGTTACACATAATGATATGCATAGCATCACACCGTCCACTAACAAGATTGGCTCCTTAGGTTTGTGACGTCTCAAACCTGCCAATCTGAAAACGTGTTGTTCAGCCTGTCCTTGGTACACTGCAGTTTAAAAGCAGACAGGCCCAGCCGTGGAGATGACTGCTGATGTTGTCCCTGATATGTCTTGTAGCACATGAGAAACACCACATGGAGATGTTTACAAGGTTAAACACTTGATTTTCACTGGAGGGGGTCTTTACGACCCCTCACGAGATTGTTGTTTTAAAATGAGTCTGCTGGAGACACTAACATACCAGCCAGATACAGCCTACCAAAGTTAGCTTAAATTTCTAGCCTACTAGCCGGGCATAGCTTATAACTGTAACAGTAACCACAGTTGTTTATCTTTGGTGACGGTTGGCAGGGGGAATTTATCTCTGTGATAATATTGCAGCAACAAACACTACAGAGTCGTCATTTAGCATTGCATTCATAGCCTTTTGAACAAATAGGGGGATCTCAGATAGCATTGCATGTGTAAGCTAACTGCTAACTTTGTAATGGACGTTGTATGAGACTCTCATCTTAATATCGTTCATTTTTCCTATTTCAAGACAAATTTAATAAGGCTTTAAAAGTAGCATTCATTTTGAGTGCTAAGCTGTTATCTCTGTAAGTTGCGGATGTTCTTTGGAGGACGGAAAGCTCGGGGTAAGGGGTATCAAATTAAAAAAGGGAGGCAGGGTTTAGAAAAACTTTCAATCTCTCAAATTAAACTACTGTGAGGAAGGTCAAGAGGTCAGACTGAGGGAAACAGTTGGTTCACAGCGGACAGTTTTGGGCCTCTGTTGCACGCCGTCTCACAAACACGCCTCAGATGGAGGAAACAGTGCGGATGGCGGAGAGGATGCTATGATATAAGCCTCAGTGCGATAGCAGCCCGCATCTTCACCCTCTCAGTTTCCTTTGAAGTCTCCCCATGGGGGTGTGGGGAGCTGGGGGTTGGTAATGAATCAAGCTGAGCCATAATGAATCTCCTTATTCAAGTCTGCTTTGATGAAATTCCACCTGACTGATCTCAAATCACAGAACAAAACAGCGAGAGCTTGCTGACAACTGTTATGAAAGCTACACTGGCTGGCAGTAGGATGAGGAGCGTCGAGCGACTTCAAGGATCCCTTCAGGATACTTTTCTCTGTTTCTTCCCTCCCTTCCAACTTCCTCTGTGATCACTGTGTAGGCTGAAATCTGACGAGAGTGCCTACATATGCACGGATGTTTAAGTCTAAAGCTTTAGTTCTGGATGGTTTCACGCCTCTACAGCACGGCTCTTTGCATCTAGACGAAAAGAATAAACCCAAAGGAGAAGTTAGACATAAGCGACATCATTAATTGTTGTAATCCTGCGCTGGGAGCAGGTGTAACAAATGTGCACGTGTGCTGCAAAAGCTCTACAGAGGATGAACCCTCGTCTATTCACCAGAACACATATATATTAAAACATCATAAAAACATTAAACTTATCTTCGCTGTCCAACAATAACCCTGCTAACAAAGTCCACACAATGAACACATTACAAGCTGCAATCTCACTTATCTCATGTTTCACCGTCACTGTGCCGCACGAGGCCAGAGAAATGAGCACAAAGGCTTTTTCACACTTCACATGAG
Source organism: Semicossyphus pulcher (assembly GCF_022749685.1). NCBI lineage: Eukaryota > Metazoa > Chordata > Actinopteri > Labriformes > Labridae > Semicossyphus > Semicossyphus pulcher. Next base: position 18,015,577 of record NW_027211615.1, on the reverse strand, counting down.
AAGAGGAGCAACGGCACTGTCGACATGCTTTGTACAAGTCTGGGGCCCATCTGGACGCCTGCGGTATTCAAGATAGGTGGAAGGGACTGCCAGGAGTAACAAAAGAAGAGAGTAATTAAAGAGAGGGATCTCACAGACAAAGCATGCAACAGACTGCCAACAGCATTTAGCTGTGCATAGCAGCGACTGCTCCTGCTACGTGGTTATGAGTTCTGTTTATGAGGATATCACTTCGCAACTTTCGGTGTTTGACTGGACTTGTAACACTGCAGTTAAAGTGCCTTTTTAAGCTGCAGTGAAAACCAGGTCTGTGTGAGGATTTCACCAGAAGAAGAGTCGATTTAGTCAGGCTCAAGTTGAGAATTAGGGATATAAGAAGGGAGGCACCAGACTGAAGCCTTTGTGTGAGACTCATTGCTTTAAAAAACTGTTTATATATTTCAGCAGCTTGCACAGTCTGCCTCTTTATTCCTGAGAGGGGATATTTGTACACAGATGGACAGGAAACAAATGAGAGTGACATTGCTTTTCTTCCACACTGATATAGATTTGGAAAAAGTTGCCTATTTAGTCCGAGCGAAGGTTCAATAAGTCGTTCGGGGGAAGGGCACAGACAGCGCAATTGGCTTTCTAAGGCTGCCCATCCAAACAGGTATCACTTTAATAGTGATTACACTGGAATTAGGCTCCAACAGGTCACTAGAGGAGTGTACCAGTGCAGGACATGAGCGCACACACACATAAAATGCTTCAAAACAAGTTTACAGCAGATTTATGCCCCAATTGCACACCCAGCACCATGCCCAATCATCACCCTGCTTTTTTGGCAACATACAGGGCAAACACACATGCACGCACACACACACACACACACGCTGTCACAGAAATAGCGCGACTCCTTCAGCCCGGAGGGTGGGTGACAGAGCTGTGAGGGCCAGCGCTGTGTTTGGGCAGCAACAGAGGCAGATGCAGCGCTCAGTCGCCTGAGGGCATCGCTGGGTATTCAAGCTTCACTGGGCCTCTTCATCAGTGCCCTCTGATGCCTCAGACCCATGACCAACAGCACACTCACACACACACACACACACACACCAAGCACAGGGCCAGTCCAGCCTTTCGGACAAGAGGGGAATTGGGAAGGAAGTAGAACAGCCTCATTGAGCGCTGACACATACAAGTTAGACTGAGGAACTGTAGGGGATGTAGGTTATGGGGGACTGTGGCTCTACTAATACTGATGCTGTGGGAGAATGTAGGTTAACTCTTTCTGGGTCTGTGTGTGTGTGTGTGTGCATGTGTGTGTGTGCGCGTGTGTGTGTGTGCGTTCTCTGCTTGAGACAGAGACATGACACAGCTCAAAGACGGCCAGCACAACAACAAAAAGAGAATAATTTACATGTTAGTGATATAGTGGCCGACAGAGAGACTTTTGAGCTAGGATAAAACCAGGCCTTTTCTAAGTGGATCGTGGAGTGATTTTGCACCAATATGAGTATGCAAAGGTACTCAAAAGCCTGCTCTCTTAAACAAATAATGCAGGGGTGCCGGTTTTGCTCAGTTGGTAGATTAGGGCCCCCATGAACAGAGGCAAAGTCCTCAAAGCATCAGCCACGGCATGTCATCCTCCCTACATTTTTCATCTTTCTTCACTGTCCTATCAAATAAAGCAAAGGTCAAAAAAATAATCTGTAACAAAAAGAAGCCATAATGCTCTGGCACATTAGCTGCAGACAGTGCTGAGAGTATTGTAAACTATGTAGTCAGAAGATGATCTGCTGGACACAAGAAGCCTTATCATTTTTAAGTCGCACCAGCATTGTTTTCTGCATTATATCAAGAGTTGTACCGATACCAGTATCTCTAGAGTCGCTTTCCCACTGGTCAAAAATACCTGCGAACACCAGCTAGTAGTTAGTGGGAAAGGTTACAATCGGCATTCAGACCCAGGTCAAATTACTCTGCAGTAGACCCGGGTAGTTATCACCTCGGCTCCGATCTGCATTGATAGAAACACAAAACCTGTGTCGACACGCTGATCTACACCCCCTTTGCAGCGCCTTGCTATGACACGCCTCCTTGTTATCTCAGCTACAAATTCCGCTCGTCTCCTTCCACGCAGCGCTCAAACATCGTTCCAAATCTGTCGGTGTGGAGTTTGACACACAGACTGAATGAGTAATAGACACAATAAAGACCTAACCACCGTAACATCTTCACTGTTTACTAACCCTGTCTCTGACGCGTGACGCAGCAGAAAAGAGACCAAAAGAGTATGCTCCACTGGCAATGGGAACAGAGACAATCGGCATCGATAGGCGGGTCTTCCCGGCGAATGCAAATCAATGCATCGATCAATCACAGGGCTGACACATAGAGACAGACTACCTTTCACGCTCACATTGACACCTATGGGAATTTTAGAGTCATCAATGAACCTAACGAGCAGGTCCGGAATTTGGACTCAGAACCTTATAGCTGTGAGGCGACAGCACTAACCACTGCACCACTGTGTAGCCAATGCATCAATCCAATACCATAAATTACTAGGCCCCAAAAATATTCTGGTTTATTGTCGTGTGATGATTACAAACAAAAACAGTACAGTGCTGGCTGAGAGTGTAATGTTAGTAAAAGATATCAAAACATCAGGAGCCGAGTGCACCAGCTGGGCGTACTCCTGGGTGTAACCTCACGTCTGACTTAAAGCTGAAAGTTACGACGGACTTTAAATGAAGCCCTGTTTGTGTTGCACCCGGGCCTATCTTTTACGTCTAGGAAGGAGCAGGCGTAAGTTTAGAAAGTCAGACTTAAATCTACAGTAAAACAAAGTAGCTAATAGTCACAAAACTTGTGCGTCTTCTTTTACGGGATAAATAAAAGGGCATTAAAACGAGAGAGCGTCATCCATGATCTGGCAGTAAGTTGATCGATTGGTTTCGTTTTGTCATACAAGTCCTGTTTGAATTAATTAAAGAGCTCTCCCTTCAGCTGCAGCATGTGTCGGACATAAATGTGGCGCTGTCCCCGCCCTGCAGGTGCTGATTGAGCTCAGATTTTGTGCCAGTAGGGCCTTTCAGAACAGACAGAGGGAGACATCGGACAATGGCATGCTTCCTCATTTCACTATCCGTAAAATGTATTTTTCTTTACTTGTTGTGTTATCTATATCTCCTGTCGATCATTTGATAAGAGAAGTTAGCAAGTGTAGACGTGTGTTGCTTGGTAACAGTCACCGCCTTTCGAGTGTTCACATGGACGTGAATCATGAGACCGGGCGCAGCTACGACCGGTGTCAGTTCGGCTTGGTGTAAATTCCAATCAAGAAGTCGGTCGTAGCTAAGTCGGACGGAAGAGATGAGACCTATTTGTTTTACACCCAGCTGGTGTACTCGTCTCCAGCACTTTGTGTCTTTTGTGTACATTTTTTATCGCACTGGTATTGAGGGTAACTCGGTATCAGCCAAGTTCAAGTATCAATAAGAGGATGGAAAAAATGGTATCGGACCATCTCTACTTATATGTTCGGTTTAAAGGGTTTTCATATCAGCACACATTGGAGAACCTCTACGTGGATAGAGATATATCTGTGATACGACCATATATATATAAATATCAGTCAGGCTCCTTGTAAGATGTAAATCATTTAAGTGTTATGTGGAATGTATCCACTCTGCACCTTAGAAAGACACTATCCTGTAGCCTAACACACACACACACACACACACTCTATATCTTCCTACACCTCTCTAAATTGCTTTATGTTCATCTCTTCTCCTCTGTTATAATGTCTCAATCTCTCTCTGTCTTCCTCTCTCACACACACATACACACAGACGCATACACACAAACGTACACACACCTCATTTTGTTACCGACATGTCAAGTCATGCAGAAAACACAGGGGAAGCTTTTTTTTTTTTTAATCCCGGGATAAAAACAGCAAAATGCAATAACCTGGGACAAAAGTGCTGACATCTGAAGACGAGTCCGGCTTTCAGACTGACTGATCGGCTGCAGCTGAAAACGAGCAGGAGCGACAGACTGAGTGAAAAAAAGACCCCCTTACACACACAGACAGAGAGACAGACAGGCAGGCACTCCTCCTATATTCTTTCCAGACTGATCCTCTTATACACCCCCTTCCTTTTCCCTCATCTTCATTCTCCACTCCCCCATTTATCCCCCTTTTTTGATTCTACTTTACCCATCTTTTCTTCCCTTTCATGTCCCCACTCTGCTGCAGCTAATCTCTCCATCCTCCTCTCCTATGGTCACCTGTACTCTTATATTCTTCCTCCTCACGTCTCATCTATTCTCCCATCTTCCTCCCTCTCTCCTCATCTCTCCTCTCCTCTATCCGAAGCCTTGTTTGCATGCTCCCTCGCTCGCCTCCTTGATTAGGGAGATCGACCGGCGAAAGTCCGCCAGACACTTGGTTAAACCGGCCAATGAGTCTTTGGAGAGGCTCCTATACGAATAGAGGGCTGAATCAGAAGCTTCAATTACAGATAACACATTCCCACTCTTGCATTTCAAACACTGTTTAACCACAGAGAGAGGCGGTGCAGATGCTAGCCGGTGGCACACAGGGTCGGATTTGAAGGTTGAGGAAGTAGCAGCAATAGAGACGACGTAATAGAGTGTGCAGAGCGAAAGAGTTTCTTCTTCTGGTCAAATTATTCAATGTATGACTCCCTCGGACTCTTATGTAATTGTGAATTTGTGCAAGGCTGCCTCCTCATAGACAGCCAGAGCAGTCTAGTGCAGAGCCATAGGGACGAAAATAGTTAGTCATGTGTTCATTATCGCTATCCTCTTTTAAGTGCTCACCCCGGATCCAGAAACATTAAACAGGAGAGGACCTTCGAGTGGGTATAAGTGTGCGCGTAAATGTGTGTGTGAATGAGGACGAGAGAGGCAGAATATGAGGGGAATGAGGTTGTGGGATTGTGATAACTTCAAAGGTTATTATTATTATTACTGCAGGCTGAAGCCATGCTCTGGCATCCCTCAAGCTTTGATCATTATGTAAAGCTGTTGTGCTCGGTGCTGGCACTGAATACATTACAGAGCGGATAACCAGCGAGCACACAGGCCGACACATTGACTCAGCTGCTGAGTTACATCCGACTTTAAAATAACACATCGTCTCTAAAGGACAAATAGAGTGAGTTTTATCTAATCTCACCTTGATTTGATCGGGATATAAAGATGATTTGAGAGACTCTACACCGCCATCCATGATAGTTAAAGGGCCACTCCACCAATTTTACACATGAGGATCAGTGTAACAGTAACAAGAAGTACCACACAGCCTGCCAAAACTGTTGTATAATGACTGTTTTCACTCTGGAGGAGTTTAATGAAGTCTAACAAATTAATTTTATCATCGAGGTTATCTCAGCTTTTCCTTGGAGAAAAAATATTACAGAAAGTCTCTGATAACAACAAACCTAAGGGTGTAAAAAAACGAGGCCAAAATGCATCCGTCAGCCCCCGTTGGTTCTTCAGAATAGAGTTTAACAACATTTGTGACGCATATTTATTGTATAAACTGATATTATAGGCTATTGTATGACACTAGATACTCGAAAAGGCCGTGCATTATTGTACAAACTCCATATACTGTCCTTTTACATTTTGTGGATTGTTTTAGGGCTGCAATTTTCATCTTCATGTCCAAAAATACCCCTTACTTTTCTGCCAGCAGTGTAAGACCTAAAAAAAAAAATGGCCGACTGCTGCTTCCATTGATTCAATGATAAATAAATGCCAACTGTTGACATACAACCCACATGATTATCAAGCCTATAGACCTTTTTCACAGCGGACATTTTTACATCCAACAGGAGGAAAAGCACAGGTGTTTATAGTAGCATAAATGAGGGCTTTATTCCATTTAGCTGCTTCAATTTCATGGTCCTGGTTGTGTGCATGCTGACTGCCTGTCATGGCTTTCTCAGACACCTGAATAGAACAGAACGATTGTTAACATTATTATTAACACCTGTGCTTTTCCTCCTGTTGGATGTAATAATGTCCGCTGTGAGAAAAGCCCATAACTTATTAATCATAAACCCCAGTCTCCTAAAGCACAAGGTGACATCCTCAGATGTCTCTCCAATGATATTCAGCTACTATTACATAACTTAACAAGACCTCCTCCACACATTAAAGGCAAAATGCATACGGTTATATATTTCAGCTTGAGATCTCCACTACTTCGCATTAGATTGGTTGATGACTGGGGGTTATAGCTAGCTCACTTTGCAGTCCTGCTACAAAGGCAAATCCTTCATACGGCATCCACTGCACCTCCTAGGCACACAGGCCTAGCACTAGAAAACAACACAGGTCTACGATCTAAGACAAAACAGAGACCTCCTGACAGCTTCAGATGTCTGTTGCAACATGTTATTATTACCCCTATTATAGTGTGTTGCTGTTAGGGTGATTATAAGCTTACGAGGGAAACCCCAGCTCACAGGGCCCAGCCACCACTTTTAATTTTCGTCTCCACATCGTAATCCGAAAGCCACATTGAACTTGAAAACAAGCCATCTGCTCCTGCCCTTACCTGGCCTACATTAGCCCTGTGCACACACTATCTCTGTCCGGCTGCAAGGGGGAAACATGGCAGTGCAAATTAATGTCTTGCACTGTCATCATCACTGTCATACATTAGGGCCATAAATAAGGAGTAGTGCTGCAATAAAAAGAGAGGCTGTCACAGTGAAAATAAAGGAATATAACAACATGAGAGCTTCATTAAGGCTGTAAAGTCACCATTCAGCACCACACACTGTGAGCCCAATCTAGATTATAAGGCTGTACGTGCATTACAGTAATTCTTTTATTCGACCATCGATAATAATCTGTCCTCGTTTAAGTAACAATGACAGCAAAACCAGGCACAAACAGGCCTTCACTCTATTTGCAACATGTTAAGGTGTGATGCTGCCCACCCAGTTCAATACCAAGGACAGCGGCCGACGCACGAGAGCCTGACAGCCATGACAACACATGCACTACAAAATGACAGATTTATCTCTGCACGGATGCATCGTAAGCAGCGACACAAACCTGCCCTGAATGACGCTGCTGTTTCAGAGGGGTGCATTAAACCCGCGGACATACAGGCACAGACACAAACTAAACCCTTAGACAAGCATTTCGCCTTTCCAAAGCGGCTTTTTTGCCCCCTGCATGAAGAAGCAGCAGCCACATTTACACCAAATCATACCGTCAAAGCGCGTTTGTCGAATAAAATGCTCCGTACATACCTGCTTCCCAGGATCGAAGAGCTCACATGTCCCGTCGCTTATTTTGGTCTCTTATTGTGGTTAATATTATTATGGTGGGCACCGTTATGTGTCTGCCAGCGCCATGTTATTCTGAGAGGAGGACTGTGCGGTCCTGTGCGCTACATCCGGGCTGTTGAGGAGAGCGAATGAGCGCAGTCTGTGGCGGCGGAGAGGGCGGAGAGCGCGCGCTGGATATGTAGAGCACCTGTGCAACAGAGCAAGGACAACTTTCAGACACGACCACTGACTGTAGTACACCTCAGTGAGATCCACACATTTACAATAAGGCATCTTACCATGGGAACCTCCCCCTTTTCACTGTCCATCACAAGGCTGTACCAAGGGATACGTGAAATATTTAGGAGTCGAATAAATTTCTAAAATACTTTGCTCTACCAAAGCCAGGGTAAAATAATGAATAGATAAATAGATTGCTGAGAGGAATTGATAAATGGTTGAATTATAAAACTAAAACGTAGTATATAAATGGTTGGAATAGTCAGCTAAAACAAAGGGATAGGTGGTTCAAAGAGAAAAGCAATGGATAAATGATATATGATTAACGTTGAGAAAATAAGCTATAAATAACCATAGAAAGAAAAAGGGTAAAGTAGCTATTTGGCAGCAGAGGGTTATTTGATAGACTACATGAAAGACGTATAGCCTAGCTAAAGGGATACGTTATTGGTTAGCTAAAAGTAGGCTAATGATTAAATGGTTGAAAAGCTATCATACAGAAATGGGTTAAATAGTTGAATTATAAAGATTAAACTAAATGAAATTATAAATAGTTGAAACAGAGTGATAAAGATTGTGTTATTGGTTAAAAAGAGAGTGATAAAAAATAACCTTAGAAAGTAATAGGCAGAAGTAGTCTGTTTAGTAAGCTAGGTTAGCATAGAAAAATGAGTAATTAACAGTTCAAATAGTTAGCTAAAAGTCGGCTAACAAATATATAGTAAGCGAAAACTAATCGATTAACGGTTAAAAATGACTGAACAAGTAGTTTTAAATGGTTTAATAGATAATGTAAGTTAATACCTAGTTAATACCTTGTTAAAAATAGAAAAAACACCTTTATACAAGGAGGAAAAAACTCCATAAACTACTTCATATACCTACCCAAAGATCCTTTGAAAGTCCCCAGATGGCAGTATGGGAGTGAACTTATAGTATGGGTCTGTGTACTCGAGATCAGTCAGGGACCTCCAGAGGGAGGGAGAGCTAACATGGCAACAATTTATACATATTTTGTTCCAATTTGAAAGTTTGACTTGAGTAGAGTTGATAGTTACAGGACATAATTTGCATTAATTTCTCAAAAAAATACAGATTTTTTTTTCTTTTTGTCGTTTTATCAGTTTTGTCTTGATACTTAAATGATCTGTTGCTTCAGACTAAAACCTCACATACTTTTAGGTGCTTTATTGTATCAAGTTGTCGTTTTTTCTGCCTTTAGAGAGTGTGTTAGGCATGACTATACATGAAAGTGTTTCTCAAGTGAAGCCAGGCGCAGGCTGTAGCCCCAGAGCATTGAGGATTCACACAGTGTGACAGCCTCTGCCAGCTCTGACAGTGTCACAGCCCTCATTGATCTCCCATCTCTGTTTCTGACGAGCCGTTTGTAGCACAGGGCTCTTCCCCAGACTACAGTAAGTGAATGTGCAAGGGCACGAGTCAATTTCTCCCACTGTGACAGGAAAGTCCTTATGTCTGACTGTCTGGTTATCTGAGGAGAGAATGAAAGAGGAGGCAGAGAGTATCCTTTATTACACCAAGGTCTAGCTCTTTGTGTTGTTAAACACAGGGATCAATGAGGGAGCTGCTTCAACATGTCCTTCTACTTTACCAACTTCTCTTTGGCTCATCTGCCTCATAAATTCAACAAGTTGACCAGCTTGCAAGGATATAGCTTCCCTTTTATCTTTTTTCAGGTAGAGACTTTAATACTCACCATATTACCTTAGAATGAAGCAGAAATGCATTCCTGCTCTCGTCGCACACATGTGCAGCATATGTCTAACCTGCAGAGTAGGCATGCACTTTGCAAACAGACAGACTTTTCTTCACCACTACTTCTTTTACTTGCTCCTATGATATCTCCCGTTGTGATGTTGCTGTCCTCGCCTGCTCTGTCTCGCATGCCGCCTCCCTACCACCCATAACTCCCCCTGAGAAATGTGAGCTCAGACTGTAAGCAGTGGGAACACCCCTTCAGCTCAGGGTGTGCTACACTTATTATGGGCTTCATGGACAGCCACATCTATCCTTCATGGACCGCCACATCTATCCTCATATAGCCACATGGGAGGAAGGTGGGGAACCCTGGAGATGCATTTCAGTAAGTGGGCTAAATATATTACGTGACTGTGAATCTTTTTGCCTCACCGAGATGAAGCATCTTACATTTTTAGGAATGTTCGTGGGAGGCAGAAGAGGTGTGAAGTGATCCTTCACCCAACTTTAAGGAATGAATTAGTCATCTGCTTGAAAGGTTCCTTCAAAGCTTGACGCAGGAGAATTGGGATTAGCCAAATTTGGATCATCTTGCAATCAATACATTTTTATTTACATAACATCAAATCACAACAAAAGTTACCTCACGGGGTGCTGGTTTAGCTCAGTTGGTAGAGCAGGTGCATGTACAGAGGCTACAGTCCTTGACGCACTGTTTGCAGGTTCGACTCCCAGTCTGCTGATCCTTTGGTGAATGTCGTCCCCCACTCTCTCCTCTCCACATTTCCTGTCTCAGACAAAAGCCCCCCAAAAATATCTTAAAAAACAACAGAAAGTTATCCCACAATACTTTACATAAAGTCTAGAAGTACTCTTTTTAGTATAATTTGTAGAGACCCAACCTGTATCCAACATGAGCAAGCAACAGTATCAATTAAAAACTTCATCAAACAGGCAGAATCCTTGAGAAGAATCCAGACTCATTAGTGAACAGTCATCTGCTGCAACTGGCTTGGCCGATGAAAGTAGAATAGAGAGTGAGACAAGGAGAGAAACAGACAGACAGCAGCAAAAATAACAACTGATAATAGACTAATAATGGCAATGCCGTTAATAATAATCATCATAGAAATATACATCCATCCATCCATAATCTACACCGCTTATCCTGTTCAGGGTCGCTGGGGGCTGGAGCCTATCCCAGCTGTCATTGGGCGAGAGGCGGGGTTACACCCTGGACTGATCGCCAGTCAATCACAGGGCTGACACACAGAGACAGACAACCTTTCACGCTCACATTTACACCTACTTTTAGAGTCATCAATGAACCTATGAATGAGCATGTCTTTGGACTGTGGGAGGAAGCCGGAGTATCCAGAAAGAGCCCACGCATGCATGAAGAGAACATGCAAACTCCACACAGAAAACGGCCCCCTGCGTCCAAACCAGGAACCTTCTAGCTGTGAGGCAACAGCACTATCACTAAACATGACTAATATTAACAGTAGCAACTTTAGAAATGATAATAATAGTATGACTGATAATAACAATGGATGATAAAGAGGATATTTAAGGTACATCATGCTGTAAGAATGGTTGTGGAGCTCATCTGATCATTATGCTGCATTCTGGCCTCATCATGTGAGTCAGCTGACCATATATATCCATACATTACACACTCAAACAGTCCTATTGCCTGTCATTGAAAAAGGAGTGCTTACCACATGACTACTACCCCCTGTGATGAATTTGACAGCTCCATCTAGTGGTGCACTGTGGGAGCACACACATTACTCTCCATCTGTAAGTTGTGTTTGTGGCCTCTTCTTCTACCTGAAACATAAACCACAACATCTTCCGACTAACGTCGCCCTTTGTGAGATCAAACTGATCCCGTGCTGGTCCAGATGTGATGATGATTATTTTACACACATACACACATAAACACGCTCTGGTCCCTGCAAAAACGTGCTGCTGTCCCCATGGCAACTGTAGCAATATTGCTTTCTTTGAAACCATCTTACTCCACTCTTACACACGCTCTTTGATTCTATCTCTCCTGTTCACTTGCTCTTTTTAAAGGCACACAGCCACAAGTTATTGGAAACACTATCTCATCGAAAACACATTTAAGCACTCTGAGTTTTTACCTTTTGTGGGGATTATATTTAGAAATGTCTCTTTTATACTCAAAACAACCTGTTATTGCATCTTTAATGGGATAAGAGTGTTTTAGAGGAGGGAGAAAGGGAGGTATGAGGTTGCAGTTTACTAGTGTTGGAACCAGGCCCAGAGCTTATCAGAGGCTAATGCCACCGCTGTCGCTTTGGAAAACCCTGCTCCTGCCAGATTGCTCTCTTCTGCCTAACAGCAGCACGCCTCACAGTTTCTCCTTCTCCCTCAACTCCCTCATTGGCTGAAACTACAGAGGGAGATCTCCTACAAGTGACATCATTACTACCTCTCCCATCACACAGCGTGTGTCAGGAGCACATGGTGAACACTCAAATGAAGCACTGTTATTTGTTCTACGATTTGAATCATGAATGGAGATGCACTCGTTACTCATGCATCATGATGTTATTCCAACTGTATTGTTACTTTATTTACTAAGAGCAGATTGTGATTTGTGTGTAAAAGGGTTTAAGAGACAAGTGTTGCCACTTTCAGCTCTCGACAGGCCGGACCTGGAGACAAACCATGAACCAAATGTTCTGGATTTTCTCTTGGCAAGAAATCTGTTCTGACAATATGCAGCCCAAACAAAACAATCCTCACCATCCTAACTGAAGGATTCATTTTGTGGTTGTCTCACGCTGGTCACTGTGATGGAGAATATTACAAAGAGCGCAGATTTTCTTTAGTAGACTGTATAAATTAGTGTAAATACAGTGACTGGATTAAGGGATTTAGTTGCAAATAGCAACTATGCCTGTCTCAAGAGAGGTAAGGCCTTAATTCTTCATTGCATTAGAGTAGCAGGCAGCAAGAGAGTATATGAAACATGCCTCCAAACCCCAATGCAGGAATTCCCTGTTAAAGGCTTCTTGAGAAGACACAATTTCCAACCAGGTTAAATATTCTTTGGCTAACTCATCTTTTGTAAGAAGAAAGAAAGAATTTTCCCTAGTAAAGTTATATTTTAGCGATGAAAAGACTTGTTCTGTGTGAAGTTTACCTGTGAACTGTATAAAAGAAGAGGCACGGCCACGGTCTGGCATTTTGGCCATCGCCATCTTGGTCTGTTGGAACCAGAATTGACCAAATTTGGACGACAGGGTGGATATGCGTTGCTTTGTGTCCACGCTGTGATCAGTCCAGGGTGTACCCCACCTCTCGCCCAATGACAGCTGGGATAGGCTCCAGCCCCCCCTTGAACCTGAACAGGATAAGCAGTATAGATAATGGATGGATGAATAAAACTAGCTACTACAATAGACCATAAACCTATTGAGAAAATGGTGGTAATAAATCAAATTAAAAGTAGGGTAATTGTTCCATCTGGTTTCATACAATTGGTCTTCTTTTTGCTTACAGTACAACGGGCCCCCGCTGGCCATTAAAAGGAATGCACGTTTAAATCACAGAAGTGTTCTGGTTTAGTTTGTAGTCATCAGTCAGACAACAGCCGATGGGTTCAGAAATTACAGCCTTGACTTCCCTTTTGAAACAAAGAGGTCCACTTCTTGTGTTTAGTCTATGGGTCTACATTTAAATACATGTTATTTTTCGCGATTGGGGGCAGTAAAAAAAAGACCTATGACAATTAGGTATGGCTAGCCAATCGTCCACTAGTAGCTCTTTCTTTTTGCTCCGTTTTGAATTCCACCAATCTTGGAGTAGAATATGTTTCTCTTTAGCAGGTAAATGTTAAAAAGCTAGTAGCATAATTTGTCCATCTGATCTTTGGACAGTTGGTGTGCAGGTGATTTATCAGAGCTGATTTGATCCATTGTAAATATTTAATTCAACTGATAGACTGACGACTCCATAATTACTGCTGTTAGATTTTCCATGTATTTCACTGTTTGCTGTAATGGGCCTCACACCACAGTCCCTGTTTTGCACAGCCAAATGAAAAACATTCATCTGTTTATCATTTAATTCTTGGAACAATTAAAAATCTATTAAAAAAAACAATAAAAGAACGGCACAATTTGCCTTGTTATGGCTTACAGGAGATGATGAGACATTAGGATCTAATCAGACCAGATGCTCAGTTTAACAGATTCTGCTGCTGCCACACAAATACACACACACATACACACACACACACACACACACATGCACACACACACACACTCACAGACAGACACAGACACAAACACAGCTGGAGGCTCCAACTTCCCAAATTGTCCGACGTGGCCGCACCCTTCACTTCTCTAATGTGCGGCAGTGTGAGCCACAGCTGGCCTCCTGGGGTCAGACTGCAGGGTGCTCTGATACACTCAGAGCACTAAAGAATTAATGAGTGTGTGTGTGCACGCGCACATGTGCCTTTAATTGTACATGAGGGTATAACATAGTAAGTGAGCTAATATTTAAGTGGTTTTCAGTGATTATGATGAGACAGACCTCTCGTTATGGCATAATGTGGAACCCAACAACAGCAACAATTTTGGAGATTTGACACTGATTGTCTCTTTATTAGTTCATAATAGGCCAACGTAATAGTGGCCACATATATTTTTCCTTGAGCCACTACACACGTTCATACGTGCAGTTTGGTCCTTAAGTTGTTTTGGTGCTTTTGTGATTGTTTTAGCTTGTGTAAGTGCTTTGGGTGTGGTCTTTAAGAATTTACATTTAAACCACAGCCACACGCGCTCTTTTTATGTCTTCGTGTGTTTTGTATTTTTGTGTCAAACAACCGAACTAAGCTAAGCTAAGCTAAGCTAAGCTAAGCTAAGCTAAACTAACTACACTACACTGCACTACACTGCACTGCACTACACTACACTACACTAAACTATACAACACTACACTACACTACACTACACTGCACTACACTAAACTATACTACACTACACTACACTACACTACACTGCACTGCACTGCACTACACTAAACTATACTACACTACACTACACTACACTACACTGCACTACACTAAACTATACTACACTACACTACACTACACTACACTACACTAAACTATACTACACTACACTACACTACACTACACTACACTACACTACACTGCACTGCACTGCACTACACTAAACTATACTACACTACACTGCACTACAATATACTACACTAAACTAAGCTAAACTAACTATATTACACTGCACTACAATAAACTAACTATACCACACTACACTAATCTATACTACCCTACACTACACTACACTGTACTACACTACACTACACTACACTGTACTACAATATACTACACTAAACTAAGCTAAACTAACTATATTACACTGCACTACAATAAACTAACTATACCACACTACACTAATCTATACTACCCTACACTACACTACACTGTACTACCCTACACTACACTACACTGTACTACACTACACTACACTAAGCTAAACTAACTATACTACACTGCACTAAAATAAGCTAAACTAATTATACTACATTGTACTACACTATACTGCACTAAACTAACTCTACAACACTGCACTATACTGCACTACATTACACTGCACTACACTACACTAACTATGTTACATTATACTGCACTACACTAAACTAACTATACTGCACTGTGCTACACTATACTGCACTAAACTAACTATACTACTCTGAACTAAACTAACTATACTACACTGCACTATACTACACTACATTACACTGCACTACTACACTAACTATACTACACTACACTGCACTACACCACAGTAAACTAACGATACTAGACTACACTGCACTACACTAGACTAAACTAACGATACTAGACTACACTGCAATACACACCACTAAGCTAAACTAACTATACTATACTACACTGCTCTACACTAAACTAACTATACTACACTGCTCTACACTAAACTATCGCCTACTACACTACACTGCTCTACACTAGACTAACTATACTACACTACATTACACTGCACTACTACACTAACTATACTACATTACACTGCACTACACTACACTAAACTAACTATACTATACTATACTACACTACACTGCACTACACCACAGTAAACTAACGATACTAGACTAGACTGCAATACACACCACTAAGCTAACGATACTAGACTAGACTGCAATACACACCACTAAGCTAAACTAACTATACTATACTACACTGCTCTACAATAAACTAACTATACTACACTGCACCACACTGCACTTCACTACACTGCACTGCACTACACTATGCTTAGCTAAGCTAACGATACACTACACTACACTACAAACTAAGCTCAGCTAAATTCAACTCAGTTGAACTAAATTGAATTAAACTAAACTATCAATGCAAAATGTCAAAACATCAAAAATAAAACAAAAATAAAAAGATGAATTGCTAATGTTAGCGTAAAGCTAGCAATACCCAGTGTTTCACTGTAAAATCAATTTAAATCATTATTTTCATAGTAATTTTTAGTGTGTAGGTGTTTATTAAATAATAATAACAGATGATTTTGTTCATCTAATTTTTTGAAGCAGTGTACTGTACCTGCTATCAGGAAGCAGTCTATTTTTAAAACAGCTAACCACTGACCCTGAGAAATGCTGTGGGCAGAGAAAGCTTAGTGTGAAATAAAATAGACTGAATACAACATGTTGATGGGTGGATTCATTTGCATAAAAGTTTACTTTTTCCTGAGGACAGGAAAGATTTAAGAGTACTTTAACTCTCCTCTTGCTATTGACTACCTAATAATAGCTATAGCAGCCAAATGTGGCCACTTGTGTAAGAGTCGAAATGAACAGCAGGAGTTACACTTACACTGTAAAGGAGTTATAAATTATGGTTTTTATTCTCCGTCTCAGTATAGATTTTGAATTTAAAGACTCAGTTGGATAAATGTCAGGCGCTGGATTCTTGGAGGATTAAGTCTTTGCATTCTGAAAGTTTCTGCAATTTCAGCTCAGATGATGCTAATCTAATAACAGTGTGAGGACAACCAGAGCTACTGTGTGACTCCACATCCAGAGTGTCATCTGTTATCAAGCTGTTTCCCTGGGGATTTATTGGATGATTATGTGAGGATTTATTTCCCTGCGTTTTTTTAGGTATCTAAATTACCAAAATCATTCATTCAACGATCATCCAGAGAGACAAATATTTAAGATGAAGTTTGTCTGCCTCTGTCGACTTAACCTGAGGGTGAACCAAGCAGTCATGTCTGCCTGTTCAGCTGTCAGAGTCTGAGTCATTGAAACACACAGAAAACAGCTCTGAGTCCTGACTTCTTTGTCTGCTCTGTCTGCTGTAATTGTGTTACTGTGAGAGTGTTACACAGTCTCATGACTGCTCAACAGTGAAGCGAAACACATCAGCACAAAACATGTCAACGTGCTGTCAGTGGATCTAGTTTAGGTAAAGAAAAGGGAAAGTCTTTGTGGAGAATATAGTGTGTATATTTTCATATTTTGAAATTGTTTCCAACCTGGTTATGGACCCGATCTATCACTATCTTAACCTTTATAAAAAACTAAAATCAGGAAGTATGGCCTTCTGGGAAAAGACAGTTTGAATCAAAATTGAGTTACATAAGTAAAAATGAAACGCCCATATGTCTTTATTACATATATTTCGTGACATGTGTGAGGGTGTGGCATTTCCTCTGACAATGGAGTGATGAGGTGAGGAGTGGCCAACTGCTGAGAGAGTTCAGGCCTATAAAAGTGAGTTTAGATGTGCTTGACTCCAAGCAGACTGATTGACACTCGGCCTGCAGCCTGCTCCTGTGTGCATCTGAGGACTACAGACACAAAAAGGTAAAGTCTAGCTTTCATTTTGTTGTGCTGCAGTTTTTGCATATCTGTATTTCTGTAGATTAAGGCCAGTAAAGTTATTATATCGACAGTAAAACTAAAAGTTTTCTTAGAGACAGGAAAATAATGTGGGTTCTGAGCTAACGTCTTGCTGTAGTGTAAAAGATGTATATGGTGGGATGATGCACTAAACAAATGGCTCATAACATTCAATCTAAGTATAACAATGTAATTTGCCTATATATTTATATGTGAAGCGTATCAGTCTAATTACTGATAATTGATTGGTACTGTTAACAAATCCACTGGGAATTTGTAACCGACATTTATTGATTAAATGCATTAAATCATTATTTTTCAAGAAAGAGTAGAGTAGTTATTAATTGTAATTTTTAATTTTTTGCAAACAAAAACATGTTATTGATGAGAAATAATAAAAAAATACATCAAAACTTTTCAGGGTTTCATTATATCTATTAGGTATAAACAAACATTAGGAGTATGAAATAGTGGTACTTCCATTATTTAGTAACAGTAATTGAATTTGCAGTCACAAGAACAACTATATATTAGTATCTGTGGCCTGGACAGCAAAGACTCATCGTAACTGCACATTCCTCTCTAAGTGCATATAAGTCATTGATACAATCCTGAATCAATACACCATTATGTCTCTGCATGACTCAGGATGTTTACTCTGCTCAGCATTCAATCAATGCATTCCAGTGAACAATGTATATCTATAAGGAGACAGACAAGGATCCAGCATTCACTGATGGTTTCACAAAGCTGTAGAGTCCTCTGGTGGACACAGAGGGAATTATTTCTTCTCTGTGCAGCTCATTAAAGCTCTGACTGCATCTTATGTTCTGTGCCTAGTGTAAAGAAACAGATTAAAAAGACAGATTTTGTCAGGTTTAGTTTGGTTATTTCCAATTTTATTTGCGATAATAGACGAGGATCTGTTTGGATTTAGTTCTGTCTTTAGTTTTTGGAGACTTGCCTGTGATAAAAAAGCAGTAAAATAAATAAAGTGATCTTGTTCTTGCAGGCAGAATGGATGTAAGTAGCCCATCAAATCAGCTCTCTACACTGGTAAGACATAAATAAACATGTATTTTTTCTTCACATTTTTCATCTAAATGTAAATGCTTGAATTTTTGCTTGTGTCAATCGGCCATGTTTGCAACTGCAAGTTGGTGTCCTCCATCCTCTCCACCCTCTCTCTCCCCCGTCTCTCTGTCCTTGCCCCTGACCCTTCTCTCCCCCCATCTCCCCCCTCCGATCCTCCTCCTCAGCACCCTGACCCTCTGTGTGGCAGCTGCCCGTCCCCTGGTTCTGCCCCACAGCCTAACAGCCTCTGGCCCACCCTGCCGCAGTCTGCAGCGGCCTTCCCTGCATGGCCAGGACCGCCCACCCAGCCGACACCCTGCTGGCCCGGTCAGCCCAACACGCCCTGCTGGCCTGGGACACAGCCGGCTCCATACTCTGTCCCCGCTCCGGTTTCAGCTCCGGCTCCGGCAATGACGCCTGCACCCACCTCTCCCATAGTCCCAGCTCCGTACTCTGTCCCCGCTCCAGCTCCGGCTCAGGCTCCAGGGCAGCCCTGTAATCCCTGCTGGCCCGGCACCCAGTACCAGCCCCTTCAGCCCCTTCAGCCCCTCCAGCCCCCAGCTCCAATTCAAGCTCAAGTCCCAGGTCAGGTCCCCGCACCAACTCCAACCCCGGTCCCGGTCCCAGCACCCCCTCCTTCCTCCAGGTGGCCTGCCCACCCTGGCTGGCATTATAACCCGGGACAGTCAGGATGGCCTGGACAGAGTCCATCTTTCATGCCTCCACACTGGCTCCCACCCACATCTGGACCCTTGGTGAGTCTAACCTGCATGCATTTCACAATCCTCTTTATTTAAAGTACAGGCAAATAATACAGAATTTTCCTCAACCCAACATAGTTGTAGTTCTAAGATAAATGTTGAATGCATTTTAGGATTCTCCTTTAATATATCCTCTTTTTTTTTTACTAATAGAGTCTGTGATCATTTGTTCAATATCAAACATGCTCAAACAAGTTGTTTTTTTGTAGCTCTAATTTAACTGAATTGTTGTTTTGTAATAATGGTTTCCAGGGTATTAAAACAGTTAATTCATCTTCCTAAAAAGAACAGACATATTTGTGAAACCAGTAAGGCCTCTGTTCTAGAGAATTAAATTAATCTATTTGTCTTTCCTTTGGATAGCCACTTTTGATTCCTTGTAATAGCTGCACAGATTTGCTGTCTTCTCCACTCTTTTTCTGTTCCCAATTATTGGGATGGCTGAAATAATAAATTAAATTTAAAAATATTGCATACCTGACCAAAACTGATTAAATGAAAGCGCATCTACCTCCTTGTCTAGTTTACTGTTCTATAAAACAGAGAGACATAGACTAAAATAGACGTATAATGATGGATGCAGTGAAACTGATAAAGTGTGTTTGAGAACTGGCTGCTTTACAGGTAAAGCTTTTACCTCTTGTTGTTCAGAGTGTGCCATACAACTTGAACCTTGCCCGGGGAATCTACGACAAGATGATGATGACCATCCTCGGCCATGTCAAACCTAATGCCAAGATGTAAGCTTGTTTATATTTACTTTCTTTCATATACAAACATTCATCAGAATCAGGCCACTATGTGACGGACAAAACTGCTCATGAAAGACTTACCAGCTTTTGTCCTCCTCAGGTTCACAGTGAACTTTCTGAGAGGCAATGACATCGCCTTTCACATCAACCCGCGCTTCTGTGAGGCCGGCAAACAGGTGTTGGTCCGTAACCACAAACTGGGGGAGCGCTGGGGCCCAGAGGAGAGGGACCTGAAGCCAGGACCCTTCCCCTTCGCCCTCGGGAGCCCTTTTGAGGTGAGTGCTGGCAAGAGAAATCAGACAGGGTGGTGGATTTAAAAGGCACTATGTGTAGCATGTTCACGTCAATAAATAATCACCACATTTATTTGGAGAAATACTGTATATATTCACCTGAATCTGGATTTCACATTAAAGAAACATATTCGCTAACCGATTAGCAAACATTAGACAACAGCCAAGTTAGAGTTTAGCCACTTACCAGCTAATCTAGCTATATTTCACACAAAACCAACATATCTGATAACTCATTAGCTAACTTTAGACAAGAGCTAATGTTGGAGTTAAGCCACTTACAAGCTAATCTAGCTATATTTCACACTAAAACAACATATCTGATAACTCATTAGCTAACTTTAGACAGGCGCTAATGTTAGAGTTAAGCCACTTACCTGCTAATCTAGCTATATTTCAGACCAAAAAACATATTCGCTAACCCATTAGCTAACTCAAGCCAACAGCTAACGTTAGAGTTCAGCCACTTACTAGCTAATCCAGCTGTATTTCACACTAAACCAACATATCCGAAAACTCATTAGCTAACTTTAGACAACAGCTATGTTAGAGCTCGTCCACTTACGAGCTAATTTTACCATTAGCTAGGAAGTGGCTAAAAGCTGAAAACCATCATTTGCTAGCGTTATTTAATAAGATGGAAACGGCATAAATTATTGCTAACATAATGCTAGCTAGGAATTTAGTAGTAGCTAATGTATTTTTTTAGCAAGAATGTAGTTGAATGTTAACATTAGCTGTTGACTAACATTAGCTAAGGGGTTATTATAGCTTGGAATATTGCCCGATATCCTTCTTCATTTTTTCTCACTTTTTAGTTGCTCGTTAATCGGGAAGTTGTGAAATGATAACTGGTCACACACCCTTCAATCATACAACATTAAACCTGTAGCACAGCAGACGGACTTTATGATAGCATTTGAGCTTCCCACCCTGAGCTTGATGTAGGAAGAAAATGTCTATGTCTATGTGAATATGTTGAATTGCATTACAACACAATAACAGTGGCTTGCACCACAAACAAATGACACTAACAGAAGCTACTAACATTTTAACCGTGGTCTCGTTGTGATAGGAATTTAACAATGATATGTTGATGTTTGAAAATGCTACACATGGTGCCTTTAACTGACTCTAGGTCACTCTCTCATGGTTAACGTTAGGCTAACGCTGGGAAAAGATGGAAAGGGTTGGAAAGTCGTTTGTGCAGGAAGGTCCTAGATAAAGGAGCTGCTGTCCTGCAGGGAGGCTCCTGGAGGTCAGTGGGGGTCTCATGTTGCTCAATAACATCAATAACAATCATGCTTTATAGGAATCGCTAAGAAGTAACTAATAGCTAGATCGGTCTCTGTGTCAATGTTTACTCACAATTAATATGTTAAGTCTAATTTTCTGGACTTGGCAGTGGAATAAAAACAATCCAAATTATTCTACACATATTTTGGGGGGGCTACAGTTAGAAGATTTGGCCCTGCAGACTGATTTTCTTTCTAAATGTGCTCTACATTATTTGTGTTCTCCTGTTTCAGATGAAGATCCTGTGCTCCCAAGAGGCGTTCAGGGTCGCAGTGAACAACCTCCCGCTGTTTGAGTTTAGACATCGCATCAGAGAGCTCAACCAGATCGACAGAATCAACATCCTGCACGATGTGGTCCTCACCTACGTCAACGTGGAGACACTTCCATAGGAGACACATGATTAATCACACAGTGCATGAATCAACACAAGGACGCGTGTATGAGTGTGTGAATGTATATGAAGACAAATATAGAAATTTGCACATAAGCACGTCTTCTGTAGGCTACAACTAAAACCTTCAAGTGTATTTATTGATAGTTATAGATTTAACAGTGTTAATATGTGATGTCCTCTATAATGAAGCTAACCACTTAATACAAGGCATTATTTTTCTGTATGAAATGTTTCTGCTACTGTATTTATTGTGTACAATAGTTTTAAAGTTATACTAACTGAGAATAATACACGTGCCTATGTTGCTTTAGACAACAAGACAGATGAGTTCTGTTAAAGGAACAATATGCAACATTGACAGCTAGCGTCTAAAAAGGGTACTGCAGTCCAAATTCAAAATATTGGAGAGCGATGTCTCTCACCACTCCCTCCTCACCAGATTTGAAGCTCACACGGGTTGCCAGGTTGAGGACATTGAACCTACTCGAGCACAAGACGTGAGCTTTGACAATGACAAGCAAAGAGTCCTGTGCGCCAATTTGTTTCATATCTGGCAACCTGGTGACGCGGGATGGGCAGTGGGCTGGATTGTGCAGGCCAAAACACACAGACGCTCCGCACCGGAATGGAAATTTCAAAGGAGAACATAGTACCCGCAGCATCAGAGAAGCCAGTACTTAGCATGTTTCCTTAATTGCTGATGACATGTGGTCATTTTAGGATAAATACAGTAAATATATTACGTATTGTTCCTTTAACTGCAATGATTCCTAAATAAAATTACCAGTCAGAAATCTGGTCCCATGTTTTCATCATTTTTATTTTTTCAGAGTTAAAAGAAGAACAGTGCAACAGTATGAAACTGCGACAAAAGGAAATCTCTTTAAGAGAAATATAAAATCCCAACAGAATATTAAAATCAGCTGCTACACAAAGACTAGAAGATTTACATTATTTACATAGAAACTGATCCAAAGTTACAGCCGTGAGGGCGACACTGTTAGCACACAAATATGAATTACAGAACCTAAACAAAACATCTTCCCTCATTCACTTTTACCCGCTTTTATTCCCACACCTCAACTTACTCTGACCTCCCACCAACATTTCCATCAGACCCAGTTTTGCCTCATTAGCAGCACGGCCTAAAATAGTCCATACTTAAGGTTCCCCAAGAGGATGAGTCGTCATTAGTGTCCTAATCTGACCCAAGCGTAGTTATCGTTATGAAAAACTGTCTTCCTTCTGGGGAGATGAATCCTTTATGTTTCGGATACTTTAAATGTGTACTCAGTTTCCCAGAATATGAATGCTGCTCTGAGATACATCTCCCAATTTAATTGACATATTTCCATAAAAATGCTTTCATATCACCCAGGAGTATAAACCTTTTAGATTTGAATAGCCCTATTTAACACGCTGCCATGCCGCCCTCAGGAATAATTTATTTTTTAGAGCCGTACAAATACTAAGGCACCAACAGTAGGACAAAAACATTTATTCTGTCCATTAATCATATTTAGTGATAGAATAATGAACCCTGCAGCCTCTAGGGGATGCTAATGAGGCTTTAGACGTAATACAAGCACTTAAACACAAGATGATTTGTTATAACCAAATACAGATTTAAGCCCAGAATATCTTTTTGTTCATCAGAAAAAACTGACAAAGAGCATCTTGAAAAATAAGGCAAATATTTAAATTATTTTCAGTGCATAACACCCAACATTAACTCTCCAAACATAACTCATCTGCATTCGGTCCACAAATAAAGTCCTCTCTGCAAATTAAGAGATTCACAGTGCTACGGTGTGTGCGTGTGTCTGGATCTCACTCATATGTGTACACACATCAGTCTGTCTCCTCAGGTCTTGGTGTCCAGTCTCCTCTCCACAGACTTCAGCAGCAGCTCAGCGTACTGCTCCAGCAGAGCCAGAGCTTTCTCCCCCTCCACTTTGGGCCCCTGGTCCTGCCGGGGCACCTCACAGTGGGAGGGGGGGGGGTGAGGCAGAGAGTCCAGCTCAGCTTTGACCGTGAACAGAGTGTCAGAGAGCAGGCTCCTCATTTCTTGTTGATCCTCGCTGGGCTGTTGGCTGCATTGTAGCACCTGGGTTTAAAGAATACATGCATGTGAAAAACAGTCAGAGAGACAGGAAGTGTCTTTGACTTATTGATCTGTTCATTTAAAGATAGATCAAACTCCTAGTGTGCCCCTGAAGTAGGTTGACACTCAAGTAGAGCTGATACAAACAATTGTTTTCATTATGAATGAACCCGTCAATAGTTTTCCAGATTAATCGCTTTATGTAAGCAACACCTGTTAAGCCCTGAGCACACACACACTCACACATTAAGACACACACCGACTGACCTTAGTGTAGAGCATGACGGTCTTCCTCAGACTGCTGTGAAGCTCAGTAACAGCCTGCCGACAAGTTTCCACGGTGATAGAGAGATCTGCAGACACAGAGAGAGAGAGAGAGAGAGAGAGAGAGAGACTCTTTCAAGTAGAGCGCAGCATGTGGTAAACCAATGTGCGTAAAGACACACATACTGTACACTACACACACAAAAACACAGTTATTGAGTGAAGTAGGCTCACAGTAAATGTTAAAGAGCATTAAAAGAAACAGAGAAGCAGCAAACATAGAGGCAGGAAACACACACACACACGAGGAGGCTGCTGTAAACAAACACAGAGAGCAGGAGCCGTGTGAGCCGTGAAACTGAGAGAAATGATTTCACAGCTTATATCCTGCAGCAGAACACAGTTGTAGGTACAAATGTGGACTGGATATCACTTATGGCTTCTGTGTTTTCAAACTGAAATGAATTGAGGTCTGAAGGCTTTTTGAGGCGGTTATCATCCACAACACAGCAGGCGCAGAGGAAACAGGACGAAGGCATTACTTTAGGATTTATCTCAGCATTTTAACTCTGTTTGAGTTTTATTATTTACAGAGGGAGTGAGCAGCGTGAGGGGCACAATCTGCTGTGATGCTTTAGTTAACTGAGGGTCTATTTAAAGGATAATGTTAAATAAGTTTATTATCTCTTATTATCAAAAGAGAGCATTAAGGTGTGCAGATTACAATGCAATGTTTTGATTGTATTATGTGATTTAATAACCTGTGTTTAAACATGATAAAGACGACATGAGGAGTCCTTAAAAAGGAAGCAAGACTTAGCTTAGCGCACGCCAGTTGAATACCCCACCTGTTGCTCTAAATTTGTCTCGTTTTTGACATCTTTGAAATTAAAAAAAAAAGGAATATAAAGGCACAGAAGTGATTTTCCATGCTTTTATCTCCTCACATCTGACTTTGTAACAGCATCAGACTGGAGCACATCTTTTATCTTTTGTCAGAGATATCATAGACCAGGGAGCTGCACGGTGGTGCAGTGGTTAGCGCTGTCGCCTCACAGCTAGAAGGTCACTAGTTTGAATCCATGTTCAGATGAAGGGGGCCTTTCTCTGTGGAGTTTGCATGCGGGTTCCCTCCAGGTACTCTGGCTTCCTCCCACAGTCCAAACACATGCTTGTTAGGTTCATTGGTGGATCTAAATTGCCTGTAAGTGGAGCGTGAGCGTAAATAGTTGTCTATGTGTCAGCCCTGTGACTGACGGGCAATCAGTCAAGGGTGTACCCCGCCTCCCGCCCAATAACTGCTGGAATAGGCTCCAGCCCCTCGCAACCCTGAGCAGGATAAGCGGCATAGATAATAGATGGATGGATTATAGACCGGACCAAGTGCCTGTCTAAAAGGAGAGAGACACCAGACCTAAAGTGTCAGGTCCAAAAATCTAGGAAATAAAATTGATGCTAAACATGCTAATCTACTGCTAAAACACTTTATCTTGTGGAAGATTAAATACTGTTCTTACGCATTTCATTGTATTGCTTATTTTGTCGTCAGGGTCAAGGGAGATTCTCTACTTCAGACTTTACAGAACTCACAATCCTCAACTAACATGTCTAAAAAATGTACCAGATGCCTCCCCCATCCCTCCATCAGCGGACTCACTGTTGTAATCGCAGTGTTGACAGCAGGAGGGCACAGAGACAGACGGAGGAACATGACAGACAGGCCAGAAGGCTGAAGGTGAGCAGGGTGAAGAGATGCAGCGATGAAGAGGAGGAGTGGTAGCGACAGACAGGTTAGTAAAAGAGCTCTCGGAGGCCACACCTGGCTGGGGGTCGGGTCTCGATGCGAGGGCCTGTTCGGGCACCAGAGGGCACTCTTTGGTTACGGCTGCCTGTGCTGGCTCCTTCACACTGGTAGGAGATATTAGAAATGTGTTTCAGTCAGATGTTAAGGACTGAATAAAACCCCAAAGACATCGTGTAAAAGAGGGTTGTGTTAGAACATACCTCTCTGAAACCCAGCCTTTACTTGGCTTCACACGGAACGAGCCTGGAAATGACGGATCCACACGTAGAGACAGACGCCTGCCCAGCGCTGAGGACAACAAGATATACACACAACATCAGCTATCAGGGTCCTTGCTTGTTTGTGTATGTGTCCCATCTAAAACATGCGGCTGTGTGTCTAACCTCTGTGTCCTGATGAAGGTGTAGCGTCAGATCCATGGTTTATTGTCGGATTAGAACCCCTCACAGAACCTCCTGACCAACTGGAGCTGGACATCCCCTCCAGGCAGAGGCTGCGACGAGGGCTGAGGGGCTGTTTGGGGAGCGGGATGCGAGAGAGCGGGAGGTTCTGAATGAAAGGAGCGGGAGAAACTGTAGCTGTAGGATGAGGATGAGTTGGGATGGGACTGTTCGATTGAGGGCACGAAAAGAGGGATGATGTGGAGGAGGCGGCAGAGGGGAAAGAGGTGACGGGAGATGAGGTGAGCAAGGGAGGTTGGACCTCCACCTCCCCAAATGACCTCCTGCTCTTGGAGAAGGAAGGCGAGCAAGGTGGAGTGCCAATATTGATACCCTCCCCCAGCGAGGAGGAGCGGCTGTTTTTGGCGGTGGAGCTGGCAGTGGGGTTCATGTAGGAGTGCTGGGGTTTAAGTTTGGGGCTCTCCCAGGGCAGGGGGGACGGGGGAGACGGAGGGGAACCAGAGGAAGGTGAAGAAAACTGGAATGAAGGCCTGGGAGCGTCGGGATCCAGGAACAGCTGCTCAGGTCTCTTGCACAACTCGATTTGGTCACTAGAGGGCTCTGGTGAGAGCGGAGCTGGAGGAAACAAGCAGAGTGGAGATTAATATGAGCTGTTTTAACAAAATGGATTTACATTTAATTATGTTGAGTCAATTAAATTTAGTTTAACATCATATAAAGGCATTATGGCAAATTCAAGGCAATACATTTTAAACTTTATTTGCAATTTCACAGAAGATCCCCACGTAAATGATGTTTAAATACACTCTGAAGGGAGTTTAACTCACTCGCAATGGAAACCTAATGCAACCACAGTTACTCATTAAGTCATCAGACCAAACTGAATAGTAATAACTGAACAAATGATACTACTTACAGTCTGAGGCCAGGTTCTGAACAGAGTGTGATTTCTGTAAGCAGGACTCTCTGTCGATCGGCAGCGGAGCTCTGATCGGAGGGCTGGATAACCTCCACAGGTGGGACCCTCTCTTCTTCAGGTGTCTCAGAGTAGGAGGACAGTCTCCCTTTGGTGCGTCAGTTCTGCTGAGAGGCAACAGAGTGGCTATAAGATCACTATTAAGTATTATATTCAGTGAATATAATACATACTTGCCATACTGTTCTATCCTCATATTACTACCTACCTCCATATTATACTGCACTATATTATATTATCATTACTAGTTACTGTTATATATGTTCATATCATACTGTACATTCTGTACTTTTGCTGCTGTAATAAACATCATTATGTTATTATTATACATGTATTATTATTAATGATACCATACTTTATATAATATTATATTAAACTATATTATATGGTTATACTATATAATTGCATTTATATGACACTTTTACTATTGCCTTAATATTCCATATCATACTACATTATATACGTATACATAATATGTTATATAAGTAATATAACATATTGTATTAATTTGAAACTTTTTATATTTATTTATATTTTATTTATACTTTTTTATTTCATACTGCTAAATGTTGCTGCTTTTACCTAAACATGTCACTTTAGATCACTTTTGTATACTAGATGTAAATGCCTCTTATTTTATTTTTATCTATTTCTATTTGCTACTTGTCTTTGTGTTGTTGACAACTGAATTTCCTCTCTGGGGATTAATAAAGAACTATTTTATCTCATCTCGTTGATTTACGTTCTCCTTTTATTTTGTGTCTGTGCTACATTTTAGCTGCATGGTAGTAAGTCATCAGATTATTTTGCATCTGCGTAATTGCGTTACATTAGATGAGTTTCTCAGTTTCTCACTGCTTTTGTAACAGCAGTAATGTACTGGTATCGTAACCCAGGGTGACCTCAGAAAAGTCCAGTTTGTAAAATACGTCTTATGTTGCATTCCTGCCATGTAAAGTGATTAATGATTTATAATCCTTTTCATTCAAACAGAGCACTTTTTGGGATTTTTGATCTTATGATCCAAGTCTGCTCGTCTAAAAATAAACCCCTTGCAGCTCCTAGTTTGTGTTGTTTCCTTACTTTCGTTCCTCGGTCCTGCCGGGGGACACAGGGGTCTTGTCTTCCGTGTTTCTGCTCTGGCTATCATCCATCATGGGCCGTACTTTTGACACAGGGGGCTTAGCAGAGTTGCAGCCTTGTTCCTTTCCGTGCACTTTGGCAAACGGGGGCATGGCCCTGCACAGAAAAATGGCATCAGACGGTTAGGGGAGCAGGCGAGTAAAAACACACATTGTATTCCTCTGCAGTACGTTAACAGAATATTTTGTCTTTGTTTTGGGAAGAAGCGTACTCGCATCCCTGCAGAGAGTGAGATGAGAGGATTTATATCACCTGCATGTCTGTGCCCTCAATCTGAAACCACAGCCAACAGACAGTTATTTAGCACAAAGACTGGAAACGGTTTTACAGCAGCCTCCTGTTGTGCTGGATGAAGAAACAATCCAGCTCATTACCCCCAGTGAACCCCAACTACAATATTCTTTATAGAACAAGATAAACAGTTTAGTTTTTAAGTGTCTGGTGGGCAATTTTGATATCTTTGGACAGAGACAGACTAACTGTTTCCAGTCTTTGTGCTAAGCTAAGCTAAACACTTGCTGGCATATAACCCATTAAATGTTGTTTTTACACTGCAGTTATTTCACAATCAAGAAACAATGTGTTAGTTAATGAGCTTTGTAGTTTTTCTCCCATGTTCCTAGTATTTCGCTAAGCTAAGCTAAACCGCTACTGGCTGTAGCTTCATATTTAGCAAACAGACATCCCCATGGTTTTGCCCATTGTACATTCCTACAACACCCAGCGTGCATTGCGCCCCTCCCTCTGAAACAAACGGCCCAGCGAGAGACGCTGGAGTGAAATATGACTGTTTTCCAGTCAAGGACATTGATCGCTGCAGGCAACGGCTCAGAGCGGTACAGAATCCGAAATACGCCGAGAATATACCGGTGGATCGTCTAAAAAATCTTCAGGTTCAGTCTACATTTCAAACCTGACGATTTTGAATGAAACATGACATCAGAGGCGGGGGTCCTAGATTTAGGAAGTGTAGTTTAGCGAGCTCCCTGGCCTCTGCCAGATGACACGTTTATGTAGTCTGGCGGATGTTTTCCAGGGCCCATTGGAGAAGCGGATAGCCTCCAAAGGCACAGAGCCAAATTGCATTTGCTCCCCATAATAGCATGATAGGACTGAGGTTGTAAATCTGCGAACTGGTCCTTTAAATCACACAGTGACTTACAGTTAAATGTCTCACTGCACATCCATTTGTGTTGATACAAATAAAAATGTATAAAAGTGATAAAGAACAGTTGAAAATGACATATAAACAAAGTTAACAATGTCATTTTAAACAGACAGCTTGGCTAGATGAGGAAACTACACAGATGGTTTAGCAGAGCAGTGTGCGTGAGTCCACATGGGATCGTAATTATAGCTGTGAGTCCACACTGGTCTGAAGTGGTCAACAGTACCTGTTATTATGTCCTCTGGCCAGGAAGCGTGAAGACATACTGAGCCGAGGGACTCTGCTCTGCTCGGCTGTGGACAAACGTCAAGGATTAGAAAAAAAACACAAAAAGGAAAATGGAGACAGTGGCAGAGAGAGGAGGAAATTGACACAGCGAGAAAAAGAAAGAGACACAGACAGTGGATCAGAATCTGAATTTCTACTTACATTGTATGCAAGTGGGGAAAAGGGACTAGGCATACAGAATAATAGAAAAGGGAACAGTATAAAATTTAGGCAAAGGGGTGTTTTCATATTCTTGGCAAGGGTGAGATAAAAAGATAGATACCAGTCTTACATATGTCTGTTAAATTTGAATCAAAAGCAAGGGAAACAGTTAGCTTAGCTTAGCATTAACTCTGGAAACAGGAACTTGCTTGCTACCCTCTGTATGAATGGAAAAAAATATGCTTGACAGCACCTGTGTAGGTCACAAATTAAGACTAATTAAGACTAAATATTAAGACTAAATGTCTTTTTGAATCCACCCCCAAAAAAGGGTCTTAGTGCTAAGCTAAGGTTGCCTTCTCCTGTACCTTCATATTTAGTGGACAGAAATAGGATAGGCCTCAATCTCCTTATAAGTCTCATCATAAACAATAATAAGCTATTTATATAATTTACAAAATGTCTAACTATTCCTTCTCAGTTGTGTGTGAGTGTTTGGCCTCTCGTACCCATACTGGAGCTCTCTGCCAGCGTCTCAAAGTTCTGCTTGAGGAAATCTTCTTGGCTGCGGTCAGCAGTGTCAGTCACTGTCCTCAGAGCCTCGTCCATACTCGTCACTTCTGCCTTTTGCTCCTCTTCCTCCGTCTCTTCATTCTCCTCGTCAGAGCTGTCCTGGCACAACGACTCCACGTCAGCAGAATCTAAAGCATAAAAGACAAGCGATACAAGAGGTGTGAGTTGAGGTACAGCTGAGGCACAGGGGAGAGAGAGGAAAAACCCTTCCAAACCCTCTTGACCTTGTTACATCTACTGCATACAGCAGGTAGGTCTCAGATAATCCTTAACAAATGACTAGGCAGAACACGGACGCTGATGTGGTAGAAATGTCCAACATATTATCAGTTCTGAAACTGAAAAAATCCCAGCTTCTGTGAGCTCAAATCCCACACGGCTGGTATCTGCTGTACTGTATGTTGAAGAGATATCAGGGCTTTCATGTATATTTCAGCTTTTCATATTAAATCCAGCTCTTGCCACACTTTGAGCAGACATTTATAACTTGAAACAGACAGTACTGAACTTACTATAACATATAAGTGTGACTTTGATGTCTATTAAAAATTCCTTAAACATGGATTCTGCATTATTCAAGCTCTCTACTACTGAGCTGCCTGCATGCTGCAGGAAGAAAAGAATCTGCACTGAAAGGCACTGTGTAGATTTTAAACATGATTTTAGCATCTTATTTCAATAACGGTACTTAATCCCCTAAATTATTTTAAAGTGTTTGGTTTAGGTTGAAGAAAAAACCTAAATTAAAATCCTAAAAAATCCTGCAGTCAGTTTGGTTTGCAAACTCTCTCATTGGAAGAACTCAGGCTTTTCAGTTAGATGGTGCTGCCTCAGGTCAAGTTACACGGATGTCCCACAAGGTTTGATTCTGGGCCCACTATTATTTACTATTAACATAAATTCCCTTGCACAATGTATTTCAAAAGCCCTTTTTACACTGTGGTTCTGCCTCAGCGCCGTAATGAATGCAGACAACAGTAAGATCAGCCTTGTCTGAGAAAAATTGTTAGCCCGAATGGAAGGGTTTTAATTGATGATCCCTTGTCTTAAATGGTGTACCTAATAAATAATACTAGGATTATATCATAAGCCCCTTTTACACTGCGGTTCCGCCACAGTGCCGCAATGAAGCTTCGCCGTCATGCAGCCTTTGTCATTTTACTTTGGACCAAGCAACGGCGCTGTTCCGGCTGTGGCTCAGTGGTGGAGTCGGTCGTCTTTTAATTGGAGGTTCGATCCCCAGCTCCCTCAGGCTTGGGCAAGACACTGAACCCCAAATTGCTCCCGGTGGCATAGCCAACGGGTAATGTGATAACTGATTGACAGTTGGACACTTTACGTAGCAGCCGCTGCCATCAGTGTATGAATGTGTGTGTGAATGGGTGAATGTGACATGTAGTGTAAAAGCAGCTTTGAGTGGTCGCAAAGACTAGAAAAGCGCTATATAAGTACAGTCCATTTTCCATTCCGCCTCTGTGCGTTCTACATAGAAGACGAAACAGAGTAACAGAGGCTCAAGTATCCCGGCAGTGTAAAAAGGGCTATAGACACACGTCTTGCTTCACTTTCCATTTGCAACAGAAACTAGGTGATTTGTTGCACATGAAGGCCTCTGCTCTCAGTCTTCATATGCTGGGCAGCTTGTTTCATTGTGCACTGAGATTCATAACAAACTTTGGTTTTCTACTGACCTTTGTGTTTCATATTAAAGTGAATTGCCTGCTTTAAGCACGAGCCGACTCAGGCATTAGTATGTTGGCAAAATTTCAACCTGCTTATCCTCTTTCTAAATCTTGAAGAATGGAAATCCAACCTTTGTGCAATTTGTTCAGTCCGAACTGAATTTGGAGAGAAAGCTTTTGTTTTTTGTCACATAGTAAATGGAACAATCTACAGACTAAGTAGCTCTTAACATTTTCAAATCAACCGTGAAATGTTTGATTCAATGCTGTCTGTATTAGTGTTTTTTCTTCTGATATATTGTGTGCAGCACTTTGGATAACTTTGTTTTTAAAATGTGCTATATAGATAAACTTGATTCGATTGGATATTGATAGTATCAGAGTAAGTTCTCACCATCTAGGACCTGATCCGGGCTGGACTCTCTGCTGTCGTAGTCCAAAGAGCAGGCGCTGTCCGGGCTGCGGCTCTCTTGGCTCTCACTGCGGATCGCTCGCCCTTGCATCCTGCAGTGCTGCTCCTTCACCTTGTAATCACTGAAGTATGGAAACACGGAGAGGCAGAAAATGTGAGGAACAAGGGGGCAGAGGGAAACATTAAACCAAGAATTGAAAAGCACCTTTGTTCTCGTTCATTGCTTGAGTGAGAACAGGAGTACTTAGTGGGGATTTACCTGCCCTGCAGACTTGCATGGTTCTTGTTCTCCTCGGGGTACAGCACGGCTCCGTCAGTCCCCCTGATGCCCTTGGACGGGTGGGAGGACAGCCAGTCAGCGTGTGGCCAGGGCCAATGCCTCTTGGCTCTCTCCTCCAACTGCAGCGGCAGAAAATGAGCATAGACAACTTAGCATTTCAGTTACTCACACATGCATCTATACGGACAGCTTTCTCTCTCTTAAACATATGCATACCTCAGGCTCCTGGAGGCTGGACGTGCTCTGCCTCTCTCTGTCATGACGGGGGCCGTTTGGGTTTTTCTTGTTAGCAAAGGAATCAAGCTGCCTCAGGTCCAGCATGGATTTAACCATCACCTCCAGAGAGCCCATACGATTCGACCAGCGCCTCCGAGGGCGCTTAGAGGGGTTGGGAGTTGCTTGGCTGACGTCTCCATGCTAGTAGAACATACAGATAGAAGATGACACACTGAACCATGATTTATACTGCAAAAGACTTCTGGAAATTAAAGTTAAAAAGAATTTAAAGTGTTGATATCTTCCATATTTAGTCATCTGTGTGATCTAGTTTTTAGCACTCCCAGTCTGACTGCGTATTTCAGGATGGATTTCATAATGCTTTTTATCACTTTTAGGACGCAGCGGGGTATTTCCCCTCTGGTGCATCACTGAGGATTTAATCGCGTGTTTGGTGGACTGAAGCTTGAGATTCCTTAAGCCACTTTAGTCCTCCTGAAGCACTGACAGAAAACTAAGGAAGATAAAGACTTGAGCAGCAGCTGAACTGTTCATCAACTTGCAGTATTTACTGATTACAACATGCTGTTACTGAAAGCTATTAAGGGGAAATGTAAATTACTAATAGGAGTGTTAAAAAACAGATGCAGAACAATGAGAAAATGCAACGACAATGGTCCACACATTCAGAAATCTTGATACAAAAGCGTCTGATATTTCTTTGAAACGAACAACAGTCTTTTCACACTGAATCTAATCACCAACCTTTGTCAGCTCCCAGTCCTGTCCTTCATCTGAGCCACCTGTTGTATGAAAGAGAACAACAGCTTTAAAAATGATCAAATAATAGTTGTTTGATTGTTTTGTTGTTTTGATCAAAGAGGCCCTTCACAGAGAGAATAAAAGTCAGCATTACTACAGGTGGCAGACTCTCTCTAACAGGGCTGTGCCATATCATATTGTTCAGATAATACCGGTATAATTTTTTTACGCGATAAGAAAGTGTCATATCACGATATCAAAGATGTAGCGGCTCAATTTTGGCGTATTTGCATACCCAAGCGTGCCGCCTACGGCGTTCACATAACCACAACATCACAAGCACAAGCATGGCTGAAAGCCAGAGCAGCCTGTCGGCCTCCGATGAGGATTTTATACCCAGGAGGGGCGCTATTCGATCGTGTGGAAGCGCTTTGGCTACCACAGGGCAGACATCCAGCAAAGCAACATAATTTGCAAAATTTGCAAGAAAATTGTTAGGGCTAACTAGTTGCATATTGCTTTTCCTGTTCATTTCAGAAGCACTCGCCTTTAAATCAATAGGAGCATGAGCGCTGCCTGTCTGTCCGTGTAAGCCCCGCCCCTGCATGCTCAGAGTTTGTGAGTGTGGAGAGGACGGGGCCCTCAGCTGAGAGCAGAGAGTGCATTTGGCGGAGCGGACTTCAGTGTTTGATAGATACTCGCAAAATAATTAAAGACAAGAAGAACAATTGCATTTTACTGCACAGAGAGCGGTCGTCGTCATTACGTGCAGCTTCAGAAAACACCGATGACAGCGACGTGACGCCTGCACAGTAAGCTTTAGAAAGTTTTCCTAATACGCCACGCAGACGGTTATGGGCTTAATGAATAAACAAATCAATGATTACCGTTAAATAGCCTAAATTGTGTTTTTCTTCTTAATGTCTCTTGCAGATTACCATCTAAAATAAAGCGGGCAGATAGACTCTCTATTTGTTAAATTACCAGGAAAAAAGCCATATCGTGATATATATCGTTATCGACAGGCGGTTACACCCAAATGGACAACTTGTACTCTCTGCTACACTGTTCTAACTCCCTCGTTAAACACCTGGATGAGGCAGCACTGTGTTTGTATTTTACCTGTGTCCTCCTCTCCATGGCTGCTGTCAGAGGAGGTATTGGTCACGACGTCCTCTGAGTCATTGTGGTTGTCGTTCTCTGCTCCGTCCTCGTCCTCGTGCTCACGGTCACTGTCAGAGGACAGACCACCCAGATCGGGGGCGCTGTACACCTCTCGCCTGTGTGAAGAAGAGTTTAGCGTTCTGTCAGAGTTAATGTATAACATTTACTTTATCCTCAGCACTAGAGTTATGTGTTAAATGTAACCAATGGAAGTTCCTCTAAGAGTCGAAGGTGGTGTGTGTGTGTGTGTGTGTGTGTGTGTGGTGTCACCTGAGGCTGGAGGTCCTGCCGGGTGATGTGTTTTGGTTTTGTCGGAGCTGGCAGAGCCTCTCTCTCATGCTGATTGTCAGTTCTGGAGCCAGTCGCCACACAAAGATACAGCTGGGAGATAAAAGCATTCAGGCATTAAAAATTCAACATTTCATTTCAGCTCCACTGTTGAGGAAACTGTCTGCAAACACATTTCCCTGCTCATTTCCTCTGGCAGCAGAGGCTGAGGATGATTGAAATGTGGGTGCTGCTCCAACCCAGCAGTAGTTTTAGTCCAGTGTGTTATTCATATTTGGATGGCTCATTGTTATCAGGGCTGTGATTTTTTATATATAACAAATGCCTGTTATTTTTCCAGAAACACTTCTAAATTAATCTAAATGCTGCATTTCCTCCAGTATTCTCCAAAACAGAGGAGTCTAACTGAGGGCGCTCCAGGTAGGGCCACACACAGGACTGTTACTCACCTGTCCCCTGACACAGAGATCAGATGTTTGCAGTCGTTGGTGAACTTAAGTCCAGTGACAATCTCTGCAAAACAAAGAAAAGACTGTGTAAGTAATAATGTTTTATGTATCGCTTTTTATACATTTATAAGCCGTGTACGGGAATGTGGCGAGACTTTATGGGTGAGGTGATAAATTAAGAGACCACAGCAAAAATACGTTTTTCTCTGGTTCTACTATTTTTGGAACTTTTGTTTTATTGTAAACAACATTTCTCCCTACTTCCAAATAAAATATTCTCATTCAGGTCTTTTATTTGTAGAACTGGTGACGACATGACGACAACAGAATACTCATGTTTTAACTCAGGAAGAGTTTAGAAATCAATATGTGGTGGAATAACCTGGTTTTTATTCACAGCTTTCATGCATCTTGGCATGCTCTCCACCAGTCTGTCACATCGCTGTTGGGCGACGTTATGGCACTAAAATTCGAGCAGCTCGGCTTTGTCCGATGGCTTGTGACCATTCGTCTTCCTCTTGATCACATTCAGAAGGTTTTTAATGTGGTTCAGATCTCAGAAAGATGCTGATTTAGCATAAGTTACCATGGCGATCTACCCCTGTAACAAGTACACCACCTTCGTAGTGTACCCCCGTGATCTTCCATGGAGAAAGAAGGAAATGAAATTGTAATTGAAAGATGTGGATTTTACAAGCAGAACAATCTAACATGATTCAGAAGTATACCGGTAATCGCCTGACCTTTGACAACCTTGTGTGTCTTGCTGATACTAGTTAAGTGTACAAAGTGATCAATAATCATGGCTATCATCAACCCAATCGTGTACCCACCCCACATAAACGCAAACAGCTGTTGTGTTTTAATGTTGTGAAATGTTGTTGTTGTTGTATAGTGAATGTACTCTCAGGTAATTGTGTTTTTCTTTACTTGTAATTGTGTTTTTATTCTCTGTTTCCTGCCCAGGGACTACAGACGCTAATTAGCTTATAGCTAACTCTGGTACAGCTAGGAAGCTGTGCATTGTCCCTGTCAAATAAACAAATAACATAAAATAAAATATAACAGCTGTTCGGACATTACTGGAAGAAAACAGCAAGACCTAGTCTGGGGGCTTTGATAAAATATGGGTCAACGTATGTTGACTGAAAAAATGACATCCCTACTCAGAAGCAAATTGAAAATGTAGAAAAAGAAACGTTTAGTCGAACATGATGACTGATTTACTGATCCAAGGAAACCATCTGGACAAATAATGATTAAATGTGGAGTTTGTTTGAGCTTCTGAAATCTGTTGCAGGCAATTTCCCCCCAGTTTTTTCATTGTTAAAAGACACTCAGTGTACTAGCACACATTTATTCTTGTCTGTTTGTTTTGTTCCAATCACAGAGCTGTGTATGTGTGTGGGTGTTTCAGGGTTTACACGCCCTTGTTAATGTTTCGCGCTACCTGTGAGCATTTAATGTAAAAAACAACATCCATAATGTTTTAAAAAAAGGAAGTTATAATTCTCCATTCAAGAGTGTACAGCTTAAATAGTGTGATTTACAAGCTGTGGATTAATGTGATGTAGATGTGTGTTCTGTTACCAGAGTGTCCGAACATGGTGGCGACACACTCCCCAGTAAAGAAGTCCAAGATGCTGATGTTTTTATCGGAGCAGCTGGTGGCCACATACTGACCGGACGGATCGAGCTGAACCTGCCAGGACAAAAGAGCGTTACAGTCGATATGCTGTATATATTTAGCAAACGGCTGGCATTTGTGAGTGAGGACCGTGAAGGAAAATGTTACCCTGAGCAGACTGCCGTCCTCGCTCAGGGATCCCTTGTAAAATTTCTTCTGTTTGCCACTGCTGATGTTGAAAATCCTGCAGAAATAAGAAGGAAATAAATCACAATTATGTGATTTCTTTTCATTGGTAAACTCCTGAACATTTAGAAAGCCTGTGTGCATGCCCACATGCTCACCTGATGTAGCGGTCCTGACAGGCGACAGCAGCGTACTTGCAGGTGGGGTCTACGCCCATGTCGTACAGCGTGGTCTTCCTCGCGTTGTGGTGAGAACGCCTGAACTCTGTTCCTCTTTCAGTCTGTAAAACAACCAAGTCAGGAACAGAATTTTAATTACAAATTATAATTGATAACACATATAGTTAAGATATTCCACCTCATTGACCTGACCTCTATGTGCTGCATGCACCTTTATCCCCTCTGACCCGTCTCTGTTTCCAAAGTGTTGCATAAGAAACCCTAAGGTTCGGGTCAATTAAGGTGGAATGCAGTAATGTAATCCTATTCCAAGTAAGGGAGCTAATCATAAGCTGTAATTGTTTAAATGCATTTGTTTTGTTGGACAGAAAGTAGCACACTTTAACCACTACGTTCAGGTTAAAGAAAGTCCAATCATACACTATTATGATCCTTTTATAATTCCCGCAAACAGATTACGAAGACAGAAGATGATTGTTTGCGTTCTGTAGTAAGCACAGCCTTGTTAGTTTCTACTACTCCACAAATGTTTGGATGCTGAGGAGAAGTTTTACTTAAGACTAACAAGCAATTGTTTATTGTGATCAGTGGCCTAAATCGCGTCTTAAGTTCAAGAACAATGTTGAAACTCCGACCAAGCAGAAAATTGTCCCAGTGACCCAGAAGCAAATTTAGAGGAAAGGCTGCATCGTTTAGTTACAGAGTCAAAATGCTCCTTTTGTGGTTCATGCTGCAGAGCTGTACTCACACACAGAGGATACATAGATTGTTTTATGGTTGTGCCGTGTTGTGAGTCCTTAATATGAGGAATTAATTAAGATTTTAGTCAAAAGCAATGAAGCAGCAAGTAATGCTGATTAGCTCCCTGTAGTGTCTTTCTTAGTCAGAAACAGTTGCGCAAAATGTTGTCGTGTGGCTGCTGTTTAATTGAATGGTTCCTCTGCACCAACATTTCAAGAAATATTAAGAACATGTGGCTTTAATACCAATAAAAAAACATGACAATAAATTAGTTCTATTCAAATGTAGTTTGCCATGTGGGGTGATATGTTTAAATCACTTCCTTACAGAGAGTTAGTTGAAAAGATTGGTCTGTGAGGGAAACATGTTGCTAGAACTGTTAGCTT
Source organism: Semicossyphus pulcher (assembly GCF_022749685.1). Lineage (NCBI taxonomy): Eukaryota > Metazoa > Chordata > Actinopteri > Labriformes > Labridae > Semicossyphus > Semicossyphus pulcher. Next base: position 17,976,566 of record NW_027211615.1, on the reverse strand, counting down.
AGCTTAGCATGAAGACTGGGAACAGCTAGCCTAGCTGACATGTTACTTTAACCATTTTGTTATGGTGTTAAATAAACAAGTAAGAGTTGATTTGGTTGGCATGCTTACATTTAGCAGAGCCAGGCTAGCTGTTTCCCTCTGGTTCCAGTCTTTGTGCTAAGCCAAGCTAACAGGCTTCTTCTCATGCAACTCAAAATAATGTATTTCAGATTTAGGTATATAATTGTTACGGAAGAGTATTGCACTCCCTTGAGAAAAAAAAATCTGCAGTTTTTCTGAATTAACGAGATATTTCAAAACTGTGCAAGAGAACAACAAAACCATCTATATCACATAAAGACACAAGTATCTGCCAGTGTCTCAACCCCAAACCAAAATAAAACAGGATTCAACTCAACAGGCGGGACATGCTTGCTTTCATAAAATTGAGCTTTTGTGTAATTAGAACTAATCACAGGATTTTGAGGTATATTGTTAATTCAGAACATCTTATTATTATTAACGCGTCAATTCGGAAAAACAGAGCAGATTTTTTTTTCTCAAGTGAATGCAAAACGCTTCGGTAGATTGTTATTATCAATTAGGATATTTATATTTATATTTTCACTTGATGCACAAGCGTTTCTATCGGATATCACACAACAGATCGCAGCTGTGTAAAGACACATGCCTCAGGTTTCTTACCTTATGAGCAGTGCGGAAATAGATGCTCTTGTCTGCCCCACAGCTGATCATCCTCACCTTGTTGTCATTGGCTGAAGAATAAAGACAAATATTTAATGATTACTTTTAAAAAGTGTCCGGACTTATAAAGGTAATAAAATTTCACAATCACAATAGAAAAGTTTGTCTCAAGTGTAGACTCAGTAAATCCAAATTCAAACTCAAAGGCAGAATCTAAAGCCAGTATGTAGACATACATGAGTACACATCACAAAGGCTTTGCTTATAACAAACAAAGCTCCATCTAAATACACATGTATAGTTGACATCTATTATTTAAACAAACAGCGCTTCAAGCGAAATAAAAGAAGGACTTTGTGGGGGACTGAATGACGATGAAAGCAAGGATTAAGCAAAGATTAGCCGTCAGATGTTGACAGACTCTCAAGCGGCTCACCAGCAAAGCGGACGGCTGTTATGGATGAAGAGTGCTCGTCGAGAGTCTGCACCAGACTGTAGTCATCCTCAGCATCCAAGACGTGGATCAGACGGTCCCTGCTCGCTGTGGCCAGCAGCTTCAGGCCTGACAGTAACAAGACACATATTGTACACAAAGCCAGCGCACAAATAGACATTAATTAAACAGTCACACAAACACACACTGACCTGTTTCTGGTTTACTGTACTCAAGACAGAGGATCTCCGCATCATGGGCCTCCACTTTCAGAACCTCCTCCATGCTGCTGAGGTCATGAACCCTGCAGAGTATTAAAAAAACATTAGGATGGATGTCACCTCAGTCAGTCATCAATCTCAGTTTAAGCCTTGTTGTCCTACCTCAGCACCCCGTTGCGATCTCCGGATGCCAGGTGTTTGCCGTCTGGACTGACACAGATGGTCTTGATGCCCGTCCTGCTCTCTGCTGTCTGTCCCTCCCCTGGTTTGTCTGCAGTCACATTAGTCGTACACTCAGGATCCAGCAAGGCACTCGTGTTTCCATCTATGTAGATTATATTCAAGAGATCCTGCAGGGCAGTGACGGATAACAAAACAAACCGTCAAAGGGAGAGTCTGTACTTCTGAATCGTCACATTATCTTTGGTACATGTAGTGTTTGAAACTCACATTGCTGAGGATGTTCTTAGATTGTGACCAGTCGTCCGTGCGCCACAGCCTGATGGTGTTATCAGCTGAGCAACTTAGGAAAGCACCTGACGACAAACCAGCACCAAACTCCCCTGAAACATCTGGGAAAATCTGAGGGTGAAGGAGAGACATTTTAGCTTTGTGGGTGTTTAAGGAATCTTTTTACATGAGGATCATTTTTCTGGATAAGTGGCTACTCCTAAACAAACTGCACGTCACTGTGGTTAAGGCATCATGTGCATCATTCTCCTCCTGTTTACCTCCAGGTCCCCGACACAGGCGGCATGGAAAAGGGCAGAGTGCACCTTCCCCACCCTGTTGATGTCCCTCACATCCCAGACATACAGACTGTGGTCGTTATAAACACAGCTGAGCCAGTGGCTGACGGGGTCATAGGTTAGAGCGATGGCATCTGGGTAACGGGCGTCCGTCTTGTTGGAAAATAGGTGGCTGATGGGAAAGAGATTGGAGAACATTTTTTAAAAGTTTGGAAAAAAGGAACAGATGATTTTTTTTTTAAAAGTAAAACATTTTGATGAGGGATGGACCTTTTTGGTGGGCCCTTTTCTGCAGTCACAAAATTATATCATCAGTAACGGGTCTCCCTAAAAAAAACACAGGTATTTCACCTGAATGGGCGTGGCTTTGCAGGATGCAACAGTGCATGCCTCGTAAGCTTCGTGACCGTCAGCCGTCTCAGCGCTAACTGTTAGCAAGCTAACTTTACATTAACAGGTTTCCTGTGAATCATGCCTCATGTGCAATGCACTTGGTAACGTTTGCCACATGAGGCTATAAAGAATGAAGTTACCCGAGTCCATTGTTAATGTGGGTTAAATGTTATAACCCCAACATCAGCAGTTTGTGAATTATGTGATTCACACCTCATGCATGTACATGGAAGCTTTGGAAACGTTATGATGGTCAATTTGAGAATCTGTCACGGAAGTCACACGAGTGTCACTAGTCACGGTTGTAGCCGTGTCAGCAGCACAATGAGCTAGAATCGAAGTGTATGTAAATCAGTGATCTCAAGAAATAAAAAAAAATCACCTGTTTGAAGTTACAATCAGCCGTGAGGTCACCTGTAGGTTTAATCTCGGAGCTAAGGCTAAGATTAGGTTAATTAACAACTTTGTAGGTTACGGTTTTACTATCTTATCCGAAACGATCTGGACGAGACAAGATGAATGCGAGCTGACGAGAATGCGCATCAGGCACACAACACTGTGTGATGCAGGATGTAAGGCACCACTCCCGGGTGCAATACCTTGTTTGTAGGGAGTCCCAATGAGTAACTTTCAATCAATTATAAACACAGAAAGGACAAAAGTGTGCCTACTGAATCATAAAAACCTGTAACACTAGTTCAAAGCTTGTTATTTTAAGCCTTATATAATATTAGTATAGTACTTCTACAATATTTGGAGCATACAGTTTGTGCTGCAGCTTAGTAACTTAAAATGAGTTTAAAATACTGCATCTTTTTTAAATAAAAGGCCAGATTATGCTAAATAATATCACTTCAAAATATTCATATAGTGTCTTTAGATTATAATCTGTTGTTTTTACACCTTGTGGCTTGTGTTATTGTTTTACACTATAACTTAATCATATTTTTCTCATTTAATGTCAGTATGATCTCCTTCACAGGAGGTGACTTTCTATCTGATCTGTTCAGACTACAAGGGAGAGTTTTATCTGCCAGTCAGAGACGCTGCAGCAGCTCAGTCTGAACAGAGTCAGCAGAATATTCATAAAACACCCACATCAGGATCCCCACCCTCAGCCTGGTGAAACAGCTTTTTGTTTCACACTGCTTAGCCTGCTGATGATGCTGAAAAATTACAACGCAGGAGAAAAAAAAAGTCTCTCCATCCTTTTTTTTTCCATTTTGCAGATGTGTAGCCCTCACCCTTATTCTCCCATCCATGTAAAATAAACAGTATTGTGTAACTTATTTAGGCCTGCTATTTATTTTGACTCCACCTTTCTCTGAAATCAGAATCCTTCAGGATTTTCTTTAGACCGTGAAAAGATGCCTCCTGATACAGGAGGAACTATAAATAGAGAGTATCTGATCCTGCAGTGGATCTCTGCCAGGGAGAGGTGATGTTCTCCCGTGTGTCCTGAGCTCTCCCTCACCTGGCTTCCGTGATGACTGAGACGTCAGAGCCGAGAGGATGTGGCCGCGGCAGCGTGCAGACAAAGTGCAGGTCGACGGGGCTGAAGGCTCGCACGGTTCCATCGGCACAGCCACAGAAGATCAAATTCTCCGACAGAGACAGGGACTGAGCCACGCCCGTCTACAAAGCAGCACACGATACATTTCACATGAAACATTTCACTTACAGATGGCTCTCTGCAAATAAAATACAATATAATGAAGGGTTGTTGAGTCCAGGAGACTCCGGCCTGTAGTAAGGACAGAGGTTACAGGAGGTAACAGCAGAACACAAAAGCGTCCCCATTGGAAAGCTTCCAAACACATCCTGTCCTTGTCCCTGTTGTTAATCCCTCTCTGATCGTGACAGAATGTAGGAGCAGGACACCTTCAACTCCACCTCTTGATCAAACACCACAGCTGGACCCTGACCATAAGCACTACTATTTTTTCTACTTTTGAGAACTACGCTTTTTTATGTTCATGTTGAGAGTTAGAGAATAAGATCAAACCACTTTCATATCTGTGTGTAAACTATCACACTTGAGAAAGATAATTGTTAGCTTCATAAGAAAAAGACTGTGATCATAGGTTACAGCAAGCCTGGCTCTGATAAAAAGGTAAAAACTAAGTTGACCTTCCCCATAAAAAGAGTGTAAAAACAAGTGTTCCAACCAAGTCCAGCTGCCTTTTGGATTAAGCTTAGAATAAAAAAGTGTTGTTTTTACACTTGCATGTTTGTACAGGTTACATAAACAACATGTATAATGAGCTTAAGGGGTGCTTGTGGGCACCTTCAGACAGAGCCTGGCTAGGCTAACGGGGCAGCTGTGGTTGAGGGTTCGATCCCTGAATGCTACAGTCACACGTCGAAGTGTCCTTGGAACTGAACCTCTAATGGCTCCCACAGGCATAGATACTGATTGGAGATTGGCCTTTGCCACCTGTGTGTGAATGTAAGTGCGAAACATGTAGTGTAAAAGCAGCTTTGAATGGTCTGAAGGCTATAAAAGAGCTATATAAGTGCAATTCATTTACGGTCCATTTAACTAGCTGTTTCAACTAGCATGCAGCTAAGCTAACGGGCTACTAGCTGTATTCCTCATATATTAACAGTCAGAAATGATCTTTCTATTAACTCAAGAAGACACAAGAATACAGTCGAAAATTTAAAATGTTGACCTTTGACCTTTTTGAGAACTGATTCAATGCAACTGTTAAAAGATCCAGTTACATGTCAAAACGCACCATCTTCTTACATAACGTTATATTGGAGGAGAACCTCTCATGGCAGAGATATCAGTTCACATTATGTGAAATGCCAGCCGATCCACATCCCCCGCATCACTCTGTTATGAGGTAAATAATTTATAGGATTCAAAGCAACAGAAGGCCAGACAACCTGTTGTCGTTGGATGCTTCTTAAGAGTCACTCACCCGTAGGTCCACCCACTTGTCCAGCATCCTCTTGCTGTCAAACTCACACAGCAGGCCAGAGGAGGTGATGCAGAAGGTGGAGTCGGATGTAGATCCTCGTCCACAGGCCACGTCGCAGAAGAAGTTGTTCCTCAGCTCTCCAAGCAGCCCGGAGCGGCCGAGCAGAGGGACAGGAGCGCTGGCCTGAAAAGCACAGAGGTGCAAGGGTTAAAGCGCTGGTTGAAACTGATTCTGATTCTTAAAACTTTTTTATTTCTTTGTTTGTTCACTTAATATCCCTATCCAGTCTCTTGGTGCTATAATTAGCTTTCACACTAACATGTAAAGGCAGAATAAAAAAAATGTGTGACTACTTTGGTCATGAAAATCTTCAGTGTAAAACGTTCCTTAAGAAGGTCTAATACATGGAATGATGCAACTTATACAATTGACACACATTATCCTTTTTTACCTTGCTGGCCTTGCAGTGGTCCAGATACCAGAACTTGACATGTCTTATCCCCACAGTGACAAAGTAGGAGCTGTCCTCGGAGAAAGAAACACCTGTCACCTTGCTTGACACCTTGTTGGTAGCCACGACTACATCTTTCTGTAAGAGAACATCACAACAACATGTTTCAGAATGATAGTTTTCTGTGGGCTTGGGTACACTTTGATTTGCTTCAAAATGTCAAAACAAAAAGTTGATGTCTGGGCTGAGCCAGGGTAGCCTTTGTGCTAAGCTCAGCTAATTAGCTGCTGAAACAAATAAGTGTATCTGCCGCCCCTGACATAACAAGGAGTGTGTATTGCATCATTCTGACAAAAACAATCAACTCGGCAAGAGGAGGAGGTGACTGCGAGCTAAAGACAGTGAGACAAACCTTCCACGCCCAGACGTTGACCATCATGTCGTGCTGGTTTCCCACGCTGACGATGTATTTGCTGTTTGGGGAGAAAGCCACGCAGGAGATGCCATATTTGTGCGTCTGGAGCTCAAGCACTTGCCTCCGCTCTGCCACGTCCCACAGTCTCACAGCTGGTAGATGGCCGCTCTGTCGGAAAGTAAAGAGAGATGCTGAATTACTCTATCATCCTAGGTTTTCTGTCTCCACTCTGCACATCCACTGGAACAGGGATCATATAGTAGTCACCTGTCAGTCCAGTCTATTGAGCTCTCTAAGAGATTATCCTCTCTGGCCTCTGCTCACTGTCAACAGTTACTTATCCCCCGACCTGTTCTCATTATTCCCTCTCAGGGATCGAAAGGTCAGCGGGCTATTTGTGTAGTCTCTAACTTTAATGTGGTAGAACGACCTTTCAAAGGTCAAAGTTAATAGATGTGAGGAAAGGGAGCCTGAAGGACGCTGAAAATGAATGAGATCCGAGTAAAGGATCGGCTGCATACAAACGAGACAGAGAGGGAAAAGAAAGATATGTTTGATGTCGTCCTGCTTGATGTGAATCAGCTTCTGTTTGGTGAATGTGTGAGGGACATTTCAGAGCCATATCATTCTGGTTGCTTATAATATTTGACCTGAAAGCTTACATTTAATTGTTTAATATAAAAGTCAGTTTTGTACTTTTATCTCAGCATAAAAGTTCATCCTCATCACACTTGGTCTTTTCAACTTTGCTCCCTGCCGTCATGGCAACTACCTCAAGTTCATCCACTTACACGGAGAAGTCTTTAATCGGCTTTGATTGGCTGGAGCGGATTAAGGGAGTGTGTTGTGTTGAGGCGCACACTGCTGCTACAACATAACTGTAGATGTTTGACCAACACATGACACATGGGGAACATAAGGGAACTCGAGACCTACCACTCACAAATGACTGAAGGTCATGTGATAAACAGGTAACAGCAGCGCCAAAGGATGCTGCAGATTGGCAGTAAGAAGACTCACCTCTCCTGTGACCAAGTACTTTCCATCAGGGGAGAAGGAGAGAGCTGTGATGGTCTTTCTGCAGAAATAAGAGGAATAGAGAAAGACAGCGTAGTGATAGTTTAATAATTTCCATTTAGAATCATAGACTATATAAAAGAAGTGGATGTAGCCTCTTGGTTTCAAAACTGAAGCCATGCAGAAGAGCCGTAAACCCAAATTCTTTGGTTGCAAAAAGGAGTCAGACCGTATGTATATCAGACGGGAAAATTAACCTACATTGCCATTGATTTATGGCCTCAGTAAACATTTTTCCTAACAAGTTTATAGTCTGAATTGCTTGTTTATAGTCTTTTTCAATACAACATGACGTTTCCTTTGTAAATGGCGGTCCCATTTAGAGAAAAATGGATCATAAAACTGCTTTAGGGCATGGCTACCCATGATTGTCAAGTCGCTTCCACAGCAACATCGTCTCATCTGGCTCCAAAAAAGGCTTCAAAAAAGAAGTCCACAGTTTGATGAGTGCCTTCGGTGTAGCTACGTCTTCTTATTTGAAACAGTGCACGGTTTAAATTCGGATTGTATATGTGCTCACCTTGAAGTGATAATGTGGTGCTGTCTGTTCTTTTTGGGATTCAGCAAGACGACCACACACCTACACAAGGAAAAAATAGAATCAAATTCAGCATATGAGTTGGTTTGTATAACTTGCTCTGTGATAATAGTTTAGTGTAAGTGGATATTTTCCTTTTCATAACTTACAAGTGTTTGTTTGTATAAAGTAAGGTGTTGGTGGAAAATGCCAACACTTGTAAAACATAATTTAAGGTCAACAAAAGAATATTTGTTCTCTGTTCTCACAGTGCATACTTGTAGAATAGCTTACGGGTGCTTAGTTATACACCATGACCTTACAAGCACTGAAGCTCTGATATAACACAGGAATCCATACAGCATTACCAGCCACTAATATGCACTGAAGTAAGCTACAGTTCTCTAATCTCAGTTGTTCCATAATTAAAGTTCATTCTGTGACATATATATTTTTTACGTATTTATTCTTCTGGGCATTCATTTAATAGAAGAAGATATTTATTTATTTCCATGGTGCGCAGGGATTAATACAAATAACTAACACTGCTACAAAGGTTGGTTGTACAAGGTTGGACCCGAGTTAGTGAGATAAAGGGCATGAACATGAATCTATCTCCACAGGCCAAGGTTTTTGATGTGCTCATATTTTTTGTACCCACAGTGAAATGTATGTTTACCTAGGTTAACATGTTGTATTCACCATCCATATCATATATTCTACTCCTTGAAACCTACCCACTAGTTTTCTCTCTCTCTCTCTCTCTGCGTGTGTATATTTGTAGGCATATGTGTATATATATAATTTTCACAGGGCTCCTTTCAAACTTGTTGCTTTTGTTTCTTCTGTTTTTCTTAAAATGTACTTATTTGTTTATATGGGTATATTTTATGTGCTTCTACTGCCTCAAACTTGACTTTTCTTGTTTAGACAATATCTACACAGACTCACAACAGATTTTAACAATTTAAACTATGTTTGACACGTACATCACCCTTTATTCTTTAAACAATAGAATGTGAAAATATCTTTCCAATGTTGGACAATTTGGGTGAATAAGACCCCGGAAAAATAGGGTTGACCCCATTTACAAAAACAGATTTTTTTAAAGGTGAAACGATTATTTTTGAAGTAACCTTTCTTTCAACTGAATTGTTTGACATTTTGGGACATTTAGGGCTTTCTAGGCAAGAGTTTAACGTTAGACGTGAAGATAGATCCCTCTTTAATGTGTGCTTAATATGACGCTAAAGTCGCTTAGCTTGTCTAGCTAGCATAAAGACTGAAAAGGAGTTCACCTAACGATAGAGACGCATTTATATGAACCAGACGAAAATATGTTAGCTTAGCTAGCTTAAAAACCAAACAAAAAATGATAGCTAAACTAGCTAGGATTAAGAATGGAAACAAGAAAAAAATAGTTAGCCTGGCTCTGTTCGGTAGTTACAAAGTTAACGTAACTGTAGCATTAAGGTAACGCAATTAAATAACGAGATTGTACGTGTTAGCGGTTAGCGTAGCTAGCAAACATAAAGACCTATCAGTCGGCCATGGACAACTTGGCGCTGCTCTGTTCAGTGGTAACTTAATTAATCTAATATTACAAATATTAATATTAAACAAACAATATTTAAAGTCGTAACTTAGCTAACAAGCATAAGGACAAGAAGGAGGAGAAAACAGCTAAACAGTCTCCGTCTATGGGTCACTAAATTCACCAAACGATAACAGTAACGTTTTAACATTAAACAAACAAAATGACGTGTTAGCTTAGCTAGCTAGCAAAAAGACAGGAGCAGGAGGAAATAGCTAGCCTCTATTAAACACCATTCACCCTAATATTGCACTATTAAACAAACGAGATATTGCGTTTAATAATTGAGCTTTACTGATATTATAAGCCGGATTTTCTTCCTTCAAACACAGACCGTGGCTGTTTCATCTTGGTTAAATAACTCTATGCTAGTTTTCCTCAAGGGGTAGCTTAAAATTGAGGTTAACACACAGTCACGCAGAATATTTTCCAAAATGCCAAACTAATCATTTTCAGAAAACATTCGGAAAAATAACTACAAATTATAAAATACTCACAGCATACCAATGAATATAAAATCTCTCACTGGCACTTAAGGTACAGTAACATTTCCGACTTTTTTGTATCTAAAATGATGATGTAAATGCTTCAAAATCCTCTTTACATCCTTTTCAAGAGCAGCACATGAGTAACAACCCACCTGTTATGTTTGGCACCACAGCTCGTACTTATTTAAACTGAGAAGCAAGGTGGATTGTCAGACTGTCCAAAAAAAATGGCCAAGTATAAAGCTGCCTAAAACAAAAGTCAGACCCAGATTTATACACACACTCTTACCCACCCACATATCTGCACAGGAATGCCCATGCATGCACACACACAGTCGTTGCTTTCTCTCTCTCTAGGACACACAACAATATTGTACACAGCCCCTGACCTTCTTAGTATTAATACAGCTTTGTTAAAAGATTTGAGAACAACACAAAAGAAGCTCAGTGCACCGTTTCTGTAACAGGCTCGTGGGAGCCAGCCGGCTAGTTTTTATACTCGTGTTTCACCCAGCAGCTCTGAGGCCCCGTGAGCATCGCCACCGTAGATCTACATCCTCCGACCTCAGCTCACACGTCTCTTTTTTTCCCTCTGCACTGAGCAAGTTAACACAGTCTGTGCCAGTGTTTGCACAGAATTAATAATACTACATAACGCATTTTAATTCAGTGAATCACACAGAGTCAAAGGAAACCTCCCCGAGGAGAGGATAAAAAGAAGCTTTGGAGTTTCTCTGATGAGAAAGCCCACAGAGCTCTCCCCCTCAGTTCCTCTGAGACAGTTCAGAGATAACACACACACAGACACACACCCACAGAAATTTGCACACTAAGCATCTGTGTGAGGTAGATATGATAAGGAAGCTAAAATGTTGATAAGTCAAAGGTCAGATGTCAAGATTAGGTCGCAGAAATAGACTCTCTCTTCTTACCCTGCAGGATAGGCCACTAGTCCGGACCGGGGGTCACAGGCCAAACCACTGTTCCCTGAAGCGGTGATTCCCAGCACCTTTTCCAGAGTCACCTGTGGAGACACAAAGAAGGATTTTAGTTACATTTTGATTGTTTGATCACAAAAAGAAGTAAAAGCTGTTTAGCTGTGTAACATAAACCTGCTGTGATTTAACTAAGCACCTTTTTCAGTTAATCAAAGACAGGAATAGATTGGTGTGGTAACAACATGTGAAGGGTATGCATTGACTTTAAAGATTTAAAGAAGTAAATAGTGTCACTTTTAAGATACAGAAAACATCTCTCTGAAATGTGTGTCAGCGGCCACATTGAAAATAAAATTGATGTATTAGTTAGTGTGTGCATGCCTCATGTCAAATGACAAACTTAATATAAATATATGTTATCTGCTAAATAATATTATCCTTTAATCTTTTGGGTGTCAGAGATGTTAAAGAAAACAGGCAGCAGATTATGTTAATTTTGTGCCAGACAGCTTGGCATGTCATGCTGTCTGTCTGTCTTGGGAATTATAAAGCAGCTGTTAATTGTAATTGATTACATGAATGAACCAGAGTGTGTGGTGTCCTACTAACACAGATTAATAGTAAATAATAATAAGCATAATCCAACTGCTGGTAGGCCAAACGACCAATCACAAATACATAAAACTCAGATCAAACTTCTATTTATTATAATAGTATTATAGTATTACTCTCTAATAAGGGCCTGTTTACTAAAAGTTTCAACTACAGACTATATTTAATGTTAATACATCATTTACTAATCTTAATAGATTCATTGTAAACCATATTTTAGAAAAAAGTTTTTGTTGCCAGGTTGTGAAAAATCAAATTTGCTCTTGTTTCTACTCTCATCTGGTAATAATGCAATTATAAATGTCTTATAATAAATGTTAAATAAAATATAGTTATGACTTTATAAAAGGTGCTTTTTTGTTCAGGTATAATGATGTACCTCTACATTTTCTACTTGATTCCTGCAATGTTTGGGTCAATATTTAGAGCAAAATAACTACTTTTCCTCAACTTAATCAGACTCTAAACCTGTCCTGTTTTTAACGGAGGATTTGTGCATAAATACCTTGCTTAGATCCTGTTTCCTGTTCTTCCATGTCTTTTGTTTGATGGAAGGAGAACGCAGTAAATTCCTGATGCGAGTTTTAATGGTGAATCCCTCTCCTGGCATTGTGTTTGCAGCCCGAGTCACCTCTCAGAGAACTGCTGCAGACTTTCCTCTGTGAGCAGCCAACAGCAGCAGGAGCGGTGTGTGCATGCAGGCTGAAGAAGTGAATGAGCTTCTGTGACGGTCCTCCCACCACCAATCCTCCTGCAGAGACTGAACACAGAGGTTTACAAAGTCGGACAGTGTCCCTGCTGCCGGGACATGTGGACGTTAATCCTTTGAGTGGGTTTACTGTTCTCTGCTGCTGTCTCCTGTCGCTTCACATCAAGCAGGTTTTCTCCCACAGCTTCCCAACAGCACTTCTGGACCGATGTCGTCTTGTTTCGACGCTGTGGTTTGCACTGACAAGGGGGAAAAAAACACTTCTCAGCTGTTTCCTTGCATGACACAATTAGTTTAATCTCAGTCTGCACTGGTCTCATGATTACATCAATGATTGCTTTTGTAACAGTTGTACCTAATTGATTTAATAGGATTACAGAGAGACTGTGGGCAGCCTTAAAGCTGAATGGCGGATGTTTACTTCCACAGCTCCTTGAGTGGCTGCTGATTGGTCATTTAAACTCATCTTTGACATGCATTATGGTCCATTTGTTCTTTATATTTATATTTTTCAAAGCCTAGGCTTTAAATCAAAAGGTTAAAGCAATCCAATCAAACAGCCACGTAATTTAAACAGATCTGTCAGCTTTTATTTTGACAATAAAATGTATTTTTAAAAGTGGGCGCGGCGTCCTGCTCTGAAAAGTGAAGCACGAGGTGCCTTAAAGCTGCATTCTATCAAACGGCCAGCAGGGGGCGACTCCAATGATGGCAAAAGGAACTTTTATAGAAGCCTAATTAAGTACCTCAGTAAACATTTTTGTGATGATTTTAAGGTCTGTTTTACTAGTTTTTTTTTTTACTTGAATTTTAATTTTTAAAAGTTGCTTTAAAATAATTTAATTTCTTTTAAATTATTTGTTATTTCAAATTTGTTTTTGTTTATGATTTCAGTTCAGTTTGATTTTACTGCCTTTGTGAAGCACTTTGTAACTTTTGAAAAGTGCTCTATAAACAAAGGCAGTAAAATAAAACTGGCCGGTACATTTAAAAAAAAAATTAGGGTAATTATCTTTTTTGCCTTCAAGATAATTCATCCATTACAATTCACGCAAACATTTCAATTCAGCCAACAAACCATTCAAAAATATAATAAATGGTTTTGGTTTCTGAGTGACTCAAAAGTGCTTCATTAAGTGCATTTAGTTTTTTTTATTGATAATAAAGGCCACATGATTTTTCCCCATTTTCAATGTAACTGAAGTAACAGGACAACCAGTGTTTCAAAATCATCCACAAAATAAATGTACTTGAGTTAAAAAAAAGAAATACAATATTTACAGGTTATTTTCATAGATACAATATATGGCTAACAGCTCTCACCTTGATTGCTTGAGACACATCATCGGAAGTCTTGCATATTACTGAAATAACTCCCCAGAATGCAGATCATTACCGTTTAACTACACAGACCAAAGCAAAGACATCATGGATCGATTCTACTAAATAACATAAAGTGCTACTACAGATGACTTCCACTGAGTTAGTAACAGAAAACAGCAGTTTCAAAGAGAAGAATGAATCCAACTACATCAACACAGAAGGGAAAAAGACATAAGTTAACATTTACATTTCACAGAGTTAATGAAGCAGTGTGATGTCCGAGGCTTTAAGGATTATTTTCACTCCCATTCTGGACTAACGCAAGACAGATATGTAATCAATGACTTCAACAAAAAACCAAACAAGTTAAAGAAACCAAGTTGAGAACATATCAAAACTGAATGTGGGAGTAATTATTTCATTCATACATTCAGCAGGTCAATTAATGCTTTCTCTTATATTCTTTGTACCAAAAACATCTTTACGCCATAGTAAGAAAAAAGTCAGCTGAGGTTTGTGTGAACACACAGACAAACTGAGGTCAAATAACCATGTGCAACAGGAAGATCAAGGACTATTCAGACTCGAGCTCTGGTTCCAGTTCCTTCTCTACGTCTATCCAGGAGCGTTTCTTGGCACTGGGGAAGTCCTTTCCTAAAGAGCCGCGGGTTAAAGGCCGAGTCGTGCCCACATCTTTGAGCACAGCGGTTTCTTCCTTGACTTTAACAGCAGGGCTCCGAAAAGAGAACCTGACAGGGCTGTCCTCGTCGGATTTGGATGGAATACTTCCTGCTCGAAAACCTGGAGGTCTCCACATATCTAAGGATCTGTCCTTCCGAGGTCTTCCTCTGCCTCGTTTGACTGAAGGGGGGGTGTCCGCATCTTGTGTCCTGGTGACCTCCACAGTCTGCTTTTCTGGTTTTACTTCTTTAAACAGTGTGGATGTTTCACTTTTACAAGTGTCCACCGAAGTTTGTTTTCCAATTGCACCAACAATGGGAGCAGGGTTCTTTCGAGGTCTTCCTCTGCCGCGGCGGACGACAGGAGGGTCAGGATCAGACTTTGGCTCAACCAAAGGAGGAATCTGAGGCATATGATGGAAGCTCATGCGGGCAGCTCCTTGTGTTCCCTTTACAGCTACAGTGCTTGTGTCTTTGGCTAATTTCAAATCCACTAAAGGCACATAAACTGATTTGTGAAGGCCGTGGTCACCCAGGGAGGCTGGTACACTTGGATGCTGTGGTTTAGAGTCTGAGGTTGGGACACTTTGGTCTTTAATAATACTGCTTCTTACATCTGGTTGGTCGTTGGATTCAGAAGAGCTCTTGTCTTTGTCCTTGGACGGGTCAACATCCGACGGTTTCTCCTCCTCTCCATCTTCCTTGGGCTTCATAAACATCAGTGTATAGAAGCCTTGACCAACTGTGACGAAAGAAGAATCTTATGTGAGAATATAAAATGAAAAGAATTTGAAGCAGATATTAAACCATGATGTTTTAACTTACGTGGTTTAAGAGAGGCAGGAAGGATGATTCTGCCGGTTTTGGAGCGGATCAGAGGTAGAGGAAGGGGCTTTGGAGGGACCTCCGAGGGGTTCTTAGATTTGTGTGTTGAGGATACATGTGGGGCTATACTCTGGGCTGCGGTGACCTGAGGTGTAGTTGTAAATGAGGGTACATGAGGCTTTGAGGCAGTCTGTGGGGTACTGACTACTGTCTCCTTCTGGCCCTCAAGCTTCGCCTGATGGTTTTTGCCTTTGTCAAGGGCCTCGGGGTCCCCTGGCTTCTTCTCAGCCTGTGGTGAGCGCGCATTAAAATTAAGCAGGGCCTCAGAGAACACAGCTAGAGGCCCATAATGTGGCTTGGGTGTGGGCTTCTTGTGCACACTGTTTAGGGCTGCGGCTACGAGCGGGTGAAGCTTCGACTTGTCCGTAAAGAAGTCGGAGAAATCAGGCTGTAACGGGGGCTGCAGCTGCGACTCCGGAGCAGTGGCTTCTAGTATAGCAGCTTTGGACTGGAGGAGTTGGGAAAAGAACGGCTTCCACTGCATCTTCTTCTCTCTAATTTTCTGCCTGTTGTAGATCTCATTCAGCTTATATTTGATCAGATTATCCGGCTTCCCTGAAAAGGAGAAATTTCATACGAGACAAGTTTCAGTAAAAGCGGATGAACGCTGAATGTGCCATCACAAATGTATTCATCAAGACATGAGCGAGAGCATTTGATTTTGTGTTAACAACTACAACATGTGGACTTAATTCAGAGCAACTAATATATCAAGCTGCTCATTATTCATGACGCAAGACATGACAGGCAAGATGTTTTACAGAAGTACCTTTGGGAACAAATAAGTCTCTACAACAGATTTTCATTCCAATAAAACATAAATCAGAACAATGTGAGACTAAGTACAGTGTGTAACAACACGAACAGTACAAACCAGACAAAATGGAGAGCTTCTTTAAATAGACAGACTGCTTCTGCTCCAGCCTACGCTTCTGCTCCTCCAGACTTTTAGAGTTCTCAACCAGCCTTTGGATTTCTTTTACGGCCTGCGACAAAGACGGAGCAGAAAAGACAGAGTGAAGACGACGACAGAGCGGATTATCTCGTAAACATGGAGCATAAATACTGAAGTGAGGAAATCATTAATCTGCTCAACAGTCTGTGTGGGCAGCCATTTATAAAACTGGAACATGTTTTTATATGTTTGGAATACTCTATACTCATGTTAGCTTTTAGCAGACAACATGAAGTAAGACTTAATGTGAACAATAGAGAGCATCTAATAAAGCTGTTTACACTGCATAAAACAATTACCTTGAATTTAGGACAGTAACATAATGCAATGTATTTGTTTAATTACTCCTAAATAACTGCATATTAAGTTGAATGAGTTAAACTTGTCTGCCTAATGAGTTGAATAAATATAGGCATGGGTATAGTTAGGATTTTATCGATAGCTGTATTGATACCGATACTTATCAATAAGCTTATCAATACGACTCTTCATTATTTGGTGCACAAACAAAGACGTGTCTTTATTAGGGTGTCTGATAATGTGCCTCAGTAAGGGGGGCTGTAACTGGGGTTAAGGGCTGTGGTCCTCTTCCTACAGTAACAATAGTTAACATTAACAGTAAATGTAGTAACAGTAACAATCATAAGCACTACAGAAATAGTTTTCTGGCTGTCATGGCAACTTAAAATTGGCGTTACCCACCGCAGGCGCAGCTGGGGCTGCTGCTTGACTGACGCGGTCTATTGATTAAACTGGAAGATAACTTAGAACCACTAATAACCGAAGCTAGCTAACAACAGTGACTGAATGGCTACAGGCTTATCTATTAGAACCATGTGTTTTAACTGCTTTTTTATTTTGGCTAATCCCTTCTGTAGCATTGCTATCGGAGCCACCAGGGCTCAGAGGCTGCACTGGGGACGTACTGGCAGTAACCCTAGCAACGGCGTTAGCATTAGTTGCTTTGCTAAAGCAGTCAAACCTGTTGCACTGCTTCAGATTTATACAACGTTGAACTATGTGTTTTGTGAGGTTGCTGGTGTTACCCCCTTTAGAGGCAGCTATCTTTTACATAAATTGCACGAAGACGCACCAGAGTTAAATTTGGTGAGCCCAAACTATCAAACGCTTTGTTCTGTCCGCCATATAGACCTAGACCTAGACTTTCTCCAGCATGAGACTGGCAGCTTCGTCACCATTACCAGACGGGTGCCAGCTACCACTTCTTGATACCCATCCCAATAGATGTTATGGGTTTAGGATAGAAGTGGGAAATTAAAAGTGCCAACTCAAATAAATAATAGTCTCTTCATTTTATCTGTAGTTTTTGTGTAGTTTGCGGCCATCATAATTAAGTAAAGGGAAATCCCAAATGAGCCGAATGTTGAACTGACCAGGTAGAGGAGGCGGAGTCTGGGGGCCCGGGGGTCACTCTGAAGGACCTCCTGGAGTTTGTCAAAAAGGTCCCGCAACTCAGAGCGTCTCAGCCTCTCTAGAACCGTGTGGTTGTTCCGCCTCTTATCCTCCTTAGAACCAAAAATATTTTGATCCTCCATTTGACTCTGGAAGAGAGAGACAGAGGACATGAGAATACATACAACTATTTCGGACACTAATGTGTACTCCAAATAGTTAATATAATCCAAAACCAATAACAAAGGTTGTACCTGGGCCAGTTGGCTTATTAATCCAAAACCAACCCTGGAATCCCTGGAGGTAGAGAAGATTTGAAAACATGTTAGGGGCAAAATTCAGCAGAAAAAAAACATGCACATATCATTCATCCTTCTATTTACAAGCGCACACATTCACATGTATTACCGTGAATCCTGCAACGCCTTGCGCAAAGCTTCTTTCATTTTGGCGATGACCATTCCTTGTCTTACATCTTCAACAGTCTCAATGTCCACCAGCTCCTCCTAAAGGAAACAACATGAAGTGTGCAGATTAAAAAGCTGTGACTAAAACAACCAAAGGGCTAGTTATGCAGATGTTTTTATTTAAGCATTGTAATCTTATTCCTCACACTTACATCTTCGTCACCCTCTCCATAGTCATCGGAGAAGTCAGAGCTTAATTCCTCAGAAGAGTTATCCAGGTTTGATTCCACCTTCCTGGCTTTGAGTTTTTCATACTGAGCTGATCGCATCTTCTCTTCAAACATCTGCCTAGTGAAGGATCCAGGCTCCACTGATCTGCCGCCTGACAGGTCCTTAGCTCCAGTAAAGATGTTCAAACCAAGCCAGTTTGCGTCTGGACCAGCTGCTGAGCGCACCAAACTCAACAAATCAGGTTTTTGTGGTTGGGCTTTATCCAAACCAGCATCATTCGCAGATTCAGATTGTTGTGCAGCTCCGTCACCTCCAGGCTTAGGCAGCTGAATGAGGGTGAAGCCCCCAGGCAGGGAGACTCCCGGTGGAGTCTTGCCTGCAGTGCCCTGGTTAGCTGGAGGGCAGATCCTGAAGGAGTACGTCCCGCTCTGTCCTAAGAAGCTGGGGGTTTTCAGTGATGGTGAGACAGTGAGAGAGACAGGTGAGGACATGGAGCTGCCCAGGAAGGGGCTGGTCGAGCTGAGCTGGCTCTTGATGAAAGTCTGGAGAGGGTTGATGGAAGAGGAGCTTTGCGAAGGAGGCGGCAGGTTGATGGATCCCTGTCTCCAGGAGTCTGGCTTGAATAGCGGAACTGAAAAACAAAACAATGCAGGTTCCAGTGGTGAGAGACATAAATAATTATCCTATCCATACATTTTTCCATACATTTTTGACATAAAGCTAAATCCTGGGGAATGGAAACATGAAGGAGTTTCCTTTGATTCTTCAATACTGGGATTTAGGGCTAACTTAAAAGGCCGGTTCGCCGATTGTCAACCTCAGTCCTATCATGCTATTATGGGGAGCTAATGCCATTATGGTAAAAAAAAAAAAATGCTATTTGGCTCTGTGCCTTTGGAGGACGCAATCCGCTTCTCCAATGGGCCCTGGAAAACCAGGGAGCTCTAAAACTACACTTCCACAATCTAGGACGCCCGCCTCCGATGTCATGTCTCGTTCAAAATCATCAGGTTTGAAATGTAGACTGCAGACCTGAAGATGTTTTAGACGATCCACCGGTATAATCTCGTCGTATTTTGGCTTCTGTACCGCCATTGCCTGCAGCAAAAACGGTAGTATTTGACTCCAGCGTCTCTCGCTGGACGGTTCCTTTCGGAGGGAGGGGCGCAATGCACGCTGGGTGTTGTAGGAATGTAGAATGGGCGAAACATTTGTACAACTTTCTCCACCGCTGTGGCGCCAATTTCAAATATTATTGCTTCTATTGATTTCAGAGAACACCATCTGTCAGTGGCTTTTTTCCAGGGGCAAATCGCTCCTTTAATACAACAATAATACAAGTACGACACAGCCTTCTTCTCAGTGTTTGTGTTAATAAACAGGCTCTGAAAAGGATGCTACATGAAGGCTTCTAAGCCAACATGTAATGAACAAATTGAAATAAGTCTCCATTTATCTCCTGCCTACACTCACTAGGAGTCCTGCTTTTATCTGTTGGAAACTAGATTTAAAAGCAGTAAATTTAGGTTCATTTCAGGCAGATTCAGAAGGGCTCTCAGGTTGGAGGTAGATCATTTTACCTGGGGGCTGTGCTGAGGTCTTCAGATCAGTGGTCTTCCTCGCAGTGATCACTGGAGGGACTACAGTCCCCGCAGACTTAATGTGCAGGCCACAAAGAGTGCTGATTTTGTTGGTAAGTTCTGATTTCTGAGAGATTATAGGAGATACGTCGGCGGGCGCGTGCAGTCGGTCTGTGAGGTATGCTGCGAGGCGGTTGGCTGGATGTAGAGATCCCATGTTTCCCAGCAACACTCTGGCTTGATTGTAGGATTTACCATTTACCTGTAGAGTAAGACACACAAATACAGGTTATTACTCGCGTAGATTAAAAATATTAAAGCCTTTCCAAACTGTCCCATAATAACATACAAGTGGAAATGACTTTAGTTTTCGGTCAAATCAAAGTGAAATTGATTTAATTTATTAAATTTGTTCAACATCAGCAGTGTGACAGGGACAGGCCTAAGCATAAACACATAGTAAACAGTGGTCTGTAGCTGCTGTCATTATTCAGTGTATGGATGATCTGCCCTGACAGATTTGAAGTGTTGTCATTACCTGAGGAAAACAAGGAAACACTGAGAGAAGGCGGAGGAGGAGCACTCAGATTTAGCTGACAGTTTAATGACATTTCCCTGAGCCTGACCTGTATAAGTCCATTTGCTGGGCAGCCGACAGGTTTGGTCCTGGCTCTCAGTCTGCCGGCGGGTGTCACTCCGCCGAGAAACGGTGTGACTCCAAAGTGCATCTCTGGCTCTTCTACTTGGCCATTTTCCACATCTGCATCAACGTTTGCATCGAAGCTTTTATTGGCAGGCTTTTCCAAATCGCTGTCATCAGACTCATCTTCATCGTTATCACTGGCTTTTAATGGCTTACTGATGTGCACCTAGGAGAAAGTAAAGCGTGAAATTAAAATGAAACGATGACAAACATTTGAACAATCACAGAGCTTATAAAACACAGAGGTTTGTCTGGGTGCTTAAATCACATTTCGCTGCCACATTACTCCTCAGACACTCACCCTGTAGGTGACGACTGAGCCACTCGGCTTCCTCATGAAGATCTTGGCGATCGGGCGGATGTAGTAAGGTCCGAGCGAGAAGCATTGAGACAGCCGGTTCTGATTCATGCGGCGACACAAAGCTTCCAGGACCATTTTATGGTCCTTTTTCCACTCACACGCCGACTGGATCTCGATTTGCCTTTTTGCTCCTTTCTCATTGGACGAGGTTTCCTGAGAAGTCTTCCCTGCTGGAGGGGGGACATAGACAAAAGAACCAACAAACACATTATGAGGATTACATTTTCAGTGGCTAATGAAACATTTACAGCACAAACAACATTTAGTTGCACCTTTATTGGCTCCTTACCTGCTTTCCTAACAGTCGTCAAAGGTCTGGGGAATTTACTCTGCAGGTTATCTGTGCTCGTCTCCTGGGGTTTAGCGGGGGTGTTGGACATAGAAGTATCAGGGATCTTAGGCTCCATGACTTCAGGAGGAGGTTTGCTGTTGAACTCTCTCACACGCGCACATGTCATCATGCTCTCCAGGTATTTATACACTGGGTCCTTATCCTCTTCTCGAATCTGCAATTTGTATTCAAAATGTAAATAAAAGAAAAAAGGGAGACAACTATAAACATAGCACAGATTGTTACATCTACTCAACTAAGAGCTCGTATCTACTATACCGTAAGTAACTAATTGTATTGAAGGCATAAATCCAATACTTCTGGTATAAAGAGGTGGATTCAATTATTAAATACAATAACAGAGAAACGTTTAAACACAAGAAAACTCTAAGGCACTTTCTTATTGAACAATTACAATGCCTGTATTATTACACCGAGTCCAGGAGTTTTTATGTTACCTGTTGTATTGGTCGGGGAACAATGGCGCGTTTTTGGACCTTTACCGGAGCCGTCCACGGTGGAGCCATTTTGGGGGCTAAGACTTCATCTAGATCCTCATTGAGAATGCTGCGCTTCCACAGTTTTTTAGCATGAGAGCCCGTATAAGTCATAGCTGTGGAGAGACAAAAGCATCTCATTAACTCATGGGTGTGACCAGACGGAGCCAAACACATAACCTATGCATGAGAGTTGTGTTAAAAATGTAAAGCTTTTTATACAGGCTGAATTATGCTATGGACAAGAGAGTGCAGTGATTTAGTTGCTCTAAAAACCCGATCTTACAGTTATCAGGTTGGATCTCTTGTTCGCTCTCCCCCGCAGTCGTCTGCTTGATGATCTTGCCTATGACACAAGCACAGCCGAACATGCACTCAGGCCCTCTGCAGTGGACGGGGCCTCTGTTCGGATGCTGCAGACTGGAGCACACACAGCCCAGCCGGCAGAAATCCTGACCACATTCAGGTCCTGCAGCGTTTTTCTTTGGATAACGGGCCGCCTTCAAGATCTGACTGGGCTGCATCTGATTAAACAGACAGGGTATGGATATATGGTTAAATGACATCTGCGTTGACACAATCCATCATTAATGTCACTGTACACGAATGCTGCTAGACCGTACAGCATGTTGCATACCTGTTTGGTCAGTAAAACAGACAGAGCCACTGACAGCCTGTCTGCAGTCAGCTGTGTTCTGTGCGGGCCCTTGTTTAAGGCTCCCAGCTCCATCTGCATTAGGTTGAACTGGGACTTGGTAAAACCTGGAGGTCTCTGTGTCATCCCCAGGCTCACGGCCGGTTTCTGTAACGCCCCCGGATGGTATGGAAGTGATCTGGAGAGACAGGAAGAGCTGAACAGATTAGTGTTACTTATTTTGTATCAAAGAATCATGCTTGTAAAGGAAGAAGAAAAAAGTATTCTGACCTTCAAACCAGGTCAGAGTGAGAGATGCTTTTTAAATATGGAGCTGTTTTTAAGCTTTAAAAGAATTTACCCACACTGATCTTTGCATCTTTCACACTGTGCAAGTTAAAAAAACAAACTATATTCTTCGTCTTCAGAAAGCAGGTTCAAATTGACTTGCAATGAGGTCAAAGGAAGAGTTGTCCAAGTGAGACATTAGCTCAACAGTAAACATTTGCCAAACATCAAATATCTGAAAAAAGATAACCAAACTTCTAGAAAGATAAATACAGACTTGTGGGCTGCAGTTGTGTCCCTTATACAGTATGTCCTCTATCCTTTCTAATGGTTTACAAATGTTTACTCGCGCACCTGTGCATGCGGCTAAAGTAGTTTAACTCAGTTACATGCACCATGGAAAAGTGATGCCTGGAAGTGCTTTAACACCACATATCTTGCACAGCACGTTATCATCGTCTTTTTTTGTCTAACCTGTGTATCAGAAATACTAGTTTGATGCTTAACCACACGCGCTTAAAGCACAAGGAGAAGCCAGCGGAGACAGACAACAGGCAGTCTCGCATCACATCATTTGCTAGCCCTGTTAGCACACGCCGTTGTGGTGATACCAGAGCGGAGAAGATTAGCCTGCTAATAACAAAAATGGTGACTGGAGATATGCTCCCATTAAGCGTTGTGGAAGGAGAAGGTTTCCGTGAGCTAATGGCGTTTGTTGAGCCGGAGTACAAACCACCGTCACGCCGGACAACAGCTACGAGAGTGGAAAACATGCGAGTTATGTGTGAAGCAACAAGGAGCAGAAGTCCATACAGTCGGCTACCGCTGTGACCTTTGACAACGGAATGTTACAACATTAATTGAAGGGCCTGTTCAGGTTGTTCAATACATGCATTTGAAATTGCACTTGCTTTCCATTGTTGGCAATTTATTTACATTAATGTAAAAGTGTTAGATAGTAATGTTCTCTTACAGGCATATGTGTCCGACGTATGTTTTTTTTACGGTAAAAATATATATAATTTGCGAGTACTCGATTACTCGTTCATAAGGTAACTAGATTACTCGAATATTGAGATTACTGTAAATGCCCATCCCTAGTATTTATACTGTATCATTAATATATGTTTAAGTTGTAAAATGTAACTTATGCTTATAATTTCAGGCTGGTTTGACCAGTTACTTTTTTTGTTTGATTTGTTTGAAGAAAAAGGAAACTAAGTGTGTAAAATGTGTAATGAGCAGCAGCGTATGATTGTTTTCCAAGCAACTGAATGTTCAACCAAAAACAAAGAACATTTTTACACATTTTATGGCTCATTTGTTTCATAAATGACTTTTTAAGAACTCATGGCTTCACTGAAAAAGAACTTGAGCTTAAACAATTAATCCTGCCGAAGATTAAATGTGAAGATTTGCTGCTTTTCCTTGTTTTACATCACAGTAAGCTAAAAACCTTTGGATTTGGAATTATTCACTGATAGTGTAAATATTCCTTATCTTCAGTTTGCAGGATAAGTACACAAAAAAAGGAAAATATTATTTGATGCTGAGAAATTTAAGTTTAAAAAATGACCCTTTAAAATAAATACAAAAGCCAAATATGTCCTTACCTCTGTGAAACAGAATTACTGCAACTAGACCCTTGCTGCTCGCGTGGAGATGCAGACTGCTGCATGGACGGAGCTGCTGGCTGAACCGGGGTCTCTGGGCTGGCCAGAGGAGGAGTCGGTGACGTCAGGGCCGAGTAGAGGAAGGGTTTGTGGGAAAGGGGGCAAGGTCTATTGGCCCCCACTGGGAATTTGGAAGAAGTGTTTCGATGCTTGAGAACGCTGTCCAGAGTCTTTACGTAGCTGGAGCCCTTAGCAGGCAGCTGATAGGACACAGAGTCCTCTGGGTTTGTGGAGAAGGCAGCCGCACGCTCGCTGATATACTGAGCTTCACTCTCCAAGTACTCATCCAACATGTTGCTGCAGAAGGCAGATAGGTTTTTTTGTGCTCCTGGTGGAGAGGAGGAATTAAAGAGACATTAATGTCTATGTGGAATAATAAATCAGATAGAAGCACACACAGTTGGTTTTAGTACTCCTGATCTCTTGGTAAATAAAAATCCCATTTATTGATTAAAAATGACAATACAGCTGCAGGAAGAGGAGCAAGCCTTACCATCACAGTTAGAAGGAGACGTTCCTTTTCTTTTTATGAACTTGTTTCTCCATCCCTTTATTTTTGTCATGTCGTTTGTCTTTCCAGTCCGGGAGATGAAGGGTAAGCCTTCTTCTGTGAAGCAAACAAACAGCAGTCATCCTCAATTTAGGGACACGGCACTTTTATTCAATGCATCACAAAAGCTGCATATCTACCACCGGAACTTCCCAGAGGGACTGGGAACTGTTAGAGAAACTCTAGGGACATTATCTTACTCCTCAAAAAGTCTTGGAGGTATAGGTATAGTAAAGTCGTGGCACTCGCAGCTCTAAACATTTCTGATTGGTCGAGTACTCTGAGCAATTTATATAAGCTGCTCTTTAGAAAATCTGCGGCCGTAACCCTGTATGTTTTTGTTCACTGTGCCTGGACTCATTAATGGAGTAACAGAAAAAAGCACACCACAGATGTTCCATGCTTATCTCTTATTACCACACTTCAATTGCACACTCGTCTTCACCTTTTTAAGTTTTAATTCACAATCTACTTTAATGTGATCTCTTTGCTTTGCTTCAGTCCCCCCCAACACACCTGCACCTCTGCTCTGTGCACAGCTGCTGGTCTCGCCCCCTCTTTCTGTCTGCCTCTCTGTCTGCTGTGTTGACTGTCTTCATGAGCAGTCGGTTTAATTAAGTCACAAAAGTTTAATATTGTCTCTCGCAATTCAGTTCTCACGGCACGTGAGCCGCGTGTGCACGAGGGACGTTATTAATGACGTAGCGATCAAAACGATCGATCGTTACCAAATGACATCTACATCTTTTATAAGCTTTATCAACAGCGACAATCAATACAATTACAGTGGGGACATAGGGAGTTAGATACACAATAGCTTCTTATGTCACTACAATATTGTGGCAACTGGCTGACATCGCCAGGGAGCTGAAAGTTTGATATTGGCATGTGGATTGTTTACATTGCGTAATAGAAATGCATTTGATTCTGTGTGGACAGAAAGCGTCCAATGTCAGCGATGTGGAGCGGACCCTATTTAGCCGTTAGAACATGGTGTGAGGAGTAAACTGGTGCCGCTGTTGTTTATTTGGTTGCCAACACTTTGCGAGTGATTGTTTTTGTTGCAGCAGAAACACTGTTGAGGATGTTCAAGCACAACCATTTGAACCATAGGAAGAGTCTCACTTCCTCGTTTTTGAGGGCTTTCTGCCTTACGGCTATGGACCTTTGATCATCGTTACTTTATTTCCATCCTATATGAAAAACACGAGAGCGGGTTGAGTTGTAGAAACTACACTGAACACAAGCTGACCGTTTCAAAACTATTGCGTGATCAAACTCTGAAACTAAAAAACACTTTCCGGCTTTACCTTCCTGTTTATTAGCGTTCATTGGAGGCTCTAATCTGAGTCGTGATATGAACATATTATTGTTGAGGCTTGCAGGAAGAAGTAATTATTATACAGCCTTTTTTAGTTCACCCTTTGAAATACATAAGGCTGCCTTAAGTGAGAGAAGCAAAATTCGACTGGGAGAGATAAAACATGTTACCTAAATATGTTTAAATGTTTAAACATTCTTAATATCACATCTGTTTTACTGAAGTGCAGCCTATAGGGTCTTATCACCTCTCTATGGATATAAAGTCAGCAGCATGCCCACAGCGTTGTTTCCTAACACAGCTTATAAGCCAACGCAGCTTTATAAGGTCTGTATATGCATATATATATATATGAATGATTTGTCTTTGATTTTAAATGCATGTGGTACAGGTTGTAGGGTTGGTGACTCACTAATTAATCACCTCATGTACGCAGATGATTTGGTCATTTTTGGCCTGTATAGTGCTGGTCTCCAACAGCTTCTGAGAATATGCACACAGTATGGTGCTGATTCTGATATAAAATACAACGCTAAAAAGAGTAAGATCATGATTGTCAGAAGTAGAGAAGACAGAAAGTCAACCTTCCCTGACTTTTATCTGTCTGGCACTGCACTCAGTGTGTGCAGTGAGATTACATATTTGGGCCATATTATCGCAAATGACCTGTCTGATGACAAGGACATCATTAGGCAGCGTCGGAAGCTGTATGCTCAAGCGAACATGCTGTGTCGGAAGTTTAGCATGTGCTCTGTATCTGTGAAGATCTCACTCTTTAGAGCGTATTGTACACCTTCGTATACTGCCTACTTGTGGTGTCGTTATAAACAAGGCAGCATTCAAAAACTCACAGTGGCTTATAATGACAGCATGAGGCTGCTGCTGAGAGCTTCAAGAAGCTCCAGTGCAAGCCATATGTTTGTCAGTGTCGGGGGAACCTACCTGCTCTGCTGTTTTACGTAACCTGATGTATAGATTTATGTGTAGGGCATCTGAGTCAGAAAACCACTTAATCGCTGTTCTGGCTAACCCTGTACGCAGTTCTGTCAGATTTTCTTCCAGACTGTGGAACCATTGGCGAACTTGTCTGTATGTTAGACATTGAACATTGTGGAAGGCTTTGTATTTTATTTTTTATTTTTTCTCTTTTTGTCTGTGTGTCTGTTTTTTGTGTTTTGTGATATGGATCCCCCTGGGTCTGAAATAAAGAATATGTATCTGAACACAACTGCATCCTACAAGAGGACCTGCAGCTTCATGTATAGGACAAGCAAGACATGATTAAAGGGGATGCCGTTTGCTTTTTGCAACTTCAAGAGCTCATTCAAAAACAACTGTTATATAAATAAAAGTCAGAATTAAGAGTTAAGACAAACATTTCTGCATCCAAGCGGAGCCATTAAGTGCTCCAGGACAAAAATATTCCACAATAAAGCCTGTGAAAGACCAGGCAAACTTACCATTAGTAGACAGGGCCTTGGCATTGCCTTGTTCAGGTGGAGGAGGCAGCGGCAGAAGAACCCCCAGGTACTGCAGGTCGATGGATTTGGTTGGGTCAAGGGAGCTTAACTTCATTCCCACTAGAAAATGGACACAAAGGAGTCAACAAGAGAAATATTTACACTTATGACTGTATAAGCTACTCTGCCATGGGGATGTTTTGGTGTTTGTGTGAACTCACCCTCCTGCAGCACAGGATGGATGGCCTGTTTATGTTTGAACACTCTGAGGTCCTGCAGCAGGGCGGCCTCCAAACGGGTTATCTTCTCCTCGTCTGCCTCTGGAATCGGCTCCACTGAAACACCACGGAAAAGACACGCCGAGATGTTTGTGCAGGATTTAAGATAACATCCACAGCAAAGCAGAACAGCGTAAATTAATTTGTTAGTGAGACAAGCCAAACAAACGGGATCTTTCCAATGCATACCTTTTCCTTTCCACTCCATGGGTGTTGTCTGGGAAGCTGGAGATGTGAATGATGGCCTGTTGGCTGGCTTGTCCCGGGAGTGAACGTCAAGAGCTTCCTGTCACACAGAAGAACAATAAAGCTTTAGACATTCTGGTGTCTAACTACAAACACCATCACAGAAGTGTGAACAGAGTCGGTAAAAACTCAACACACTCATTACTTTTGGAGAAGTATCACTCTAAAGTAAATCAAATCCTTTGTTGTCATGCAGATATGTGTGGAGCATTAGTTGCAGTAATATGTCGTTGTACCTTTGAGGTGAACGACACAAACAGCAGGCCTTCCACATCATCCAGCTCTGGTTGCATAGCGACAGTTAATGATGGGCTGTGGATGACCGTGGGGGATGCAGCCGCAGCTTTCCACAATTTTCCCCGGGAATTAGCCCAACGTTTGTTGATCCTCTTCCTCCTCTTGTGGTACCCAAGTGATGATCCCGAGGAGGACGTTTTAAAGGTGGGAGCCCTGGATTTTGCTTTTGGCTTGAATCTGAATCCTTGCTGCGTCTTCTGGGTTACACTCACCGTACTGGGTTCTTCTTTGGGTTCCACAGGTGCGGGTGATTCAACAAGCACAAGTTCACCAAGGGCATGATTTCCTCTTAAACAGGGGACATATGGGAGATCCTTGGCAGTGGTTGACATTATTGGCTTCAAGACCAATCTAATCGGTTGCTGGATAGGGACAGGAGCAGGGACGGTGTCCTTCTTGGTGCTGCAAGACAGAAAAAAATAATACAGGTTACGAAAGAATGAAAACAGAAAATGATCTGTTGGACAGGCTATTTTAAAAGGCTAAATCCGGAAGATAAATAATCCATGAATCCATTTCTGAGATTCAGCATCTCCTATATCATAAACCTGAGAATTCAGTCATAAGAAGGTCCCATGTGCTCCTCCAAGATACTAAGTGTAAGATGGTAATAACCACATTTGTTGGACACAGAAATACCTCACAAATATTGCAATCCAACACAACAGCCCTGCACAAACTAATTAATTAGCAGCGCAACATTCATATAGTGCTGTATTTTGGTTGAGAATGCAAAGCAGGTGTCTGTTCAAATCAATGGTATTATTTGCTCCATAAGCCATTACTAGTTATAAAAGGATGGAGGCAGAAGGTGCTGGATTAAATTAAATTACAAAGCCATGATGACTATATATTTTTTTTAGGTGTGACAGATATTGATCAACTTTTTAAAGCTTTTCCATCTCTGTTATATTTTCCAACTGTACTGGGCTTATAGGGCCAGTATTACCTTCCGGAGAGGTGTTAATTAAACTCAATGTTTGATTCTGAGGTTCAAGTTACACCACATTTACACAATGTATTAAAAGGCGATCTGTATCTAATCTCATTTTGGGGATAATAAATGATGTAATCTTGCATTTGTGTATTCACCTCCCTTTTTAATGTGTTCATGTGTGATGACATAAGTACGAGCCTGTACTCTGTATGGACGTTACATTAAGATCTGAACACACTGTGAGCCACACAACACCCTGATGTCAGGTAGATTAGACCACAACCATTTACACTGTGCACTAACACGCGTTTTTCTGGAATACAGATCACATTTTAGTACCAGGTGTAGATGGAGTCTTTGTTGTGTGTACCGGTCCATTCAAACTGGATCTCTATAAAGTTGGATTTTATAGCAGAGATATTGAAATTAGACTGCATAAGATTTGACAGGCCTTCTATTGTATACCTATAGGTGTTTCAGACAGAACAAATACATGATAAAAAAAACTGTATAAAACTCACCTCAGATCCACAGCTTCTTTGTTTTCATTCATTTCAGCAGTTACTGAAACAGAAGACTGAGCATCTAAGTTCACCACAGGATGAGCCCCCGTGGTGACCCGGTTTAGACGGGGGTTGTTCCCGTCCTCTCTAAAGCCTTTTGCAAACGGATTATGATTAATTTTCAGCTGAGTGATCCGAAAGTTCTGATACGTTGTCACAGCCATGAATTCAGTTTGGGGGAAAGTGAAGGTCATGCTCTCTGGTCCCATAACCAAAGGCTTGTCCGCAGTGAATACGTCCCCATCCGGGACAGGAATCACATGAATCTTTGGAATGTAGCGCTGCATGGAGTGCAGGATTATATGCCCATCCTGGTCTAGGGAGTTGTTGGTCAGTTTGAGTTTGTAGAAGGACACCAAGGTGCCCATCCAATCTGAGCCTCGGCAGGGGGAGTAATGGTGAGCAAACGCCCGGATCAGACCCTGGGTATGGTGTTCTGCTGGTCCTGTGATCTCCCACTTTGATGTGTTCCAGCGATACCTGTACTGGTCTGATGGAACTATTGACAGGACCAGACTGTAGTGCCGATCAGGATCCAGACCAGCCAGGCGATAACGGCAGTACGGGAACATGCGGCGCCCCTGTTTGGTGAGAATCATCTCCGTCCCACATCTGTAGAACTTCTTCCACACGCTGTTATTCTCCAGTGTGACACTCACACCTTTAAAGGACAACACATTCGGAAAATCCCCTTCTTGGTCTCCACTTCCAAATGTGGTAGACGGCAAAACAGGCAACGACGGTGATGGCGATTCTGTTATATTCACTAGGCTTGTCCCAGTGGATGTCAGAGAGTCAGACGCTGAAGCTATATGTGAGGTAGCTGGGGTTGTTTCAACAGTCCCATCAAAGGTAGTGGTAGGTGGTGTTACAGCAGGTTTGGCTGGGCTGGCTTCAGCAGGTGAAGAGAGAGCCGAGCTGCAGTCATTACTCGCCATGGAGACAGCTTTTGTCTCCATCGCTGTCTCACTTGTGAAATTAGTTCTTGCAGTGGCTGGAACAAGAGGAGATGAAGAGGGGACGGTAGTAGGAGGATCAGAGGAGGGGAGCGGATCTGAGGAGGGGATGTTTGTCACGCTCCCCTCCTCCCCCTTATCCTTCTCTGACAGTGCAGGGGGTTCCTCCATGGATGTGGATTCAGAGTCCATGGCAGGCATCACCAACGGCTGTCCCACTTCATATGACACCTAACAGAAAGTGGTGAATAATGACAATGAGTTTTAACAGTGCAACAATGTTAGCAGGTACAAAACACATTTAAGCGCTTGTGATCTAGACATTAGCAATAAAATCACACAAAACCAGAAGACAGGAAATGAAAATAAAAGCCAAAAACAAAACAAACAAATGCTGATAAATGATACTAAAAGCAGAAGTCAAAGCAGAACATACACAGGTAGAGAATAAATTCAGCAGGCAATACATCAAAAAAAGTGCAGTTATTCTTTAAAAAGAAAAACAGCATTACTCCAGTATTGTATTTACAGAAACTCACATTACTATTTCCTTTAAATATATACTTCAAATTGTCTTTACAAAAACACTTTAAAAAGCTAAGGGGTCAGCTAGCTGTAGCATGAGCAACATCAAGAAGTGTCAGTACAAATGACAGTTCTGGGAGTAGTTAATGGAAAAATTCAATACATTTTTACTGCATCCACATTTTCTGTCAATAAAATGAAGAAATGAGTAAAGTTGATATTAAAGCTTTGTTTTTATATCATACAAATATAGAACATTAAGGCGTTGGCTTCTTGGGTTGCTGGTTGTGTGAATGTTTGTAAGCTATAGAGCTGTTGGACCAAATTTCAAGATTTCTGACCTGCATGATTCATAGAACAGCTCTTGTGTCCAATCAAACAATTGCAGAGCAATTGGAGGATAGGCCATCCCCTTCTGAAAAATAAATAAGACACTAATGGAGAAGTAATAATCCATTTAACATTGTGGGTGTTATGCTGCCCCTTGATGAAGAGGTGGTGACTTACTTCGTTTAAAAATATGTCAAATATGTATGTATAAACTACTTTTAACGTAAAAGACTATATAACTATGACTTTGCTCATGTAGGGAGTTTAGGAAACTTCCAATATTTTTCAAAGTTGAGCTTAAGTCTGACATCACATCAAGAAAGGGGATGTTTACTGTGATGATCTTACATTATTGTTGATGGTAAATATGATGCTACAAATTCTGAGCCACAAGATTAAAAATAAGAAGTCAGAAGAAAAGAGAAAATTTAAAAAAAAGAACAAAACACATATCTTCACATCAGTTGCATTCATCCCTTAAAATTACCATGGGTTATAATATTTACAATAAGAGATAAACGTCTGAGTATTCTTTAACTTTGGCAGTGGTGGACTTTGCCTTCGTGCAGAGGGTCTGACCAATAGCCTGTCTGATATCAGGCAGATGAGGACAGGGCTGAAATGCACGGACAGGTCTGTATAGTAAAGATAACACACTTGAAACAGACATTTCATAAATCGTTTTTCCTTTGCATCTTAGATTAAATCAACCCAGTCGACGACGGAGGATAAGCTGAAACTGTTACCTGTTTTCTTGTTGTCCTGCCCTCCCCATATCAATTTCCTAATCACACCAACACACAGATGCTGTAGTCTAAAGGTGTTAACCGGCCGAACGATTGAGACAAACGTGTGAAAACCGGCATGTTTACAACACAAACTGCCAACTGTTCTCCTTGTTACTATTTTTCCTCCTAAAGTAAAAACCCACGCTAATAAATTGAGTTGTTTAGCAGCAGCTCTTTCTTCCTCACACACCGCAAATACAGGCCGCCCGCTCCACCACTCACCAAGTTGGAAAAGTTGCAGGTTTCACTAACGCCTCACCTTTCAACATCCGTCGAATGCCTCGAGACGACGGTTGGTGATAAAATATCAACGTTTACGGCGAAACTCCAACTGTTGCACGTCGTCGTTGCAGTTGAAAGGGTCTCGGTGAATCCTTCGAACATAAACACAAACTGGCAAATGGAGGCCGAGAGCCACGCCAGTGTGCTCGCATCGACCGACCCGAGCGTGCACTCAGTGGAGCCAAAGCGCATGCACAGTATCACCCCCCTTCAATGGCGCGTGATTCCCGGGCCGCCAGAGCGAGGGACGCGGGAGTCCACCATCCCGGAGGGTTTTTTTTTCGCTTGTTCCCACCTCGAGCCCAGTTCGCGCGCCGGTAAGAACAACTCTCACAGCAAGTTTGCACGAGGGTGTAATTCCTTAAGTGAAAGCACAGACCTGAGACTTTGTCTTCCTCCTTTTGTATTTTCTTTACTTCTTCCACCTTCTCGAACACATTTCCATTCTCAGCGTCCCTGAATCGCATACACACACTCACACTCTCCTCTGCCCCTCTCCTTCTCACACACACGCATACACACACATCCGTGCTCTCTGGCTGTGACGTCACACGTTTACCATCGCGGTAGAGCTCCAGTAGCCAATGCGCAAGCTCCCTCCGGAGGACTTTACCAGCCAGTTACTTCAACATGGTGTCAATGGCTTGAAAATTTCACGAAAACACACCCGATAAAAAGTAACTTTGTTGCATTGAATTAAAAGAGCTGTTTCGCTGACAATTATGCCCCTTTATAATATATTAAAATGAGTGCACAGTCTCAATTGTAACTAACTATTTGCGTTCTCTACAACTTCTACAACGCCGCTAAACAAGGCTGAACGGGTTTGTTTTTCTAAGATGGCGGCGAGACGTTGCGGTGAATTTTATTTGGCTGTTAGCAGCTACAGTAATGTTTTGAAGCCCCCTTATAAAACAGAACTGATAAAATAGGTCCTGTTTAGCTTCAGCGATGCCAACAGCCTTACGGCTGATTCATAATGTAGGCTACACTGGTATATAACTAGTGTAGCTGTTAGACAAGCTAATCTTACATATTAGCTCTAAATTATAAACCAAGAGAATCCCAACATCAAGAAAGGCTAATTAGCATTTATTAAATTTGGAGGGGGAAATTGGACTAAACCTGCTTAAATGAATATGCTTTAAGGGTGTTGAAACGTATCACACGCATTGTCAAGAAACTCCTCTTAGAATATTTATAGCTACACTTGTGAAATATTTCACACCTCAATGTTGTACTGGCAACAGAAACAAATAAAGCAAACAAATCCGGACACTTTACTGCAGCTAACTATTCTAGTTAAAAAAAATTAACGACGTGTAAACGAGAGAAATGTATATCGCAGCGAAAGAAGGACGGTTAGACAGTTATGAATCAGTGGAGGTGAGGGTTTGGGCTATGGCCAATGACCCAATGCTCTTGCATTAATATTAACTAAATAAATTAACCATTAAAAAAAAAAATATATCTATATATATATAGCGAGTATGGCATGTACACGTCGGGTTAACGTCTAAAATTACATTTTTGGTTGATTAGGTGAAATGTCATCTGAGGCGTTTCTGTTTTCTGGGTTGTTTGCTGAAAATTAATCGCAGACCACCAAACAACACCACTTACCTTTAAAGATCGTGCTAAAATGTAGGTTTATAACTCACTGTACACAAGTAGCCATGCTTATTTGCCACAAAAACAAAAATAATATGTTATTGAACCAACAGGGCGGAGTCTAACAATGAAGAGGAAGTGGGACAGAAACACACATGAACCTACCCGTCTTTGTGCTCCACGTGGAGATCTCGTGGCGATAGGCTGCAGCCTGTTCCTGCAGGAAACTTACTGCGGTCACTTCATCCTAAAACGTGCACATATAACCCTTGAAAAATTATGCATTTTATAAATATATTGGAGTGATGTGAAGGAAAGGCTCAAACACATAATACAGCTTACTCATTTAGATATTACGCAGGACGCAATTAGTCTGCTCACAGCAACACTTGACAGTGACGTCCCATTTTATATGGTCTACTAAAAAACCTGCATTAAAATCCATAGCAATTTAAGGCTTTTATTTTATTCGCTCAAAAAAATATTTTCAGAAAAAAAACCTATTTATGTATTGTTAGTGTGAATGTAGCTTATTTAACCTCTTAGACAAATATCAGATTTACAATGATGATTAAAAAGGTGACAGTGTTAAAATATAGACAGATAGCTACAATGCTAAACAGAGGAGATTTCTCATCATTTTGTCAAAGTTTATAAGTTTCTTATTAAATATACATTTCTCATATTTCACTCAAATTCACTTTGGCTATATTTCAAATGTTGTCAGTGCATAGATAGTGAGTTTATCCTAGTAAATTGTAAATATTGCAAGCTGTTCTAAATATCTGCAAACAATATCTAGAGTCTGGTATGTGTAACAAAAATATGTGTACCCAAAGTTACCAAATTGTGACGTCACCAATGTAAAATCAGCAGTGGCAGCACAGATAAAGAATAGAGGATAGGCTTTGTATTGCCTTTGTGATCTCTGTCACAGCTGTCAAACCAAGTTTAAAATCACCACCAACAGGCATAATATTAGAGTCTGTCATCATTTTTTTTAATAACCGGAGCTTGTAAGGGTCTTCTTTTGAATTCGACATGATATTTAGTTTAAAAAATAATTATTTTTTCCTGTATTTGATTCAAGGTGCAAATTAAGGTGTCATGACAGAGAAGAATAATGACCAAGTCTTCACAGGCTCAACTCACTCTATCAGAGACACCCGTGCCTTGTTGTATTGTTGTCTCTACAGTTCAATATGGTGCTTAATTATGGTGCTGTAAGATGTTAGGCATTTATATGTAGCTATTTAACATTCAAAAGGCACATTTAACCCCATATTAGCAGAGATGTGATTTCATCTTACTCATCTTAAAACATCTACATAAATTAGTCACAATCACATTCAGTGGGCGGTCGTGACTAAAATGTGACATATGTAGCCTACAATTCCTTTCACTTTCAACAGGAGCAGTTGTGTCTGTTTCAGCGGTGTTATAAAGCTATAAAGGTATTCATTAAGCTGACGTGAAAAACAAACAACACATACAGTATATATTCAAATTATATTACATTTTGTCCTAATGTTACAGTTGGGTCATGAGCCTTGATGCATGCAGGCCACTTTTCACGTTAAGGAGTGGGATGTCAATAGATGATCTCTGTTGTGGTCAGTGACACATCCACATGCTGCAGACACCTGCACAACTCACCCACTAACAAATGTGGTAATATTACAACAAGAGAGAAGCAGAGGAAGGTGACTATCAAGTTCTCACTGTTGAACTTATTGTACACAATTCATGTTGTAAAGTGTATAAATGTAAGGCATGTCCATATGCAAAAAACAGCTGTTATGTGTAGAATCGCATTAAAAAGATGAAGGCAATATGTGAGTTTGCTTTTATCAGAGTAAAACAGAGACTTGTTTCGTTTTTAGTGTTTATTTTTGTGTTTCAGTGCACTGCATAAGGTTTGCTCACCCTCCTCTAACTGCCAGGCTGTAAGAGAGAGTCTGCAGGAGCAACAATGTTTTTTTTTCAGACTAAAGAATGACAGACCCTAAGTGCTTTTATTTCCGGTAAAACAAGCATTTTTTTATGATGCAGGTTTACACAAAAAGGGGGCGCTGGTTAAGCTCCGCTGGTGGAGCAGGCGCCCCATTTATAGAGGCCGCAGTCTTCGACGCACTGATCACAGGCTCGACTCCCGGTCTGCCGATCATTTGGTGCATGCCATCCCCCACTCTCTACTCCCCACATTTCCTGTCTCTTAGCTGTCCTATCAAATCAAGGCAAAAGCACAAAAATAGATTTACACTATAAGATATAAAACGTTGAGACTGACTGAATCTCATAACAGATTACACTGAAAAACTGTGATCTGTTTTTACATGAAAAGATTACATTATCCAACTCTTCCTGGGCTAAACTAACCCAGTTGTTTAGGTAAAATAATTTTAATTGTTAGTTTATAACACTGAATTATAAAAAAAAAAGCATTTTCATTGGTGAGCAAAAATACCATCTCATTTCTTAATTGTATTTCATCACCAAAACAGAAGTCTGGCCTGAGGAAAAATGAAAATTACTTCTTTGTTAAGTTCTTGAGAGAGAACAGGCTGGTCCCAATCCCATACACATACGGACTGATGGACGTGTAGGAAGTCGCGATAAAGAACTCCATTTCAGCCCACAAAGGGAAGTCAGTGGGACTAGAAGTCAAATGGAAGATCAGGTAGAGACTCCAGTCCACCTGGAACAGCCCCATCGCTGCCAGAACAGCGACGGTGCTTCTCTGGAGCTTCGAATCTTTACTCTTCCTGCTGAACTGACAGGACCCGCTCACGCTCTCCACCTGCTGCACCGTCCTCCTCTGTCTCAGCAGCACAGAGATGATGAGGACGCTGGTTGCCGTGACGATGATGAGAGGCAGCAGGTTGCACACCAGGAGGAAGAGGTATTTGTAACACCGGTTGAGAATGGGACAATCATTTTGACTGCACTGAAAGAAGTCTGGGGGGCAGCCGGTGATGTTTCTTGTGGTGTTTCCTGCAGGACCTTCAGGGCTAATGACAAAAATGGGGATGCTTAGAAGCATTGAAAGCATCACACAAACCCCGCTGACCATCCAGGCCGGCCTGATGCTATCCAGGAAGATCGACAGGTTGACTCTCTTGGTTGCGTTTCTCAGCTTCTGGTAGCGGAAGATGCTGATGAGGACGGTGAAGAGGATGCTGCCAATTTCTCCAAACACAGTCAGGAACTTGAGCGTGCGACACGACCATGTGCCGATTGTCGTGTTGAAGGAAGCCTGGTTGATGATAATATCATAGATATTCACGATGAGAATTTCCTCCAAGTTGGCCGCAGCAAGTCCCAAGAGAAACAACTCGAAGGATTTAACTCGAGATAACTTCGTCTGAAGGATGGCGAAGATTAGAAATACATTACCCAGAATTCCTATGCAGGAGATGAAGACTGTTAAGCCGAGGAGGTTGACAGAGGAGCTAACCATTATTGAGAGTAAGATGTCACTTCAGGCGGAGATACGGCTTCCCAGTGTGGAGTGAAGTTGTCGTATGTTGCTCGAGTTCTTGTTATCGAGTTCTCAAAGGTGCCATGAATCCTGATCTGTGATTGGCTGAGCTCATTATAGAGAAAGAAAAACAAAGAGGATGCTGGAAACATCTAAGGCTGGGAATCATTAAAGTTTTACCTCTGAGCTTTGCAATCTTGAGACCAGCTCATGTCTGATTTAAAGTGGTGACATGTTTTTCCACTGAATGACATCATCAAATGCAACTCCTGCAAGAGCTCATTTATATCCTTTGACACTCATTATCGGCATGCTATATTTTGACTTACACTGCACTACTGTGATAACCAAAAAAAGTCGTCTTTCTTAGCATTCCCCCTGCAATCAATACAAGTAATGTTTCTACATCTATTAATTAAAGGTGTTACACATTTTAAGGGTCAATGTCAAAGCTGTTTACTCTTCACAGCCAGAGCTCTGATATAAATGGGTTGACCTTGAGAAACTTGGCGTGTCATAGCTCATAGTATCCAAATTTTATTCTAAATATACATGATAAATGTGTGAATTTACCAGCCTTTATTTTGAAAATCATCATTGTTCAGAGGGGAAATTTTGGAAACTAAGGCTCACAGAGTTCACCGTGTCAGTCGTGTCTCTAAATATAGCATACTGGTGGAAACTTCCTGTTTGAGAACACAAAATAGTACGAGAGAAAAAATCACATTCAAGCATGCTGATACTAAATGATTCAAACACCAACATAAAGAATATGTGTGTGTGTGTGTCTCTGTGTGTGTGTGATGGACAAACAGAGACAAAGACATAATGGGACGGGGGCTTCTGGACCCAGTTGTTCAAACAGGACCGGTTCATGTTCCAGCTTGTCTCTTTTAGTGCGCTGTCTAGTTAACATGAGTTCTCTTCAACCGAGCCTGGCATCCTGATTCAGCTTAATTGTGAATCCCACTGTGTGTATGTGTGTGTGTGTGTGAGAGTGTGTGCGTGCATGTGCATGTGTGTGTAATTAAGGATAAGCCCTGCACTGGCAGTAAATGGGTAAACTAAGGGTTGCATAATGAGCCTGGACAGCTTAGGAAGTTGTAGGCCATTTTCTCTGTCCAATAATCACCAGTCAGAGATCTGATCACATGGCATTTCCCAGTGCTAACATTTTTTATTCTATTAAGCTGATCATTGCTCATTGATTACTTTTAAGCTTTTTTTGTCTATTCTTTTTCATTGCAACTCCAATCCAGTGTAGAGATGGCAGATTAAGTCTGATACTGTGAGAAGAAGCATGGGGATTTCCACAAACCAAAGTCTGTTGTCTTCCTCATTTAGTATACACACTCACTGTAATGTGCTTTACGGAAAATCCCGACTATAACCCCCTAATTAGACTGAAACAACATTGAAAAGTTGTTTCCACCATAAAAAAAATTGGTGTTAGCATGTAAACAAATCTACAGACACTCTAATGGCTTTGTGAAGCTGTACGCAGCTGCTGCAGTGATTTGAGCAAGCGTGCTAACATGCTTGATGACAATGCTAACATGTATGATGGGACTAATGTTTACTCACTGTCTTAAGCCCTTTTTACACTGCGGTTCTGCCACAGCACCATAATGAAGCTCCGCCATCATGCTGCCTTTACCATTTAACATTGGACCGAGCAACACTGGCATAAAGCAGCCCCAGTGTGTGTTTTTACACAGCGTTCTGGCATTGTGGAAGCAAAACGTGCGCAAGGTGTAAACAGACAGTGCGGGCTTCATATACACACACACACAGTGCTGTTCCACCCTGCTTGCTGTATCGCCTCTGTTATGCCTCTGTTACTACCTCCAATGCCGGCTCAGAGGCGGAACAGCTTCGCCCCACTATTCCCCTTTAATGCGTTTTACATAGTAGACGAAACGTATAAAAGAGGCTACTGATTAGCCTGTTAGCAGGGCCGTCAACTCATGTTGGAAAAAGAATGTTCTTCTTCTGGATAGCAAAAATAGTAGTGTAATAGCTGTTGAGTTATTTCAGGTCTCAAGCATGTACAAAAGTGGTTGGTCAACCAATACCCATAATGCCTCTTTGCTAGCATTGCTAATAAAACTACTCAAAGGGCCTACAAACCTTTGTTGAAGCACACAGGTGTTTACACTAACTCCCTGATTGGATCCTCCTGTTAGTATTGTAGCTACTTTAAAGTCGAGGTGAAATGAAAAATGTCATTTTAATCCTTTTAGATCACATCCCTGGTAATATTGTGCATCTATTTGACAATATAGGCCGAAAAAATACAGAAAATCAATTTCTTTGTATTCTTATATCAAAATCCGATCATTTTTTCTTCCTGTAAAAAAATAATATCCTGTGTGCTTACGTAGGCTAGCACCAAACAATTTCAACCAATCACTCTACAACATTTAGCCGCAGAGCACCAAGAATGTTCTGTCAGTTAGCTAGCTGCTGCGCTGTGGAGACTGTCTGTCTACGCCCACTTCTCAACGCTCAAATCAAATCCCTCTAATGATATGTCCCGCCTGCACGTCATGTTCCACTCGGGAATACGTCACGGTACGGAGGCTAGATACTCAAAAATGCCGTTTCAGCTCGACTTTAAGTGTGGGAAGGTCAAACTTCTATCATTCTTATCGAGCATATTCTATGGGGAATTACTACACATTTTTTAAGCAGAAGTAGCCGTAAATTATAGTTCCAGTGGCTAACTTCTTTGGCTTTACTTGCCAATGACGGTCCATTGAAAAGTAAGTCACCTTCAATTGAACAAATGCGGCTTTTGTTGTGTGTTTTTTAACTATTTTTTTTATTTTATCATCATTATTTTTTTTAATGTGTCTGGGTTTTGGTGTGTAGCGGATGAGTAGCTGTAAAGGTTTTGGGATAGATTGCCTCTACAACACTACATCTGTAGTGGCTGAAATGTGAAACCTGAGGGTGTTTTTTGGGTCACTGTTGGGGTCAGATTGTTAATCAAACATTACCACAGGGATCCATACAAAGATAGACCTTCTTGTTAAAGTACAATCCTTTTTTTATCAGATAAAGCAGGTACTCTTCAAAGCCACCAGAGCTTATTGACAAAAACAGTACTTCTACTGACATGAGAGCTGCTAATCTACTGCGTCTTCAACCTCAGTTGTTTGTGTGATTGTGTGACTTGTTACAGTCGGACAAGCACAGGTGTGATTAATGACTTACTGTGGAGAAGAGAGCAATCATTGATGTTGTAAGTAACACCTGGGCTTCTCCTACTATGATAAGTCAAAACAGAGACCAATGGATGAGTCTTTAAATTTCTGTTTATAAAGTTCCTGTGTGTATTATTCAGAGTAAACCTGGGCCTTATATTTTGGAAGACCTTTCTTGGGAACAATAGACAGATTACTGGCAAGGGACAAGTTACATTTCCACATGGGTCAGTAAAAGAGTCCCAAGTCACA
The DNA here is from genome assembly GCF_022749685.1 of Semicossyphus pulcher. Classification (NCBI taxonomy): domain Eukaryota; kingdom Metazoa; phylum Chordata; class Actinopteri; order Labriformes; family Labridae; genus Semicossyphus; species Semicossyphus pulcher. Next base: position 17,935,308 of record NW_027211615.1, on the reverse strand, counting down.
CATATCTCATTTTATCCTCCAGAACCAGACACATAAACTTAAACAGCTAAAAGCTACCTGGTCCCTGGTGTGTCAGATGGTTGATGAACTGCTCTGTTCAGAAATATGCTCCATGATCACAATAGAAACAAAAAATGGCGCCTAAACTTACTTCATCTACCGAGGGTCAATGCACAGCCACAATTCAGACTGTGCTTTCTTGACATTATATTGTAAATGCTATTTATTTATATATTTTAAAAACTGTATACAGCCAATAATCATGCAGAAAAGCAGGGATTACACAGTCTCTGAGTTAGTAACACTATAGCCCCTTTCACACATGCACTGCCCTGTGTGGGCTGCATGTATAAACGCAAAGGGTTGAATTCTTCACCCCGACTTAATGCTGACTTTTTTTCCCACCAGTCTCCTAGCAAAATGTCCACAAGAAGTCAGGCTGAGCCGATGTGTGAACGCAGCAGGTAGTGAGTGGGATGATGCCGTTTGTACAAAACCAGAAGAGCGGCACAGAACAGGATGAATACAAACATCTGACGCTGAGAAAGGAGGATCATTTACAAGATGACAAGAGCAAAGATGTCTGTAAATTTGAGAGATGAAGAGATTCTGGAGCCTGTGGCTGTGAGGGCCAATGGCGTACTTTTTATGAGACCCCCTGTCCAACTGGGAACATTCCAGCTGTGAGGGACGTGTGAAAGGGCAGTTCTTGGAAAATTTCAGGTGCAGATTGTCTTGAAATTGTCAGGAGTGCATGTGTGGAAAGGACTCGTCATATGTGAATTCATAATAGCAGAATAGCTGCTTTCCCAAACAGCAGTTCTGTTCCACCAAATTATCTGAGGATAGCTAACAGCTAGCTTGAGCTCAATCTGGTTGGTCAAATGGACAGCCTTTTTAATGGCTCCATCTGATAGGCCAAATGTGCACATACAGTACTCAGTGTAAAAGCAAGGCACATGAACGTAAATTAACATTTCATATTTGATCGTTTTGGGCAGTTTTTTAATGATGTGTTTACTGTGCATGTTTATATCTAAAAGAAATAAAAATGCAACACTGTTCAAGACTAGTTTTAGTGATCCCCGAGGAAGTTGCCCACTGGAGGGTCAATGTCCATTTCCTGTCAAAGTGAAACCGCAGTTAATTTCCCGCTTATGCTTTTGGGTCATAAATTATTATAAGAAAAAATGTATAACTTGTGTCCAGTTTTAATGGGAATAGAATTTTGGATGGACCCATACTTGCAGCTCTTGGCATGGAGCCCTTGAAGGCACCACGGGAGAGCGTATCCTGGCCTGCCTCCCACTTAAAGTCACACTTGTTTGCATGCAGGTGCTTCCATGCTGCTGACACTGATCACCGTGTCTTATTAACGCCACAGCACATCCCTTCAGGAAAGTTACCGGAGTGGCTCCATGAGGCAACCAGCTCCGCGTGGATGCCCCTTTAAAAGCCTCACCATGTCGCCATCACATGCTTCAGCACAGAAGTAGGATGTTCTTGTTGTTATGTAAAACACACTTATTTCTCATATAGTGTGTAATCTTAAATAAGACTGGCGAGACTTTTGCTGAGGGTTTCTTCACTTTGTACGGCAGGGAGGAGGGAGAGGGGGGGCTGGCCCACCCCTCCTGTCAGCGCTGCAGTCAGTCAGTCATGTTGTGCTGCTAGTTGTTGTTCAGTAGCAACACACAGACTGAAAGCTGCGTGCAGTGTTAAAGCCAAGTGGCGGATATAAGCGACGTGTGTGCGGGCTGGACTGACTGGATCTCCGGCAGGAGGACTCCGGGTTTTCTTGCGTCGGAGGAGTGGATGGGATAGACGGAAATAAACATCCTGAGAAAGCCTGCTCGCCTCGGAAAGGAGTGTTGCCTCTTCTTGCGAGACGAGAGTTGCTCGCTCCGTCTCTTCTCTCCTCTAGTCGGGTTTTTTAAAGGGGTTTCCTCGAGTGGAGTGGCGAAACATCGGCGACATTCGTGTTTATTTCCTGCATCGTCGGACGAGACTTGCCTTACCTAGCCGTTAGGAAAACAAGGTGCCCTGACTGGCTCCTCACACCATTACAAATTAGACGAGATAGTGCCTGCCTGCCTGCTGCCACACGGAGCTTCAGCACGGTAAGTAGCGGCTGCTCCACATTATCTTTTCCTCATTGAGCTTTCTTTTTACATTCAGGCAGAAACAGGGCTCGCGTGGCCAGCTCTGCCTCTTTTGTGCACGCTCTTTAGTCATGTCTGGAGGACGTTGCACGGGCAGATAATGGCCATGGTGATGAAGGAGATTCCCAGGGAGTGGTACTCAGTCGGACTGGCCGTGCAATATGTGTTATCATAGCCGAGCACCCCACCACCAACACCTCCCCCGTCAGCTCCTCCGCTACCACCAGCAGCACTACCAGCAGCTACCAAAGTGTAATAAGCCGAAGCGATAATAATTTGTTGTCCGGAAGAGACTGAAACAAGGTCAAAGACAGGGACACAGCAGCCTGTGAGCTCTCTAATGTTAGGACTGCCTGGGTGGATTCGCGATGTGTTCACCTGGATATCAGTCCCGCTGTGTGTTTGTGTGAAGGCTGGTCCCAAACTTTATGGTACATACTGCTGTGGCTCTTCTTTGGGACCTAATTAGCTCTTTGCATGTCACTCACATGTGGTCTTTAACTTCTTACTTTGGTTGAGTCTGTTAGGCTAACGGAGACAGGAGTCACTGGTGTATTTGCTTTGTGTTACAGAGGCAGATGGCTGTCCAACATTGAGTCTGTTCTTCTCCAGGTTACTGCCTGTTAACAGAAGTGTTGCAAAGTGCTTGCTCATTGGTAGGTTAATGTTGGGTCTCTGTAAATATATAAATAACAGTTGATTTAACTGATTCAAGTATATCAAACAATTAGCTCAAATCACACTCTCCCAGTTAAAGCTACTGTGAGGAACTTTTGGTTTGTGTTGATTTTGGCTGCGGACAAAGCTGTACCTCTTATCTCTTTGCTGATGATTGTCCCTTACATGCTTAAGAGGTTGTAAAACCTAATGTATCCTGCTTTCTTTAACAGTCACATGTATCACCCACTTTACACTTTTGCCCTGGAAAATGTAAACAACGGCAGCGTGCAGTTAATTGCTCCGTCTGACACCTACCCACCACCAGCAGTTTCAGGCATTAAAAATAACTATCTCGAAGCAATCCATCTTGTTGCAGATGCTTTTGTTTGCTTTTTTAGGTCACATAGAGGCATCGGTATTAAATACGGTCTCATAACCAGCTAAAAACTCCTCACAGTCGCTTCAAGTTCTTAAAACAATCAGCTCATAGCGATGATGCAATTATAACATTGTAGATATGAGGCGTGGTCTGGGAATGGTTTGCAGCACGTGCATTAATGACTGTGATTGAGGAAATAGTGTCTGCATAAGAGTTGAATTGAGTGATGAGGAGGGATTCCTGTCATCAGTTCTTGTAAGTCAGATTAAAATGAAACATGGACTTTTACATTGAGTCGGTCTAGTGTAAATATTTCATCACTTTAAACGGTGATCTATTACATTTTAGTTATTCAGGCTATGCAGCAGGAATCCTGCTTGAAACTCTATTCAAACAGCTATGCTTTTAATTTTACTCATTGTTTTAAAAATGTCTGTTTGTTACACGTTTCCTTTCATGCACTCTTAATATTTGGATTGTGCGTTACAAACCATGTTGTGTACTTGCACTGCCAGGCAAAATAGTCTTATAACCAACAAATAACAAGCAATATGGCCAAATCCGGTTTAATGCTGCCCAAGGGTAGTTAGTATAAATAGGAGAAGCATTTTTTTTTTATATCACCATTACAGTGTAGCTCTGTTCCCTGTGAGCGAGGACGCGGAGGATAAGGAGTGCTTAACAGAGGCAGAGGTTTGAGTGCAGCACATCAGCCCTACCTGTTGATATTCGCCTGGAATCGTGATGTGCGGCTCGATCCGAGCCCTCTTCATTGATGGCCTGACAGAGCCGGGGCTGTATGCAAAATCTTTTGACAAAGACAGAAAATGGGCAGCGAGCGGAGAGTGGGGGGGGCATTCTCTGAATGAGAATGAGATAAGAAAACTTCCCCCACCCTTGATATGGATGTATAAATGTCTAAGTAGCAATTCGCTGCTATTTACTACTACAGTTTGGTTGTGCGGTTGGGCCCCTCCAGATGGTCACATGATAAAGCTAAGGGGTCATGATGATTAATGAGGTAGAAATGATGAAAAGCAGAAAAGCTTTGGGACATACATTTTTATTCATTCTTGGACTTTATTTTGCTTTTATGTGAAATATATTTAATTGCCTTTGAACAAGGCCTGCATGATATGAGAAAACTGCGCTGTGCGATTATGTTGTGCATATTGGGTATAATTCTTATTCTGCATGAGTTACACCTGTGTTTGCAACATGTCCTTCCTGAATCCAACGGTTACGGACTAGTCAAGTCTAGGGTTGAGTGTGTGTGACCTAGTCCTAACCTGGAGTGTGCAAAAATAAGAGAAAGAGGAAAAGGGGGAGAAGCTGGACCTTGAATTCAACTGAGTGGAGAAACAACTGTGTGGTTAGCTCACCTCTAAGTCCACTAGCAGTTCCTGGCAGAAACCTTCCAGGGCTGGTCCTCGAGAGAGGCGTGCTCTGTCGTTTCCCCAAACGTTAACGTTAGTTCAAGTCTTTATGATCGGTGGTTGGATCCCTAAAATAACAAAAGTAACAATGCTGGTCTTCATCCAGTTTCATGAGTAGTTACCGTCGTCCCGAAGCCCGTCTTAACTCAATAGTTGGTGTCTCTCGTGTGGACTCTCCCGTGTGCTTTTACACCTGAGCCTCATTAGCAGGCCGCTGCACGCACACCTCACAAGTGGTGCGTTTGAGACTTCAGGACATCACCAAGATGTTCTATCAATAGCATAACCAACCACCTCATTGTTTCTCAGTGAAAACCAGTCTAAGGTAAGGAAAAGGAAAGACAGAAATTATTACCCCCCTATCACTCCTAACACAACATACATTAAAAAAAAGCTGTCTTTTTTTCACCACTGAATTGACACCAATTAATCTGAGGGTAGCTGATAGCTAGCTCGGCCTTCATCTAATCACATCAGAATGGTGTGAAAGCATGGCCATTATACTCAGGCCTCCATCCAACAGGTATCATTATGCATACTGAGTGAGAAAGCATGGCTTGTTAACATGAAATAATTTCTCTTATTCATTGCGATAAAGTCAGACTTTTGCGATATATGTATTGCGAATGCTCATATTGCCGCATATTTATTGCGCTTTACTTTGAACTACCTCAGGTCGTGTCTCCAACAGGAGCAGCAGCTGTACTTGCTTTAAGCCAAAAGGAGGACTGACTCTTAAAACAGAATTTGAAAGTGTAAAGCAAATGTGTCTGTAACGTTACATCTGTGAGGCTTGTTTATTTCAGGTTCAATGAATGTGACTAAACTTGGTTTTCTGTTTTTAACCTTGTAGACTTCCCATAGTGATAAATAAACCAAGCTGCAGGAGAAATTGTGTTTAAACTAATTTGCTAAAAAACGAAGTACAAATGCAACATTTAACTCTGAAACGTAGTGGAGTAAGAGGAGCATTCTTTAGTTTAGTACATCAAAACTGCACCTAACTACACTATTTGAGCAGGTTAACATAGTGACATAGTAATAAAATGTTGGTTGAACTTCAAAGGAAGATTACATTTTAGTGAAGTAACTCATGTAGGCCTCGTTCTTCCTTTGTTAAAATCACTAACACCTCTAGAAATTCTCTTGTTGGCGCCATCAAAAACGATTTCTTCTTCGTACCAGGTCTCCGTTCTCGCCGTGTAAATGAAAGATGTGATCTGCAGGCGTCTCTGACACACTGGTTTATTGTAGTTGAACATTAATCCATCTGAGTTTCTTCAGCAGACTTTAACTTCACCGTGCAGCACCTCTTTTTTCTCTCCGATCCAGCAGACCGCACCCCACCTCACTAAAGCATCATAAATGTCATAAAACTTAATACAGAAGTGTTTTAATGACTCACACCTAGCCCCGTCATTAAACAGCCATACAGGACTAATAAGAGAGCCATTACTGTTAAAGCAATCCACTGAGGACCGTCCATGGGTCTCTGCCAACACCAGATCTAAAGCTTAAATCATCAATGAAATCAGGCCGTTACAATCTTTTATGTATTGGAGGTATATTTTGGGTATTAAGGGGGTCCAAGCTGAGGCCTATTTTCCTTTATTTCTATCCAATATTGTGTATCATCATTTAGTTTACTTCAGCCTAATTTTAACAAGTGTACTGGCCAAGTGCTATAACCGAGTGTACTTAAGAACACGTTTGAAATGCTTGTAATTTAATTATTTATATTTTCTGCTACTAAATGCTCCTACTCCACTTCATTTCAGAGAGAAATCTTGTAGTTTTTGCTCTACATTTATTTGGCAGCTCTTGTTATAAGTTAACATTTCAAAAACATATGATAAGCTTATAATATACAAAGACACTCCTTACAGATGGCAGGTTGCAGATGGCAGTTTCCCTAAAGAGACATTCCCCCTTTAAACCTCTTTGTAGGTTTTATTTATATAACTTTTTAAGGCCCAAAGAGGAAAATGTTCAATTATCTCATAAAAAGCAAAGATGAGAGAAAACTTCAAAAATAAAGACTCAGGCGCCGGTTAAATCGGCGACCGCATACAGAGGCTATAGTCCTCGATGCGGCGGCCCCGGGTTCAACTCCCGCCCTTGCTTAGCTGCGTCATCCCTACTCTCTCTTCCCCCGTTTCCGCCACTATCCACTGTCCTCTCTCTAAAATAGAGGCATTAAAAAATGTGTCAATATGTCAATGTGTCAAAAATATCAATTAAATAATACTAGACTTTAACTCACTGAAAAGCTGGAGCACAGACGACTTGGACGGCCAGAAAGATCCATAAATTACACAGCAAGTCAGATTCTTTGTCCCATTTTTGCATCCCTGAAAGGCAACAACACAAACACAGCAGAGATGTTAAGTTCAGTGACTGTGTGGCTCTGTGAATGTCACTCAAGTGACCACCGCCCCTGTAATTTAATCCTTAATATCGTAACGTTGCGGGGTAGTCATCCTGATGGAGGAAGGACGAGGAAGAGGAGATGTGCGTTGCTCGCTCAACAGAGCCTGGATTTATTTCCTTATCGCAGCAACAGCTGACCCAAGGTTGAGGTGTCCATGGAAAAGCAACAAACAGGTTGGCTCAGTGCTTTTCTCACTTAGCTCTCGCTCGCTCAACACGTGACTTCTCTTCCCCAGAACACCGAACCCCCGCTTACAAGTAGCTTTATAACAATAACTCCTTCTTCCCTCCCCTGGAACTACTATGGTGGACACCTCCCTCAATAAACAACTGCAAAACAACAGCAAACATAAACAGGAACTTATAGCCAGCGTTACAATATAATTAAAACAGGTGAGTTATATAAAATTACAGTTGTCTCAAGCAGTAAAATTAGATATGAATAACAAAATAATTTTTTGTACCAGGCTGTAATCATGTTTATTTCTGCTGTAAAAATGGGTATTTTCCCATCTGTCGTAATGTTATTTCTTGGTCTCTGGAGCCAGCCTCAAGTGGACACGAGGAACTGCACTTTTTTTTGTACTTTCCGCATTTGCTTCGTTTTTCAGCACCAGAGGCTGCCGCTTGCTGAGGAGTCACTACAGTAAACCACCTAACTGTTTAGAACATAGTCGAAACTCGCTCCATCTCAATCAGCTACAAAAGTAAGATGCGTCTTTCATCATGAGATTGGTGAGATAAGATGATTAATATTGATAATATAATAATGTAATAGATGAAACATTATCAGTCATAGGGGCCAAAAACTTTTATTTTTTATTTTTTAAGTTCATGTTGCTGATAAAGATTGTGCTCTTCTACTTCAGTCTTCACTTTTGAATGCAGTAAAAAGTTATATTTTAAAAGTGGTAGTGGTACATTTACTTTTTCCACCACTCTAATTAGGTCTAATTAATTGCCTTACATTGTAAATTGTTTGCTGAACTAACTTTTGAATGACACTATATGATAAGACTTATTCCTACTAGGGATAGACCGATTATCGGCCGGGCCGATTATCAGCGCCGATATTCGGCATTTTGACTCATATCGGCATCTGTCTTTTTTTTTTTTTAGATTTTAAATTTAAATTTTTTTTTTAATCCGACGGCCAATAAGAGATCAATTTAGAACTGGGTTATTTTGGCTCTGATGCATATGCTTAAAGGCATTTAAACAAAGTTAAGTGTTGGACTTTGTATTATTCAAAATTTTGACGCAAATATTTTCACTTTAACTGCAAATGAATATCGGCTTCAAATATCGGTTATCGGCCTCCTTGACTACTAATAATCGGTATCGGCCCTGAAAAAACCAGATCAGTCTATCTCTAATTCCTACTGTAATATCTATAGGCCTAATCGTTAACAACTAACTGACTAAGCTTTTTCCTATACCTGTAATGCCTCAAAGAAATAAAGCAGAACTCCCTTTAAATATCGGACATCTATTTATAAAGTCCTTTAATCTAGAGCTGTTATAATGAGTATAACACTCAAATATTCTGTGCATCCACGTGTGTTTACTGTGGCTGTCATTTGAGCGGCGTCAAACAGGAGCGCCCTGCGATGAGAGGAGAGATTAGTGTCACGGCTGCTTGGTTTCATTAGAAGACTCTTCTTTATGTTCATTCACTGTCATTGTCCTGAAGGAGCCTTGTACCTGACATACACCTGGTCTGCATGAAATCACTTTTCTGAATTGAGTCCCATCTGCTGCACTCTTTTCTACCCCAGTCATGCCTTGCAGTGAAACATTTCTATAGCATAAGGCAGAGCTGACCTTGTGAATAACATGACATCTTTATGTCTTCCACTGTCGCTTCACGGTCGTATGTAATTTCATAATTAACCCACGGTGGCCCTTAAGCTGTAGACGCTGTGCCCTTATTATTGAATTAATTTTCAGTGCTCTGCCATGCTCTTTGTCCGCAGTAACACTGATGCTTTCATGTCTGCTTTATGTTACTGAACAAGTAAAGCTGAGACTCAGTGCGTCGTCCCTTGAGGCAGCAGCACTCACATATGCATACACCGATCAGCCATAACGTTATGACCACTGACAGGTGAAGTGAATAACATTGATTATCTCGTTACAATGGCACCTGTCAGTGGGTGGGATATATTAAGCAGCAAGTGAACTTATTTTCCTTGAAGTGGATGTGTTGGAAGCAGGAAAAATTACAAGAGTCAAGTTGTGATGGCTAGAAGACTGGGTCACAGAGCGTCTCCAAACCTGCAGCTCTTGTAGGGTGTTCCCGGTCTGACCAGCGACAGGGTCATGGGCAGCCAAGGTTCATTGATGTGGGTGGGCATCGAGGGCTGGCCCGTGTGGTCCGATCCAACAGAAGAACAACTGTAGCTCAAATTGCTGAAAAAGTTAATACTGGTTCTGGTCGTAGTTTGTTGCGTTTTGGGCTGCGTTGCTGCAGACCAGTCAGGGTGCCCATGCTGACCCCTGTCCACCGCTGAAAGCATCTACAATGGCCACGTGAGCATCAAAACTGGGCTACAGAGCAATAAAAGAAGGTGGCCTGCTCTGATGAATCACGTTTTCATTTTACATCATGTAGATGGCTGGGTGCGTGTGCCTTGCTTACCTGGAGAAGACATGGAACCATGGTGGGAAGAAGGAGAGCAGGCGGGGCAGTGTGATGCTTTGGGCGATGTTCTGCTGGGAAACCTTGGGTTCTGCCATTCATGTGGATGTTACTTTGACATGTACCACCTACCTAAACATTGTAGCAGACGAAGTACACCCCTTCATGGAAACAGTATTCCCTAATGGCAGTGGCCTCTTTCAGCAGGGTAATGCGCCCTGCCACACTGCAAACATGGTTCAAGAATGGTTTAAGGAACACAACAACGAGTTCAAGGTGTTGACTTGGCCTCCAAATTCTACAGCTCTCAATCCAATCGAGCATCTGTGGGATGTGCTGGACAAACAAGTCCGATCCATGGAGGCCCCACCTCGCAACTTTCAGGACTTAAAGGATCTGCTGCTGACGTCTTGGTGCCAGATACCTCAGCACACCTTCAGAGGTCTAGTAGAGTCCATGCCTCGACGGGTCCGGGCTGTTTTGGTGGCAATAGGGGGTCCTACACAATATAAGGCAGCTGGTCATAATGTTATGGCTGATTGGTGTATGTGTGACTGTGTGCACAGAGGTTTGATTGTCTCTGTGTGTCACTGTGTTCATCCATGTCTAGAAACGCCTCTGCTAGAAACTCCGAAAAATAGCCTGACAGATATATCAATTGGCCGATAATACCAAGCTGATTTGGGCTTATCATAGATATATCGGTATATGATGTTTTCCTTTACGTGCCTATATGAAAACTTTTATACAGGTCATATAATGCAGAGAACAATAAGAAATGGTAAAATCAGATATTTTCCCAGAATGCCGTGCTCTGATATTACAACACCCTCAGAGCTGTTTGCAGCTAATGAAGCAGAGCATCACAGCTGAGGAGAGGGTGGCAGACAATATAGATAATAATGTTAAATATTCTTTAGTAATGTTATTCATTTAAGTATGCAGCTCTCAAAATTGCTTTATAAACCATGTAGAAAATATCTATTTACATTCACATACAGCCAAAAAAAATTGCTTTATCAGCCACCATATCGGTAAACAATGATATCGCTCTAAAATTTGTATCGGTATCGCTCTCTAAAATCCTATATCTGTCTGGCTCTACCTTCAGTATATTCTCAGTGAATGGATGTAATATGGTTTTGCCCAACAAGTTGACCCAATGTCCATATTTCCAAGTTGATGTAAATATAGTCAAAGAGTCTCAATCATAGGAACAGCCAGGAATTAGTATTCAGTGCCCGTTATTATACATAAAAGCTAATAACCTTGTGTGTTTTGACAAATACATGTGTCTACATGAGCTCCTGAGTACAATTGTGACAGCTGCAGTTAGTGAAGCTCCGTTTGTGTCTGTGAGCGTCTCTGACTGTCAGGAAATATGTTAAAGTGAATCACTGAATGAGCAAACTGAGACTTAAAAGTGAAACTCCTCGCAGAGTCTGTGAGAATGACACATTCAACCCCATGAACTTTAGAAAGTTGTACTTTGCTACATCACAGGGAGTGAAGGATTCACAGTTATTATAATTCATTCCATCATATTCAGGATGTATAAAAAAATATCAACATAAACTTATACAACCACTCCAGCGGTGAACTCAGCTTTTATCCAGAGAGTTCCAAAGAGTCAGGACTGTGTCTTGGTCTGAACTTAAGGTATGTTGACGTTAAGGTAACTGAATGTACTTGCTTTATCCGTTAACTGCATTCACTGATTTTTATTGTCCACTTGGAGATATTTATACATATGTAGGTACAATATGTGACATGTTAGCCTGTTAGACTGGAGCCACATTATACTGAAATCACACAATTACAGCAGAATGCGAAGAACGAGAAACCTTCTAATATGTCAGACATTCAATATTTCTAGATGGTTACCCGGCTGCTAGCCTTGAAGTCACAGCCTTGTGCTATTCTTTATCAGACATTGGATGGGTTAAGGAAGAACATATTAAATATAAAATGTACCCGACTTATGAACAAGCAATAATATCGATCCAATTGTAACACTGATACAACTCTAACACAAGTAAATAAAGTTCTTCATTACAGCTGTTTTTGATAACAAGCCGCCATGTTCTTCACTTCTATTTAGACGACGCATGTCGAAGAAGCAGCTGCGCGGCCAAGATGAATAGCCAGGTCTGCCTGTTCTCATTCCCAAGTCCCCATACAGATGCACAAGGCCCCCCCTATTAACATCTGTAGATACATTTTGGGCAGGAGGACGACCGACCAAGCTACCATGTGCTTCTGAATTAGACACCAAAAGGTTGTGAGAGAGCACCAGTATTCAACATCATTGGATTAGAAATCGTCGGCTAAGCTTAAACATATTTTGACATAATTCTCATAGTTTTGGAAATATATCCATATATACCGGTTGAACCTGCAGATGTGCATATCATAGAAAACTTGACTAAACTGGAGTTTTTTTCTCAATCAGCTTCCTCTTCGAATTTTTGGCTTGTCCACAGCAAGTTGTTATTTTGTTGCCTAATTAGAACAAATTCTTCGTGGAGCTTTAACTCGTTAATAAACAGTTGTTGGTCTGAGATTGGGCATGATCCCATCACCACCACACCCTTATAAAGTGACACTTCAGCTTGTGGTGCTGAATATTAACATTGGATGTTAAATCATGTACTGCTGAATCCTGCCTGGCCCCAGTCTAACAGTCTAGAGGAAAGTGAATTGTATATCACTCATAAAACAGACTTTGAAAGTTGTGTAATTTTGATACCTGCCTATCAATACCTGACGCTTTACAGTTTTAGCCGAGACATGATCTCACATCAACAGACAGAGCTTAGAAAATGTTAATTGTTCTCTGACAAAAGAACTGATTTAATCAGCTTCCCTAAATGAGGTACTATAAAGAGTTAATGATTATTTGACATTACACGAGGCAATCACTGGAGTTGTTTTCACACAGCACAAAAAGGCTCCTTTTTTTAAGAATTTGAATTGATCTAAGAACGATGTATTCAATTGTGTAATTCAGCCTTTTTACATTTTCTGATGTTAACCATTATACTTGCCATTAATAAAAAAAGAGTGGCTCAAAGTGGGTGCTTTTATTGATGGCGGGTTCTGACACTTTCAGATGAATTGCCATCCAACAAAAAAGCTTTTCAAACATTTCTGGAGGCTGAATGTAAGACAGTAAAAGCCCTTTACACGTCAGATACAATTAAAACAGATAACCTAATATTTAGTGTGATAACTGAGATCAAAACGCCTATAACAAACAGAGACAGTAAGAATATGTACTTTTTTCTGTTTTGCAAAGATTCTCTGCTACGTATTAGATCAATGCCCCATGCTGTCTACAGGCAGGATCTGGAGTGATGAAGTCTGCAGCACACAGGTCTACTTAAAGCTCCTTAACAAGGTGCAGCAGCTGATTTTGCAACAGGAAGCGTGCCTTTGACAGACACACCCAGAGCCTGTCCATCCTATGAGAGGCACCCATTGGCAGCAGGGTGCAGGCCCTGTTCACATGATCCACACCAACACTGCCTCTCATTGCTCAAATGAAGACATTGTTTTGAAACCTTAGAGCCGGTTTCTGAGACTTATTGAATATAATAATATGCCCTCTAGATTTACTAGCAGTGTTGAAGAAACATCATTTTCACTTTTGTGTTGGGAGATACAATAAAACTGTATAAATGAACAGTTCACTTGTCCTCTCTTAATCAATATTATAACAGAATTTTGGAGATTTTAGAGCAGGTGATCTCCATATAACTCAGAATCTCCATATATATAGTTTATTAAGATGATGATGTTAAACCTTTGAGGCACATTGGCTAGCCTAAGTTGGTGGCTAGTTAGCCTGTAAGAGGTATACAGACCTGAGTTAGAAGTGAGTTTTATGTTGGTTTTCTTTCCTCTGCATCTCATAACTCTATTTCAACTAAACTTGTTATAGATTCAACAATAGTAGCTGCAACAAGTGTAAAAATGATCAGACTTACACCAGCTACAACTCTAAACGCGATGAAATGTAAATAGGTACTTAATCTTTGATGCTTAAGTAGCTACATTTAAGTTATGTGATGTGCCAGACTCTCAATTTTGTCAGTTGAATCCGATTTGGCTGTTTAATTTACCATATTCACACAGCGGACATTTTCCTCTGACGACATTCTAAAGGTGGGAAGCTCAAACGCTGTTATGGTGTAGAACTGTTTTGTTCCAGGTTGTATGTCGAATGAAAATCAGGAATCTGACCTTGTTTTTATTCACTGCTTCTCAAATGATCAGCAGCTGAAAAGACAATTGAAAGGGAAAATCTGGAAGGAAATCTGGGAATATTTCAAGTTAAAACATATTTGATAACTCGTTAGCTAGGGTCAGACGACAGCTTTCATTAGCATTCAGCCACTAACTAGCTAACATTACCATTGATCAACCATGAAAAAGGTTTGTCAGATATTGTACATTTATAGGACTGTCAAAGAGGAACTCACCAGCAGCACGTTATAACTGCATTACAGCTGGCCGCAGTGTTATTATGCTGGATGGGAGGCTTTGACTGTTTGATCCTTTTTTCAGTTTAGTGGAGTCTCATGTTTTACCTTTAAGACTCGTGTTTATCAGAGTTTTCCATGAGTGTTGGCCCAGCAGTCGGTCAGACATGTAAACATTTTCACAGTAGACCACTGGACTGCCTTTTAACTGTTTCAAGTCACACCAGCCCCACTTTACGACGGAGTATTAGGGCCACATTAAAGTAGTATTAAGAGAATAAAGTCGTTATTTTATTAGAATAAAGTCGTAATTTTAGACTGTTGTTAGCCTAAATATTAGAAATATCAGAAGAGCAGCAGCCACCTGCACTTAAATGAGGACCGTGTGAGGTATAACTTCACAGTAAACACCTTGTGAAATTATGCTTGTAATGATAGCACCGAAGGCTTAACGCAATTTGAGCCGGAGCTGTATTTATTGAACACACCCGGTAGCATGGAAGCATTACATAGCATGTACCTTGCAAGAACATGCGAGATCTCCTACCTTGTAACGTACAAGCACACTAAACATCTATATATCAATACATTGGTATAGGTTTCGCAAATACGAAATGCTTCATCCTTAGGAACATCAGCACCACTTTGTCATAACTATCAGGACTCTGAAAAGTGATTTTATTTGAAAATTTTAGCGTGGGCAACTCGCTGCTCCTCTGATACTACCCTTCAAAATAAGATACAGGCTAACCATAGCCTAAAATTATGACTTTATTCTCGTAATATCATGACTTTACTCTTGAAATCTTCTCTAATCATTTAGCTGTGTGAAGTATTTCAGTTAGCTAGTGAGCTAAAGTTAGCAACAGCCCAGCTAAAAGCCCCTCAAGCCCCACCGAAGAGTGTTGAAGAATCACTGCTTTTTTAGAGGGAAATTGCTTTATTCAGCGTTTTGTACTTGATCTGTTGTCTAATTGGTTCTTCTTTCCAACCAATGTTAGTTATGGAGAGTTTGTCCACTATATGGAATCTGTTAGACGATGAATGTTACAAAATGAAGGCAACATATTCAAATATAATTTGTAAAGAAATTGTGTTTAATGATTTCAACCCTTTTAAAGCTCATTGGATAACCTTACATGGGCAGTCAGTTGGGGTATGAAGTTCAAAGTGAGTTAAATGTTGATTTACTGTCCTTTCATCTCATATCCTCTCAACTTTGTGAAATAGGAAGAATTTAAAAAGTAAATGTCACGTGCACCACATGGGACACTGTTGACGTCGTTTTAAAAGCCTCCCTTCGTGTTCACCTTTCACATTCTCGAGACGTGTTTTAACGGTCTGGTGGTTGGCTGGTCGTGGTTTAGTCACGACAAATGACAGGGTGAGGCTGTCTGTCGTCGTTGTGGGGGGGCAGTAACATCCATCGAGCATGATGTAGCTCTGTGTGTTAATATACTGTCACTCACTAAGTTCCCTCACATACTGCAAATATTTAGTTTCTTATCTCCCCCTTCACAATAAACAGCTGTTTGTCCGTCATTGGAGGACGAGGGTGTCAAACGAACCGGGTCCGTGTGGCAATTGGTGCAGATTAAGTTTTCTGCAAATCGGTTGAAGCCCAACCAGGAAGAGCACACACACACACACACACGCACACACATCTCGCAGGCAGCGCCACCGACCGTCCTCTCTCCACTCCTCCCCAGCTCTCCCAGTTACGGAGCTCTGCCATCGCACCAGTCCGGCGGCTTCTCCTCCCCCCCTTTTCTCCCCGCAGATTTTGCTCGACGGTTCCCGGCTCGTGCAGGAGGAAGCGTGTCCGCGAGCCGTAAGTTACCGCCTCTCATTTTTTTTGTTGCTATTTCGCCCTAAATGTTTGAAGTTGTTCCGACTGGCCAGCCGTCCAAAAGAGGAGCGCAGAGCCCATTTTTCGCTTCGTGCACCAGAAGCGATACACGCACACACATATACAGACACACACACACACACATACACACACACATACACGGGGCTGCTGCTGCTATACGAGCCAGATCCTCCCAGGTCTCAGCTGTAAGGACCGGGATCCGAGCAGCCGCCGTGTCGGTAACAGGGAATCCGGTCTGAAAACGCAAACAGGAGGGGGTGACTGCCCTTTATTTTGCTTGGTGTGTATGTATGTGTGTATTCGGGTACCCTCCACCTCCCCCTCCTCTCTCCAGCCCATATTTAGAGCCTGGCTGGCTACTTCAGATGGGCAAGCTACGTCAAGCAGTTCTGTATCACATCCTACTGTATCCTCCTGTATACATGCATACACGCATGTAGTGTGCCTGTGTGCCTGTTTGCTGAGCTTCCTCGTCATGTCAGCGGATGAAGCTGAAGGCTGCGGTGTAAGTCTTTGAAGAAAACAACAGAAAACAGTGACCTGATGTTTCAGATTCTTGTAGTCTTTTCCTGATAAACGCCTCGTGCTGTATCCGCAGCTCTGACATGGAAAATGTAAAATAAGAGCCTTTCAATCTGACCCGAAAGGGCTACCTTAGCCAGGTGGTTATTTATTTTTGATGTGTGTGTGTGCGTCGGTGTTGTGGCTCCTCTTGAAAGTTGAAAGGAGAAACATTTGAAAAGCGAGTGGATGAGGTGATTACAGGTGTAATAATGTGTGACAGCAGCAGATGAGTCGTTAATGGTTGTAGCATGAACAGCTAGAGTTAGCATGTGTGGAGCAGAGCTGGAGATGTTTTCTGCAGGTGTGTTGCTTGTTGCTTATTAGCTTGTGACACCTTAAAATGAAGCTAATTGCATGCGTGGGAGCCAGTATGATAAGTTTTGGCTGAAAAGTTGTCATAAGTTGTGAGCAGTTTCACAAAAAAAGGGCTCTCTTCTTCTCCGATTTGTCTCATACGAAGAATCTAAGTGGCTCGAAGGGTTATTCAGAATTTCTCTAGAAAGATTGTCAAATTAGGGACTGTATCAGAAAGAGTTGAAAAGGGAGGGGGGTCAGAAAGTGGGGAGGTTTTGTAAATATTTTTGAATAGTGTTCAAGGGAAGATAGTCTGCCATGTGTTTGTAGAAAGGGGATTTAAAAATCTTTTGTTTAGAGTTCATTTGTTCTGCTGCAAAATATAGTCTATACACAGTGCTGAAATTTTCAACTACTCTATTTCAGAATAGAGATTAGCTGAATTATAATTATATTGTCATGTTTACATGACATATAATTATTATTTTATGGCAATCCATGGAGTTCAAATAATAACTCTGATAGGAACCATGTATAGAACTTCATATAATCCCCCTTTTTTGCATAGTTAAATCATTAATATTGGGTTTATTACACATTATAGTGAAGGTGTAAACAATTTATGAATGTCTTGTTACTTGTCGGTTAATCAATGCTTGATAACACCGTTTAACAAAGTTTTAACCATGCTTTAGTAGTCATAAATTGTTTTTAACCTGCTTTATGTGCTATAACACACTGTAAAACATATAGATATCCAATATTTTTTTATTGATATCAGACCATTCTAAACCCTTAACTACAAGGGATATTTTGCCCTGAAAAAGGGCCCCAAAGTAAAGTGGAAGTAACATTTTTCGCAGGCAAGGTCATAAAGACAAATTATTATACATGTCTGCTTAAAAATATGTTGTATATTCATTAACTGCTATTTAAAGTTAAGGATAATTAATATGTGTACTTGAAGTTGTCAAACAAGGCATTAACAAACTCTTACCAATGTTTACAGCCACATAATAACATGTTATAACTCATTAACTCCATGTTCATATATGTTTAAAGAAGCTAAATAAAGAGTTACTGATAACTTTTCCATAACAGATTTTGGTCTCTCATACATCTTAAATGTATCTTGGGACTGACTGAGAGGTCCAGACCAATAAAAAGGGACCCACCAGGCTAATGTGGCCTGTTATTATACATGTACGTTAAAGTAATCCTCTGTGTTTCAAGAGATTGCTTATCATTGTGAGGCGATCTGATCTCTTACCTTGATATTGTTGACATTTGGTGTTTTGTCTGCTGTGTTGGATTTTACTTTCTAATATATATTGTGTTATAAAAATGTATAGCATCCTTATGGTTGCGTTCTGAGGCAAGCATATGAACTTTAGTGGTGTTGAAACATTTGTGCTTTAGCTGCACCTGCAGGTTCACAGTATAGAGAAAGATTAATGGAGTCTGCAGATATTTATTGAATTTTTGTGTCTTTTTTGTGTGCGTCCTGACTGTGTAAAATTATTATTTAAACCCACCTGAGCTGCTGTTGCACACACACACAGCCTCCAGAGTCGTGCAGGTCTTATGATAAGAAAAGAAGTATCACAGTGTACCTGGTGTTTGATGCTCTGAAAGGAGCTCATGATCTGTTTTCTAACCAATTAGAGACGGAGCGCGGGGGTCATTGATCTTCCCGTAAAATGTGAGATTACTTCCTGAGGATAACCAGGCCTCGCTGTGTTTAAAGAGCCAAATTGCCGTTTGGCCCGATTGCTGCCCCGAGAGATAATATCTCGCAGGTTATTCCCTCCAGTGTTTCCCCACCTACACTTCTCAGCAGAGACCAACAAACTGCCGGTGGAAAAATGTCTGTGGTTTAAAAAAGTCCTGATTAAAGCTCAGTGTTAATGGTTAGATGTGACCACAGATACAGGGGAAGAATTGGACAAGTTTTTGTTGATTTTAGAGTTTAATATGAAAAGAAACGCCTCTGAATTTTTTAGGTTCAAAGTACGTCGTTCAGGCATTGAATTTCAATCTCAGTCGGCGAGGTCACACCGCATAAGGATTACATCTTGTCCGCCCTGTAACAGGACGGCTAACTCCAGGTTGTGCCTCCAAAAGATGGAGGGATGACACCGTATCTGTTCCTAAACTTCTTGAACTTATTTCTTTCAGGACATTAAAACTTGTCGTTGCAAAAAAATCATTTTAAAAGTGTTTTCTGGGGTAAAGGATTATAAAGGACTTGTATTAAACGCTGTTATCTTTAAACTAACCCTGGGGCTAAATCCTGATTAGCTAATGCCAGGATCAATCTTGGACCATCTTGCCGCACAAGCCCAGTCAGATTGGAACGAACAAAATCAAGCATGTCGGCCTTTGACTATAAATTAGTCATAAACGTAGGGTCCAAAATCTACAGCCTGAATGTGTTAACACTTGAGATATCTGTATCAGCTTGGAGGCCTCTGAGTGCCTCACACAGCCGTGCTAGTCTGAACAGATGCCCCGGCCTGTA
The DNA here is from genome assembly GCF_022749685.1 of Semicossyphus pulcher. Taxonomy (NCBI): domain Eukaryota; kingdom Metazoa; phylum Chordata; class Actinopteri; order Labriformes; family Labridae; genus Semicossyphus; species Semicossyphus pulcher. The sequence continues at coordinate 17,915,867 of NW_027211615.1, read as the reverse complement.
ACTCTTTCAGTGCAGAATGAATTGGCAAACACTATAAAGCTGACTACGATAAGACCTGGGAGGACTTCTGCTGATAAGCTAATAGCTGTGTGATAACTGCGATATAAAGGTTATTTAGGGAAATGTTAAAATTCATGAAGTCTCTCTCCACTGTTAAACACGAAGAGGATAGAGAGGGAGGCTATAAATATTTATGTCGATAGACTTTAAAGGGTAAGTACACCCTCAAATTCTGCAAGAACCCTCTCCAAGCATTTTTAAAACTGCTTTGAGAGAGAGAGGCATGGCTGTAGGAGGAATGGGCTCATGACGACAAACTGTGTGACACGGTGAAGGCTGCATGACCATCGCTCAGTGGCACATCCAGTGACGTAGAGCGTAGTTAGAGCTCTCTGTCCCCGTTGCAAAGGTTGTCCATCAATTCTGGACACTGTCCTCTGGCTTCTTGTTTTGATGAAGTCAGGTGACGTCATATGAAGAGTGCAAAGTCCGCTTTCACTGGGGAGGCTGTTGGGTGCGATAGAAGGGCCCAACATACACAGGAATTTCCTCCAGATAAGAAGGGTTCGATTCCCATGTAAAACATGAAACAAATATTTAATGTAGACTTCTATTAGAATGGAGACTTCTTTTTAAGTATGTACGTTAGTATTTATGAACGCCATGATCTTCTTCATAAACCACATGTGGTTTATGTTTTTTACATCCAAAAGTGATACAATGTGAAATGTTTCTCAGCAAGCCTTATTTTGACCACTTACGGGTCCAGTGAGTAACAATGAATATTTGTGTATTGGTGGTAGACGGTAGCTCAGTCTGTAGAGACTTACCTTGGAAACCGGGTGCCGGTTCAAGTCCTGCTGTGTACCAATCATGGAAGGGGGGCAGGTAGTTGGAGAGGTGCCAGTTCCTTAAGCAAGGCACCGAATCCCCCAACTGGTCGGGGCGCATGTCCATGTCCAGCCCACTCACTCTGACATCTCTCCATTCATGCATATCAATAGAGTCCTGTTTGTGCATGAATGTATTTCGGGCCTATGTGTGTGTAGCATGTTTGTACTACTGTTTGTACTGTCGCACCTGTCACTGGGTGGGATATGTTGAGGATGTGAGCAACTTTGACAAGGGACAAATTGTGATGGTTAGACGACTGGGTCAGAGCATGTCCAAAGCTGCAGCTCTTGTGGGGTGTTCCCGGGTCTGCAGCAGTCAGGACCGACCAGAAGTGGTCCAAGGAGGGAAAACCCGGTGAACCTGGGGCGTAGGCTCCGTGATGCGTACATGTAGAAGTTAATTTTGATATGAATTTTCTTTAAACCCTTATTAAAATCATATGCTAACAAGAATCTATGATTATACAGTATATAGAGTGAAAAAAATCTACTGTCTGGTTCCTCTTTAAGGGGAAACAGCATTAACTGCAGCGATTGCAGCTTATAAAGGTAGGCAATGTTAGAGGACAAGAAGCCGTTTTGAGTTGGAAATGAACCCTCTATCCAGTTTACAAAAGGAAAGTTGAATGATGGAAAATGAATAATTGTATTTGCTGCAGGGAGTTTTCTTCTCTCTGTGGTGCAGATTCCACTGGATGTTCAGTTTTTTTTTTTTACCCATCTCATTATACAGACAACAAATCTTTATGACCCCAGGTCCTGCATTAAAATACACTGCATGGTCGTGTTCGGACATTAGTTAAAAAGCAGTTTCTTAAACCTCTAAATGAGAAATTCTTTGCTTGTTAATGTTGTAATTTCACAAAGCGCTTAGGGAGTGTTTTTACAAATAAGCTGAAGCTAATTGTGTGTTGCTTATTGAATAAAACAGTTTAACAATGAGCTCAGGGAGTGTTTACAGCATGTTGTGTCAGAGATGTATGCATGTCATTCCCTCTCCCTGCATAATATGGATGTCTGACAATGATTTCTCCTGCTCTAAAGATGCTTTTAGCTGCTTATTTGTCATATTATTTTTGTCAGCCGAGCCATATTTAAATTTCTTTCAAACTACACATTCAGACTAAACAATTGGCCTTAACTAGCTGCTGTTTACATGCTTTGTGCACAGTAGGTGATAAGGCAAAGAGTGCAGTGAATGAATGACAGAGTGCATCGTTTTTTCTCTTCTACATTAAAACACACACGCGCACACACACACGCACACACAAACCAGATGCAATGACAGGATCTCAAACAGACGCACAATAGCTGGAGCTCACCGTATGATCAACTCAGTTCAAAACCATTCAGCTGAATTTACTCATCATTAAGCTTCTTTATGTGCTCATCAGATGTTGCTGTGTTTAACTCCAAACTGAAGGCTTATGTAAGGCAGTCAATACCTCTGATATGCTTCTATTTTGTTGGCTCTCGCTTGCTTTCATTTTCATTGTGCTGCACTACTCCACACACAACAAAAGCCCTTCCAGTTCCCTCTAGTTTATGGTAATGAAGATTTAGAATAATGTTTATGGTTCCTTCTTTGTCCATAATACACGTTTTAACAAGTCCTTGAGTGTCTGCCCTGACCATCAATCCTGTTCTGATCAGGCATCATGGACCAAACGTTGTTTCCTCTGGATGTTCTGTGTGATTATGAATTATGATTATGTGATTTTGTTAAGAAACAAAAGTTGATGAAAGAAAATGTTCAGTGTGTTAAGAGTTGAACCAACTCTCTATGGAGGCAATTAAAAGCTTTGTTAGTAACTAACTTGCTTCTTCTTCTTCTTGTTCTGTTGATAGTGAACATTGTAAGCCCACGGTGAAACTAGGACAACTGTAGTTTTTACCACTTGTCTCTTATCTCTAGGCCCCGTGGAGAAGCATGTGATGACTCACGCAAGGCAGAAGGGTTCCCTCAGGCAGGGTGACAGCAGTGCTGAGTGGTGGGACAACTGCCCTCTTTGGCCACATGGTGGCGCCATGGATGACGCCTTGCCTGAGCGCTTGCTGCGATTCGGGAGGACGAAGAAGATAAGTGAGATCATCAAAAAGAAGAAGAAACACCCGGACAAACACCCGGACAAGAGGATGAATGACAAGAGAGGGAGGACAGAAAAATCAGATCAGAACAGAAAACATGACCGGCGGCATGACAAGAAACGGGACAGGAAGTCGTATCCTTTGCGGGGGAGGGCTGGGGTGTCAGATGGTGAGGGGCTCAGCTGCCACGTCCTCCTTACCCGATTGGAGGAGAGCATCCGTGAACAGGAGAGTTCTGAAAAGAAGGAGCAAAAGGATGCACGCCGGCATTCATCTCTCAAACCCAAGCCTAAAAAGGGGAAAAGAGCTGAAAGAAAAGAGGAAAAGTCTTTACCAAAAACCAAATCGAAGTCAAACCGCACAACTCACAGGGAGTTTATTCATGTCCTACAACCTCGAAAGCGCAGACTGGCCTCTCTCAACGCTGAGGCTGTCAACAGTCTACTGCTTGAAAGAGCGACCGACCCTCAGCCAGCAGCCAAACAGGCCCGGAGACAGGAAGAGCCATCGAATGGAGGGACGTCCCTGGAAGGAGACCCAACCAGGAGCTGTGTCTCTGGAGGTCTGAAGGCTTCAAGAGGAAACGTTAGCAAAGCCTCATCGTCTCACAAACTTGAACCGTGCCAAAGCTCTAAGAAGGTCAAGAAGGCCAAAGCCAAACGAAAAGAGATTTGGGGGATGAGTCAGGAGATTCTGCATGCCCCTACGCCAAGACGCTTGGCGGGACTCAATGCCGCAGCCCTGCTGAAGTTAACCAGCTCGTCGGCCACCAGTAAACAGAGAGTAAAGGCAGCACCCACTGCTACTGTTACGTCAGACTCCAAGACTCCTGCTGCGACATCAACCCCAAAACAACAGGTTCGAGTCAAACACAAGGGACACTCTCAAAAACAGAAAGGAAAGAAGGTCTCACCCCTGCACAGTGGCTGCACAACCTGCAAGAACAAGGCGGACTTTGAGCCCAAAGTGGAGTGGGATACCGGCAGCTGCACCCATCGACTGACCAAACCGGGCTACCAGTCGCGCAGCATGCTAGCTTACCCGCTAAAGCAAGTGAAGGAAGAGCAAATGGAGACTGAACTGAGCCCGTACTACTGCTGCCCCCCTGAGGGCTCAGTGGAATACTGCCACCGCCTGGCCTTCTTTCTGGGCCAGCAGCCCTACGGAGAGTCCGACGATCAGCCACTAAACTCATCCATGACCCCTGTGAAGCGCGAGTGCCTCGTAACCTCCCCGTCCCTGACACATTCCCATCCGCACACGGCTCTGACCCTCAGTTCCCATCCATGCCTCTGCACCGCCGACCATTGCTTCTCCAGCTACTACGTCCACATCGCCCACCCGACACACACTGGAACGACGTCAGCAGGCCTGGCCCCTCGACCTCTGAACTATTCCCCCTCCAGTCTGTGCCCTAATCGGACGACTGGCTCCAAGCTACTGGATCCCCGGGTGTCCCACGGCTCGGGGCTACCCCACCCCGCCTACTGCAACTCGGTGGCTTCGCCGTGTTACGGTGACTCCTGTGGGATCAGTGGATACACCTACAGAGCCATGCCTCCTGTCACCAGCAGGGGGTGCTCTTTCAGCACAGGATGCACTGGATGCACGCACACCATCAAAACAGGTGAGTGGAACAGGGAGATAGGTCATCCCTCGCATCCCTAGCGAGTTAATTTCTTTGATCTCACAACATGTTTGTTGTGTTTTTAATCAAATAAACCTTTATCTTAATTTTCTGCTTTGATCAAGTTATTGCTAACAAAACTACAGGGTCCTTTGTTGTTAAAATTGTGCCTCAAGCTAGTTGTGTGGCCCTACAAGTGTGAACCCTTATGTTTTTTGTTGTCTCTTTTGTTGTCTTTGGTGCTTTGAATGCGTCCTAAGCCTGAGGCTGTGGCTAGATATACTCCTTGATCAGGAGATTACATGTCGTGTTTTCTGGAACAGTTGTGTTAAGTGTAGTTGGACTGATAACCAAGATAAAGAAGCAGGTTGTTTTTTAAAGCTAATTTTATGGTTGAACCATACAATTTGTTTTTTTAGATTTATGTAAATTCAGCTAAACAGAGGCAACTGAAAATGCTAACTAAAGTTGCTAACATTAGCTTCCTTTAGCGACTGATCATAGCAGGAAAGGAGGCTGTAGCAGAGTGTGTTGCGCTGATCAGAAGTGAAGACGTAGGAGGAAAAGAGAGTTCAGCATTTTTGCTTTCTTGCTGTGTTGGTTAAAAGTTTAATTTTGACTCTTTACTCTTCCAGAGGATTACTCCTCCCCTCAGGGTGAACACAGCCCCTCCCTCCTGGTGTCCCCTTCCATGCCCATGTCCAACTGCCCTCTATCCAGCGTGCCCACTTCCACCCAGACCAAACCCCACCTGCTGACCCCCCTGTCAGGACGGGACCAGCCCCCGGCCAGGCTAAAGCTTGGCAGAGAATGTCCTCAGAGCACCAAACCCTCCAACGGGTCTCTGTCCATGGTCCGCACACGGCTGCCCCAGAAACAGCCGTCGCCCCCGCCGAGCCTCGGCACCACCAAACAAAAGAGGGTCAGCCGCAGACGAGCCACCAACGGCTGGAGGCCTGTTGGGATGCCTTCAGAGAGGGAGGTCTTCATCGCGGTAGGTTATTCGAGTGTTTCTTTCTCTTTTTCCACCCTGCTAGTAGGAATATTAGCCTCCACACTGCTGCCTGGCAGGAAGAAAAAAAACACCAGCTCTTAGGGGAAAGATAATTATGTTTTGACCACACAGCTTCATGTGACAGATTCCTTTTTGTCTTTATAATGAGAATTATATCTGTCCTTGTCGGTGTGTGTTTGTGCTTGTGCGTGTCTGTCAGGGAGAGGATGAGACGGCCTTGCGGCAGTGTTATGAAGGAGTGGAGAGGGACGGTGAAGTGATACATGTCAGAGACACTGTGCTGCTGCGATCGGGCCCCAGGAAGAAATCCCTCCCTTATGTTGCCAAGATATCAGCGCTGTGGGAGGACCCCAAAACAGGTGAAGGAGACGAGGAGCGGGAGAGATGGAGAGATATAGTGGTTTAGGTGCACGGATGGATAAATGAAAGGACATATGGCCAAGATTGTTTACCTGTACCTCTGTGTGTGTGTGTGTGTGTGTGTGTGTGTGTGTGTGTGTGTGTGTGTGTGTGTGTGTGTCCTAATTTGCCTCCCCAGGAGAGCTGATGATGAGTCTTTTCTGGTACTACCGACCTGAGCACACCCAGGGAGGCCGAGATCCCAGTGCACACTGTGAGGTGAGGCTCACATTTAATGTTGTTCACTGGTTAACGAAGTCCTCTCTTAAAAAAACATCACTTGAGGTAAATAAATGTGTGATATAAATGGATATCATCAATGGATGAGTATTTGACTGATCACTAAAAACACAAGAATTACATTATTTCTTTAATGGAAACAACTTTTTTATTAGCACTCTCCCAATTGTGCACCCTGAAGTGTCCTTTATTAAGCAAACAAAAATACATTATGAGATAACTAACCACATGCACACATACAGGCAAAATATATAATGTAACCATAAAGTTTTGCAGTTATCTATCGTCTATAAAAAATGTATTAAAATGTTATTTCATCCTGCCAGTTTCACAATAAAAGATTTTATTATTTTAATTTGACTCAGGCAGTTTAAAAAACAAGTCCTACCAGATTTAGTTTTTATTTCACACTGTCATTTTTTCCCAGTGACTGTTGTCAAACAGGGCAGAGCCAGCGGGACTGACAGTTGCTTTTGTGTGAATGAGCAGACAGTCTTACTCAAATAACTGCATAAAATAAGTGAGACTGATAGAAGAGAGAGAAAGAAAGCAATGCTGCTGGAATAAAATAATATTTACCTGCAGCTATAATATATATTATATTAAATACTTTTATTTTGAAAAGGAAGAAGGATGTGAAACCAAGGATAACAACCTGAGTTTTAACAGTATATTTGATTATTTCAGACATTTGGTTCAACTAAACCCGCGGTTCTCAGCTGGTCTCACCCAATGACGACACATCTCCATCTGCTCCTATTGTACGAAATTGAAGCCAACATAGCCCCTGTGACAGGCGCTGCCATCTTGCGATGGTGACGTCATATTAAGCCAGAGTTGTGCAGTAGAGATCGGCGGCTTAACTTAGCCACTTCTGCTAACCAAAACACGCACTTAACTTACGGAATAAAACTGATCCCGCACGCTGGCGTGTTTAACAGCAGAACAGCTTCTTGTGTCGGTCTGAAGCAGACGTTTACAGATATGTAAACTTCAATGACTGTAGTGATTGTTTTAGTTACGTCTCCTCTCGCCGTTCCTCCTCTACTCTGCTTATCTGGAACAGATCGGCTGCAGGAGCCGTATTTGTCAACAGAGCTGTCAATCATCATCAAATAACTCATTAAAACTAAACTTGTCAGAAAAATGAACACATGGACGTAAATCAGCATGATCAGAACTAACTATAATGACAGAAACCATGTTTGAGAAAGATTTATTTGTCGTGTATTATGATTTTATAGTTTGACTCATGTCCCATCTGTTAACATGGAGGAGGCGGGCTTTATGACCTATACTGCAGCCAGTCAGCAGGGGGTGGCTTCACTTTTAGGGAGCTGTCATGTCATCTATCTTTTTATACAGTCTATGGTCTCGCCACAGGGCCCACCACCACCTCCTTAATGACAAATTGCAACCCAAATTTCTGAAATTTTTCAACTACTTAAATTCATTTAATGAAAAATGGTGCAGTTTCAGACCAAATGAAACATCACACTACGCAACATCACAAAAGACAACAGTGTAATAGTCCCTCTTCCCTCTACAAAAACATGCTAAAAACTGCAACATAAATGCAGCTGCTACTGCTAATGTAACTGTAGCTGGGATCAGTGAATACATGGGGAGTGACTAAACTACACTACTACTGCACACACATCATAGGAAACCCATGTCCTTCAAAATAAAAGCGCAGCATCGACTTTTTGTCGCAACACATCCGCATCCCCCTGAAAACAGCTCCGCGACCCACCAGTTGAGAACCACGGAATTAAACATTTGTACTCATTATATTCAGATGACGACTTAATTTGATTATAGCCGCCTTTGGGTCTTCATGTTCTACCCAGACAAAGCAAACATAGTGACATTGTGTGTGAAGTAGATCCAGGCAATTGTAGTCAAAAAGTTAATTTACTTGAGGATGTTGTGACTTTTTTTTGTCAGTATTGCTTATAAAAATTTCAAGCTGCACCAAGTGAATGATTGTACTAATACAGCCTTATTGTTTAGTATAATAGGTTATTGTGAGATAAATGTGTTTGAATGTGGGAGCAAACTGTTTCCATTTCCATTATATCACATAGTTATTAGTTTTCTATAATAGAAACGTTATAATCATCGTTTATCTGTTCTTGTCGAGCGAGTGATAATGCATAATGAGCTGATATAAATAAGACAATAATGTGCAAGGAGGAGGTGAACAAACTTTCCCTCCACGCTAACATACTGAGATTGTTGCTGCTGTCAGAGACATCATTATCTTTGCCCCAGCAGCCCCGAGACTGTTGATGGTTGGCTCTTCAGTGTAACCACAATGCCAGAGTGAGGATATCTCCGCCACCTCGGCGTGAGCACACAAAGAGTACAAGACGAGAGAGGGTGAACACGGTGAACTCTACTCGTGTTCCTGTTTACTGTTTTTGTGTGTGTAAAAAAAGGTGGGAACGCAAGGAGGCACAATAAACAATTAACGGTTGAAAAGTGTCGTTGTTTCTTCAGCCCTCAGCTGCTTTAGTAGGAGACACTTGTGGTGATGTGACATTGTACACCCACTGTGGTTTCAGAATGAGATCTTCGCCTCTCGGCATCAGGATGAAAATAGTGTGGCCTGCATAGAAGACAGATGCTACGTTCTCCCTCTAGCCCAGTACTGTAGGTGAGTACGCACACGCACACACACACACACACAGGAAAACCCCTCAGCTGTAATCGTTAGCAGAAAGCTTAAAGGTTTGGTGTCGATCCTTTTAATTATCACCTCAGCTTCTGAGAGATGTGGAAGCCTGCGTTTCTGACTTTCCTCTTGCACATCTGTGACAGTGAGACTGTTAATGAATTCAGGGAACGCTACAACATGAATATTTGCTTTGACATTATTTGCAAATTCCTGCTTTTAGTTCAGCTGCTTGTTTCAAGATTAGTCGCACATCATAATATTTGAAATGTACTTGATTTCTCCACCTAAGACGAGGCGCTCATCTTTCTTTTGCCCTCCCCTCTGTGTGTGTGTTTCCGTGTAGATTTTGTGCCTTGGTGAAGCGGCGTGCCGAAGGCGCCTCACCCGGCAGCGCTATTATGGTGCCCTGCCGCCCCGACTTCGCCCCCCCGTCCCACCGCTGTGTGCCCACAGACGTCGACCCCGAGCTGGTGTATCTCTGCCGGCACGTCTACGACTTCCGCTACGGACGCATCCTGAAGAACCTGCAGTAGAGGGAAGAACGGGGCTCGCACCATGAATTAATCGTAATGTAACTCCCCCTCCTGCTTTAAGAGGGGTGCTGAAGGACTGAACACCCATGTCTTTTTCTGCTGGGGACACTTCTGATCAGAGCGGGTCGGGCTGTTTTTTTAAGGGGGAAAGATGAAGCAAAAAGTGTTTGTGACACATTATGAAGCACAGATCCCTTTAGTTAACCGCAGAGGGGGCTACAATGTGAGTCAGAGCACCGATTTTTCCGGGTTTGTAAGCGCGAGGAAGGGAGGAATTCATTCATCAGATTGGAGATTTCAGCTTCCACAACACCCCCTCGCCCCCTTTGCCTGCCAGGAATGCTGAACACCAGACTGAACCGGGCGACTGTCAGCGCGGCGTTTCCCCCGAAGCATCTTAGCACAACAATCATGTTTGTTCCATTTGTAAGCCAATGGCTCAGGAAGGGTCCGGCGCTAAGGTGCTTCCAGGGGGAACACAAGCCTGCACTGTCAGCTCGATGTTAACGCTGCTCAACCAGCCAGGGTGAAGGAGCAGCTAATAGAGAGTGTCGTCTCATTTCTCCTGGTTTGAGTTCGTCTCACTTTGTGTGCGCGTGTGTGTGTGTGGGAGAGCGAGTGTTGTCAGTGTGGATAAATGGATAAACGAGGGTTAGTGTGATGGTTTTTTTAGGAGGCTTTCAGGCAATCAAACCAAACAAGCAGCTTTAGAGGAAGCGGAGCTCTCGTCTCACTGACACTGACAGAAACATTTTCATCTCTTGGGATGCTAAAATACTGTACCTGAACGGGGGTTTGAGACTGATCTTTGATTACCAAACTCCACTTTGGAGCAGGGCTTCTTTAACACAAAATCTGGCTCTTAACTGAATTTATTAGTGAAAACTTCAAACTAACGAACAGGCCTTTAATGGAGGCTTCTTTAAGGGTCCAATGGAGGGAGCCTTTAATGAGATGCTCCTGAGCTGTATGACAGCTTACAAGACGAGGGCCTCCATTCATTGAGTTTTTCTTTCTGTTTTTTCCTTATGTTTTTTACCTTTGCTGATCCCTGTGACTTGCCTTATGACTTGCAGGTAGAGCTCTAGGCAGCTAGTCTCACCACATACAACTACAAAGTGATGGACCAGGTGCACTGTAGTCCCGAGGTAGAGATTTTAATGCCAATCGACTGACCGACAGCTATGATGAACACTGGAGAACATGCACTAGTTTAGAGCTGCAACCGGTGACTATTTTAATTATTGATTTATCTTTTCGTCAGTTAAGGTTGTAACCTCGAAGATCTCAGTTTCGTTTCTTTGGCACCTATGGCGATAAACCTTAATTGCGGGAGCACACTTCCCTGATATCCAGACCTCAACGGTCGGCTCCGGTTGTAACTCTTGATTTTCCTCGCTGACGGTCGCTTTCCTTTTTAGACTGTTTGCTTCATCTGAGCGTCGGATTTGTTTCTTTTTCTTTGGATTTTCACTTATTGTTGAAGTTGTATCTGTAGTCATCCATCTTTTCTTTGTTTGTTCAGCCATAGTAGATTACGGTTTACTCGCAACACTTGCAGAGACCAGAAAAGCAGCCGCTAAGCTCCACCTACTCTCTCTGGCAGACCAACCACTGCTGGGTGATGGTAGACGTGTCACTAACTGGGCGGCACTTCAGATTTTTTTTCAAATCCTCACATTTAAGAAGCTTGTGACAAAATATGTAGTTTCAGATTAAATTACAGTCCATGAACTCATCAGTAAATCCACTTCCTGTTGCAGCTCTACACTGGTTTATAACAAAGTGCAGCTCTTCTTGTCATTGATGCTGCTGCGCTCTAGCTGCCCGCTTTGCATCCTTAAATGTTGTGACTCCTCATAACTGTCTGGTCTATCTGCTTCACACACATTATTTCCCCCCCTCCACACTCTCTTCCTCCTGAAGATAAACCAAAGGATGTCACACACCCCTGAGTCCCCGCCTCCCCCACCCCCCACACTGCTCCTCCTGCTCCTCGCTCCCTTTATTATATTGCACTAATCCATTCCTTAATTACAACAAACGTTTTCATTTCAAGCTAATATCTTACCGGGGGAGCGTATTGTGTGTCTTTTATGTGTGTGTGTGTGTGTGTGTGTGTGTGTGGTAGAGAAGGAAACGGTGAGGGTGTCATGGCTGCTTTCGTCAGTGCAAACTGTATATTTTTATTTGATTTCCCAGTCGAGGAGTTCGGCCAGCGTGTTCGTCATGTGACCTGATGCACAACCTGTCGAGTATATACAGTATATATATTACTAGAGTCATTCCATTTGATTTCTCAATCAGCTCTGACATACTTATATGATATACAGTATATATATGTATGTATCCACACTGTTAATGTGAGTAGAGTAAGAGGCATCTGATGCGCTGTGTGGACAAACGTAGCACCATGTTAGACGTGTTTCTGGATCGGAGGTGGGTGGAGGAGGGAGGGGTGGGGGGTGTTTGATGGTGTTAGTTGAGTTGTGGTGGATTTCAAACCGAACTCATTCATTGCCTTTTAACCTGCAAGTGTTGTACTGTCACTGAGAAAACGAGTCGTGTAGGAGTGTGTGTACCTTTTTAAAAACATAAAGAGTACCCGATTGCTTTCCTCCCCAGCCAAACGCCCCGTTCTTTAACATTTGGATAAAAAAAAAAAACTCTCGAAAGCCATCTTTAACTTTTTCTCTATTCGGGCAACGTGATTCCTGAACCCCAAAACAAAATCAAACCCTGATGATCGGGTGTTTCATTTCTATTAACGCCCACATTATTCAAAGAGGTAATATATATATATATTCTCCTACTTTACAATTTCTCCTTATTAAGAATATTTTATTATGTCGATTTCCTAAGATGGCATATGCAATATATTTTTAGACTTAGTATTTTTGGAAAATGAACTTAACAAATCAAGAAAAAAATATGCATTATTTTTTATTTTATTTCAAATTAGTTTTAAAATCATCACCGTTTAATTGAGATTTGACCAAATGAGCGAAAGAGGAGAATGAAGGGACTCTGTGCCGCCGTCGTAGACAACAGGCGGCGAGAGGCTCTAATGAAGTGTACATATCTGAACCCAGGAAGCACCGGGCACTCTTTAAACGAGCAGACGGCCAATGCACAGTGTAGTATTTTTGCAAGAGCTGTAATAATTATATTTAAAGTAAGAAAAAAATATTTAAATGGAGTAAACGATACGATATATTTCAATTTAACTTATTTGGAAATACTGTGTCTAATTGATTAACTATATCCTGTTTGTTCGTGCTCCAGGATAGAAATGATTTGTGTTTATTTGTAACTTATAAGTTTAGACATTAAATGATGGAGTGACGGTTGTTGACAGAGCTGTAAATGTTTGTTTCTCTTTAGTAGTCAGGGGGTGGAGAGCAGACCAAAGCACACCCTGACAGACGGGAGAGCAGAAGTGACCGACTTCCTGCTCTCCTGCCTAACCTGACTGACCTTAACTGTAACGTTTGGGAGAATGCCGTGGCAACGTGGTCACCTGAGCTTGTATTGATCCATCTGATTAGGGGAGAGACGAAGAGTACACCTGAGACAGGACAGGACAGGACAGGACGGGATGTCCTCTAGGTGCCAGGGAGAGGATCCCCTCTGGCACTGAACTCAGACCAGTTTCCCTCCTCTAAATTTAGCACAATATTAGGGAGGGTTTTCAGGATTAAGGGAGCGTGTGAAAATTACTAGTTAGGGCGAGGCAGTAAAAAAAAAAAGGTGCAGGGTAAATTATGTTTTTTAAATTTCTGCTAAGGGGAGGGTAGAAAAATATTTGTTGGGATAGAAGAGGAGGAGGTTTCCACATTTTCCTATAACTTTTGTCAATGCTGAGTTGCATTATTTCACAATTTTGTTATTTTTTGCCATTAATGTAATAGTTTCTTCCTCCCTAGCTAAGTAATTTTCATACACTCCCTTATTCAAGTCATTAAAACTTGAAGGTTTCCGGTGGGCTGAGGGAAATTTAGGTTTAATAAATGAATATTTGCTGAGTGTCTCTCACCATCTGAATCAGCTGGCCTCCATTGCCTTTCTCCCAGATGTGCATTGACGATATTTGTCCCCTAGAGGGCAGAAATCCTATGCGTGCAGAACAGCCTCATGGCCACCTCCCAAACAGCTTCCTCTCCTTGTCCTCTTTCCTTGCGTCCTTTTTCTGTTGCCTACTGATGCAGGAGCTTCCTAAAAAAAAAGGGGATGAGGAAGAAAGCTCAGTCAGGAAGTGTCCATGAGTCATCCTCCCAGCTGGCCCGCCCTGCTACAAAAAGCATGGACTAGATTGTATGATTTTTTTATGTGACTTCATTTCCCAGCAGCTTTGCATGGACGCAGTTGCATCCTTTGTTACCATGAAAAAACGCAACAGGGCCAGCGCTGTTGAGAGGTCTGCTTCTGTGTACGTAGGTCGTTAGGGGTCAAACACAGAGTGACCTTTACTGACGCCAAACAGGAAGTGTCTTCACAAAACAAAAGCACCCGACAAACCCATGAGATTCTGCTTTCTGTGTGGTCCTTATTGATGCTTATTGTCAGCATATATTTTGATATATTTGGAAGAAAACGGGGGGATATACAGTGAAAAGTCTAGATATTTTTGGAGTAGAGAAGCAACGTGTGTATCAGATTATTGTCACTTTGTCATGCTCTCTGAAGATCTGTTGGATTTTTTGGAAGAATTATATAACATCCCTACTGATTTAATGTTCCATTGAAAGAATATTTATAAATTTTAAGTCGTTTGTGAAAAATATGTGTTTGGCTTTTTATTAATTTTGCTTTACTTCTACTTCTACCTTCTGCAGGAGTGTTTATTCGAGCTCATATGACTTTAAACTGTGCAAAAGGGAAGCTGTGATCAAGTTCCTCCAGCAATTAACTGTTGTGCTGAATTATGTCCACAAGAGGTCAGGAGTGAGACAATATGCACAGGTCAGGGTCAAACGTCTGACCTTTTAATTTAGGGACCTAATGACACACAGTGCATGCTCATCTGTTAATTTAAATACAGCAGGTGGCAGGTTTCAGCCCTCTCCTGTCCCTCTCCCATGATTCCTCTCTCCACATGTCTCCTGTCAGCAGAGTCATTATCTCTCTTTGGCCTTTATCCCTGTTCAGGCCTCAGGGCATTAGGAATATCCAGTTCACACACACACACACACACACTTCACAGGACCTTACTGTCTGTTACACGGGGACAGCAGTAGCCAAAGCAGCTGATTAGTGTCTCATGATAATATAACTGGCCGCACACTTTGACCTCTCAGGTGCTCCAGTCTGCTGTGAGATTATTGGCTGTCTGCTGGTGTAAACAAGCCAATCTGTAGGTTAAAAGCGAACGAGGCTTTGTTGCGTTAGATTTCAGGATTAAAACTCCTTAAAACCAATTTTGGAAAATAAAAGTCAGGGCTGTTAGGTCAGTCAACATGTCACATACAATTGCAGTATAAAAGTGTTTTTAAAAACTGTTTATCCACTGAGGGACACATGCACCATTTACCTTGTTAACACTAGTATTTTAAAATGCTTACTTTTGCACTTTTACTTTGAATTCCATCTATTATCTATACCGCTTATCCTGTTCAGGGTCACAGGGGGGCTGCAGCCAATCCCAGCTGTTATTGGGCGAGAGACGGAGTACAACCAATGACTGTATATATAGATGGACAACGCGTCTCCATCTGCTCCCATTGTATGAAATTGATTCCAAAATAGCCCCTGTGATAGGCGCTGCCATCTTGCGATGGCGACGTCATATGGAGCCAGAGACTGCGCAGCAGAGATCGGAGAGTGAAGCGGCCATAGCCACTTCCGCTAACCCAAACACACACATAACTTACCGAAAAAACAGCAAAGATCCCGCACGCCGGCGTGTTTAACAGCAGAACAACTTCTCTGTGTTGGTCTGAGGTTAACGTTCACAGGTATGGAAACATCAATGACTGCAGTGATTGTTTTAGTTACGTTATCTCTCACCGTTCGTCCTCCACTCTGCTCACCGGGAACTGATCGGCTGCAGGAGCCGAATTTGTCAACAGAGCTGTCAATCATCATTTTGACAGCATCAAATAACTAATTAAAAATAAACTTGTCAGAAAAATGAACACTTGGAAATAAATCAGCATGATAACAACTAACTATAATGACAGAAACCATGTTTGAGAAACATTTATCGGGCGTGTATTTTGATTTTATAGTTTGACCCATGTCCCACCTGTTAACATGGAGGAGGCGGGCTTTATGACCTATACTGCAGCACTGTTCAAATGTATTTTGCAGTATGCAACGCCAGGCTCCAGTTTCCGGTTTTGGAAAGCGGAAGTAAACAATAACCCGCCAATAGCAAAAAGCTGCTACATTAGCTACAGCTTCCCCTTCTGCTGCCGTCTGCCATTTCAACTACTGTTGTGACGTTCCAGCGCTTTGCATTGTGGGATACAGTAGGTGAGGTAGACTGGTCCGATGCATACTGAAGATTTTTTCCGAATCAGTCCGGCATCCGGGTATTTTTGCCATACAGCACATTTTGCTTTTGTTTGCATTCTGTATACTACATTTTGGCCAAATCAGTACGTACTGCTCGTATAGTACGACGTTTCAAACACAGCCATAGAGACAGACCTTTCACACTCACATGCACACAATGGGCAATTTTAGAGTCACCAATTAACCTAAAGAGTGTGTCTTTGGGGAAGCAGGAGTACCCGGAGAGAACCCACACATGCACGGGGAGAACATGCAAACTCCACAGACCCCTTCGTCTGAACTGGGATTTGAACCTAAAACCTTTTAGCTGTGAGGTGACAGCGCTAACCACTGCACCAACGTGTCGCCTTACTTTTTTATCACTTAATTTGATAAAGTATTTTTTTCTTACTGCAGCTTTGGTGCAGTAGCCTTTACATTACCCTCCCTCGTGTGTTAGGACTCTCTCATTGTAGGTCGTTAGATAGACAGACAGGAGGAGCAACTGATAAACAAACAAAGAAGAGACAGAGTGCTTAAGCTTCATCTTGTTCTGGGAATTACAGAACAGTAAACATAAAATAAACACAAAATAAGGTACCATGCCACCTTACCTAAGGTACTATTAATAAGGTACTTAATTAGGTAATAAGTACTAAATCTTTGCCAATATAAACACTGAGTACACCTGGTGATGTATCTGCATAAGGTTATTCTACACTGTATATTGTGTTACACTCTTATGGTCAAGTGCTTTATTGGAATTGCGTAGGTGTTATGCATTACATTATAACAATGTGATTTACCCTTGGGGATAAATACAATTCTCTGTCTATCTAATGCTGGGAATTAACAATGATATATGTTGACACACAGGCATGAACAGTAACATACAGTTACTTTAAATACAGGTAAGTATACTAAAGAGATCAATAGTTAGATATTGGATAAAAATATATATAATAGAGGAAATTCCTTGTTATGGTTGAGATTTAAATGCCTACGTTGAGCCTTTTTTGTAACATCCCATAGATATTAATAATATTTTTTATAAAGGAAGGATTATGTTGTGTATAATGATGATTTTTTTAGTATCTTATCTTCCTTAAATTAGACGCATATTTTGTCCTGCAATTGCATCAGTATATCTATAGTAACAGCAACAATAAACTATAATAACTAATAACTATTATGGCAGCATTGTAACCTGTATGTTATTGTCGGGTCATACACACATTAAAACAGTGAAATGCAAACAAAACAGGAAATACAACTGGAAGAGAAGACTGAAGAGAAAAAATACAAGTTAAATGAAAAAAAAAAACGTGAACACACGGCAGGTCATGTTTCAAGTGTGTGGTTAAATACACTTTAACCTCCTTTATCTGTATTTATATGATCTTGTGAACCATCAGTAAATTAAATGCACTGCAAAGCAGTTTTTCACATCCAGGGGAGCAGAGGACTTCCTCTACGAGGCCGGAAAGCTTTGACGGATCAGCAAACACAAACATCTGCTCCGGTAAGAACCAATCCAGCGAGTGCAACCTCAGCGTACACCGAGGGGAGACCCTGACACAATCCCCCTTTCATCTGCTCCTGTTGTCTTTCTCTGTTTGTCTAATTACCACGTGCAGCTTATTGTCCTCTTGATGACTGTAATTAATCAAGTCGTGCTGCCTAATCTCTGAATCTCATCATCCTTACAGTACTCCAGGGCCGGACTCACCGGATGGCAGCCTGACGTAAGCTCTTTTCAGGAGAGTAATTGTGTGCTCGCTGCAACTTTGCGTGCATCAGAAAATTGAATGATCCCTCCCTGCTGTGTTTGTTTTCTGTCAGGAGAGTGTGCACTGGTCAGTGGTTGTTACTCATTGTTTCCTCCTTGAAGCAGCAGCTCTGTTTGAAGACGGGAGTTATGCAATTTATCTTTCAGGATGTCATTTTGGGGCTTTTAATGTGAAGATATTTTCCTGTCTGACGCCTTCCTGACCCGTTGGCACTCCGGGGCGAATCCAGGGGGTGTTCTAGGGTGGCATGGGCCCCCCTGAAATCTGATTGGCTACCCCATAAACTATTATTGGCTATCTGCACGGTCAGAGGCGGGACTTAAGTTCAAACTAAAGACTGCAGCTGTGTCTCAATCCAAGGGCTGCAGCCTTCAAAGGGCGTATTTGAAGGCTTATTGCGCCACAGAAGCGCGTCAAAGGCTGTCCCAATTCAAAGGCTCCTTCAGATGCGGCCGACAAATATGTCCTCCGCTTCACAGGCCGTAAAGTGCATCCTTCGAGGCCCAACATATCCCAAGATGCATTGCACACCAATTCAAACAAATTGCGGACTTTTACGCGGCCGAGGAATAAATGTTTAAATGTAAAAGTTTTTGGTTTCAACTCAATCGAACAGCTAGAGATACACATGTACAAAAACGAAAGAGCCCTTGAAACAAATTATCTTTGAAATAATAGGTGAACTTACTGGACGTTCGTTATGCTAGCTAGCTAGCCCGCTAGCTACCGGTTGCCAGGCGACAGGAGCGGCGTTTGGTGACGCAAGGGTAAGGGTGGGAAGAGCTGGTGACGCAAACAGGAAATGCTCCGTAGACCAGACCGTCTCATTTCAGTTCGGCTTTAATGGTCTACGCAGGCTATGAATGGAGCATCCTCCGTAGAACGCCTCCTTTTGAAGGCTGCAACCTGTTGAAAACCTCTCTATCGCCCCCTGCTGACTGGCTGCAGTATAGGCCATAAAGCCTGCCTCCTACATGTTAACAGATGGGACATGAGTCAAACATGAGTTCAACTTAATTCCACACTTAATTTAAGTTGAAGTAGATAATATTACTGGAGACAGAAATGATAAATAAAAACTATTCCTATATTTGTATGTTTGCAAACAAACTTCATGCCCCCCCTGCATAATTCAATGCCCCAGTTGGACCCCACCAGTCAATACAATCTGGACACGCCCCTGTCTGTACTAGTCTCTTACTTACACACACACATATCAGACTCTCTCATAGTCTTGTCCCCTGAGCTTCAGATGGCTTACCAGGTCTTTAATCTGTCCTTTGAGTGACATCACCCTCTCCCTTCATACACTCCTCTCTGTCTAGCAGGGCAGAAGGTCGGTGGGAGGGAGGGAGCGCGGGAGGTGCTGGCAACTGGTTTAGCGAAGGTGAATTAGCCTCAGCAGTGAAGACTTAGTAGGCATAAACAGGATCACACGGACACACTCCATCAGGGCCATGGCAGCGGGCACAGCGGAGGGGGACGCACACATGGAGGAGCTGCTGGACCAGGGTCTGGGGATGGAGGAGACGGGACACGACCTGCTGAGGAGGCCCTCGCTGAAGGAGAGCTACCATAGTGACTCCCTGCTGGCACCCGACACGGACTTCATGACAGGTAGAGAGCTGAGCCGCTGTGGATGCTTAAGTGAAAAATTAACAACTTTGTGATTTCTGCCTGTTCAATGGAGGTAAATGCAATTTTGTTAGTGGTGCTCAAAAAGGTGCATCTTTATGTTCACATTTCCTGCTCTTTAATTCCTGTTGGTTAACCTTATAAATACAGTGAGTAAAAAGCCTAAGTTCTTCCTGTTCTTTTCTTCGTTGACATTGGCTCTATAGTTATCACTTAACCTGTATAAAACTTTATTTAAACAACCAAGTTTACCTCAAACACTTACCCTGCATTCCTGTCCGGCCTATCACGTGCCCCACAGTCAAACAGTGGGTGTGAGCCTCAGCTGAGGAGGTTTAGGGAAATGCCCTGTCCCCTCAGGGATGTGAGTATCAGTGGACTAATGTGCGAAGAATTGCCTGTGCACACGTGGCCTGTATGTGTCAGCATGCAGGCGGCCGATATGAGCAGACAGATGCTGTTCTTTCATTCAAGAAACACCATCTGCGAGCAGAGATTAAATACTCCGCTGCTGCTCTGTTCCTTAATGTGTTTTCATTTTGCTAAGATGCATAACAGGCATATGCATTTTGAAACTGTTAGCGCCGTCAAAGCCACGTGTGTGTGTGTGTGTGTGTGTGTGAGTCAGAGGAAAAGAGATAGACTTGTCGTGTTATGTGTGTTTACATTTGCATAAGAAGGCGTCCGGGGAGCCTGCCTGTTCTTTGTATAGCTGAGTTAGTGCAGAGATTGAGCTTTGGGCTGCTAATTCCCTTTTACAGCACTGGGATTATGTGCTATTCTAATCCCAATCCCATATGGGGTGTGTGGAGGTGGCACGAGGGTGGTGTCACGGCCAGGACAAGAGGAGAAACAGAAAATCACAGGCCTACACCGAGTTACAACTCTACACGAGAGACAGATTACTGCTGGCCGCATGCTTGAATGATTATACTGAAAGTCCTCGCCCACAGCAGATCAGCTCTGTCAGGAGGAAAATCTTATATCTTAAATGATTTTTATCCCCCCAAGAACTGAGGGAAGAAAATCTTTTCATGTTATCCAATTTTTAAACAATGGATACAAGCATTTTAGAGGATTTTGAGGCTTCATGGACACTAAACTGTGGACTAAACCCCTGCATCACTGTCAGATAAACTCAGCTACCATGTCAGTTAGTATTTAAAGGTAGATATAACAGTGGATATTAAAGTATTCTATTAACGTGAATTAACTAGGTTTGTTTTACTAAACGTTTGCTCATGGAGCGGTAAAGCTGTAGGCCTAACTTTAAAATACTAGTTTTAAGTTATTAAGACCATTATACTATTAACAAAATGCTATAACATTAAGAGCACTTAATTGTTCTTGACAGTCTGCCCATTTTTATTAGCTAACTATTTCACAGTTATTTATAACATAACTAATATAGACTATAAACTTTGTATTCATAACTTTTAGCTAGCCTATCTATTTTAAGAGGTTTACAGTAGGCCAACTTTTGGTCAGCTACTTTTAGCAAACCATTTCAACCGTTTAGCTAGCTCTTTTAGCCTACTCTGCACTAACTATTTCAACTAGTCATTCATTACTTTTAGCAAGACTATCTTTCTAACAGGTTATCAGTCTTTTTTTAGCTACTATCTGTTTACAACTTATCCACTAGCCTACTTTCCGGGCAACTATTTTAACCATTTAGCTAGGCCTATTAGGCCACTGTTAGCAAACTATTTCAACTGTTTAGGTGATCAAATCTTTCTAAACTTTCAACTAGTCATTCAATAGTTTAGCTCGCCTATGTTTTTAAACATTTTGTCATTAGGTATGCTTTTAGCTTTTTTAATCGTTTATCTACTAGCCTACTTTTAGCTATTTTGACAGTTTAGCTATTAGCCTATTAGCCTACACTTAGCTAACTCTTTCAAAAATGTATTCCATACTTTTAGCTAGTCTGTCTGCTTTTAACAGGTTGTCAGTAGGTAGATAATTTAGCCTGGCCCATTAGCCTACTTGTAGCTACCTGTTTTTCTAATAGGCGAGAGTCATAACAATTTTTAACAATTTTCACTTTTTACTCTTTTACTCAGAGATTTCTGTTAACCCACAAATGTTACATTTTCAGATAAACACGTACTCCTATCATAAACCACTGAAGTTTTTAAAAGAGATACAAGCTGTGAGGAATTAAACTGAGCTGTCTGATGGTATAATTAAAGAGCATGTGAGTATATTGTAACAGCTTCAGCTAGGCTAAAATCATAGCTGTAAAACATTTCTTATAACAATATCTTTTTTTACTTTGATTTCATAACAAGGATGTGATCAGATAGACCTTATGTACAAAACACAAAGATGTTATATAACTTTAAAGATGCTCAAGTTGGCCTTTTAATGTCCTTCCTTTTGGCAAAGTGAGTACGCCTGCATCTTTAGTAAATCAATGTTAGTTGAAAATATACGATCCAACAGTAATGTGATTATATGTGAATGACATTTGACTGAAAAGGGGGAAGTTAATCAAGCCGCACTCACAGATCTAGTCAGAGATGTAAAATGTGTCACAAATGAGCCGCTGGTCCTGCCCATGTTTTGACGTTCCTTACAGACCAGATCTAGCCTGCATGATATGAAAACTATGCTGACTGATAAACACTTGCATGCAGTCAACCATGTGAGTTTGAGCTCTGCAATGTACCATCACAGCTTTATATTGGAAACAGGCTATACCTCTGGATCCTAATTTTTACCAACCTGTTGATATGTCTCAGTTTAGTACGAGACTACATCCGCGGATGTGATGAGGCCGAGACAGCATTTACATGGCAAGAGAACACAACCTTGTTTGAACTGTAACACGTTACATTGAAGACGACTTTAAGCTAACAGTTTTAGCTTTGCTTGCTGACTACTTTTGACGCGCTCTCACTATCACAACATGTGGTGCTCAGGTTTGATTTAACTATGTAAGGGAGTATGTTGTTTTTTATCTGATCATACAAGCCATTCCACAAACTCCAAGCGAGGACCTCCTCAAATTAGGTGACTTAGTTGAAGTAAAAAAAAAGTAGATACACGGCACGTGATGCTTTATTACATAACTGGATTTCATAGCAGATTTTGTGTTTGAGGCCTTGGTGGTTATTTTCCCGCTACAGTCGATTGACTATTCCTCAGAGTGACCTTCACTGTGACCTCTGTTACTCTGTGGATGTCCACCATATTTACTGCAGCACTACACAATAACAACAACAGGCCACATTTCAGGTTTATTTCTACTGTATCTTCATCTCTGGTAGTGACATGGGGCTTATGTGTGTGGGCGGGGTCAGAGAGGCTCAGTCTGAGGGATTATCATTGTACTCTGCACAGCCACACACACACACACACACACACACACACACACACACGTGCAAAGACAATTTAGGCTGAATTGGACGACTACTGAGATTTTTCAGCATTATCAACCCCACCCCCACCTTTATACCAGCACACACCCGGAGCAAAGAGACTTAAAGCTGTGTTGTACAAATCACCGCGTCCCAGAGTGAGTCAAGAGACCACCAAGGATACATGGGAGGATCAAAACATCATTAACCTCACCTCGGGCCTCAGATACTGTAACACTGGTTGGATGCTGTAAGCTGCAGAGGACATAACACCAGAAAAGGCTGCTCCCGGAGTGTGTGTGTGACCTAAGTGGAGCGAAGGAGATGAGATCTTAGTGGACACCAGCCAGTGGATCAAAATCAGATGGAGGGAGAGCCGGCCTGTCTGAGCGGAGCCAGAGGAGGGAAGAGAGGCGAGAGGGTGTGCTCGCGAGAGGAGAGGAAGAGGAGGAAGACGTCTGCTGTGGTGGAGGAGGGTCAAACTGGAGGACAGCAGAGGCACCCTGACTCCTCATCAGGGTCCAGCGTCTCCCACGGTATCCACCTCTGAATTATTGAAGTCACAGCAAGTTGATTGAAAAAGAAATTACAGCGTGTTCGTGCCAGTTCAAAGTGTTTTGGCTGTGTGCTCACCTCCCTTTGTTTACATGTGTCCGTGTGATGACAGTGTGTGTGATCTGATGCGTCCAGCTGTGCGGTGACCTCATTAGCTTGATTTCTGCTGTACAGGCACAAACAGGCCGTGTCACAGAGCTTATTCCTTTCTGTCATGAGATTTATATTTTTTTGGCATATTACATGAGACTTAAAAATCGCTTTCATAGAGTAAATAAAGTAATGAGTTGGCTAAAATCATTAGATAAAATTTGAATGTGGAAGTGTTTTTTGCTTCTTACAGTAGGGGAGACTGGGGACAGTTGGGACGGTTGCAACACTTTGCATATCTCTCAGTTACTCAAAGACTACGTGGACTAGACCAACCAAATTTATATATGTTGAACGAACATCAGTCTGCTTCTAACCTAAAAAAATTAAAGATAATACCGTATCCTTAAGAGTATATATTAGAATCAAAGTCTGATGTTACAGCTGACCCAAAACCTGCAAAACTGGTCAGATTGTGATAGGCCTCGTATTCTAAAAATAGAAATTTTTTGCTATATTATAGTATGATTTATGAATATGTTATTGTTTTGTTTATTTATTTGGTAGTATTCAACAAGTTAAAACTTTTGAGTTTAGCATGTATATGCCTCGAACAAAGGCCTCCATACCGTCAGTGTACAGTAGGCCTTTCAATCATTCTTTATTACACGGTTGTGTTAAATATTTGATTCTGATTGGTCAGTTATGGCATTCCGAGGTCTGTTATATCTAGATAACAAACTGTTGCTATGAAGAACAGACCGTTGCTAGGGATGTGGCTCTAATCACCGGAGGACTAACTGTAACCGTACCAATCCGCCGAAAGAAGTCCGGTAAATTTGATGTCGGCCTGTTTACAGAGGGAGAAAAAAAGAAACATTAAACAGAGCACAGTACGCTCCTGTACAGTCCTGCTCACCATGTCGGGGTTCCATTCCGCGATGACAACCTGCTCACTGTACGTTATCCCTTACATATTTCAGTGTGAGGCGGGATGAATACCACAATTTGATATTCTATTAAAATGTGTTAATTCACAAAATATATGATTGGCATAAGTTGCATCCCATCAGTTTCCATAAAACATCCTGTGCAAGCGAGACACACTGACTTTGACGCATGCTAACCGTGTCAATGAGACGTCAACAAAGGATTCTGATTCATTGAAACAAAGGATTAAGAAAAGTACGTTAAAGAAATGTTGTTTTTATGCCTCCAAAGGAAGTTTTTTTTTCAATAAATGCAGCAATAATTGAATGTGTTTTCTCTCTTCCTCTTTTGGCGAAAAGGTCGAACTGAGCATGTGTGCGAGCCATGTCTCTAGCATGATTCTGATTGGTGGAAAATATGTGTTGCAACCCGTCTCCCCTACAGGTTTTTCAGCGAGTGGGTGGTTGAATACAGCTTTCTTACTTCGTGACTGGATTGTTTTTGTCACACGTTTACTCAATATTTTCTCTCACCAAACAGGCGTATGGTTTCAGGATGAGTTAGCTGCACATTCATTTCAGCCTTGTCGTGTGTGTTTGGTTATGTACTCTATGTCATTGTTACCATCAGTTGGTTTACAAGGTCTTCCTGATTGTTGCTATGTGATAATCTTCATATTTAGACATTAAATATAGTGAACAAAATGTACAGAAATGGTTTGGAGGCAAGCAAATGTTCACTGGATGAATAAGCATGTTTCAGGTTATGTAATGGCATTGAAAAGCATAACAGACACATAATCCGTGTCCTGGCATAAATTTGAATCACGCAATCCTTCTGTCTGTCTATCTGTCTATCCATCCATCCATCCATCTGTCTATCTATCAATCTATCTATCTATCTATCATTTATACACTTCTATACGTCTTCTCTCCTCCCTTCAGATGACCGCAGCTCAGCAGCGAGCGGTCTGGACGTGGCCGACCGGCTGACCTACCTGGAGCAGAGGATGCAGATGCAGGAGGATGAGATCCAGCTGCTGAAACTCGCTCTGTCCGACGTCTTGAAGAGACTCAACATCTCAGAGGAGCATCAAGCTGCCGCTGCTGCTGCCGCAGGAGGTAGGCGGACATCAGGCGCTAAAGGTGAGCAAATTATTACCATGTGTCAGTCGGAGGATTTAAGGTTTATGTACAACAGCTGTCATCATGTAGACCTGTACTGTATATTTCTTTAAGGTGTTTCTCCACCACTTTGACTCATAAGTCCTCAGCACTTACGGATTATTAAAAATAGACTGACATTGTGTAAAACCAAAATGTTTCGATGTTTTGTCAGATCAAAAGTGGACTCCATTTTTTTACACCCTCTGTACCAGTGTTTTTCTGATGCTAACTGACTGCTAATGTTTGTCAAGGGAATACTCCTTAAAGGCTCAATTTACGAGTCCAAGGTTTCATATTTTACTCTCTAAAGCAAAAGAGCACTTCGACGTCCATGAAATGTGAGAAAAGAACACAGTAAAATACAGGAAAAAAACGGAAAACGTGCTCAGTACGGCACGGCACAAAGAACATGCCAATGAGTAAAACTATTGTTTTGTTGGACAGAAAACACAGTCTGACTATATGCAGTATACTACAGCAAAAAGTAAAGTTACAGTGTGATGATAAACCTTTTGTTTGGCCACACCTGGCATTCAATTCATTAACCTACCTGGCAGACATTACTGACTCTCCATGTCAATGCACATCAATGCTTCTCTGCAGACTCGGACAGTTCAGCGGATTATTCTGCACGTGACGACTCACACACTGAACGCTTTCTAACTGATCTTGGAAAGTAAAACTGGTCAGTTGAATCTATTTTGATCAGAGAGACACATACAAACAATAATTCTGCCCTTTTTTAGACGATTGTGTTCGTCATTTATCCGAATGTGACAAATCACTTGCAAAGAATCAGAAACACTCTCTCTGTCGTGAGCAACATGCGTGGTGACGACTACAGCTGTCGATGAGAGCTGAGCCAAAGCAACTGAGGGAAACTGTAACAGGAAGTACCATTTTATATGTAACAATTATAATTTTATGATGGCAATATGCACGATGCAATTGCATTAATAATAAATGTTGCTGAATGTTAAGTGAACATCTTTCATATAGTTTTCCCCAAAGATATTCAGTAGACGATAAGACGAAGAAACGTGTCAAATACTCGAGAGATGCTTGAAAAGTGCCGGAAAAGATGAATAATTTATTCAAATATTAAGCTTCTGGTTTGTTAGTCATATATATTAAGAAGTTTATACTGTACTTTAACTTAGAGTTTATATAAAAAATGAGGACCTGATGTATCACACTCACCTTGTTGTGTGTGTCCCTGCAGCCAGGCCCGTGTCCCTGGCTCTGCCCTCCAGAGCACCCATGGTGACCTCCAGCTCTGCCGGCGTGAAGAAGAGCTCCACGCTGCCCTCCAGCTCCGCAGCCAGGAACTACAGCCCCACACCGCCCCGCAGGTAACACACAGGAGGAGATCAATTCAGTACAATTTTAATACTCACAATATGTTTCGCTCTGATTTGAATGTTTTTTTCTGGTTGAACACTAACGCGAAAGGGTCAAGGTTATCATGAAACACACTCAGGGAGATTAAAAAAGTACTCCACACAGTTCACGAAAAATGGTCCTTAAAAGCAGCTTCAGCTCTCATTATAATGTGTAAAAGCAGCGAGCGGCAGACACCCTCCATTATCCAAGAAACTCTGCACATGGATGCTCAATAATTACCCGTACACTCGGCTTTATTTCAGCGCAATAAAGCAGGAAACCTCTCCGCACGTCTTCCTCTCAATTACCTTCGAATGATACTGCCATTAAAAACATTAGTCAGAGAGCAGCAGGGTTGTTTTCCTCTCTGGTGCATTCATGTGCTATAACCGAGCTTTACTGATATACAGAGAGCTGAATCTCCATCACCATCATCGTTAGCGGCGGTGATTTATTTCCCTGCACTCTCGTCTCACCTCTCCTCTGCTTGTAACAACACGCAGGCCTCTTTAGTGGCTCCATCTCCACCTTCAAATTCTTCCTGGGCAAAATGTCAGGCTGAGCTTTAAGGCAGTGTGTTTAAATTGATGCATAAGACTATTCGCATTTAGACCTGTAAAAATATGAACTGCACCCTGAGAGCTTCAGAGATCACAGCGGTTATGGACGCATTCTATTGGGACTAATACTGTAATGGTGATGCAATTACTTAGAAAAAGAGTTAAAGCTAATAAAATACCACAGAATTTACAGCTCACACTTACAGAGAAATGTTTTTTCAAAATAAAATATTCAAATGGTGTCAATCTGATGATTTATCAACCAGGAGAGACATCGTTATGAGTAAACAATTATTTATTTTACAAGTTTACAAAAGAACAAAAATGTGCAACGTTTTTGCCGATTAGACTCCTTCATGACGTCTTCATGTATTCAATGACTATATTGACCTTGTTGATGCTGCTGCTGCTGATTATATATACATATATATTAGAGATAGACCGATATGGTTTTATCAGGGCCGGTACCGATACCGATTATTAGTAGTCAAGGAGGCCGATAACCAATATTTGGAGCCGATATTCTTTATCAGTAAAAGTGAAAATATTGGCGTCAAAATTTTGAATAATACAAACTCCAACACTTAACTTTGTTTAAATGCCTTTAAGCATATGTTTATTAAACAAACAAAAAGCGCAGGGAGTTCCCAGGGTCAGCAGCATCTCTTATAAAGTTAACTGAAAATTTAAATAAATAAATAACTTCCTGAAGTTTTATAAAGTAAATAAAACAAAGTTAAATAAAATTTGCAGAGAAATGAGAAGAAGAAGCCATTGCCGATATGCGTCAAAATGCCGAATAATCGGTCTCTCCCTAATATATATACTGTATATAAAACGTCCTGTGCACTGCCTGTCGGCACCAGTGTCTGATCGCACTTGAAGCTGTTTGTTGCCACTAACTGACTTCGTTCCCTCCTGTCCTGATCGTTTCTGGTGTTGTATTAACTCTCAGACGTACGTCGCTTTGGACTAAAGCGTCTGCTGAATGAAACTGTAACACTGTAACAAGAGGTGTAGTGAGGCCGAGAGCAGGATAGGATACCTGCCGATGGAGTCTAGACACTTGTGGTGGTGGTGGTGAAGGAAAGAAGGAAGGATGCAGGGTGTGATGAGGAGTGAACCTGGACACTTGAAGAATTGGATTAGAGGTGACTCAGGTGAAGAAGGGGGGTCGCAACAATCCTCACTGAAACAGCAAACTGACTGCAGCAGAGAGAGCAGACTTGGAGTTTGACTGTAGCAGCGTGATTGGCTGATTAAAGGTGGTGGCAAAATGATCAGCTGATCAGAGAAGCAGGAAGAGGCAGAGAGTGATGTGAATGATGAATTAATGAGTGGATGATATGAAACTAGCTTCATTAAAATGTCCAAATTGAGAATTACAATGAGATTTTATTATATTTAAATCATTTGCAAGATTCTAAATCTTGCTACCTTTTCTTTGCATCCAAAGTGATGCACCTATAACAGCGGCTGCAGGCCGAGGCGCCACAGCAACATTTCAGTCAGTCAACTCACGTTTGTGATAGTGTGAAATGTTTATTGCAGCAGAACAGAGCTTGTGTTTGGCGTCTAGGCCACAACCTCATCACTCCTCGCAGATTTATTTTACACGCCGAAACTTGAGGAGTGATGAGATGATATCTTAAACCCCGCCTGCAGGTGGATGCTGGGTGCTGAAAGTATGAGTGCAGTACTGGTGCAAGGCAGCGTTGGCAATGACAGAGCAGAGGGAGAGCAGTTTACAGCTTAAGTAGTGTGACTGTGAAGAGTGACGTACTGTATGTGAAGTGTGAAATCAGTGCAGCTCGAGTTGCCTGCCTGAACTGCCTCGCAGGCGTCGCCCCATGTTGAAGCAGCTTTATCTTTGTGCCTGAAATGTTGACTAAAAGGGTTTCACGTCACTGACGCTGTAATCACAGTGACACGAAGGATCGGACACCAGTTTATGCGTGAGATGGATGCATTCTTAAAAGTATGAGCTTTGACCTTCCGGTTATTTGTCTGTCTCTCAGTGGTGTGAAGAGCCCACCAGGAAGTGTGAAGGACAGTCCCTGTAAGGCGACCAGATCCCGACCGACATCAGCAGCCTCCACCTGCAGGAAGCCTCAGGAAGGGTGAGAAGCCTCCAGACACAAGACACTTCATCATTATTGTATTTCTTCATATGACAGGATGTTTATATTCACACTGCACCTCTTGCAAACCAGTGCATGTACCCATTTCAGTTGATTTTGGGGTGACGTAGTTATTCCTGGCCTAAGAAGTCAGAATAAAATGAAGGTTATTTCCAACCCGACATCCTGTTTTATATGAAAACCTCTCAAACCACAGGGCAGCTCTTTAACTGTTTAGTGAAACTGAAACTGACAGCGCTAACGCTGTGAAACTAAATCTCTGGTTAGAGCTGCTGACTCTCTCATTTTCTGTCTCTCTGTATGACTGTTTCTCTCTCCTTGCCGTGTCCTCTTGTGTCTCTTCCTCTCTCACTGTAGCAGCAGCAGCAGCAGCAAGTCAAAGGAGGCAGCAGTTAGTGTCGGTAAGTGATCTCTCTTTTTTTCTGAGACTGTTTCTGGCAGCGTTCGGCCTCAAAGCAGGAATGTGAAACAGCTGCTGACTAAGCCTCCATTTAACAAAACATAATGATTTAGCAAAAGACTGACCTGACAGTGTTTGTTACATGACCTGTAAATGACTGGGAGCTCTGCGTTTGTGTGTTTGGTGCAGGGTCGAGGCGTGTGACACACTGCAAAGGTAGGATTCATCCCAAACTATGTATCTGATAGACTTTCCTGGATTATGTATGGGGTGCTGTTTGTGCCAAAATTATGTCTAATACGCTCTGTATATATAAAGTGCTCACCGAACAAAAACAATGTAACTTTAATCCTTACAAACATCATCCTTTGTCCTTTGATCGTTTTCATTTGTCGTCTTCATGTTTCTACATCGGGCCAATCAACAACCAGGAAGCTTTCTTTGTTTAAAACCTGGTTTGAATTCAGACAGATTACACATCAGCTTACATAATCACACAGTTCGACGTCACAGGATGACTTTAATACTAACACACCAGGACGACGAAAAAGAATCAAATGACAGGGAGAGCAACAAGCTGTAGACTGTGACAGCAATATGACGGTGCTGTTTGGTTCAATGTGAAAGTACAAAGGTCATTGAGTGCTTAATCTCTGTTTACATATTCTACATTAAAATGTGTAATCTGTAGGCGCGTGACCGGACTCTAGTATGTCAAGTGTTCTGTGTCCGTTTGAACTACGCTTGTAGTCCGAGAAGTATTGACCAATCACGTATCAGCAGGCTGCGGCGTACGCAGGAAAAACACTCCGTGAGGAGAGCAAAAGCAGGCGGAACCTAATGTAGTCCCATCAACATCATCTGACGACGATTTAGCTTCTTGTTAATCTCTATAAACAGACGTCTGCATGCTAACAGCTAACGATCAGCTCTAAATCTAAAATTCAACTTGAGATAAACTCCCATGACGATGTGTCACGAAATCTGTTCAGCGTTTACATTTCCCGACTTCCTTGAATGCATTAAAAATTATCGATCAGACCTCCGTTCAACAAACGAGCATTTTAAAGTAGTTTTCTTCTCCTCCTGAGGAAAGACCTGACAAAGCTTCATTTTGACTTTTTACTAATCTGCATCATGATGTTGAAATGTCAGCAAACTTAAGCCCCGTTAATTAAAGTCAATAACAAGAATTTCTTTTTCTTTTACGTCTATATACCGCTGAAGTAAGCCAGAGTGCAGCCTCTGTGTAATTTACTTTTTACAGGGAAACTGAGACTCACCACAAACAGATGAGCAGGCTCTCCGGGGGCAGATTTAATGAACCAAGACATGACACTGGAGGGTAGACATTGCCTGGAAGTCCGTATCGATAAACTCTGGCTTAACTGATGCATGAAATGTTTGCCTTTGCTTGACATACTGTAGTTTTGACATAAATGGCACCCCATAATGATGAAGTCTTGTGGCATTCAGTATCTCAGGAAATTCTGAAAACTGAGAGTATTGTGTTTGAGCTGTTATTTTATACCCACCCTTCATTTTCTTCACATCTCACCATGACTTGTGTGCCGCCCCCTCGCCCCTTTGCACCCCTTCTCTCTTCCTCCCTCCTCCATCTCGTCTTTAAACATCCACACTGTCTGACCGTCCGCTCACCCTCCTCACCTCACTTCACCACTTCACTTAGTGACTATGCAGATCTATCTGAGCCCCCTAACAAGAAAGACTGGGTCTTCTGAGGCCGCCAAATCCACAGCCTCTGTGCCAGCCAACGGCGGGCCCACAGCGCCGCCTAAAAACCCTCAGACAAAGGGAGGCAGCAAGTCGGAGGCGAGGAAAACGACCCCATCTTTCACCTTAAACCTGCAGAAAACCACCACCAGCCAGAACACGGTGCAGGAAACATCCAGCTACAAGAGCCCTCTGAAATCACCCAGCCAGTACTTTCAGATCTGTTACTAAACCCAAACTCAGTCTGCAACGCCGCAATCGACCTCTTAAACAAGAAAGACTTTTTCCAAATGCTAAGGTGCAGGAATGACTTGATTTTCCTCTGTTGGTCTTCTTTGTTGCTTTTGGTTCTGTGCAACTTGAGCAGCTTCTTAAAATGTTCCCATTTACAAGTTTCAGTTATCCTTAATACAATGTTTAACACCATGATTATTTATTCCAAGCATAGTATGAAAGCTTTAAAGCATTTTTAGCTCCTCAGAATCCACAGTGTAGTCATAGATCTGATTTTTTCTGTGTTTTTTTGTTCCCTCCGTCACTCTGTGTGTGAAGTTTAGAGTCTGTGAGACGGGGACGTGTTTGTAAGAAAGTGAGGTTGTGCGTCTGTAGACGTCTTTGAGCAGAGACTGTGTGATGGAAGAGGGAACCTGTGTTTGATGTCAGCGTGTGCGTCTCATGTCTGTGTGCTGTGATGTTTCTAGTCTTGTAGTTTGAGCTTAAATAATAAACAGTGTGTACCAATCCAGTCAAAAAGACTCATTGTAGTTCAGGACGAACAATAAATAACTTTAATCAAAAACGTGTGTTTGTTTTTTCTTATGTCATCTGCCTGTGTGTGTGTGCAGAGTGAAAATCATGTGTAACAGTAGAGCTGTCTCTGGTGCAACATTTACACTACATAAGATGGACTTGTAAGGACCTAATTCACTGCAATAAAGCGTGAGACTGTGTTAAGATGCATCAACCGACTTATGGTATCATATGTCCCTTTACAGCTGCTTGCATTGTTCCAATTATCATCCCTTTTAAGTAAAAACATAAATCCTGACAATGTAGAAACGCTTTTAACCCTGTTTGTAACTATAATAATAAAGGTATCTTTCACCCTTACCTTCATAAACGTGTTGAAGGCATGATAAAGTGAGTAGACTCCACTATCCTCAGCCACAGCGCCCTCTTGTGGAGATAAATACCAACGACACAGGCCGTCGTCCTTTATGGCGGTTTAAAAGTTGCACAAAAACTAAAATAAAAATAAAAATACTACTCAACAATGCTAGACTTTTTTATGAGCCAATATATGGCCGCTTTGACCTAAGAGTGGATCCGAAACGCTCTCCCACTGACAGAACCACAGAAGAAGCGCTTGTGCTGTTTGTGGGATTTAGGAGGACCTCTGCTGGCGAGAAGGCAAAACTGCAACAGGTTCACATGTAGCATACGGTTAAATTATCTTAGATCATATTTAAGAGCTTTCTTTATGATTGAAAAAAAGCTCCATACATTTAACAAAATTGTAATATATTAAATCTCCTGTTGACTGTGTTTTTCTTGTGTCACATTAAAACAAAACTTGCAACTTTATGTGGAAGAAAAACACACTCTGAATATGATGTAATACTCAGGGAGAAGTCTGCAGGATATTAAGTGAAACTTTTTAGTTTACTTTAATGTGATGAGGTTTATTTTCTATAACATAATACAAGTACAAATGGAAACAAATACCTTAGATTACTTCCTGAATGACCACACACTTCTTAGTCAAATAGAAAGGACAGACAGATGTGCTGCAAAGTGGAGTCAGACTTAAAGGTGTTATTGCAAATACACGCAGCTCTAACTACGTCTTTACAAAAGTATTGATGGTCAATAAGTCCTGAAAACGTCTGACTTGCCTGCCTGTCCTGTAGCAGCCCGCACAGCCTGAGCTCAGGTCCTGAGTGGAGCTTTAACAGAGCTGTCTGTCCTCATGAAACAGCTGCTGCTGCTGCTGCAGACACAGACAGATGTTAGCGGGTCGATTGCTGCTGACAGGTGTGTTCCACTTACACTCTTTTATAAACAGTATTACAATCTGTCTGTTTCTACATGAAACACTCTGTAATATACATCAGTTGTACAAAGACTTAGTGATCAGTAAGAGTTTGAAAAAATCCCAGAAGAAATTAAATTTTTTTGATTTTATGAAATATTATTGCTACTGATTGTATTTGTGTTGGATTGAAGTGCAGCCTGCAATTTATAAGGAAGTAAAAATCGAATTAATTTTAGGAAATAACACAGAAACATAATATAATATTAGAACAGTATTTCTGGGGGTCTGCAGGGTCTTAAAGGATCCTAGTATTTGTTGTAATCCTGGTATTTTTGATCCGGTCACATTCCTATGAGACTGTAAATTGTTTTGCTGTGGAATGAAACCATTGAATTTTTGTAATTACTCTTGTATTTAATTTTCTTTGGATACAAATAAAGATAAATTGTTTTATTTTGAAAGAACTTGTTCTTAAAGTGGACGGTGTGCATTTGATTTCTACTCCTGCCTGCAAGGCAGCTGCGTCGCCTGGCCGAGGGCGCTACTGTGCAGCAAACAACCACCAAGACCTGAATATTTCAGCAGCCTGCTCCCTCTCTCTCCCGCTCTCTCTCTCTCTCTCTCTCTCTCTCCCTCTCTCCCTCTCTCTCTCTCTCCGTACAGCCTCCCAGTGGTTGAAGCCAAGGGAGGAAAAGATGGCACCTCATGCGCCGCTGTCAGCCACTCCGCCCGGCTCCTCGTCCTGCGGACAGCGGCGTGCTGCCCTCTGAGATGGCCTCGACCGAACCAGCAGCCTCCTGACGAGACACCGAAGAGCATCTTTTTTATTTTTAAAAGCCAGACCTGAAAACTGTGGACATCTTTGTAGCATTTTCCACACCCTGTCGCCTTTCAGACCTCAACATCTGCACATCAGCCGGCTGCATCGCTGTTTGTATTCAGACCTCCGGAGCTGCTGCTGCTGGATCATTTTTACCAGAACTGAACTCAAGGACGAAGCTCTGAGCGGACAGAAAACACTCTTCATCTCCTTCAGGCGGGCAGCAGAGGAAGATGAGGTAAGCAGAAGCATGCGTGTCTCTCTTGCAGCACACTGCTGTGATTCCTCTGCGCAGTATTCCGGGATATTACAGGAAAGAGCGAGATAAGCCCAGACATCCTATTACCGGGTATTATGTTGGTTTTATCAGCGCAGTTTCATTCACAGGCCTGTGATGAGCATGTCACCACAGCACAAAGGTGTACCACAGGAGCACGCGCTGCTATTGACCGACAGGTCACCTGTTGGCCGACAGAAATGACCCTTTAAGAGGAGCGGCTGGTCTGAGAGCAGCTCATAAAGATGTCCACAGTCACACATGAACGCAGTGACAGGGCTTTGATAGTCTAGCTAACATCTCTGACTCCTGCTCGCGCTCTGTGATGAGTCACGTGGAGGTTGTCTGCAGAGAAATAAAAAGATTTGTTGTCATGGAAACCAGACAACACGTGCAGATTTGTTATAATGACACTTAATTGCGACACACATGTGATCACTGGATTCAAAAGCGATCTCATGTGTTTCATCTGTGTAATCACACCTACGTGTGAGCGCGCTTAGATGGAGCCCTCATGCGCATGCACGCGCACACACCTTCCAACCTGAGAGCCAATCAGCTGCGGGTATCCACTCCAGCATCCAGACACAGCTGTCTCAGGGATGCTAGCACTGGTTTTACTGGCTAACTGAAGGAGCCAATCAGGTGAGGTGTTGCTGGCAGCACTCACCAGGGCAGCCAATCAGCTGCGAGCCTGCTGCTACACAGACGTGGGTGGGGCAGCAGAGCTTGGCACAGGTTCAGCATGAACAGGAGGAACCTTTGGCTGACTGTAATTGTTGTTGGCATCAAAATCTGTGAGTGTGTGTGAATGTTTGTGTGTGTTTGTCCCAAGGTCAGAGGGGGATTTTACTCTAGGTCAGTGTCTCGTTTTACAAGCTGCCCCTGAACATATCACTGCTGCTGCTGTCTCTACTAGCATCTCTGCTTTGTCTGATACTGATCATGCCAAACACACTCTTACATTGCTCGAAGGAATAATGATTTCTGTTCTGTCTGCTCTGTTGTTGTCTGCATCTCTGCACTAAGTGAAGGCTCTCTCTCAATGTGTTTTCTGAGGAATCACATGAATAATTGATGATGATGACATACTTATCATACACCATATAGTGTCTACTATATACAAATTACAGTAGTAGTAGTTTTCTTCCCATCTAGTTGGCCTATAGGAGCAATCATGTCTCACTAACACAGAAGAATAAACCATACCACCATTTTGCAGTATCACTTTTAATTTAACAGCTATGAGTGGGTTTTCTTTATGCATTGCATTATGGGACAAAACATCACCAATAAACAAAGCTAATGTTTTCATAAGCGTGCAAGCACACAGACTTATTATGACTATACTTCAATTTGTCACTCGTGCTGCACTGTGTCAACAAACCCATAAATCACTGCCATTTAAAGAAGTGCACCTGCATGTGAGCGCATATTTGATGATAACTAACCCTGACAAGCTGCTGTAACATTTGTTTTTCAGCCACTTAAACAGGCTGTGATTTAGTGTGAGTGATTGTGTGCTGTGCAGAGCCGCTCTGTAGGTGGCAACAAAGACTGTGACTCAACACAACAAGCCGCCACTCCACACAGTTTGACGCACCACGCTCACACTAGTGCATGCGAGTGTGTCCCTGCTCGTCAGTGTGCGATCAGTCTGTTTGTTAAGCATTTTTTGATCTTCCTTGACATGTTTCTTTAAATGTGCAAGATGTAGCATGTGTTTTGGTGATGTGCGACAGTGTTTGTTTGCTCTGACAGCTGTTGTTGTTGGAGTGTGTTCCTTTGCAGTGAGCCAATGAGCATTGATCTCTGCAGTTCAAACATACATTACTCAAGGTCAGATAAGCAGCAGTATCAAGGCAAACTGCTGAAAATAGGCTGTTTGAAAGTGCGTTTAAAGGTCAAAGGTCACTGCTGGAGTGTGGATTTAATATCAGCACAAATAAAATACTATTAAATATAAACATCTAACACTTTTCCCCTTTTCAATAACCGACCGAGTCCGGAGCCTGAAGCCAACACAGCTCCTGTATCTGTTTCTCATTAGTCAGCATTAGACACATTAGTGTAATTATCTCCAGCTGCTGAGACGTCGGAGGTGCTGAACGTCTCAGGGGAAAAATTCCCGGGACAGTAAAGCCGGGGTTAGTGTTTGTAGTCTGGGGATTTGAGCTGAAGGACCGATGCCTGGTTTGACTGGCCTGAGTGTCTGACTCCTCTTCTGGAGGCTGATCATTTTACCGTTCCTGTTTCCTCCCTCACTCCCACTTATTGATTAACAGGCTTTGATTAGTAAAGGCAGCAGCCTGTTTTCCATGTTAATCTACTGGTTTGACACGACACCAGTAAACCTGGATTATAAATGATGAACTGGTGTGTGCAACATGTGGACTCTGCTGACTTCCTGACTGCTTACACTATAATGTTGATACTCATCATTTTGGTGATGAGGTTTATATATTTATTTGAACTACTTTGGGATGATTTACCTTTAAATGTTTTACTTTATGACCAAATACCTAACCAAATACAAAAATAATGACATTTTCTTGATCCTCAGCTGAACTCAGTGCTAATTATCAAAAGATGTTTCGATCCAGGAGCCACCTGGCTGGTGCGCTTGGCCGCGGTTTGCAGTTAACTGTAGTAGATGCTGTGTTTGAGCTGTAACAGAAATGCCTGCAGTCCCAATTGTGTGTCATTTATTGATCCATTGGTGCGTTCCAGAGAAAAAGGTCCATAAATAGTAGCAGAAAATGGTCCAGCAGCCATCGTGGTAGAGCAGTCAAAACCTGTATGCCCTTCCGGGATCACGCAGCTGACCTTTAAACACCCCGATTTGTCTCATACAGCTACTGTATACCTGTTAAACATTAGCTTGTATGCCTTGCCAGTGTTAGCTTTGCCTGTCAGCTAGTTATCAGGCACAACACTGCGAGGATGCTTTGCTGCGTTTTAACGATTTGTATCTGTCAGTGTGATATTTTGTGCTCTTTTAATTTAACACATCCTCAGATGAAGCCTTGTTAACTATATGATGAATGGGGTTTTCTGTAACTAACCTGCCCCACCCCTTTGGTGAACTTTGAAAGCAGCAGGATTGATGTGTGGTCCCGCCTGCGGCCCACGCTGGCCTCCCACCACCTCCATTTCTGCATGAGTGCATAAAACAAGTGAGCTCCATCGATCCGGCCTCATCGCTGCTGCCTGATGCGTATCGACAGGAGCAGTTGGTGGTCTGTGTGTGACCCATATGAATCGCAATATTAATAGTAACTGTGTGCTGAATTAATGCAGGACAAGGGCGAGCACATCGAGGTGAACTCAATTAAACCCTGATTGTTCATTCATAGTAACACGCATGCTAATGTGAGAACAGAGACGAGTGACAGGGAACGTGTGGCTTCTTAAAGGACTGTAGGTGTGTTGAAGTGTAAAGAGGCTGCAAACAGGAGGGAATAACTTCCATAATACTCCCACACAGTAAAACAATATTACGTGCACCTGCTGCCCGACCTGAAATAAATCAACATGTCTCGGTTTATTGTGCCGCCTGTAATGTTCTGCTGTCGCACAGAATCATGACTCTCAGCGGAGGTCAGGTTTCTCTCTCCGTGCAGCTGTGTGCTTTGAAGCTGCGCAGGTGTGCGCTCCGATTACATCGTCGTTACAAAGTTACAACCCTAAAGTTTTTTTTACTTCTTCTTTTACACATGTTGGACAATCTGATATATTTTCAACTGCAAACTATTAAAGATGCAGTCATGTTCCCACAACATATTTGACACTTCACTGCTTTTTAATCAGGTTTATGATCCTAGAAATATGATCTAACATCAGTTTGGCTTCTAAAGCTGCTATGATAAATATTCTTATACAAACAAAGAAACCATATGATTGTGATCTTATGTGAAAGAGGTCACTCATAATGAACCCACAGGTAGTTAATATCTGGTTGCCTTTAGCGCTTACGTAGCATTTTAGCGTCAAGAGGAAAATGAAATGACTTCCTGCTGTGGCTTGTCTTGTATATATTCATATCTTTTAGAGCCTTAGCTAGCAGATTGTACGCTGAAGCCTCTGCACATCTGTCATCACGCAGCCCGACACACACACACACACACACACACACACACACACACACACACACACTGTGATGCATCCAGTGTCAGGTGTGAGGTCACGAGTCCTGCCTCTGTTGTGAATCTGTATAACAACACAATGCATTCTGGGTGACAACAGTGTGGTTTATGAGTCATAATTATGCACTCTGAGGCGTCGCGAGGCAGAGCGCTGAAGCTGATCTGCACAGACGTGTGTGTGTGTGTGTGTAAGAGAGAGAGAGGTAATCAAATCTTTGTGAATGAGAGGGAAATCACTCCCCCCTCCTCTTCCCCCGCGCCCTCACCCTTCCCCCTCTCTGTTTCTCCTCTGCCAGCTCCCATTGGTGTGTGGCGTAATTAAAATGATGGGCTCATGTGAATCAGACAGTGTGTGCGCGCGCATGTGTGTGTGTTTGTTTGCAGCCGGAATACAATCCCCTGGCTGAGAGGATGAGCCTGTGTGAGTTAACTGAGACGACAGGAAACGTCAGAGATCCTGAAGCTCGCCTCTGTCACACCTCTCACCCTGATTTATCCTTATTCTTTAGCCGCCTCACCTCGCTTTGTATAGCGTGACTGCGTACAGGTGGATTGTGGGTGTTTATGGGGATGAAGGAGAAGGAGATTGGATTATATAGAACAACATGTGACTGGATAAAAACGTATAGCTGATGTGGATGTTTCTGTACAGCGACACACTTTGTGGAGAAGAAATGAAACAATGAGGTCAAAGTCGGCTTTAAATCGAGTCCATACACATCTATAATGTACTCTGTTGGAATTATAGTAACATACTGCATTTATCTGGTATAATTCCCTGTATTTTTTAAAATTGCAATAAATATTGCAGAACAAAAAGTTATTAGATACTTTTTTCCAATATCGTGCAGCCCCAGTGTGTCAGGAGTTATTCTAGTCTAGTTCTGGTTTTGATTTGTATTTCGGTTTTTCATTTATTGTTTCTTGTTTCACCTTGTCACTTTGTCTCTTGTCATGAGTTCTCATCGTTTAGTTTTGTATTTTGTTTATTCTGTGTTCTGGTCACAATTTAGTCTTGTTTAGTTAAGTATTTCACTTGTGTCTCTTTGGTTAGATCATTTCCTGTTTTACTTTGACACCTTGTCTCTTGTGATATCCACTTCCTGCCTTTGTGTGTTTCCCGCTTGTTTGATTGTGTGCCCTGCCCTGATTGTTTTCACCTGTCCCTTGATTATCTCACCTGTGTCTGATTAGCCTCACCTCCTAATTTTATTTAGTCTTTGTGCTCCCTTGTCAGTTCGTCGTCGTCTTTATCCTGAATCCTTGTCGGTCATCCTGTTTCCCGAACCTGTACCTGGACTTTCTTATGGCTCCCTACGTGTCTGTTGGATTTTTGGTTTTACCTTTCAGTTGGATATTTTTGTTGGATTTGTACCTGGACTGTTTCACAGTAAGCTTTTGTTTGTTGCCTTTTTGTCTTTTTGTTTAACTTTTAGCTTGGTTAGAGAAAGACAGGTGGATCAGACACAAGCCGCATATTGTTCAACTGGGATTCAGGATGTGACCAATGTAACCCTACTGTAAGATATAACTTATAAAGGTTACAGTTTGCAAATGAGTGTCCTGTAGAGTTCGTGTGAATTGAAACAAAGGTCAGAGAAACAGAAAGTAGAAAATGTAAGGAGAAAAGGAAACCACTGTTTTGTCTTGTGGTTTGGTTCTTCTCCAGCAGGAAAAATGCTGATTCCACAGAATCATGCAAATACTAAATACTACACTGAATCTGTTGTGGGTATGTGTGCGTCCTACATGTACGCGTGTGTTTCTGGGTGCATACTGTACATATAGAGACAGATTGAATTTATCGACATCACTCAGGAAAGTGTGTGACTTGTCTCCTCAGTGACAGCGTCTTCATGTGGTGTGTGTGAATCACAGGAAAGAGGCCTGACGTCTTGTGGAGTGTGCTGTCACTGCAGCGCTGATACTATCATGCACAGTTTTCAGCTCTCTTTCACAGAGGTGTCACATGACGGGGTTGCAAGAAGCTGTCATTAATGCACACTTCACACCGCTACTGAAGTGTTTGGAGCCGACTTCTGCTGAACTTCTCTCTCTCTCTTTTTGTCCCGCTCTGTTCGCAGTTACATTTGCAACTTTTCCTGTGTACAAACAAGTGAAATACCATGAATGCCTTCCAGAATAGACCCATGTGTACAATTAGTGTTGAGTAATGTTACTTTTAAAAGTAACTTGTTATGTTACTGCGTTACCGACTGAGAAAAGCAACGCATTAGATTACTTTTACATTACTAGAAATAAAAACCTATTTGCAACTTGTTACGCTTGACGGTTATATTGTCAGGAGAGCATGTAGCCTACTTTAGCTACGTCTACCTTTAAATGTATTGAGTTTATCGTCATTGTATAGCCTCGCTTACGGCCCATAATCTGTAACTCTGCAGCCTAATAATGACGGACGCAGTATAACCTTTACAGCCCCTTATTACTCTAACAATCTAACAGTGAACTGGGCAGAGGCATACAGTGTGAGGCACAGCTGTTTCCATGAAAACAATACAACACAGGCTCTTAGTCCCACCAGTGTAGCAGAGCTGTGTTTAGCTGCAGATGCTTCTTCAAATTTGAAGAAGTGCTCTTCACAGCTGAGGAGCACTTATCCTCCAGTCACAACTTACATTTCGTCATGTTGTTCTCGTCCTTTTCGCCCAAAGAATTAAAATAATGTGAATATTCCCACAAAGTAACTGCTGTCCGCTCTGCCATCTTGCTAGATAAATTAGCTAGCTACATATGCACACGACACAACTGGCATGGGGGTTTTGGCTTTGCTGTTAAACAACCAGCAGTCAGTGAACAGTCAGTAAATACCTCTGTACCTGTATTATCGCCCTAAATCATGTGTTTGTGTGGATGTTTTAGTCAGAGTTACAGAGATCATGGAGTCATTCATCCTCAGTGTGAACACAGTTACAAATGTGACCAACAGTAACAACAAATCTGATGTAACCTAAGCTTGAAACATTTTTTGCAGATAAGGTGATGTTCATCATGTGACAACATTTTCAATTGTCTCAATTGTTCTTATTGAATAGCCCCAATTAGCTAGCTAACAAACGGCCATCTGGTGTCACCTGTATTTACCTGGAAGACAGGCAACCAAATAACCATGTGTTATCTTGAAAAAATTATGGATTTCTTTGGGTTTCAAGATTTGTTGTTGGAAAAATTAGGAATAATTAGTCCACAACTTAACAACATATCAGGCTGTTTATTCAGACATCTAAAGTTCTCTCCAGGAAGTTGTTTTCCTGCGAATTTACGCAAGTTCAACCAATTGCCTCAACTTTTTCTTGACTTTGCAATTTTGGTAAATGTGTGCAACTTTTGCACAAACAGTTATCCTGTTTCCCAGCAGAAGTAATTTATGTCACCAAACTCACTTCTTCTTTGACTTCTATTGACTTCAGTGTCAATCAGTTTGTACACATTTGAAATCCTGACACTGAAATCAGCCGGATGTGATGTCAGAAGACAAACACCTCACTCAGCAAATGGCTTTATTGGAGCGTTTGTCCCAGTTGCTCAAAGTGGATGTGAACTTTTAAAGAAATCTGCTGCAAAATCAGATGTTTTTTATCCACAACAATCACAGAAAAAGCCTGCGAATTCTTGGAGGGACTGGTATATACTGACTCAGACTCGGACTACTTTACCTATCAGCATCTCTCAAATCATTTATGTGACTTCCTACTAAAGCTGAAACTAGAAACACTCTCAGCATTGCAGCCTGCCCTTACACAAATTTCCCACACAATTTGTTGTCCCTCTTCAGTTTCTTAACTGTAGCATCATTTTTCTCTCCATCTTTGTTTGCCTCACCTATATTCACCCTGAAATGCCATCTATCCTCCTTTCTCCGTCCTCTCCCCCCTACCGCACACACACCTACACACACACTTACTCTGTCGTGCTGTGTGTCAGACAGAAGGCCATCCCTCCTGCTGTATGCTAATAGGCACGTTGTTACAGTAGCACTTGGCTGCTCT
The DNA here is from genome assembly GCF_022749685.1 of Semicossyphus pulcher. Taxonomy (NCBI): domain Eukaryota; kingdom Metazoa; phylum Chordata; class Actinopteri; order Labriformes; family Labridae; genus Semicossyphus; species Semicossyphus pulcher. Next base: position 17,872,861 of record NW_027211615.1, on the reverse strand, counting down.
CTCTCTCTCTCAAACACACACAAGCACACACACACACACACACACACACACCATGCGCACACACACACACACACACTCAGTAGAACCGGAGGTGTGTAGCTCTGAGGATTAGACTACAATCTGCTGCCCGGGGTCTAACCTGAGAGATGGAGGGATGGGGGAGGGGTGTGTGCTGTAAGAGGAGGCTGGACGTCCTTTCACCTTCCTGATCTGCTCTTTTCTCTCTCCATCTCTCCCCCACGATCTTGCCCTCCCCCTGACTCTCTCTCTCTCTCCAAGCATCCCACTCAGGCATTTATCTCCCTCTACCTGTCCGTCCATCTGTCTACTCCTCTCTCCCCTTTTTGCTCCTCCTCTTTACTCCTCCCTCCCTCTCTCAGCTGTTTGTTGTAGAACCATTCCTGCTCTCTTCCCCTCATCTGCAAGTCTGCTGCATGATTTTGTCTTTACTTTTTCCCTCTTGTCTCGTGTTTTCTGCTCACTATGACAGTTTCTCCACAGCTCAGATCAGAGAGCAAGGACACACACACACACACACACACACACACACTTGACAGTCCTTGTTTTCTTGAACAGTAAAAGAGAGAGAAGGACGAATGACTGATTTGTGACTGTTCAGTCAGCACAACAGTCATTGCTTTTCATAGAGAGAAGTTTTAAGCTTTTCTTTCATATAAATGCGGCCCAGTGTGCTGCGTCAGAAGTCTGCTTCCTCAGTCAGTGATTCATTGTTAAGAGTTCAGAGAAAAGGATGCTGCCCGTTGCGTGCTAAAGTTTAATTTGGAAAGATTTATTGTAACTGTCCTTCTCTGTGTAATCATCCAGGACATGCAAAGGCCACTGTGGATATAAATACAACTCTCAATGTACTAATGCATGGCAAAAAAAACATCACTACTTTCGAATGATGCTGTCTCATGTCAGCTTTTTGGGGATTTCACTTATGATGCTGGTAAGATGTACAATACATACAAAGACACATTTGTGCACTTGTATCAAGAAGTAAATACAAGTGTCTTATTTCTTCTGCTTTAAAGATTCATTGAATCATCCCATCTCATTGAGTCATGATGTTTGACTGTTCTGCCCCATTATGATTTCTATTTCCGCCCCCTAACACCTGACAGGTTGAGAAGTGTTAGGGGTCGAAATTAGCATTAGCACTCAGGCTACCTCATGATTTCCCAATAAAATTACATTGAAGTTCTGTCACAGCGGCGTAACAAAGCTACACCGTTACACCACCTTTGTCATTTTACATTGAACCGAGCAACGTTGGCTTAAAGCCGCACCAGTGTTATTCCATTGTGTTCTGGTGTTGCGAAAGCAAATGTTACGCTACATGTAAACAAAAAGCGCGTGCTTTACATACACAACACACACTTTTGTTCCGCCGTTTCCAGTGACGCCGTTTCAGCTCTGTTACTACCTCCAATGCCGGCTCAGAGGCGGAACCACTTCACCCCACTGTTCCGCCTCCGCATGTTTTACATATACCTCTTTCCCACCGGAATTGGCACGTTGACGCATGTTTTTCAGACCCGAGAAGACCCGCTTATAGATGCTGATTGTCTCTGTTCCCATTGCCAGTGAAGTATACTCCATTCTGTCTCTTTTCTGCTGCGTCATTGTCTGACGTCACAAAAGCGTCTGGAGCAGGGTTAGTAAACAGTGAAGATGTTACGGTGGTGAGGTCTTTATTGTATCTATTACTCATTCAGTCTGTTTATCAAACTCGGCGCCAACTAATTTGTAACAATGTTCGAGCGCTGCTTGGAGAGAGGCGGGCGGAATTTGTAGCTGAGATGATGAGGAGTCGCAGAAGTTACCGACGGAGCATAGCATCGCGCCGGAAAGGAGGCGGGGATTAACGTGTCGACCTGGGTTTAGTGTTCCCATCAATGCCTACTGAAGAGCCATTTGGCTCGTGTCTGAATGCCAATTGTAACCTTTCCCATTGAGCAAAAAAGCAGAGTGTTAGTGGGTTTTTTGGCGTTATAATCCCGCCTTAAACTGGCAGTGTAAAAAGGGGCTTCTGACAGTTGTTACATAGTCTGTGACATTGATCCAATGATGACATGTACAACTGTAAACCAGTTTAAGCGAGGGAGGAATGAGGCTTTATTTGATCTCATAAAATAAGCCACACTTTTTGTGTGTCTCTCTTGAGTACTGCCGACTTCCTGCACTCCTGACTTTGTGGAAGTGCAGTCCTAAATCACTGAAGTACCCGTATAAATCAGTGCTCAAATAGCCGTGGAGCTGTAATGACGCCTCATTTCTGAGAGAAGGAAACATGATGCAACTCTCTGCAAGTAAAAGCAGACATTTGTAAAATTGAAGTGCAAATGTGAACTAATATCACACAGTAATAAACAAACAAAGATTAAATGTTATCGGCATGTCGAGAGCTGAGCGAACATCCACTAAATTGCCGTCAAATTGCAAAGCTCGCAGTCGTCCGCTCGTGTTACAGAGCGAACTGTGTCACCCAACAGTTCTGCAGCCGGACCAATCAATGAAAAGCCTGCTGGCAGAACACAGCAGGACAGATGTGGCCGATGTGAGCTGTACTAGAAAGAGAACATTCCTGGGATGTCAGAGGATGGACGGTAAATATGGGAGGGATTTATTTATTACAGGCAGAAGATTAATGTTATCGCCGCGCACCATTTACTGTATATAAGATATAATCTATATGCATCTGGATAGACAGAGTGAGGGGATTTTAAAGGGGCAAATGTTGGTGGTGCATGCCTGCAGCCTGTTTGCCCTTCTCGACCACCGTATTACGCACATGTAAATGCTCCTTCAGGTACATGTAACATGCTTCTTACTGAATGTGCTGTACATTAATTATTTACAGCCAATTGAGCCACATTAAGTTCCAACAGAGGAACGTCGTCCTTTTCTGCCTCCACCTGCGTCCCTTTGTGTTAATGAACATCCAGTAGATTTAACACCCAGCATGTTGCATCCAGAGCTCCACCCAAGCCCGGCACGCCACCTCAAATCATACCCGAGAAAAGAAGGAAGCCATCAGATGAATTAAAAATCTGTTGCTCCTCCTCCTCGCCTCCCTTCCCTCTCTCCATGCGGGGCTTACGCATCCCCGCCTCGGCCAATCCTGCAGCCGGGAAGAGGAGGGGAGGAGGAGGAGGAGGAGAGGGAGGGGCAGGACCAGCAGCCTCCGGGGCTGGCGGCCCATCGCTCTTGTCACAGCTGGGAGGGGAGGATGGGAGGGAGGGATGGAGGAAGGAGGAGGAGGAGGGCGGGGGGTGGCGGGGGGGGGGGGGGGGGGGGGGATGGAGAGGGAGGAGGTAATCCAATGAGACACCGAGAGGAGAGGCAGCGCGAGGGCAACGCCTCACAGCACCGGCAAGCTCTCTCCATCTCCCTCTCTCTCTCTCTCTCTCTCTCTCTCCCCCTCCTCTGTCTCTGAAGCGTAAAAACCAAAGGACTCTCATCTCCCATTCAGTCTCCTCTGTATGTGGCCGAGGGCTGCTCGCACACATTTTTAAGCCTCTCTTTCCCCCCTGTTGCTTCTTCTCCTTCTTTTTTCCACCTGATTTTGCTTCTTGTCAAGCTAAAGGATGAATTAAAAAAACCTCAAAAAGGATTATTTTTGTTTTTCCTGTGTCTTTAGGAGGCAGCATCTTTTACTGGGGTCATCTTTGTTCTCACAGCTGCTGAGTGTACTGAGGCTGCTAGTGGGGAAATAGGTTAGTGTGCCTGTTCGGTGCCGGGCGGCAGAGGTGATTGAGTGGTCTGTGCGCGGCGGAGAGGAAGAGGAGGGGGATGACTTCCTGGCGGTAACGATCTGTAGTCCTACGATCGTACCGGGAGAAGGTGACTTGGGATGCTGGTGTTGAACTCTGACCTTTAGTGGAAGTGTCAGCGACAAAATTCTGGAGAGACAAGGAAAAAGGAACGGCAACTGACTCTACAAATCCAGACTTTTTCCCCCGTTGCAAACAGTGCTGACCTGTGTGTCTGCTGTGTGTAGACACCATGGACATCAACCTGCAGTCGCACCGATTTTACTTCCCCCAGATCTACTGTGCTGATCCGGGGGCACAGCCGCAGCTCACTGAGTTCAAAGTCAGGTAAGCCTTCAAGGGTGGGAAAGGTGTTTATTATTGATAAGAGATCCATCACTGATTCCTGAGTGGTGAAGACACCCAGGTCTGATGTCACCATTATCTTTTGTCAGCATCACGTGCCTCTTAGATCCACCCAAAATGTAGCTTTAGCATCAGGATAGTGTTTCTATTATATCCCAGCTGCTGCTGCTGCATATGAAGCGTTCCTGTGTACATTCAGTGGTGCTGTGAGTAGCTGTTTGCCCTTGCAGGGGGATGGGGCTGCATGCTAATGTGTAAGCTAGCTGTGCAGAAAAGTGTTCTCCTCCTGAGAGAGGCAGAGGGCATTGATGGCCTGTGGTGGGAGCTTGCCAAGTTTGGACAGAGCGGGTGACAGTGCAGCAGTTGTCTTATATTTTCTGACCAGGGCTGGGTTGCCGCCTCAGAGGCTCTTTGTTCTCAGTGTTTACGCCTATCTCTTTCTTTTTTCTGCTACTCTCTTCTCCAATCAACGCTGAAAGTGCTCAGGGTGGCTTGTTGCATCCACAGCTGACGCCTGGCGTCATGGTTGCAGACGGCTCGAGGACGCATGCTCAGATGAGCAACAGCTTCCCTGCTCTTTGTCTTCTTCAGATGTAATTGTGTCAGATGGAGCCGTTCCATTCAGACCTGATGCTTTGTGAAATCCACGAGGAAATATTTGTCTTTTCACTCCAGTGGAGCACACATTCACATTAAGTTATCTTCTTTTAAGCCATCTGCCCCTGTATCAATCACCATCCATCCATCCTTCATCCTTACATCCTTGTTTTGAGATGTCCTTGTAATCTTATGTGCGATACATTTCTCCTCTAACAGCTCTGATTAGTGCAGCTTTAAGGGACTCAGCCAGAGTTTTGCCCCACTAAGCAGCTTTTAGTTTGGCCGGTGCTCCAGGCTGGAGCAGCTTTATGGGGCTACAGCGTGTCACTATCACCGCCTGGCCGAGCTCCATGACTGCTCCACGGGAGTCCGAGGGCGTTCACAGCTGGGTGGTAACACCAAGAGAAAGAGAGGGAAAGAAAGCGAGGGTTCTTGTGAACACTGTCTGCATCCACTTAATTTTAGTTATTCTGAAGTATTCATTAAATTACCCCAATCCCTTAAATTAGTTGCTATACAGCCTAAAATACAGTTATCTGTTAGTACACCAGTGGATACGGATCGAATACTATAATTTATTAGCCAAAAAAAGGTTGACTTCTACTTTCTACTTCTTCAAAACAGTAAACTACACAATAAAAAATAAATATGGCTGCCACTAGTAACAGTTTTAGAGCTGCAAACAGGAACAGTGTGCTGCCAGCGGAGAGTGTAACGTTAGTCAAAGCTAGCATAATGTCAGTTATCAGTTGAGCGAGTGTGTTCTCTACACTGTTCTAATACCATAATTTATTAGCCCCCCAAAAGATTCCCCGTATTCCTTCCTCTCCCAAAAAGTAGCCTACACAGTAAAAAAAAAAAAAATGGTTGCCATTAGCAACAGTTTTAGAGCGGCAAACAGGAACAGTGTGCTGCCAGCGCAGAGTGTAACGCTAGTCACAGCTAGCTTAAAGTCAGCAGTCGGTGTTTTCCAATCAAACCTTTTTAAGGCTGTTTTTTTTTAAGTTTAGGACAATAAAACCAGATAAAACCTTTCATAAAAATGTAAAAACAAAAACAGGACAGGGTTTCTCTGACTCTCTGCGTACGCAGGGCGTCAGAAGAGGTTGCGAGTCAAGACGTTAGCTAACGTTAGCTAGTAGGTGTTTAGCTTCTCGTAAGGTTAAGATTCCTTCAGTGTACTGAGGCTATACAGCAAAAACAGCAACAATATTCCATCCATTCAGGGTTGGATGTATAATCTAAAGCTATTTATTAGATTGCTATGGCATCTGTATATATATATATACACTCAAGTTTAGGCAGCGATATATCGAGAAGGAGTAACATCTTGTCACACCTGCTGTTAAACCCAGGTTAGTGTTTCACTTTTGGACATAAGGGTTACTCTTCAGAGTTTTAAACCAAATAATTAATTCAATAGGTTCGATTAACTGCTGTGTTACTTCTGTGACCTCCTGTGAAATGTCCACATCAGCAAACATCGGGAAAGGTCAGCAAATATCACTGTTTGATGTATCTCTGTAGACTGCAGCCTTAATGAAAAAACACTACAGTCTCGCACATTTCCGGCTGTGCCTCACACCTCTCCTGTTTTCACTGGAACGTGTAAGAGAGGCAAACACACACACACACACACACACACACACACACACACACACACACACACATATAAACTCTGTGCACTGGCGGAGATTAAAGAGGTTTAAAGTGCGACGTGTTTGTACAAAAACCAATCCAGGCCCTTAAGCAATATTAATGTTGCACAAATCAGATTTCATGCATTGAATACTCACTTTGAAAAGCGGAGAGAGATTTCATAGTAAATGCACATAAATAAACAGACAGCTGTAGTTATTTCTGTGCAGATTTAGCACTTGTCATCGTTGTCTCGCTGCTTAAGTTCAGCACACTGTTAACAGGAAATGGCACGGCTACACAGCAGCAACATTAACCATATCATTAACAAGGTGAGCTCATTAGAGGTGATGGAAAGGAAGAAGTAAAAGAAGAAGAAGTAGAAGAGGACAGATTGGGGATGAAGAATGAGAAATCAAGGGAGAGAGAGAGGAAGAGAGAGGACAGAAATGAGATGAGAGGGAGAGAAAATGTGAGAGCAGGGGAGAGAGGGGGGATGGTGAGAAAAGCAGACCTAAGCAAAAGGAGGAGAGAGAGAGAGAGAGGATGTAAATGTGAGAGGGAAACAGTCAGAGCGATGGGGGAGGAATTAGAGGAGAAAGGAGTGATGAATAAGAAATAATAAAAATATCTTTAATGGTGTTTTTTGGTGGGGTTTTAATAAGACACACGCCCTGGAAAAACCTGTGTGAGAGATGCTGGGATGTGTAAGCCTCCATGGAGATCGAAGTAGCCACGGTATAGCCAGATAACCATGACAACCAGCGTTGGCCAATCCATGGGAGCGAACAGACTTGTATGGTACATGTATGCACAGACGCACACACATATAGAAAGAGAGAGAGACCATATGCTTCAGTGAGCACAAGCTACAAGCAGAAACCTTCTTGTAGCTCCTGTTGTGCGTTACTGTGTCAAACAGGAAGACAAAAGATGCAGGACTACAAGAATATAAAAATCAATCTCATGTTGTTTTAAGCTAATTTCACACAATGCTAACTTGATAAAATACTGCTGGGATGCAGCGACCCTAAACCCTACAGGTGTGATATCCAGCATAGAGTGGTATTAGTTTGCCTCCTGATGCTGCTGCTACTTCAGTGCACGTTGTCAGTAGATAACCGAGCTATGACTTGGACTTCAACCGACTTTTAAAGCAAAATTAGATCTCCTTACCTCAACATGCCCTGTGTTTTGAACATGGAGACATTTCAGCTTTACTGACCAAAAGATGAGAAGATGCCTGCATTTTTCAGAAGTTTCTGCTCGAATCAACCTGACTTTCTGACCTCCGCTCCCTTCAGAAATAGGAATCCAGTTGTATCTGATTCTCCCCGTCAGCTCCTTCATGTCTTATTCACCTTGAAAGCCTTTGACTTGCGTCCAAGAGCTGCTGTAATGTACGTTATTGCTTGAGGATTATATCTTGCATGATGGAAGGGCTTTTTGTTGTTCCCTCAGCGCACTGTTGCATGAGAGATTAGAGCCGCAGCCCACCACACGTGCATGTCAAACATCGGAAAGCACTGCTCGAATTTTGTCAAATATTCTGGGTCATTGGATCTTATGACTGATGAGTTGTGGCACAAATATGAGCTGCTAAAAATCTCCTGTCCACTATGGCGCTGTAAGTGTTTCAAAATAGGAGTCGGCCAATTATAGACGCCGTGCGTGTGTGTTATGCCGACAATCAGATCCTTCTGTAGTCTGTGATGAGAGCACTTAACCTAATGGCCTTCAGCAAACCGTAAAAAGGATGACATGTAAACACGTCTGCGCTGTGTGTGTTTGTGTGTGAGGCTCTGTTGTAAGTAGCAGCAGTTAAATGGCATCACGGGGGCGAGAGAGAGCCTCAGGGCATCTCCACAGCTTCCTTTCCTCCTTCTCTCTCTCCTTCCTTCCTCTTTTCTACGAGACACAAGAAAGTGTTTCTTGTAGACAATCTGAGCGTTAATGCTCCTCACCTACAGTCTTTCTGCTGGGAAATTTTTCCCCTCTGCCAAATGGAGACGCATGAATTTTTAAAGCCACCCTCGCTTTTCTGCTCCCTATCTTCTGAATCTCTCTGCCTCCTCCATTTATCTTTCCGTCTCTGTCTTAATTTCTCGTCTCTCTGCCTCTTTCGATTATTTCTCTCTCTCTTGTTTTCCACTCTCTCTTCCTCGCAGCATGGGGTCGAGGCGCCTCTGCCTGCCCGACCATTTTGTTTGTGAGCTGATGCCTGGGTTAACCAGGAGAATTTACCTCCCTATACACTCACCAGACAAAGTTTGATTCCCTTTAATATGTTTACAGTAGCGCGTAGCTTCAGTTGGAGGTCGGCCTGAGGCTCCAGACTCTGTATGAAACATTCCGGCAAACGCTCATTAAACTGAGATCAAGATTCCCAAAAACAACAAACTAGACAGGAATGTCTGGCTCCTTGTGGGGCTTGAAGTCTTTAATGCCACACATAAAGCAGAAATGAAATTTCTGTTAAAGGAACACTTAGAGGTTTGAGAAAATACACTTGGTTCGGTCCGGCAGAAAGTTAGATAGGAAGATCGATACGACACTCGTATAGTCTGTTGAAGATCAAACTTGAGCCAGGAGACAGTTAGCTTAGCTTACTTTGGGATTTCATGTTTTACTTGCTCTTGGTTGATACAGAGTTCTCCCCTAATTCAGATCAGGCCAATCACAACCCATCTATCTGCTAAAGGGGCGGGTTTAAGCACCATGGAGTCACTTTCATAAAAAACCAAGATGGCTGCTGATGATGCAGAATGTCCTGAATCAACATTTGCTTCATTATCAAGCAAACTACGTGGTTAGTTCACAATACATAAAATGACAAGTCTTTTTAAATCGTGTCACGTGTGTTACGTTGAACCAGAAGCTATGAATTGTATTAGTGAACTAGCTTCCTAGCCTAGCAGCCTGCTGCTATTTCACATGTTTTGTGGCTCTGATTGGTGTTAGCGTCCAGAGGCATTTTGGACCAATTGATAGTGACCCCTGTGTATTTAATATTAACTGAGAAGTTTCAGTCTAATTCAAATTCTATATTTTTGTAGCTATGTCAAGCTAACAGATAGTGCAAATGGTTGAAACAGCTAGCCTAGATAAAATAAAACAATCTATAAAGTTGTTTAGCTAGCTTTATATGTGCTAGTTTGAACTTTGGACTGAGCCACTAGCTGTCTCTTTTTTCAAGTCTTAAAGCTAAGCTAAGCTACGCTAATTGGCTGCTGGCTTAGCTTCAGTTTCAACAGTATTGTTCTCATTATTTAACTCTCTGCAATAAAGCAAACATGCATCCAAAATGTCCCACTATTCCTTAAGGAGATCTACATGCATCAGATCATAACGGCGTGTGTCAGGTTGAACCGAGTTCACAGCAGATTAACTCGTTTATGTTTATGCCTGCCGTCTACTCATCAGAGATCTATTGACCATGTGTTGTCTCTGCCGACGCTCCTGTTATGTCAGAGGATTTGGCCGTCTTTGCAGAGACATAAAGGACCATCTGAAGTCTAAATCCTCCGCCGCTCAGTCGCTCGGTTTATTTTCCGCTCTCTTCTGTCTCTCTGATATAAGGCGAGCGGGGTCAGACACAGATTGTCCTCTCTTTAATTTCAATAGTTCCGCCTGGCCTCTTCTCCCTCACTGATGGGAGGATAAGTCAGACGGGAACAAAGCAATGTCAGGACTACAGTAGCAAGTAAAGTACATCCAAAGCAAGCAGCCTGCTCTCTATTAGATTTCTTATACCGGCCATTTGCTGACGTGACAATCAGGTTTTATGAGTTTTAAAATTTTATACATGTGGCTTGAAACCACAGCATCCTCCTTCAAACCACTAACACATCCATTAAACTGTGTTTTAATGCTAAGGCAGGATTTTCTCATCCCTCACACTTCATAATACATACTCTTATTGGCCAAACATTAAAGTAGCGAATACCTGACCTCACATTAAACCTCCTGCTTCTGCCATCCCCAACCAGATTTCCCACCGCTGTGCTGCTTTTTTCAGCCTCTCGACATTAGCGCTCGCAGGTTGAGGAAACTCTTAAATGCTTTATGCCATCATGCAGAGCAGCAGTAAAAGAAACCTCCTTGTTGCACTCTCTCTTCGCGGGCTCTCAGCTTGAATTAAACAATAAATTCAGACCTGTTTTATGGCACCGTGGACGTGGCTTTGCTCCCTCTTGGCTGTCCCAGCTGACCTCTATGAACTGTCAGAGATGTTTAAGGCTTTATTAGCGGTTTGAAAAGAGCACAACAAAACTCCCAAAGCAGGAAAACATGTACAGTAGACACAGCAAATAGTTGTAAATCTGCTTTACGGTCTGCAGAGTCTGTAGCGTCTGCCTTCAGGGCGATGGGACAGAGGTTAGAGCTCACACAACATTTCATAGCAGCACATACACAGACTCACACACTCATACACGCGTGCTAACACACAGCTGCAGCTTCCAGAGACAGTGACTTGATGCTGACAGGATGAGACGGGACGCTGTGTTTTATTTTTGCAAAGACACTCGGGGTCTGTAATTAAAGCACAGACTGTCGTAGGGCTCATGTTGATGTTTTTTATTCATAACTCACTGCTCATTCATCTTTTCTTCACAGACATATTTTCTAGGCCAAGCGAATATTCCACTCCAGTTGTCATGCCAACAGATTAGCGTGCTCTTGCGTGGTCTCAGAGTCTATGAGTGTGTGTGTGTGTGTACTCTGCAGGCTCTGGCATGCATTCAAATACACACAAGTGCATGCTCACACACTCAGACACATTCTGTTTGATTAGCATGGCTTTAAAAAACTCTTACATCACATAGAGGTGAACGGTGGACCGATACACACAGAAATCTTTAATGTCTTGAAGCATGATAGAAAATATATCTCTTAGGTGTTTTGGGGCAAAGCACAATAACCTCAGAGTTAAGTAGCAGAAAATCGCTGCTACTTCTACTTAGTTTGGATTCCTCTGGCTTCATTGATAGGTATAATTAAGTATCATCTGCGTAACGATGAACATTTATGGAGTGTTTCCACATGATATTACATGGAGGAAAAGTGACAGAGCAATGAATTCTTCAACTTTGTGCCGAAAAAACCCCCAAACTTCTTGGAAAACATCATTAAAAGGATTATGTGAATTAGCATTAAAGCTGCTACAGCTAAAAATGTCACTGCTTCTAACAGGCGTTTAAATTGGATTTATAATGCCAACAAGTTTCATGTCTCTGCAATTAGATTTTTCTACAGCACTGCATTAACTGAACCCAGTCACACCTTTATGAACTGAAACAAGTCTGCGGCCAGCAGCTCTGTGAGACTGTGCGCGGCCATCGCAGTTCTTTGAAATCAATACTAATGTCAGCATGCTAACATGCTCACAATGACTATGCTAACTGTTGTTAAATGTTTAGCAGGTACGAAGTTAACCATGTATAACATGTTAGTTTGGATTAGGGTTAGTTTAATTAGGATGCTAGCATTTCCTAATTAGCACTAAACCAGCGCTAAGTCGAGTTCATAGATTAAACCTGATGTAGCAGCTACTATCCAACGTTCCAATGTTTAAACTAGAGTCACGTGCATAGATGTGTAGGAAGGTCTTGACGCGTATTAAATCCAGAATGAATATAGCTTTGGGTGATAACCCGAACCCGTTTATTGTAGAATGATAAAAACAGACAGAATGATTACTGTTTGGTGGGATGAAAATGATGATAAATCCAGATAGTTAATTGCTGTCGCTTGCAGATAATGTTGCCGTGCTCACATATTACGTGTTACTGCAAGAACTGTGTGTTCCCTCCACTTATGCACAACTAACTTCCCATTCACCTGTTACTTTTACACCTGACCTCCGTCCAATAGTTGATGAGATATTTAACTCTGAGCCACAAATCAACAGGTCAACTTCTGTGAGTCCATTTTGAAGATGTGAAGCCATTTATCTCGGGTGAACTTGTTGACCTGCTGGTGGAGCTAATGGAAAAGTCAGCTCACTGCCAAAGCCGGTGTCCTCTGAGTACCTTAAATAACTGAAGTACATTTTTATGGTGTCCATGCAATAGTTGTCCACATATTTCACTCTGAACCAGAAATTTCAACCACTGTCTTTGGGCTTCTTCCTCTGGAAACCACGAATAGCCGTACCAATTTTCGTGTTTATCCATCCAATTGTTGTTGAGATATTTCCCCTGGACAAAACAGTTTGATGCATTGTCATTTATACCTCTAGTGTGGCAATAAACAGAAATAAGTGCAGCCTGTCATACACTGCTGTATGTACTATGGTTATACAACTGTATAGTTAAGGGAAATGTGAACAGAACTGTCATTGGTTTAAAATCAGTGCACAGTTGCTACATTGCCTCGCACAATAGTCCTGCAGAAATTGGGCCAGAGTGAGAGATTATTTAAAACTCTGAGTCCACAGAGATGAAGTTTAAAACCCGCTGTTCTATTTTGGTTTAATGTGCAGAGTCATCCAACAATAACACGTATTACTGAGTCACACTACAGCTTTCCCATGAACCGCTGCTTAACTCCAGGGAAAGACTGATGGCTATCTCCTCTGTCAGGTCATCTGTGCTTAACGCTGACATTTACACAAGCACACAGTGAGCGAGTGTTTTTCCACACATATCAAACCTGTAACCTGATTCAGCCAAGGACAGGGTTATTTTTAGACTTTTCCTTTGCAAGTTGAACATTTTGGTTTGTTTTATAACAGTTTGTATTCGAGCCGGCGGGCTGTTTAAGAGTCTGCTGTCAGCGCAGCTTCATTTTTCTCTCTTCCGAGTCTTCTGTCTGTTTTTTACTCTCCCTGCTTCACTTTTTTCCCACCTCCTCCCTCCACCACCAAAACCTCAAATACGCAAGCAAGCTGCTTATGTAACCGGCCTGCACACCAGCCTGACAGTTTACTTTCCCCCGGACCATTTTTCACAGATATATGCATAAACATGCTTCTACGCATAAACATGCAATGATTTATACCATGGGACAGCAGCCCACGCATACACACACACTCACTGTAGGCTAATGCAGCCTGTGTAGAGGATTCAATGGGAGAAGTCTTTGGAAAATAAAGACTGTTGAAGACAGGTGGGTTCTTTCAGAGGGCATTTATCGCATGGGTCAGATTTTAAGATTACACTTTCACCACCAAAGTCTTCGTAGCAATCATCACTTAAACAAAGTCTCCATCAGTGGTATTCTGGTAGAGACATTATGGTTTTTCTTAATAATCGTTGCATCGTCTTTAACCACAATGTAAGAGAATCACTGCTCAAGTGGCCACAAATTACCTTCACTGATCCACAGGGGATGTACTGTAGTTGCCCTCATGAATGTTATTAGACTCATGATGAAGGAGTCGGGTCTGTTTTAAAAATGTGAAGTTGTAATTAATCTTGGCATACAGCCTTTTGTTTTAAATATTTAACTCTTAGTCCTTGTTTAAGATTGACTAAACTACATTGTCTGTACCCTACATCTTAACGAGACCAATTAAAATGTTTGCAGTTTTCAAATTGTAAGGGATACTTTCAGATCATTAAGATCGTTATGAGTATAGAAATTTGTATGCAGCAAATTTGGCCTTTAATGAACTCAGATACGAATCTGAACAAACCAGCCTACAACAAACACAATGAAGAAGATGCAGTCTCTTTCCTCCCCAGTAGAGCCAGGTGTGATGCTAGTTACCTTAAAAATCCCTTTAAATGTAATGATTGTAACGTGTAAAGTACGAGAAATTTGCATTTCTTCAAAAAATAAATTTCTTTACCAAAAAGATAATAAAATTTCTTGACAAATTTCTCTCAACAGCAGTGCAGTGCAATGCGTCTTTTTGAAACAGACACGAACTTACAAGCACATTGTCTTATTACAGCATCAGTGTTGAATGTTTTTTTTTTAACAGTTAAGTGCAAAACGGAACATTTCTTATGGCTCAGCCTAACCAGGAAGTGAAAATGTGAAGTAGGGGAGCATCACCAGAGCTAGTTGTTCAAATTCAATCAGTCAAATTTTATTTGTATGGCAGCAAATCATAACCAAAGTTATCTTAAGCCACTTTACAAAGAGAGAAGGTCTAGAACATACTCTTTTGTTTATATTATTAAGAGAGAGACCCAACATGAATCCACCATGAGCAGGGGTGAACTAGTGTTGCTAGCTAGCTAACAGCTAACATGCTATCCTACCTGGATGGTAGTGGTAGTCAGTCAAGTCACTATACATTAGTAAGCCTGGGGAGCTTCTACTCTCTCTGTACCGCACCATTAACTCTGGGAATGTACAACATTTCAATCATTTAAGAGTTACTGAGGTGGGGAACAAGCCGTTCAAGCTAACTGTCAGTTAGCAAGCTTGTTAGCTCATTAGCTTTTTATAGCTGTATTTTTGTTGCATTTTAGCAAATTCAGTGACTATGGAAACACTTAAGTCTAATACTCTTTCTTTACTTTACTATTAGTGACTTAAATTAGTTAGGGATATATATTGTAGTTATAGCTTAAAGCTTAAAAGCTTTTTTCCTTCCAAACCTATCATAGTGCTGCTGCCTGCTTTGACTGCAGACCCCCTTAGTTGTCCTTAAAGTGGACTTTTTCGTGCACTCAGAATACATGTACAACTTTACAAAGATTAGAAATAACAAGCTGCCTGAACATTTCTGCAGAGCAAACATGGCTGACATCCAACACTGAGAGCTCTAGTTGCACAAACACTGCAGCAGCAACAACTGGGACAACTCTGTGTCTCTGCTCGTGCATCTTCCTCCCTGCAGTCTGTCGACAGCAGATGAGTGTTTGTTTAGAGACTCAGATGGGAGCAGAAATTAACGCTATTTAACCAAAGTGGCTCCTAAATATGCCAACTGGCCCCTGTGGTTGGATTGCAGTGCCGGTTTAGCACAATTCATCCCATTTTGTTTGAAAGCTGAGGTTTAGCTCGGTCTGCTCATTGCTAATGTAGCTCTGCCTGGCACGCTCATAAATGTTTAAGCTGTCAGCTGTTCTTCTTCCTGCTTTATGCAGCTTTGATGTTTCATGCAGATGATGTTCACACGCGCAGAAATACACTCGTACGCATAAACAAGAAGTTTGTCGCGCTCCCCTTTTTGGATGCTTTGCAGGCAGAGGATTTTTCCATCGTGTTCCTCCTCGTGTATGAAAACAGAGAACATTTTGTGAAGAGTGAGACAAAAAGACAAACAATTTGTGGGTACGATTGTTCTGCCAGCTAACTCTCTGGATTTGGCTGTTCCCTCTCAGCAGCTGCATGCGGGGCACAAAGAGACTTTATGTGATCCGCGTGCCTCCTCTTTCATTTAACCACTAATGCAAACATGTAGGTGCAGAGTTACAAATGATGGTGAATCAGCAACAGACATGGACGAAAGTAAAGATTATTAAACCATAAGTCTGAATGCTTTTCCATCCTTTACTGATTTACTGCCTTCTTATTCACCTGTAGGGACTCAATGTACCAACATGTCCTTAAAAACAGATGAATGTGGCAGGAGAGAAGAGGAATAACTCAGACTCTCAGTCTGCTGAGCCGGCAGAACAGCACACAAGCGATATTAGCCAGGAGTGCGACAGCTAAATCTTACAGTCTGGGAATAATGGAGCTGCTCGTCTGGTCTCAAGGTCGCTGCTGTCGTGTGTGATGAGTGTGTCGAGGCTGAGAGAGGAGAGGAGTGTTGTTTTGGAAAATGAGAAGCAACAAATCAAGAGGAGATTCCAATAGTTGGTTTGCAAATGACGCACGTGTGTGTGCGTGTGTGTGTGTGTGTGTGGGTGCCAACATGCACACTTTGGATCTAACTCTTACCCAACAGATCACATAGATGGACGCACGTTTTTTATTTCAGAATACAAGCAGTGATTTCTTCCTTAACTGCCACACTGAAAGTCATCTCCCTGATGACGGGCACATCCATTTAGAGTACGCATGTGTGCCATACACTTACCAGACTTAGTGTCGTGCACAGCGTGGACAGTGAGTATTTTAAGAGGTGTTGTGTTTAAGTACATGTAAAGTCAGTTTTGACTTTTTTTTAACAACTAGTGCTTTTCACATGGAATAATGAATAGCTTATTATTAACTGTCTAATAGCTGTGTAATAACTAACACAATAGTACTATCTCTCAGCATGGCAGGTGGGCTGCAGCTCCGACCTTTCTGTAATCATCACAATGTCTCCCCAGTTTCCGTCTCTCAGGGTCATCAGGAGGTTTACTGTGTATAAACCTCTTGTTCTGGCCTCAGCAGCATCACTGGATCAGCTAATCCATCAAATCAGTTTAGGACATTTTTGATCCCCTAATGACCGCCGCTGCTGCCCACTGGCAGGTTTCCATTCAGGGAAGATATTGCCAGTTTGCTAGCTTGACTGTGTTATAGTGTAAAAAACGGATGTCTGCCTCTGACTGAAAACTGCAGACAAACAGATCAGGAGTTTGTCTGAAGCAGCTGGTTGAAGAAAGTCAACCTGTTCGCATCTCTTTTAATATCTCACAGTTTTTTTAACTTTGAACTGAGGAGTCTTTTCAGTCAAACAAACGCCTCACAAGGTTTATTTACAGAGTAGTATTCTATCATTTTCTTAAAATGCATAATCCTGACATAATGAGGGAGAAAAGCTGTTAGAAAGTGGCGCAGATGGCCTGGTGTACGTTGCTCAGTATCCCAGCATGCTTTGAGCAGCGAATCTGCCTCTTGAAATACACAATGAATGGGGGCGAATTTTTCGTCCGCGCGAGTTTGCGTTCAGTGCGTTCACACCGTAAACCAGTGCAGCCATGAAGTCAAGAGACACTTATTTACAGATTTCGAGCTTAAAACCAAAAACTACATCCAGAAATGATTGTCCAAACAGCGTCACGTCACAGCATCACAATAGCGACTACTTCTTTTGTCAGTCTTCCCCTCATTACCTGCTCCTCTGTATGTTTCAAAGATTGGTTTATTGATGGAAATCTTTTGTGCAAAGAGTGAGCATTTTTTTGTGTTTCAACACCTCATCTCAGTGCAGCAACTTGGACGTCAATTTTTGAAAATAACATCAATTTGTTGGCAGTTTTCACGTCCTTCCTTTCACCTCCTCTTGGAGGTGTTATAGAAAGCAAAGGGCAACAAAGAACAGGTTTGAAGGTGTCCTATATTCCAAAAGTACCTTACTTTTGATTGATTCTGTCTGGTGTATATATGGTTTTGTTTTAATTTAGCAATGTCTACCAAAAGATAAATTCTCATGTAACTAAATTTTCACTCGCTAACTATTTCCTCAATGCTAACATCCAAGGGTCAACCTTCACAAAGTACATCTGAGCTTGAGTTTTACAGCTTTGGTTGCCTTCGCAGTCGTCATTCACCCATAATGCAATGTATATGAACAATATGAATCTGTGATGTGAGTGTATACTCAAATCAGCATGCAGCAACGTATGTGTCTGCGCTTCTATTTCAGGCCGATCCTTCTTTGTTGTTAGCGCTCGGCTGCCTTGAGCTGGGAGGCCGCAGAAAATGGAGCAGCGCAGTAGCTCTGATGTTGTGATGTCTGCAGGGTGGTGTAAGAGCTGCTGCACGGACACACGGCCCTCTGACAGCACAGATTAGTGTAAGAGGCAGACTTGCGCTGACACGTGCAAACACTCAACACTGTGACAGGAGCGCGTTCAGAGAGACGAGCACAAACGCTCATGAGAGGACGCAGTGGCGGTAAAAGACTTTCCTACATAATGGTGCAATTACCAAAGTGACTCAGAGATATTAACTGACTGTGGCCTTCTGGCTGAGGCTCATTCATAAAAACATGCAGAAAAATGAATGAAAACTGCTTAAAAAGTCAGACATTTAATGCATTTTAAACAGATAAGCACTTTATTTGTCCCAGATGGAAAATCATTTCTCATAACGGCAATAATTTATGCAGAAATATGAGAATTTCCACCTTTCTTCCGCTGCAAAAACACCATTACCAAGCAGTTATTGTGCCAAATTTAAATTCCACCTCCCTCATCAGCAGCAGAGAGGATCAAAGTGCTAATTATGCCTCATGCTTCAGGGTTTTTTCTCTCTTCTGTGTGTATTTCCAACCCTAATTCTCTCTCCTCTGCACGGTTTCTACCTGGGTTTCCTCTGTGATTTGAAAGCGTATCCCTCTCCTCTGACGGCTCCCGGACGTGCTCTTCAAACCGGATCAGAGGAACGATGCTAGCGGAGTAAATTTAGTGCAGGCAGACAGGATGTTTGGCAGCGGGAATAGAGAGGGGAACGAAACGCTTTGACGATTTGACGCTGCTTAGGGGGAAGAAACAGCGTGACTGGTCCAGGTGTGAGCAGAACTGTGAGTACTCGGGAAACGAGTCTGACAACTTTTACTGGAGATTTCAGGGAAATGTGGCAGGATGTATTTTTATTTTTGTGTGAAGGAGAAGAGAACAATGGTGGAAGGATTTTGGGTGAAACAGGCATCCCATTAACCTTGCAATGACCTGAGACACAAACTAGAACAACTTAATGGTGGTGCTGTGTGTGTGTGTGTTTAAAAGAGGAAGATGGGGGAAAAGGCAGAAGCATTTGAGCAATAATTATTCTTTTCAACGAGCCGACATCAGCAGTGTGGTTGAATAATTCATGTGTTTATCATCTCAGACCTCATTAATGTGACCTTCAACAGACACACAGACCCATTAACTTAACAGGTTTCAATGCTGAGAAGCCAACGCAAAACATAGTGATGATGATAGTGTAATATTATTTTGTGTTTAAGTCATTTAAGCTACAAATCAGAGTGAACGAGCCACTCTGGGATTCTTGTTTAAAGAGTTCAGAAGTGTGAGACTGTTCAGAGTGAATCCATCACAGTCAGCAGCTGCAGAGATAAAAGCATTCACTTACACAACATCTATCATGCTTTTCTTGCAGTTGCTTGACATGCTCCCCGTCTTCACAAAAGACTGTCAGTTGCCCTTTGCGTCATTGTTGCAGTCAGTTGTGTGCAGTGCAAGCATCAGGATTCTTATAGACTTTGGGAAAGTGTGGATTTCCTGGTCTGCATAAATATTGTTGTGTAGTAGTATGTGTTTTCCCAGACTGAATCATGCTTTTGTTATCTTTGCATTTGCATATATACATGCCATCATTACAAATATTTAGCTTGTCTTAATATTTACGACTTAGCAACAAAGTAAACAGACTTTATGGATGCACTCATTGATGATTCCAACATGGCTATGAAGGGAACAATAATATTATATATATTGCCTTGAGTTTGGTTTGTGTTCAGACGGCAGCTTTTAGCAGTGGACCAAAAGTTTTGATGCATGAGGAGACTGCTTTCCACGTGGGAAAACTCCCTGAAGTTGACAAAGAGAGAGAGAGCACACTCCTGTTCATCTATTGCACAAAACATTTATGAGGGAAATATTTCAATTGGGATAGAAGCTTTATTATAATGTTGTGTTAAAATCAAAGTAGAGCAGTGGAGTCATCTTACTGCCTGTCTGTGTGGCGAAGTGTCAACATCTGTTAACAACCCACAATGCACAGGGGTTTTTTGCTTCCTATATTAGGTCCAGCTTTAAGTCATATTATGTTCTTACCTGAATCGAACCGGACCGTGATTTAGAAACTGACTGACTGAGTCCCATGTTTTCTGGCAGACCAGCGTCCGGTAGTTTGTTCCGCACGAGAGTTCAAATGTCTGTTCTCACCTGTCCAAACAAAAGTCTGGACCGCAGCTGTCAGGTCTGAATGCACCCTTCACCCTTTGAATGGCCACCCCTTTTTAATGGCCAGCAGGAGGCAAGATCACTGGTAGCAAACTGCATAAAAAGATGGACGACATGACAGCTTCCTAAAAGCCTCATGAAGCCCGCCTCCTCCATGTTAACAGATGGGACATGAGTTAAATTATAAAATCAAAATACACACCAAATAAATGTTTCTCAAACATGGTTTCTGTCATTATAGTTAGTTCTTCTCATGCTGATTTACATCCAAGTGTTCATTTTTCTGAGAAGTTTATTTTTAATTAGATATTTGATGCTGTAAAAAGCCGTCTGTTCCGGATTAGCAGAGCAGGAATGACGAGAGGAGACTTAACTAAAAGAATCACTACAGTCATTGAAGGTCCAATATCTGTAACGTCTGCTTCAGACCAACACAAAAAAGCTGTTCAGCTGTTCAACACGCTGGCGTGCGGGATCCTTGCTGTTTTTCTGTAAGTTAAGTGTGTGTTTTGGTTAGTGGAAGTGGCTACGCTATAGCTATGCTATTATGGCATCAATTCCGTACAATGAGAGCAAATGGAGACCCGTCTATATATCTATATTTACAGTCATTGGTAGCAAATAGTAGTCTGATTGTATGAAAGCAGATGAGAAAATGACCCTACTCCTCGGTTGATTTATTACCTCAGTAAAAATTGTCCTAATGAGTTTATGGTTTTAATCATAGTTTCAAGTCTTCTTCAATACAGCATGATTAATTTTAATTAATTTAGTAAATAATGGTCCAATTACGACTAAAATTGACGATAAAACAGGTACTGCTTTAGGGCGTGGCTACCTGTGATTGACAAGTCGCTACCAAGACTTCTGGTTCCAAAAAAACAAGATGGCGACGGCCAAAATGCCAAACACGGCGCTTCAAAAGTGGGGTGTGCGAACCAATAGGTAATAGTACTTTGGATACGTTCACTTCTTTTATACAGTCCATGAGTCTGATGTAGAATATGATCTGAAAAATCTGAGTCTTGAAAAGTGGATTTTTTAAAAGGCAAATGTTATTACCAATTGCTCTCTCAAGGTCATATTGGGATGTTGGGATGTTTATAGTCATTCAGAGATGAAGAAAGCTGAATTCTAATGTAACAGCTTCAATGCTATGAATCCAAGAAAGTAACCAGAATGTGCTTCATCATGCAAAATGGCTTCTTTAGACGTAAGGACAGAGCTTTAATAGTGACTGAGCCTCTTTCACACTTGTGTGTCCTCATTCTGCTCTGTGATTGGACGTTTCTGTGTAAATGATTGGAGGAGACGATTCCTCAGCAGCTCTCTGAGATTTCTCTGTCTGTCCCTGTCAGCTTGAATTTACTGAAGCTCTGACTCGCCATGAACACACCAAAAAGGATGGCATTTAGAGTGTGTGTGTGTGTTTATGTGTGTGCTTGAGTTCCAGCTTGTGTGCTGTCAAGGTAACTTCAAGGAGCTGATTTATTCATGTCCTGCGGAGCAATTGTTAATTTTTCAGCGAGTGTGACGTGAAGCGCTCTACACTACACTTCTGTTTTTGTGTGCATGTGCATGTATGAGTGTGTGTTTGTGTGTCCCATAACTGTCAGTCATAAAAAAAACGCCTCAGCTCCTTCACAGCTCCTCTCTTTCTCTCTCTTTTCCCTCCACCACTCCCTCTCCTTCTCCCTGTCTCCTCTGTTTTTTCCTGCTCGAGTCTCTTTTAGCTCGAGAGCCTCATTTATTCATGCTTCTGGGCCCTCTATGCCATTTCCAGCTAGTCGCCAAGAACTCCTTTTGAAAAATTAACAGAGTCGACAAGTTAAAGACAATAAATTAAACACATCATTGCCCTGCTGCTGCTCGGGCGGGTTTCAAGTGTGTGCACATTGAAACCGCTAACGCGTGTGCAGAGAGTAACACTCAACCTGGGAGAGTTATTTTAATCTCCACTTTAAAATGTATTCAGTGGAGTATTATATGGATTTTTTTTCCACTTCATTTTGTTAGTTGATGGTTTCTGGTCCTACACGTTACAGCTGCTTCCCACTGCTCTCCTTTCAGTGTGCTTTGAAGTGAAAGAGAGGGAAAGCTGGTGTTATTCATCTATTAGCCTGGTGCTGTGTTTTCATGAATGCTCCAGAAATTAGAAACACGTTGCATTCGATGCTACAGTATATGAGCCCAAGTCAGGAACAGTAGTTAGCATATCTCCTCCTGTAGGCTTCAGTGAGGAATGCTATGAGGCATTTGCTATTTCAACATTTTTAGGATTAGCTCATTAGTTTATTAGCAGACACTTCGAAAACAATCTTGACACCACTTTCATGTACTTCATGTGTGAAAGCTAGAGCCTCAAGGCTCCACTTTGTACTATGTTTTTTTAATCAGAAGTAAGCTAACAAGAATGTAGCAAGAGTCCACAGTCATGCTAGCAGCTCTGTCATGAGGTGTCATCAAGCTAACATGCTTACAATGACAATGTTAACATGCTAATGGTAAGCAGGTGTATGGTTACCATCTAAGTGTAGCAAAGTGTGCTAACATTTGGTAATTAGCATTAAGTGTCCATGCCATCTAGATGCTAGTCTTATGTTTGCATGATATGCACCTTATTCACAGTGATTTCTGCCAGCCTTTCTTGTGTGGCTAACAACACTTAGTGACTTCAGAGGCTTTTATATGTCGGGACTATTTCTTGAGGAAAACAACTGTGTATCCAGAAGTACTTAAAGGCAGTTTTATCTGTTTTACTGCTGCTTTCAGTCTCCTTGTCAAGCTAAGTTACTTGTGTAGCCTCCAGCTCCACAGCTAGCCATGCAGCTAGCGTGGCTGAAAATATATTTTTTTGTTCTGGTGTTTTAATTATTGGAACTATTTTATATTTTATTTTCAATCATGTTATCTTTGAAAAAATACTTGTAGGGTTTTTTGGGTAAAATTGTACAGAACCAGGCTAGCTGTTTCCTGCTGCTTTCAGTCTATATGCTAGGCTAAGCTTATTGTGTCCAGGCCCCAGTGTTCCTAGCCTACAGACATGAGAGTATATATACTAACTGTACTTTATGCTGCATTAACACTGAACTGTACAAGCCAAGACTTTTCCCTCCCTCTCTGTTTTTTCTCCCCTTCTCTTCTCTGACGCAGCTCTTTCACTCGGCCTTGGGGGTCGATCCTCTAATTTTAGCTCGGCAAACAGGCAAAGACACAGATGGGACGCTTCTCGTTAATCTCATTTGCAATTCAAATTGTTTCTCTGTTCCTCCTCCGTGTGTTTTCTCCTCATTTCTCATATACATCCAGCTTGGTCATCTCTTTTTCCCTTCACTCTGTGGTGATTCAGCGTGTGCCTTCTGTCTTTTAAACACATGGAGAAGGTCAAGAAACACTGCTCTTGTAATGAACAGTGCTGCAATATACTGCAGCCAGTGTGTGTATGAATGTGTGCGAATGTGAGCTTCACTGTGCTTATAAATGCAGTCAGATGTGAGAGCATGCAGACTCAACACTGGGGGCCACACACGCACGTGGGCACACACACACACACACATTAGTATTGCCTCTCATTAAGAACATCAACAGATGCTGGACAGGCGCTTGATTACATTTGGATTAGACTCTTAGTGTAACAAAGGATTAGGAGACTGAGTTGATGCGTATTTACCATAATTATCTCATTTACATCCTCAGACATCAGTCACTACTGTTAAAGGTTCATTTGACCTTAAATATACTTTTAAAAACCTTGTATTTATTGGACTGTTTTGTTGATTGCTGGACTTATTATTTCAAATATAAAGTTTGCTGAATTCAGACAAAAAGAAGAGAATTTACTTCACTTGATCGTTGCTTTTGAGACTGAACAGCTTTTTGGTTTGCAACCCCTTTATAATAACTTTAAATGGGGGGTATTATGCTCATTTCAAGCTTCACATTTCACTCTGTGATACCTGTGGAGTAGCTTAGCATAATTTACAGTTAAAAAAAATCTTTCTCACACTGGTGCTCTGTGCAGGCCCTCATACATTCTGCCTGAAACCACCCACTCTGTCCCTTTAAGAAACCCCCGCCCCTTTGTGACGTCACAAAGTGCAGCGTGTAGAAAAAACTGTGTGAAACCTGACGTTCACAGCAGCCTGCAGACTGAGCTGAGAAGCCTGGGGATTACTCCAACATACTTTTACCTACAGATTTGAAACTTTAACCCCAGATTTGAAACTAATACCCCCTCTTTACACCTCTTAAAGCTTTGTTTTCTTGGGAAGAAGTTGTGCCCCCTTACACCAAAGGACGATTTTTTTCTCATGACACTGTTTTCCTTGAATAATGAGAGACAACTTTTGTATGTATTTTACTATGTTTGTCTTTTCCATTTTCCTATTCTCTTAATTTTCTTGCAATCTCTGCTTGGAGTTATCAGCACTCTAAATATGGCTGTGTGTGGATACTTTGCTGAATCTGTACCTGACCCACATACAAGATGTGCACATAAATCCCCTTAAATAAAGTCACATCTCATTGTGAACATTTTATGTGCATCTTCATTTGCGGTCAGTGTCGGCTGAGTGCTAAAACATTCATAGAACTAGAAGCCTAACTAAATACATTTACTTACAAAGAGTTACAACCACAACTCATGTTGCTGTCACTCATCTGTGACTAATGTTCTCTTCACCTACATGCACGCTACACAGCAGCTAAATGCACTCTTTTCTCTGAGTCTGCTCACACTAAACTCTCTCCCTCCTCTCTCTCCTTCTCCTCCTCAGTGAGCAGAGTATCTGCCAGGCGCGGGCCTCCGTCATGGTCTACGATGACACCAGTAAGAAGTGGGTGCCCATCAAGCCTGGACAGCAGGGATTCAGCCGCATCAACATCTACCACAACACTGCCAACAACACGTTCAGAGTGGTGGGCGTCAAACTGCAGGACCAGCAGGTAACAGACAGAGGACTACAACATGCTGCTGTGAGTCTTACTGTACAAAGTTGGGGGAATTTATGCTGTTTTGTCACCAGAGAGATTTCATCGGGTTGTTGGAGGATTGCAACACAAAGAACAGTCTTGAGTTTTCTTTTGAAGAGACAAAATCACTAAAGCAGAGTATTATAAAAGTAAAGTAGTGTTTGAAACAGAAAAGGGTGCTTGTGAAAACCGAAGAAGCCTATCACGTGTTTGTAATGAAAGTCTGTTTGTTTGTTCACGATCCTGTAGTGTTTCTAGTCTTTTAGTAGCACTAATGCTTCTCAACTGTGACCCTTCACATTATTACTCATCTATTTTTCCATGTGTGATTTGTTTATGTAACAATAATGACACACAACACCAATCAAACAGGATTTGAGCTGGAAACAACAAAGACTGAAAATAGAGTGAAAAAGACAAAGATCCATAAAAGGGGCCGTTTCCTTTGTAGTTATAAACATCAAGATTTTCATGTTATGAAATCCCATTTAAGAATATTTGTGGTGTACCATGTATTGTATATAGTGTTCATGTATTTCACTGATTATCTCCCTATATATGTTTTTGTTTGTTGTGGCGGAGGCTGCCATGTCCATGCTGGATTCAGATACCTAAGCAACACAGTGAAAATCTAAAATCTACATTCCCCTGAATTTGGTCAGACTGGTTTGATATTATTTACATTTAAACTCTGATAAACTATTTTAAAAGCAAATACTTAAAACAACATGAAATTTCCACATTCAAACATAATTTCAAAGAAGTTTTATTGGTAAAAAAAATGCTGATTAAAGAAGACGTATGTATGAAATAGCCAAAATAAAAACACACCAATACTTTTTAATGTATAAGATGTTTTATTCTACAGTAAGAATGACACATTTGGGCATATAGACTCAAGTTTTCAGACAAAAAAAAGGTAACAGAAATGTTAAAAACTAAGAGAAAAAGGCTTGAAATGTATCTGTGTAGCATTTACTTTTTCCTGTTAAAAAATGGTCTAAAAAAGTGTTCATGTCCTCAATAAGTACGAGAATACAAAAACATTAGGGGTGGGACAAAATATTGATACAGGAATATATCATCGTCCTGACTCGTGGCTGGTGCAAAATATCAATATTTTAATTTAAAATATACGGCGCTGTAAACAGATTTCCCTGCGATTTTGACTCACCGCGTCACTACTTCATGACTCCTCATGGTGGCGCTTATGACATGAATGAAGGTAACGTGAACGGAAATTAATTGGCCGGAGAAGAAGTTAATTATCAGCTATCGTGATGTATCAATATATGATTGTCTTGGAATATATCAATTATTGCAGAATCCCTGTATTGCGATATCATCATTATCGTGGGCCAACGTATCGCGTGTTGTATCGCGAGTTTCCCTGCGATTCCCACTCCTAGACAAAATAATGTGATGTCCTGTGATAATTTCAGTTATTAGCTATTGCAAAAAAAATAATAACCAGCAGTATTTGTACCACCTTGTTTAATCAAAATGTAGCGAATGATGTAAGAATCATTAAAGATATTAAAGTTGATAAATCTATAGGCCTTTACCGGCCGTGCTGTTTATGAACACTGACTGTGTCTTTTCTGTCTCTTAAATAGAGCCAATGACAAAATACAAATAATAAAATCCTCTTGAACACAGAGGAATCAATTCTCCAACATTTATTTTTCTTCCACTAACACAACAGAGTTATAAGAACTGTGTTTACGCTGTGTTTCTTCCCCAGCCTGTCGTTGTTCATCACCTTCAGATAAAGAATAAAAACAGCTCTTTAAGATAAATCCTCCACAGAGACAAATCTGTTTACAGTGTTCATAACTAAACTACATCTCTCTCCTCTTCCTCGTCTCTCTCAGGTGGTTATAAACTACTCCATAGTGAAGGGCCTCAAATACAACCAGGCCACGCCCACTTTCCACCAGTGGAGGGACGCCCGGCAGGTCTATGGCCTCAACTTTGCCAGCAAGGAGGAGGCGACCACCTTCTCCAACGCCATGCTGTTTGCGCTCAACGTGCTCAGCGCTCAGGATGGAGGTCAGTTTACCCCCCAGTGCATCACACGGACAATTTGGTTTTAACTTACATGACCAAACCTGGCAAAGAAAGAGAGTCATAATAATATTTTTTTATAATCTTCCAGAAATGATAATCACACTCTTAAATTGTGAATGCAGTTCTTTACAAACTCAGCCAAATGTTAATACGGTACGTATCAATAATGCAGCAGAGATTCAGAGTGCAGCAGGAAGCCACTGATTGACTGACAGTGATTCAGACTGCTGCTGAAATGTCACGCATCCTGTCTTACACTGGAGCTACTTTCTCCTACATGTTGGACATTAGTTTCTAGTTTATGTCTTCACTATTAAATAATATATTTTATAAGCTATGTGAGACTTATATTAGACTACACACTTTTTTTCTGGCCACAAAGCAACTTAAGTTGTACAACTTCACTATGTAGATGAAGTTACAGCATGCAGAGTAAATTGATCCGATGCAGAGGTACTTGTGCTGATGTTTCACAACTCTGACTTTAGAATGGTTCATCGTACTGAACAACATACTAAGTTAAAAGTGGGAGAAAACATTGCACATACGGAAAAGTACACAAAAAACTTGATGTGTGATGCTGAAAGTAGCTGTAATACTGTGTTACATTATTAGTGGTGATAGTATACTACAACCAAAATTCCCAAAGAATAGGGACGCTGTGTGAAATGCAGTGTAGTGACCAAGTCATCTTTGCTCAAGTCCCAAGCAAGTCTCAAGTCATTCTTTCTTGGGCAAGTCAAGTCAAGTCAAGTCGAGTCCTTAGTTAAGGCAAGTCCAGTCCCAAGTCAAGTCACTTTTTTTCCACTCAAGATCCAGCACTCTTACCTGTAGTATCCAGTCTTTATAAAGAGAAAAGACAAGGTATTAGTAGCCCCTAATAATAATGATATTATTGGCCACTTTATATAACCTGTTCAAAAAGTATGACAATGAGGGGCGCTGGTTTGGCTCGGTTGGTAAAGCAGGCGCCCCGTGCATAGAGGCTACAGTCTTCATTTCACTGATCGCAGGTTCGACTCCCGGTCTGCCGATCTATTTGGTGCATGTCATCCCCCACTCTCTGCTCCCCACATTTCCTGTCTCTCTTCGGCTGTTCTATGAATAAAGGCAAAAAGCCAAAAAATAATCTTAAAAAAAAAAAAGTATGACAATGAATTGTATCTGTATTATAATTATAGATATTCGGTGTAGTCATAGCAAAAACAAATAGCTTATTTATTTAATATTCCCTATCACTTTTAAAGAGTGAAATACTGACAGATAGACAACGTCAAACGCAAAACAAATAACTTAAATTTCGTTCAATCCCAAAAGTATTCCCTTTCATACATATAAAATATTCCCCATCACGGAGGTCTTGGATGTTGCATGTTGCCATAGCGAGGAGTTTGACTGACAGCCAGTCATCCTATCATGACAATCACATCCCAGGGAGCTTTTTGAGTCGTCCGAACATGACTCCCAGTTTGCGCTGCGTACATACTTGATAGTTAGACAGAAACTTGACAACATTGAATTTTATCATTTTATATTTAACAGCGAACATTCAAAGATATGAACACACGCAAGTCATCCAAGTCATCATGCCTCAAGTCAAGTCGAGTCTCAAGTCACTTATGTTTTGTCAGGTCAAGTCGGAAGTCATCATCGAGTCCACATCTCTGGAAAAATGAATAAAAAATTGCAGTCATCCAATTCAAAATTAGTGCATATTATCAAGAAACAAGTAAGTTTGTCAGTTCAAAGATTAAATCTGTCTTTGTGCTGTTAGCAATATTCTAGCATTAGTGGTGGTGGTAATGGGCGTAGAAGAAGTGTAGGGGTACAAATGTCCTTGCAGTAGTTTATTCAATTTGAGAATGTAATAATGATAACAATTTATGTAAAAAAAATGTTTCCAATTTGAAAGACAAATTCAAAGTGCTCCTGTAGTTCTCATAAACATCTGACCTCAGTGTGCTTTTCAACAACTTTGATCTACACTTGAGATGTGCAATACTTTAAATATGAGGGCCAGAGAGCTGCAAATCGAACAGTCTTTACATGGTCCCC
Source organism: Semicossyphus pulcher (assembly GCF_022749685.1). Lineage (NCBI taxonomy): Eukaryota > Metazoa > Chordata > Actinopteri > Labriformes > Labridae > Semicossyphus > Semicossyphus pulcher. Next base: position 17,843,652 of record NW_027211615.1, on the reverse strand, counting down.
CTACAAGACGTCTAATTAGACAAAATAAGTGAAAGAACCTCTGTAAAGGCCTAAAAGTCGTCTTGTGTTCCCTGTTTGTTCTTCAACAGTCTTCAGTATTACAGCTGGAGAAGCTTTGTTTTGACTCCTAGTCCCCTCTGCTGGGCACTTTGGAAAGTAAATTACAACACAGCATCACCAGCCAATAATAATTTAAGATGCAGGAAGCCTCTCAAGTGAGACAGTTGTTTCAAAAAACTGAAAGTAATATCTGCTATACATTTTTTATTTTGACCTGTAGTGGTAAAAAAACACACCATTGTTTATGTTATTGGTTCCACCGACATTAAAACGTCTCCTGTGAAAAAAGGGTCTATTTAAAGACTTCCTGCAGTGGTGAATATAAATAAAAAACAGGCAATTGTATCCTTATGAACTCTGTTATTGCACCAGCGAGTGTATCAGAAAGAGAGAGACAGACATGTATAAATTGGGTGTAATAAAGTGAAAGAAGGAGAGACTGAGGGGCAGAGTGAGTCTCACAGCTTCAGTCATTATTCGAGCAGCAGCAGCAGCAGAGAGTCTCCCCCTGCAGACCCTCCAGCCTCTTAATTAGAGTGAGTCATTGAGAAGTTCTCCCTCGGGTCCCGTGCTAGAGAGCAGATCTTTTCATCTGCTTAATAACACGGGACCGAGAACAAAGAGGCTCGAGTGACAGCAGCCAAACACAAGAGCACAAACACACTAGAGGAGGACACACACACACTGAAAGATAGTCAGACTGATATAGCGGCGCTTTAATGCCACCAGCTTCATATAATACAGCTGTGACTCTGCTGCATAGACAGAGATACAATCAAGACTCTCACACACTCAAACTCTGAGTACAATGAATATCAGCTTTCGTCTTCATGTGTGCGTTCGTGTGAAAGAAAAAGAGGAGTGTGTCTTCTCCTTTACAAAAGATTGCTAAAGATCTGAATTTGAGACACATTCCCACTTTGTAAACCAAAGATCAGGATGATGTGTGATTCTCCCACGACTGTAAGCCAGTGTGCTGCCCCCTCTAGTGGTAAGAAGGTCACAACCTGACCTTTTGTCCTCAGTGTTCACATATTGGAGCACAGAGTAAATTCAGTAGATTGTGGTGGGATTAATGGGCAATAAACATTTAGATACTTCATCAACAGATGAAGGGAAATTAACTCTTTAATTGAGTAAATATAACAAACAATTGCTGGTTACAGCCTCACAAGTATGAAAAATAGCATTTTCTGTTTTACATTATTCCAAATTATAGGATATTTTTGCCTATAAATAAATTATATGATCCAATTTTTAGACATATTTAAATTGTCCAACAAATTATGATGGGTATACACTTATTTATTGCCTTTAATAAAGTAACTGAGTCATTGTTTATTTTTCAGAACAGACTGAGATTCACCGGCTGTTTGAAGCTCTCTATTCTATCTCACAATCCTCCTTAGTAAATAACATTTGAATAGATACATAGGAGTGAAAATGTCTACTTTTCTGACCACTTTTTTTTGGGGGCCAGGTTTAGCTCAATGACTGTGTATAAAGATGGACGACACATCTCCATCTACTCTAATTGAAGCCAAAATAGCCCCCGTGATAGGCGCTGCCAGTAGAGATCGGCAGGTGGAACCGCCATAGCCACTTCCACTAACCAAAACACACTTAAATTACCGAAAAAAACCCAGCAAAGATCCCGCAAGTCGGCGTATTTAACAGCAGAACAGCTTCTTGTGTTGGTCTGAAGCAGACGTTCACAGATATGTAAACTTCAATGACTGTAGTGATTGTTTTAGTTACGTCTCCTCTCGCCGTTCCTCCTCTGCTCTGCTAATCAGGAACAGATCGGCTGCAGGTTTCGTATTTGTCAACAGATCTGTCAATCATCCTTTTTACAGCATCAAATAACTAATTAAAAATTAACTTGTCAGAAAAATGAACACTTGGACGTAAATCAGCATGATAAGAACTAACTATAATGACAGAAACCATGTTTGAGAAACATTTATTTGGTGTGTATTTTGATTTTATAGTTTGACTCATGTCCCATCTGTTAACATGGAGGAGGCGGGCTTTATGACCTATACTGCAGCCAGTCAGCAGGGGGCGATAGAGATGTTTTGGGAGCTGTCAGGTGGTCCATCTTTTTATACAGTCTGTGGTTTAGCTTAGTTGGTAGGGCAGACGTCCGATATACAGACGATATAAGACGTTGCAGCATTGGCCTCTTGGTGCATCCAAGGTATCGTCCCCCAGTTCTCTCTTCCCTGTATTTCCTGTCTCTCTTTGGCTGTCTTCGCCAATCAAGGCAAAAAGTCCACAAAAAATTATGTAATAAAAATGATTTCATTTTATTACCTTGGAAAAAGTAGCTGACATAAGGATTTATCAGTGCATCTTTAGCAGCCCGTTTTAATCAGCTCTAAGTGTTTGACCCCTGGCTGCTAAAGGTCAACTTTCAGTGAACAACACATCGAGTCACATTTTAATTTGATATCTTACTGAACTATCTGTATGTACGAGGCTCTATCTGAACCAGAGATGCCCGTGTATCAGCTCGCTCTGATGTTTGCGTGCGTGTGTGTGTGTATGTGTGTCTGTGTGTGTGTGTGAGTGAGTGGCATTAGGCCGCGCAGCCTACAGACAAACCCGACCTTTTGAAACATTAACCAGAGATGCTCGCTGCGCTGCTGCTGCCTGGAGGTGTGGGTTACAAGAAGATGACAGATGATACTGAGGCTGGGTGGAGGAGGGGAGTAGAGGCAGGCAGGTGAGGAGAGAGAGAGAGACAGAGAGGGAGGTGATGGAGGAGGGGGAGGACGGGGCAGCTGAAGGCGAGAGATGGTGAGCAGGGAGTGGGTCTGTCAGTGCCTCTGCGTCTGCTACAGCCGCTTCCTCTTCTTCAGCATGTCATGTAGGTACAAACGCTCTCTGTGTGTGCCTCAAAGTCTGCATGGAGGTAATTAGTTTCACTTTGTGTGTGTTTAAAGTTTGTGGTGTGTGGCTCATTGATGGGTCAGTTTAATAACTTCTTAGTGGAGGCCAAAGTCACTTTTTACCATAGAAAATATGAACTGAAATATATCACTGAAGTAAAAGTAGGTTGAATGTTTTCTTACCTTTTTTTCTGCTAAAAGAAAATGTTTACATCCAACTTAAGTAACAGTAAAATTATTGAGTTCTACTAAGTAGACAGAAAAATGCTTCCCTGATGGTTATGGCTTTCAAAAAGTTGAAAGGACAGTGTTCAGACATTATTTTACATTCAAAAGTATAACTTACAAAATAAGGTGCTCACAATTTTATCTTCTTTGTGGTTTGACAGTTAGCAACGCTTTTCTGACTCTAACTGAGATTTAACAACATTCAAACTCTTCAATAAATGAGATTTCAATTGGACAAGTGACACTGAGTACAAATATAAGTAAAAGTGAATTTTTTGCTTCAAACAGTTGCTGCAAAAACTTTTCTTTACCTTTAAAATTTTCAAGCAACAATGCAACATTACACCTCTGTGTGTCTTTATATGTAGATTAGTTCTGGAACAATTTGTCAATTAATTCATCTCCAGGGAGGGAATTGACGATTTGATAATTAATTTATATTTATATATATAGTTTACCAAGGAGAAATGCTATTCTTTACACTTAGAAAATAAGAATATCGTATTAATAATAATATAATTTATATCGTTGTATATTAGATACATCTGGTTTTTAATTGTTGGTCCGACTAATTTCCGATACGATAACATAGAATTCTAATACTAGACAGCTCCAAAAATACAGAACAAAATTAGACAAATACAAAAAACAACTTGAATATACGTGAAAATATAAAATATAAAGTGTATTTGTTAATGCAAAAGAGACGGTGCCTAATAGAAAAACAATATTACAATGAGTAATCTACAATAATAATCAAAAAGTGATGGTGGGAATTAACAGTATCATTGACGGTAGTAAACACTTGCATTACACAAGATTATGAATTTAAATTCAGCACATCATATAGAATGTAATTGTTTATAATAATTAAGAAAAGTTTATATTGGTCCTGATACTAAAAGTTAAAGTAGTGTTGCAGATGGTGCTATAAATAAGTGGAAGTATGACCCCTGATATTGGAAGTGATATTGGACATGATATAGCCTGATATTGGTAAATGGACTTTACTTACAGAACACTTTTCTAGTCTTCAGACCACTTAAAGTGCTTTTACACTACCTGTCACATTCACCCACATGGCAAAGGCCTAAGTGCCAATCACCAATCAGGACTCTGTGCCCATTCATACCCCCGCAATTCGGGGTTCAGAAAAAGTCTGCTGGTAGGTAAATCAGTTGAGTATTTGCAGGTGTTTGAAGTTGTAGAGTGGGTTGTATCTGATAGTAGGTATGAGTCAGGTCTGTTGTCATCCTGCTATTTTTGGGTGTCTGTTACTTGATCAATGGCGGCCATTAGCACCGTCGGCTGGCAGGAGAGTCACTTCCATCAGAGACGGGAGCAGTGGAGAGTGACTGTGTGGAGCTGTAAAGCTGTTATGTAAGGGTCACCTTTCATTAGACAGACTGGATCTCTGGAAGCAACCCAAATGACAGAAACAAGTGTTTCCCCAGCAGCGTTAAACTGCCGAGCAATCATAAATCCAACAGACTTTACACCAAAGTCTTAAAACTTTATATCGCTGCATTTCTCAATTTGAAAAGAGGCAGGTGCCAGAAGTTAAATGTGAGCTCTGAGATGAACGACGTCCCAGAGGGGCGAAAAAAGTCTCATCGTACGCTGACGATTCACTCGTGTTTGATTGTAATCCCTGAGATGCCGCCCTGTTGTCCTCGTCTTATCATGTCTTAAATTAATTACTTCCCTATCTGCCTCTCCATCTGCACGTCTCACTTATGCTGTTAAATGGATTACATCTTAAGGGCCTTGTAGTTTGAATCATATCATCAGCAAGAAGGGGAGATGGTAGAGACAGTCACAAATCTTTGATAGTGAGTCTCCTCTCGTGTGATTTCACATCTTTGGGGCGTTTATTGTTTAATCGTCTAAAGGGTGGGGAAAATTGCAGCAAAAAAATGCAGGAAAATCTCTCTTGTCTTGTTTTTGACCCGAGGAGCGCATGTGTGAAGCTGCAGTGTGTCAATATGTCGAGAACCGCAGACGACAGAATTTCCTCTGTTTCCAATTTAACGGCTGCAGCTCAGACACGATCCAGACCTCGCTTTAAACGCTCTGTGACACAAAACACACAAAATCCAAGTTTCGTTTCACATGAAATACTCTGTCTGACTGACTGTGTGTGTGACTGTGTGTGTGTGTGTGTCGGATCGGTATATTGTTCCCTAATAGAGTATTATGTGTAAACTAATGAGCAGAGCGACAGCAGGGCCACACACACACACACACATTCACACACTCTTTGTAATGCTTGCTTTGTAATGTTCAAGTGGATTAATCAATTTATGTTAATTCACCTTGAGTGAAGGATTAATATGCTTTTCATTACGCATTAGTCATTACAGAAGAAAGAGGACATAATGATCAACCGCCGTTTAATTTCCTGTCATTTGGTTGTTAATTGTCTCCGCTGGGACTAATTTCAATTAACGTTACACTGCTTGTAATGGATTATTAAGGTCAACTCCACTTCATCTGTGTCTCCTTCTCTCCCCTTGTTTTCATTTGTGTCTCCAGGTCCGGCTGTGCAGCGTCAAGTCCAGAACGGACCGACTTCAGACGAGATAGAAGCTCAGAGAGCGAGGTAAAGATTTAACTGAAACAGTAAAAGGGTTAAACACAAAATAAACTATGCCCCTAAAAACGTCTAATTTTATGCAGTTTTAAGTAAAACTCCAATTTTATTCACTACCAGCAGATACGCAGCAACAGTAGCATCATAACTGTAAGACTGATGTTTACTCTCCTTTTAGCTCACTTTTGCTCTCCACCAACACCTGAAGAAAATATCTGACTCTTTAGCAGCTAAATGCTATTCTATGTTCACTAGCTAGATGCTAACTTTGTCTATCTACTGTATAGAGAGGGCAGATAGGTTTTTTAAATCTTCATAACTGGAAACAGCCGCCTGAAACGGAAAAATAAGGCAGTAGAGTGAACCAAAACAATAAAGTTTCAGGATATTAAAGAGAAAAAAACAGTGCTGAAATTAAAGCTGAGGGGAACTGCAGCCTAGTGTTTATGTTTATATGTATTCTTTATTATATATCGACTGAATAGTAATCATAATAATAATAATTAACTTTATTAATATAGCATTTAAAATCACAGTTATTGTCAGGACAGCGTGTAGCCTACTGTACGTCTACCTTTGAATGTATTGACTCTTTCATCACTGCAGCCTAGTTTACAGCCCATAACCTGTCACTCTGCAGCCTAATAACAGGAATGACAGATGCAATATAACCTTTGCAGCTCTTTATTATGCTAATAATCTGCCAGTGAACTGGGCAGAAGCATACAGTATTAGACACAGCTGTTTCCGTGACAACAATACAGCACAGGCTCTTAGTCCCCACCAGTGTTGTGGCGCTGTGTTTAGCTGCGGATGCTTCTTCAAATTTGAAGTAGAGCTCTTCGCAGCTGACGGGCACTTATCCTCCGGTCACAACATTTTACCGTCATGTTTCTCTTGTCCCTTGCGGCCAAAAATTCAAAATAATGGGAATATTTCCATGAAGTAAATGCTGTCCTCTCTGCCAACTGGCTTGTTGAATTAGCTAGCTACACATACGCACTGACACCTGTTTGTTTACCTTCTGCTGGTACGCAGCTACCGGCCAAGAAGTAGGAGACATTTCTTGTTACACAACAAAACTGTAATGCAACTACTCTAATGGATTACTTTGTGACGCATTACCCCAAACACATAAGACCTGATTAGATAGTGTATAACAAGAACAGCTGGAATTGATGTAAACTAGGCAATAAGCTACATTCATCATCAAAGTTTGTAGAAGAATGTATGTAGGGATTTAAAGACTAATGCTAAGCTAATACAATAATGCTAAACTAATACCCTCTCGGACTATGTGGGTTTGATTTGATCAGAGGAGCCTGGCAACTTAAGCAAACAACCCTGCCACTGTCATGTTGCCAAACTCCGATTGGCCAGACTATGTGACATCATCTTTTTCAAACAAAGCCACGCCCATTTCCAACCAGTGAAAGCAGACTAACACATAACACAGAAAACCTCTGATGTGATATAACCAAAACTTTTCTAACTGTGTCAGAGAATTGTGTTTTCATCCATCGCTCATCATGAGGCGCTGGTAGAGTAACAAAGCAACAAAAGCACAGAAACACAGAGACACTCCAAAGGCTGCTATATTTAGACCGTCCCACTGGTGATGTGACGTTTACTGCCTGCTTCTGAAATGTTTACCGGTGAGACTCTTTGTCTCTCAGGATGGCCTGTTCAGGACATTTACTACATGATGTCCAAACCAGCAGATGAACTCTGCGTGAACTCATCCAAAACAGAATATTGGATAGGATTATGCTCATAAGTGCAGTCCCATGTGTCCGACAACCTGTCACACACAGAGGAAATGAAGCCTGGCAGCTGAGATAAGCACACAGCTGACTTTTTATTCCCATTTTCTTTCATCCCCCTCCTCCTCTTAATACCTTCTGTCTCCCTCTCAGGACTCACTCCTGTGGGGAACAGTCAGATAAAGACAGTGAGCTTAAAAAACACAACATATTCCTTTTTTCTGCATCATTGTAGCAGATTGAATAATCCAGAATAAATGGATGGGTAGTGTCAAAATGACACTAGAGGCTATTTCTGTTCCTTACTAAGCATCTGGCATTTCTTCCACCGTGGCTGCTCCTTCTCTCAGACACAACAAGGTCTTTGTTGCTGTTTTTAAACCTTCTCCAGCTCTGCCCATTGGTTCAGCCAAATGCACGGCTTAAGAGAACAAATATGACGCCGTTATAGCTCTCTCTGATCCAATGTCTGCTAAAGTGTCCCTCCTGCACAAAGGATTACGTCTGTGATGGTGAGGGGAGATTGTGTGCTTATGCGAGCGGATTTCCTGTTTGTTTGTGTGTGTGTGTGTGTGTGTGTGTGTGTGTGTGTGTCAGCAGATGCAAATGAATTCAACTGAGCTCTCCAGTGGTAGCAGCTAAGTGTTGCTCAGCACCTCCGTCCCGCTGCGTGTGTTGCTGTCACATCAGGAAGGTTTTGCTGCCTCAGCACTTCTGCTCTCCAACACACAGCTGGAAAATTCCACTTCCCTCCCCAGGAGCTGTCTCCTTTCTCCTTTCTCTCCCGAGTCTTGACATACATATGCTTCTTGCATCAAAGGGGGAGATGTGCTGAGAGAGAGAGAGAGAGAGATGAAGAGGGTTTGATGGGGAGGAGGAGGTTGTAAGGTTGAGAGAGGAGATAGAAGGTGATGAGGTAGAGAGTGATTAAAGTTTGGATAGACGAGGAAGAAGACATTTACTGGGGAGACTGTGCTGAAGTGCCAAAAAGTTATTTTGAATAGATAGACAAGTAGACGACAAACTACAGAAATCAAAGCTGGCTTCATCGTGATGACGTCAGCAGAGAAAATCAGATTCAATTTAGATGCAATTTGCACAAAATTATGGGAGTCATGGAAACTGAGTTTGGTCTTAAAAAGCAGCAACAGCTTTCTCGATGTACTCCAAATATACGTTTTAGTTTATTTATTCAGTTCATTCAACTTTATTTTATTGCTGGAGGAGGAAATATATCAAAACAACGTCATGTTTTTGCTCTAAGTTAGTTTGTGGCAAGAAGTTACAATGAGTGTGTACATTACTATAAGTTTCATCCATCCATCCATTATCCATACTACTGTTCAGGGTCACGGGGGCTGGAGCCGATCCCAGCTGTCATTGGGCGAGTGGCAGGGATCACCCTGCACTGATCGGCAGTCAATCACAGGGCTGACACACAGCCACACCTACAGGGAAATTTAGAGTCACCAATGAAGCCAACGAGCATGTCTTTGGACATGCAAACTCCACACACGAAGGCCCCCTACATCCTAACTGGGATTCAAACTAGGAACCTTACAGCTGTGAGGCGACAGCTCTAACCACTGCACCACCGAGCTGCCCACTATAAGTTTCACACCAAACTAAAAAAGAAATAACACCATTTATTTAAAGCTGCACTAAATGTATGTGTTTTATTTCCACAAAGGTCAAATAACTTAAAGTAATGTGAAATGCGTTGCGAGCTGTGACAAACCCGAACATAATAATCACCTGACGCTGCAGTTCCCCTCAGCCCGCCTAAGAGAGGAGTTTTGGCATCTTTCAGCTGTTTTGTGTTTTTTTACCCTGCAACTTAATTATTTCTGATTAAGAGTTCTTTCCAACCGCTTCCAGGAAAACACCCACCATATATTTAAAGTATTTAAATATGCTACCTACCCAATATCAAACTACAGCCACTTAACAAAGTTAGCAGCTAGCAGATGAAGGAGAGATATTTGCTGCAGGACTTTAAAAATGACGAGTCAATATTCCGCAATTGGCCATAATCTTGACTCTAAATGAATGTACATTTTGCTGCACGTGCATGTTTGCCATGTGAACTTTGTCCATGTTGTATGGCTAAAAATCTGTAATATTACCGGTTATGATTCAGGATAAATTCATCAATCTGATATGTGGTGAAAGAACCTAAAGCCAAAACAATCTGACAACACAAACACTGATGAGGTCCTTTTATCATCTCTCATCCAGCTGTGAAATTCTGGAGAGGAACTGACAAGAAAGTACATTTGTGAAGCTTCATCTTTACTATATTTAGTCCTGTTTGCTCCCAGCTTGTGCTCAAAGCCTCCTGCAGTGATTTCTGCCTCTGAAGCCTTTTTAGTTCACTTGTCACTTTTCTTTGGACCTGCTGATGTTTGAAGTTTAAGGCAGGGGGACTTTTCTCTGGCTGCAGCTGTGAGGTGTTTGGCCGCTCTGCTCCCGTGGGAGCGTAAAATGACAGGATCGCAGATAGGACGTGACATTTGTGATATCATGTGGCCTCATGTGTTTCCTTCCTGTCCCTTTAGGCAGATGATGGAGCAGCAGCAGCAGATGCAGGCACACATGGAGCGGGAGCGACGGTCGTCCAACTCAGGTACTCACAGTAAAGAGGATATTTTTGTATCCTTCAAAATAAAATGCATTTCATCTTTGAAGTGCACCTGAACCCAAATACACAGTTATATATGACAGCTTACGTCACACTTTCCCTCCAGGTTCTCCTTTCCAAGGCCACCCTGCTGTTCTCTCCGTAGCCCCCCCTGTTATACCTCCTCCTATGAACATGGGTGGTCCTCCTCCTCCTCCACCTCCGCCGGGACCACCGCCACCCTCAGCGTTGGCACCCCAACCTCCTCTCCCTCCTCCCCTTCCTCTCGGTGGAGGGAGTTACGGGGATGAGCCGACGGCAGCGACGGGTCTCGCCGCTATGATCGCAGGAGCCAAACTGCGGCGCGTTCAGAGAGTGAGACAGCTAATCTTTGTGGCTTTGATGTTGTGATGAAGTCAAACAGGAGATAACAGGATTATCTCGTATCAGACATGCTATTTGTACATATCTGAGGGTTATAGTTAATCCGCATGTCATTCATGTCCTCTCCTCAGCCTGACGACAGCTCTTCAAGCGCCAAAAACGATGCCAACCGGACGAGCGGAGGAAGCGGAGGATTGATGGAGGAGATGAACGCTCTGCTGGCACGAAGGTCAGGGAGATGAGTGGGGAAACCACAGAACCATTGTGCATTGATACACTGCAGCCACAAAGAACATAATTGGTCACTAAAGCATTTAATCAAAGTGTAGTTTTCATAGTGATTTTTATTATAACTCTAAATAAAACTATTGACGTTCACTGTTCTTACTTGAGGCTTCTTCTTCTCCCCAGAAGGAAAGCAGCCTCAGAGAGGCCTGACGACAGCCAAAACGTGAGTGGATGGAAACCGTGATGGTTTGCAATCATGAAGCGGCTGTGATTTACAGTAATTAAGATGATGATTGAGGAAGTGATCGTGATTATGTTGGTGGTGATTAGGTTAAGGGGATCATTATTTTGATTGGATAGTGAGGAAAGTCTGAAATACAAACAATAACAGTAATAATGATGGAAAACATTACACACAAAGGACTGGGGTTAAAAAACAAACATGTAGTGTTTAGTGAAGACAGGATGAAAAAAATAATATCAAAATGTTTCTATAATAAAATTAAGGCCTTGTTTCTCCCTTCAGGATGATCCAAATTCTCCGTCACCCAGCACCCGGAGCGGACAGAACGCCACAGGTGGGAGATACTAAACACAGCACATGATGTCATGACGTAAAACATGTTTCCTGGATTTGCTGCAGTTTCAGAGACAACAATAATAAACACACAATACCCCACTGACAGTGAAAGAACGAGGCTCTTATATGATTACATGCCTGTGTTCATTGTGTATTTTCTTCAGGGGGTTTGTCATGTGATACATGATGATGCCTTTCGAGAATTACAGCTTCCTAAAAATGATATATTCCCAGTTACAGACTGACTCATTACATGATTTAATCAACTGAAACATATATTTAAAAAAACCTAATTATTGTATTTACTTAAGTTTTTCTTCTGCCGCTGTACACTTCTACAGATTAGGATTACACATAAAAAATATATAATACAATATAAAAAACTACAATGCATTTGTATGGAATAAACTTCCTAAAGTTATATAACCTACTTAATAAAAGTAAGTGCCTCTTGCAGCTACAACAGCAAATATTTCTTCTCCTACACAAATGCTTCTGTTTTCAAAACTTTTAAATATTAATTTCCTCGATAATTACTACTGTTATTGTTTTCCTTTTATTCATATTAACTTACTTCTCAGGTTCAGGTTACTTTATTTGTACCCACAGGTAGATTTGTGTAAAAAGAAGCCGACTCACTCTCTGTAAACCACACAATCAACAGCGTCCAGACAGACGAAGCTGAAATTTCCCATTTAATAGGGGGGAGTTATCATTTAAAATGGAGCCATGTTTACTTAATTCAAATTTTAGATTAGGGCTTTTGTTTAAATATTAAAGGGAACTCTGGGAAATGTAGGAAAGTGATAACTAAGGTGCGCAAATCAGATTGGAAAGAAATCAAAAAGTAAAGTAAATTCCTTAAAGAAACCTCTTTCTTCTCTTCTTGATGACTGAACAGAGAGTATCAGTTAATTGTTCATTAAGATTCAGATAATGAAGAGATTGTTGATCTCCCCTCCTGTATTTATACCTGGATGTCGATCTGCAGGCTCAAAGTCTGCTTAATGTAAACGTCTCTCCCTCCTCTGGTCTAGATGGTGCAAAGAAGCCGTGGGACCGAGCTAACTCTGCAGACAGGTCAATGGCTTCAAGGTGAGAGCTGGAAGGAACACAGCTTATATGATGTAATTATGAACATAAACAACAACAGTCAATGTAACAGAGAATGATTGTTTATGTTATGCAGGGTACGGCCCGCGGGGGGAGGCAGCGACGCAGACTCGTTAGACCTTGATAGAATGAAACAGGTAAAGACGACACACTGAAATACATTATATTAAGATGTGTGGTGATTTATGAACACTCATTTTTTTGTATTTGTTTCTGTGTCATCAGGAAATCTTGGAAGAGGTGTTTCGTGAATTGCACAAAGTGAAGGATGAAATCATTGATGGTATGTATAACTGTCTCTTTTCACTCCAAGGAGGAGTCCTCAATCAACACTCAGTAGCACAGTCCCTCCTCTAACATGTTGATGATGTTTAATTGGAAGTCTAACCAGTGGGATGATGGGAGTTTGGTTATTATGTAGAGCTGTGACCACTAGGTTGCAGTAGAGTCCAGGAAACATGAACAGAGAAGAAGCATACTGTACGTCAAGGGCTACAACACACACACATATAATGTGGTAGCTTACATAGATAACAATGCAAATACCTGTGCTTATAACAATATTATTAGTACTTCTTTAGTTAAACCTCATTGTTATAAATGAATGAATAATGCAGCCTAACTGATATTCCAAAATTACATTATAGGGACAGCAACACATTTACATACAAAAATAATACAGTTAATTAAATTATTATTACTACACATTATAAAAACTGTAATAACACATATAATGGACTTATATTTGCACAATATTATGACAAATTATTAAAATACACAATGCATGTATTTTTAAATATTATATAGCAATGATATTCCATCCAAAACAATGCAACATTTTTACATTAAAAATTACATTACAGACTAAAGCATATACATTTCTATGAATGATTAAGTATTACAACGTAACACTGTTTAAATACACACTCTATTACAGTCACTGTACCACATATGTTAGAGACTACTATGATAAAAAATGGATGAGAAAACTACAACTATTAAAATAACAATAATAGTTAATAAATTAATCCTGATAAATGACATTATCTATTACATTATATTGATTGTAACATGTATGTTATACATGTACAGACATTCCAACTTTCCATATACTTTATAAAGAAATGTACCCTGTTTGAAGATGATGTAATGATATGTTGACACATTATGGAATAACTCGCATAAGAAAAATGCCAGTCAATTGTTAATATGCAAAATAATATGTGTACATGAAGCATTTCATAGGCCTGTTTATTGCGATGTTAATCAATGTTACAGAAAGGCTCGTTTCCATTATATTTTTAAAGATGAATGCATTTTATTTCCCTTTTTTCTTTATTTGTTATTTATGTTACATCGTACTGAAAGTTGTACTGATATTATTTCTTTAAAGGGGCACATTTAAAATAAGGAAACTTTCAGGCAGCAGATGCAGAGATATTGCAACTTTTTTTTAAAAGCCTACATTTTTCACATTGCAACATCTTTGTTACTCCCTTCCCTGCAGATTAATACCCCAACTTTGTAATGCATGCTTCTGCTACATCTTTCTCTTTCATCTTTCAAGTCTCAGGCTAATTTGAGATAAGAATGATGACATCACTATGATGTAATCAGGTTTCTATTCCCTAGCTCCCTCCAGTGACAGAAGAGATTAAACAAGTGCTTTTAGAGGATGTGTTGAGTGCCCCTTTAACTAGTCACTTCAGGTCCCCTTTAAGCACAATTGAGACAGACCGTTTGTATATTATCAGCCTAATCTGTTTAATCAACCTGACTTTGTTCCTGTGTTTTCTCTCCTTTATCTGCAGCCATTAGACATGAACTCAGTCGAGTTAGCACGACATAATCTTTCAGAGCCACTCCCCGACATGAACCACCTTTTTGAAAAAAAACATCGCCCCTACAGCAGCTGCTGCGGCCCTGAGGAGGAGGAGGAGGAGGAGGAGGAGGAGGAGGAGAAATCAGGAACAGAGGCCCAAACTGTGACATCTACTCATCCTGTTCAGCTGCGGTGTTGAAGCAACACAGCGACGTTGCTGTAACACCTCAGACGTGTCTGTGTAGCGTTTGGTTTGTCTGTTTGGAGGACGTGGCCGGGGCTCACTCTCGCACTGATTCCTCTGATTTCTAAACATTTTCTGTCTGTTTGTTCGCCCTGTTCGCCCCTCTGTCCTCGGCCTGAAGGAAAACGGATAAAATTCACATGATTTTTATTTGTTTTGCTTTTGTCACGACATTTTTTATTATTACTATCATTTTCCTTATTATTACTTTCATTTTTACGATTGTCAATGTATTGTTAATATGAGTAGTAGTAGTGTAGTGAGTACAATGGTAATAATGAGGAAATGATAATGAGATTTGATAGTAATGGTAATGTTGATCATTATTATTGCACATCATTTTATGTCAGCCTTTTGTATTTTATATTGTTTTCATTTGTTTTTGTTTAAGAGCTCATCCAAAAATGTTTTCTCTTCATCACCTGGAACATTTTTTTAAAGGTTTTTTATCCTTTTGGCCGACACGGCTATGTGGCAGAAAAAAAACAGGCCCTGACCTGAAACCGAGGGTGGAAAAAACTTCTTTGGATATCGCAATCTTATAAACAAAAAAAAATTTAAATAATACACCAGAGTATTTGTGATCATGTTGTTAATAAAATGTTTATTGGCTGCAAGGATATGGTGAAGTATTGTTCATTTTATTCTCTCCTTTTATGACCAAGTGCTTCCTGGTTTGACAACGAAAAAAAGAAACGCACTCAGTTTAAAATGAATTCAAATAAAACTGTGAACAATGTCTTGGATAAATGACGCTGTCTCTTTCCTTTTGTGCCTGTCTGGTGCTTTTTTTCTGCTTGTAATATTTCTCTACAGTTTCAATGAAGAGGTGCCACAGCGGACAGCTGGTGCAGCACAGAGACGTGTGAAACATCTGAGCTGCTTCTGTGCGACCTTATTGTGTTGTTCAAGTGTTGTACATGATGAAGGATGCTGTTAGTGTCCTGTTAAAAGATAAAGATAACCCCAAATAATCAATTAAAATAGTACAGTTTTTATGCAATAGTTGATTTATTTACGAGGCAGGCATGCAAGTATTTCTTATAATAATCAGTAGATGTAAATTACCCATAACTGCACTTTAGATATAACCACA
The DNA here is from genome assembly GCF_022749685.1 of Semicossyphus pulcher. Taxonomy (NCBI): domain Eukaryota; kingdom Metazoa; phylum Chordata; class Actinopteri; order Labriformes; family Labridae; genus Semicossyphus; species Semicossyphus pulcher. The sequence goes on along the minus strand of NW_027211615.1, from coordinate 17,828,027 downwards.
CATGTGGTGTGTTCCCATCAACTCCGCCCCTTTTGGTTACATATAATGTACGTAGTTTTGCAGCTGTGGTATATAAGCTACACATTCTGTATTGCTTCCATCCACAGGATGCAGTTGGTGCAAACATAAATAGGAAAATGAAAATTGGTTCTCATTTATTTAGCTGGGTTATAAAGTCCAGATTTAACTGTACACACACTGTTTGACAGGATGAATAACACACTGCAGGCTACTTTACTAGTAAACACAAACTCCTGAGAAAATGTATTAGTCAACAGAAACCCCAGAAATTACTTTTGAGGGGAAAAAAAGGGAAATATGATTACACTGTCAGTTCACAATTATTGTTATAATTTTAAAGTCCAAGCATGGCATCAAATTAAAAACCTGCTGAAGCATCGCTTTCCACAAAGCACATGTGGCCACATCACAATTAGTGAAGTCACAGCAGGTGTTTGTCAAAAGCTGTCCATGGCAAAGCACCTGCTGTGACACCAGGGACTGAGGTGTGGTTACAGCTGCAGCATCCTAGAAAGCTTGAACCCATAGAGAGCAGCGCAGCAGCAGTGTTGTATTTTAATTGGCCACCCATCTACAGAGAGTTGTGCTATATTTAGAGTGATCATGATTTAATTCTAAACATAGCCTAAGGCTAGGGTAGATTTTTTTATTTGAGAAGCATTGTTGTGTACTTGTTGAGATTCTATTTACATCAATCAAACACTTTGAGGGAGAAAAGCAGTAATAGGGGTCTGTGGCAGTCGCAGGCCTGTAATGAGTCTGTCCAATCATGGTTGAATTCATTTATCTTCATCTTCTCTATATTGAGGTAATATGTCACAGAGCTGATGCTTAAGGCTGAAAGTGTTAATGAACTATTTTCTCTCCTGTAGGATTCCAGTTGGACTATTAACCAATTTAAAATCAACCAATAGAAATGATAATTGTCACTCCAGAACAGTAAAAATATATAAGGTTTGAGGGCTATTCAAAGCATGCATTTTCATTTAATCCCTTTAGGTTGAGAACTAGCTGCTAGTCATTATAGGCAACTTTTGGTACCTAATTTTGGGATCTCATCACTTGTGATGGATACTACTATTTTTGACATTTTATAGTTAAAATGATTACTTATAATAATTACAACCAGTGACGTTTTGTAATATGTGCAGCTCTAATTGCTAAAATCTTTTAGAACACTTGGATCAGAATACTATTATGTAATATATCCGTATAATGATATGTATCCTGAATGTAAGTGTTTCTGGGAAAAATACAACAAAATCCAATGTCACTGAAGTTGGGGAACCCCCCTAGCACCACCAGTACAAGGCCGTTATCGCAGGGTTCACCCAAGTCTCGCGATATTTGGGCAGTGGAGACCATAGTGGCTACGAGAACTGGCGTGGGACGGAGTGAAGAGAGTTGTTATCGAAGAAGAGGGAGAGCGGACAGAGGCAGGAGCAGAGCAGGGGGTGTGTGCGTGTGTTTGTGAGGTCCAAAAAGGAGCACAACACGGCGTGAATGAGAGAGGCAAGCTGGCGGACTACAACATGGCATCCGGAGATACGCTGTACATTGAGACAGACGGCTCGGAGATGCCGGCCGAGATCGTGGAGCTCCATGAGATAGAGGTGGAAACGATACCAGTGGAGACTATCGAGACCACGGTGGTTGGCGGGGATGACGACGACGACGACGGGCAGCCCATGATCGCGCTCCAGCCGCTGGTGACGGACGACCCAAGCTCGATGCACCATCACCAGGAGGTGATCCTGGTCCAGACCCGTGAGGAGGTGGTCGGTGGGGATGACTCGGACCTGCACACGGACGGGGGCAGTGGGTTCGAGGACCAGATCCTCATCCCGGTACCGGCTCCGGGGGTGGAGGACGAGTACATCGAGCAGACTCTAGTGACTGTGGCCGGGAAGAGCTCGGTGGGTCGGGTGAAACGGGGAGGCGGCACTGGTGGAAAGAAAGCGGGCAAAAAGAGCTATTTAAGCGGCGCGGAGGCCGGCGGAAGAAAATGGGAACAGAAGCAGGTGCAAATAAAGACACTGGAGGGGGAGTTTTCTGTTACAATGTGGGCATCGGGTAAGTAACGTCAGCCAAGCAGTGTCTGTTGTTAGCCTCTGCATGAGGCCTCGTGCCGGGGCGTTGTCCTGCTGCACCAGACTAGTTCCTGGAGTGGCCCGTTTCACTGTCGTGAAAAGCGAGAAATAATGCAAGTTTTCGATGCAAAACCCTTCTACATGATAGTGAAATGTTTTTGTTTTGAAGGGAGGCCATGTTTTAGGTGTTGCTGGGCGCCGCCATATTCCCCGAGACTCATAAGTATGGCGGCGGCCCCGAAAAGATGGCGATAGTCGCGGCCAGACAGAGATGGCGGCGGTGCGAGGGGGAGACAGATAGCTGAGTTTGGGACACTTACATGCCTTAAAAGAGTGGTGAATGTGGTGCTAAACTGTTTACTAATGAAGCGCCGGAGGGTTGTATAATCCCTATGAAAATTAAACCAGCGTGAAATTTTGAGTCAAGTCCTATTTATCCAGCAGTTAATCGTTTAGCAGTTAGCTCTGGTTGCTGCTGGTGGTGACGTAAACTCAGGAGACAGCTCTGCGTCTGCGTCAGGCGCGCTCACAGCTTCTGAGCAGTGTGATGCTACTGGATGCAATGTACAGTAGTGTCTATAAGATAAGCTATAATAACAGAGGCTTATTATAGCAACAGATATCTTATATTGTCTTTGTTTTTTCATAGCCAGCTGTTAAAAATTAGGCTGGTTTATATAACCCTTTGTGACACTTTATTAGTCCATTTCTGTCTGACTAAGCCGCTATATAGAGCTATTTTAAGGGCTCACCGCTGATTGGTTTAACTAGTTATGTTTTGTTTTTATTTGTATTACAGGTCTTAATTGTACAAAGTAATGAGTTGTAGTGTATTTTCGAGTCTAAATGAGGCCCCAAAATAGCTTATTTGGGTAAAATTGTCGTTCAGTACAGTATAAAATGTAATATTTTCACTTACATTGGTTTTTAGCGATGTTTGCACTTGCTTTCCTTAGTTTTTACTTTGCACGTTTGTCATGTTTATTTCTTATTTTAGTTAGCAAGGTGTCATAATAATTTGGTAATTTTAAATGTTATTATTTACATGTTTACAGCGCGTTTAATGCAAAGTATTGAGCAGATTTAAGTGGAAAATATTTGAATATAGCTAATTTTTCTAAAATAATACAATTTCAAGGTTATTATGCATTAATAATGTGACTCCTGGTAAAACTTGAGGGTCCATGCAGCTGCAGATGTTGTTGCCCTCCCTCACACTTTTTGCTAGGGAAACACCGTTATGTTATCCGTTCAGTCTCTGTAATGTATTTCTAGATGACCATGAAGACATCGACCATGAGTCGGTGGTGGAGGAGCAGATCGTCGGGGAGAACTCCCCTCCAGACTACTCCGAGTACATGACGGGGAAGAAGCTGCCCCCTGGTGGCATCCCGGGGATCGACCTGTCAGACCCAAAACAGCTGGCAGAGTTTGCCAGGTGAGTGTGTGCCTTGGGTTCTGCATCCTGTATGTGTAAACACATCTGTTTACTGAGGAACACGCAAACTGTGGGAAAGTCTAATGGATGTGCCAAAAGTGAAGCTTATGAGCTAAATGTGACTATGATACTCAGCATTTTGGAGACGCATTTTACTTACATTTCTAAGATTTTTCTCAATGTAATTTTGTATTGATTGGAATTGTGCTTCTTTTGGTTTCATTTGTCTCATGCTCATGTGTAGTTTAAAGCATGGAAGGATACTCTTAGGGCTGCATTTTAAAGACTTCTGTGCAATATAATATATGAAAATAGATTAGAAATTAAATAGAATGAAAACAAAAACACAATATGTGAGGGAAATCTAATTCTAAATAATAGTAAAAATAAGGATTAGAAAACATAAGATGGATGTTCATGAATAAATATATTAAAAATTGAGATCACTTATACACGTTTGTGTGTCTGGCATCTATTGATTCATGTTTCTGCACAAGCCGTAACCTATGTGTAAAGTATTCTGGGACTTGGGAAGGTGTGCCATTTTTATGTCTATGTGCTAAAGTAGAGCAAAATATTCAATGTCCTGTTACTATATTTTATTTTTCTTATATATATATATATGCAAAAAGGGTACCTATGGTGCTGCTGCACAAATGTGTCAGATTATATTTGGGGGTTGATGAGGGCTAGGCTACATAAGACCTCTGGAATTTAAATGGTGTTTTTTTGTTGTTGTTGTTTTTTGGCACATTTACACAAATCTTTTCACTCTCCTGGGCTGCTGTGGCCTGATATGTCATGTTGGGATGTTGTCCTTGTCACAGACCGCTCTATCAGCACTGATACTGGTTATTGATTAACTGTAAAAATCAACATTAAAATGAACTAGTGGTTGACATGGGTGCTTGTGTAAGAGGGATGGCTTTGTGCCCATGTGTCTGCTATTTGTTTTTTAAAAATCCCAAACAAACCAATCATGCGTTCTTTCCTCCACAGGATGAAGCCCAGGAAAGTCAAAGAGGACGATGCCCCCCGGACGATAGCTTGCCCTCATAAAGTGAGTTTAATGACAGAGTCCCAAAAGGAACTGTGTCATGCTTTTGCTAAAACACAAGGTCCCTGTTCCTGATGGGTTTAATAGTCTTATATTGCTGTCGGTGTTTTCGAAAATGTCTCTAAAGGTTATTTAAAAGTGGAGAAAGCACTTGAGTGTATTGATTTTCATGTACTTACCAGAACAATCCGGCCTTATCTGACCTCTGCATGTTGAGCTAATGTTAATGCTTTCATTAGCTCGATTAAAAAGAGCTAAATCCACTGATTTTTTAGGAATTAAACCCTTAAAACAAAAAATACTGAGGACACTTAAGTTTTATTTTTGTGCACAAGAAAACAAACCCCCCTTTAGGTGCACCACTTTAGAGTTTACAAGCCTGCTGCAAAGGCCCGTCCATTATTTGCTGTTTGTCAGCTGTGTTCTGCACTTACTTTGGTCCCCAGGGCTGCACAAAGATGTTCAGGGATAACTCAGCCATGAGGAAGCATCTCCACACCCACGGACCCCGCGTGCACGTCTGCGCAGAGTGCGGAAAGGCTTTTGTCGAGAGCTCCAAACTCAAACGTCACCAACTCGTTCACACAGGAGAGAAACCCTTCCAGGTCTGCATCTGGACGAACTTCACACTCCCACACAGATACATACACTCGCACTATTTTTACATTTTTAAGCACTTAAGCTCGTGACTATTTTAAGACAAATTAAAGCCAAGGAGAATGGGATCATAAGTAATCGCTCACTCGCAGGGTTCAAAATTATCACCCACTAACGGGCACGAGTCATTAAAACCTTGTGTTTGGTGGATAAACCAAAAGTCCCCATCTCATTAGCTGGTAACAAATCTTTGCATTATGTTTAACTTTATTCTCCAAAAGTCTCCATTTTTATTTGAATTGCTATAATTACCGACCAAAACAATAACAATCTATAATTTGGCTGCTATTTTTGACAAGTGAAACAGTCCTCTTCAGGTGACCGTCTGCCAAACCCTTCACTCTTAGTTACTGTTGTTTCTCCTGCCAAGCTCAAGTTCTTAAGCTGCCTTCGGCTGATGTTTCAGTGTTTCCATCTAACTCCTGACTTAAAATGAGCATCTTGTCAAACAATAATAATGTATTACGTGTTTCAAAAGCTACATACACAATATCACGCTAAAAGGCTGAGACTAAAGCTGCTCCCCCCAGGCCAAATGTCAGCGCCCTCGGGAACTGACGGAAAAGGAGAAGCTGTTTTATTTTTGTGTTGCAGCGTGATATGCAAAAATGTAAGATCACACTGCTGTTGCGTTCTGTCACTGCCCTGTTTGGCTGCTTGGTTCATTCTGTGTATTATCACACTGTAATTGCTGCAAGTGAAAAGGCTCTCAGGGCGGTCTTAACTTTGGCAGCTATTTTAGATTTAGTCTTAGTCTTAAGACAAAAAAGCTTCTTAGTTTTAGTCACATTTTACACAAAACATTAGTCAAAACGTTTTCTGTCTGTAAACTAACTGAATCAGCCTAATACAGGTTCAATCTGCTGTAAAGTCCTGTCATCCGTCCTTACATTAATTGTTTCCTGGCGAAGTTCTGCACAGGTAATATAGATCCTCAGCTGAGGTTATATGTGTAAATGGAAACTTCTGTAATGTAACGTTAAGCATGCAGAGCAACAGAACGAAGCCGTGCAGTTACAGCTTTGTTGCAGCTGCAGTGTCGATTCTCGTTTTAAACAGTCTGACTGAAGCAGACAGCCAGTGATCGCTCCTTTTTGTGTGTAAGAAGCGTCAAATGACGGCCCTTTTTCTGTGAGCACATTTTAGTGCCGTCTTGTCTCGTTAATGAAAAGAAAACATGACAACGTGTCGTCAGAGTTTTGATGATCAAATACCTATTTTTAGCTCGTCAACGTCTCGTCTACGCCATGGGAAATGATGGTCATCATTTTTGTTAACGATATTAACACTGTTTTAGGTTGAAGAACAAACTGAAGTGTTGAGCAAAGGTTACATTGTTTTGGGTAACTTTGGCTGTTCCTTCCAAAAACCAATTAAAGGCGGAACAGATCATTCAAAGTTAGCTCAAACTGTGTTATCATCGAGGGCCAGCTTTCACACAGTAGGTTAACACTACACTACGGATCTGCAGGTTGTAATTCTAGTTGGGTTTTTTTTAAACAAAACCCTGTAACCCCTAACTAGTGTATAGCAGTTTGTTTATGCCTTTTCCTTGTAATCAACGCTCAGTACTTTTCAAGTTATTGAGCCATCAAGCTTGACCTGCTTACAATTTTTTTTTTAAGATTATTTTTTTGGCCTTTTTTGATAGACAGGACAGTGGATAGTGTCGGAAACAGGGGATGACATGTGGCAAAAGGCCGAGGGCGGGAGTTGATATTTACAATTTTTGCTTAAGTTAGAGTAGGTAAAGACACCCCTTGACTTTTGCACTTGTTTGTTGTTGTCTTTTGCTGTTGTGAAGGTTAAAGAAACATACAGGCTCTTAGAGTAAATCACTTTTATTAAATTCTTATTCACAACGATGGACAAAAGTAGAAATCAAAAGCTTCACAGCCCCAGAGAGATTTAACTGCTTGCCGTTTGGCCAGGATTTAGACGGTGTATAATCCACGTGAAGTCTGACCCCCCTGCTCCTCTCATGTCTTTCAGTGTACCTTTGAAGGCTGCGGGAAAAGGTTTTCTCTGGACTTCAACCTGCGCACACACGTGCGGATCCACACTGGAGACCGACCCTACGTCTGTCCCTTCGACGGCTGCAATAAGAAGTTTGCGCAGTCGACCAACCTCAAGTCTCACATCCTCACACACGCCAAAGCCAAAAATAACCAATGAGAGCCCATCCACCAGCGTCAGAACCACACAGAAGAAGAGAGAGCATCAGAATCCTCTTTTGAACACGGAAAAGAAAAGACTTATTGATTTATACAAAAAATCTGACAGATTAAGAGACTTAAAAACACTGAAATCCAGCTTGTTTTCCTGCGTCCCCTTTCTTCTGCTGTCATATCGGATGAGGAACACAGTGACTATTCCCTGAAGCCCCAGCCAACACAGTCCCTCTTTCTCTCCAGTGGCACTCAGCTTCCAGAAGATGGAACTCGCGGACAAACATCAGAGACTTATTTTTACCAGAGCGAGGAGAGAAGCAGCAATCTATTAGTATTTTTATTTTCTCACATAGCTTTTATTTTCCTCGAGTGTGCATATTGTACACTTGTCTCAGGCTATGTTTAGTAACGATGTGATTATTTCCCCCCTTCCTGCATTATGAGGTCGTACCTATGATACAAACGTTTCACATGTATGAGAAGTTTAAAAACAGCTGTATGTTTGCATTTCCATACCTTTGGTTGTATTTTTCTCTAACCACAGAATAACCTTGTATACTTGTATTGTATGGCTGTATTGAAATTACGTAGACATAGATAGAGGTGTGATTTAAACTGTTAACCAATTAAACTTTTAGTCATGAGTTGCTTTATATTTTCTATGAACTGACTTTACACAGATGAATGAGTAACGTGCTCGGAGCGTCTCAGTTGAAGCGTACATTGAGTGGACTGCGAGACCATCACCTTTGTTAGAATGTAATGTACAGACGTCGACCATTAACTTCCTTTGTTCATATTTACACCCATGTATCTCAACTGCCCACAATAAAACGGGTCATTCCAACCCTGATGAAATATACGCACGCTTTTATCAAGTGTTCCTTTCTGATGGACCATTGTTCCTCTACGCCAGCATGTGCTGGTGACTAAAACTTGAGCACAGCTTGAGCAACCATTAAATACAAACGTTTTCTAATTTAAGCCCCATAAACGTGAAGATTTGCTACCTCTCGCAGGAAGCCAGCTATAAGAATCGGACAATGGTTGCTTTAATGAGTAGTAAGAGAGAAGTCGGTTAATGAGAAAATAATGGTTAGTCGCAGCTTCTTTTCATACTGCTGACAAGCTTTATCCAAAGCAGTATCTTCACATTGTGTTTGTACCTGTGAGGAAGCTTTTTATAACAATCATACCCGTCATGCATGAAGATCAGCTTTCACACATTCAAGACCTGCTTTGAAAACAGGAACATTCTGCGAGCTGCTAATGGAAGAGGCTATCAGGTCCTTTTTACAACATCCTGTTTTTTTGATTTGATTTCTCCACACGTGCAAACGCAACTCATGAAAATGTGTTCGAAGCTGGACATACAATTACCATGATGCTTGTAGTATACATATATTTAAGGTAAATACTTAGATGTCATGTTATTTTGTACTTTAACTCCACTATATATCTAAAGAAAATAAATGTATTTGACAGTTAATTTAACTAGATAATTTGCCGGTTAGAACAAAGACGTTTCCAATAACTGAAAAACATATGATCTGTCTTTCTTTATTTATAGGTTGGTATATAAAGCAGTTCAAATTAGCTCCATTAATGTACTGCTGACATGTTGATACAACAGTTCTAATGATGTACTGAGCCATTCTGCATAGCGACTGCTTTATTCTTAACTCAAACATATGCACTTTTACTTCAGTACATTATTTAATGCGGGATCATCACTTGTAAAGGAGCGTTTGGCTTTTGCCTTTATTTACAGGAGACAGCTGGAGAGAGACAGGAGGCATGCACCAAACGCTCAGCACACCAGGAGCAGATCCTGCAATCAGCGCATCGAGGGCTGCAGCCTCTGTATATCACAAGTGGACAGCATTAAGTATAGGTGTGAACACACTCAGGACGGATTGATGATTAATGTGTCTTTGCTGTTCAAAAGACCTTCTGGCTAAACCCTCCTGATTCTCCAACCACTCATTTTAACAGTCCAATCACCCGGAGGCTTCTGCCCCTGTCCTCCGCTCTTAGGCCCAAAAAGTAGTCCATCAATGACCACACAAAATCCATTTAAGTCAAATAATTTTTAATTGTCAGGGAAAAGACAGAAAACAGTTCAAATCTCCCTTATAAGGAGACAAAGAAGAAGAAGAAGAAATATTCTCACAGGAAAGCTTGATCCAGTAAAATTATGTTTTTTCAGCTTTAAAAAATTCACCCCTGTGGCCTCGGTTCTGGGGTAAGTAAACACACCTCGAGCTCCCCAAAGTGTATTTTGTCAGAGATAAATAAATCTGTAACCCTCCCTGTCACTCTTCATTTATATCTGACTCAGGCTACAAGACTTTTTTTTAAAAGCTGCATCAGCTCGGTGAAACTTACTTCCTTCCTTAAGTCCTTCCTTCCTTCCTCTCCCAGGTCTCCACTTGCAGTTTTTCGAGTTTAAGTAAGTCCTTTCCTTTTTCGGCTCATCCGGCAGGATTAGCACAACTGTCTGCCTCAGCGTCCTGCTAAGATCCTCCGGTCTTTAGGCCTCTGATCCTGGCCGTCCAGCTGCAGACCGGCTCTCATCGCTGCCCCCTTCTGGCTTTGAACTGTAATGATTCTCCCCCAGGTGACGGAGCTGTCCGTGGTGCTGATCCCCAGGCGGTGCATAACACGACCTCATTGAGCTGATTTGTTTGTTTAAGGAGATCTCTTTGGTCTTGATAACTTGTGTCCTCGCTTGTCAGTCACACAGGACGATGCAGGGGCGAGAGAAAAACAAAATAAGGAGCTGTGTTGTTTCTGTGAGAGAATAAATTGATTCAGCTGCGGGGCATTCTTGATGTCTTATTGGCTTTTTTAGCCTCCAAACAGCTCAGACGGGCTGCTTGAAATTCAGAACCAGGCGCATTTTATCTCTACCTGAGACCAAGTTTGAGCGGAGTGATGTGTGAGTCCATCCCCTGCGTGCGCGTGTGTGTGTGTGTGTGTGTAGGGTCTAATTCAGGCATGATTCCACTTGGGGGGCTCTGTCTGCCTTTTTGTTTTTTTCCTTCTAAGGGAGCATTTATTCACAGGATTGGTTGTTTTGATTGACAAAGGCAGGGGAGAGTAAATGCACTACTTGTTATGCAGCTGAAGTCTGTCAAGCCTGCAACACCTGCTCTCTTTCAGATGCTTATTTCATTATGGCTCCCCTCTCCCAGGAGTCAAAGCACTTGTATGTCTTTTTTTTGTGTCTATTTTTAATTCCTTGCTGCGTGTTTACCTGGATGTTATTCCTCTCCTTTCTTTCTCTCCAGCTTTGGACAAGTCTTAGCTGATTTTGAAGCCGAGGCTGATCTCACCTACAATCTCGAACGCCTGGATTTTCTTTCATTAGTTTGACTCCCTCTCTGTTGCAAGCAAACAAAGGTCTATCACGCCGAAGCGTACCAGGCAGCCTTGGCAAGTCAGATACTCTAAAGCCCTTCATCTGTGAGTGGAAAACTAAATCAGAAAAATCCTCACAGATCAACCCTCAGCTCTCCGCGGTTCATTATTTATTTTACATTTCTTAATAACACCTCTGCCAGGATCTTTCTCGCGCTTGTGCTCTGCTTGTCAAGAGCTGAATTTCAGAGTTGTTAGATGTAAATAAATCCTGAGGCAAGCTTCCACCCGAGCAAAAATGATAGTGTATAAGCTGTGTCGAGCATTACATTAGTGTATGCTGTTTAAGTCTTCATATAAGGAAGGCGCACAAGTTTAAGCCCATTAAAGGCGAGTTTACTGCAAATACGTACGTGTACAAATGCACTTATATGTAGATTTATCCTCCACTACATCCAACCTGTCAGTGACTATAATGCCTAACTCCCCCATCGCTCCGTCAAACAGCCAATTGGACGAGAAGACATGCAGAACAGCCCAGCTCAATTCCCTCCAATCTGCAGGTCAAATCTGTGAACTTAAATCTGTTCCAGACGCGTTTAAATCTCTTGAAGTGCCTTTTTTTTGCGTTACGCACAGCCAGAGATGCTATTTCCATGCAGAAAATATGTTGCCAAGGTAACAGAGGAGAGTGAGAGCGTATGTGTGTGTGCGTGTGTGTGTAAGAGGCTGAGATACCCCCTGAATACCAGGACTGCCGCTGCAGACGTAGAGCACATCGCTCCACCCTGTCAGCAGCACATTTTCTACTCTCCTCTCACGTCTGAATTCCGTCTCCGCGTGCTCTAAATGTCGTCGGGTTTTTTGTTTTCCGTCCCTGTTTGCTGAACTGTCACACCACAGAGCGGTGCAGCTTGTAATTCATCTTCCACTTCCCTGCTCTTTCTGCGCCTCACCCTCTTCTTCACCTCTGCTCCCTTTATCAGCTCGCTTTCTCTCTGACTGTCGCTACCTATATATAGACCTCTTTCCCTTTCTCTCTCTCCTCTGCGTTTCTCTCTCTCTCTATCTGAGTACACCTGTCTTTATTCTCCTCCTCGCTCAGTCTGTCAAACTCAAATACGCTTCACTAGCGAGGCCGTAATTAACTGAACTGTTGCCAAAGTAGGTTGTGCAATGTTTACATAGTCATTAAAATAATTCTGGATGTTAAAAAGACATGCACATTACACACTATCACACACCATATGCTACACCTATCCTCCTGTGTGGGTGTATCACCTAGACCTCATTTAATAGTTAGGGTTATTTCTTGTGCTAAAAAGTATAAAACTGCTGATTCCAACCTCCCACATTTGAACAAAACAAACTATTTGAAGGGGTTTTGTCGGGCCACCCACCACACTACAGGATAAACTGTGTTCAGTTAAGTAATCACATTTACTCTATATGTGCTTTACTTAAAGCTACTGTGAGGAAGTTTCGGTTTGTGTCGATTTTGGCGCCCCCTGTGGACAAAGCCGTACTTCTTTTCTCTTTGCTGATTTTGTCATGTACCTGTCAAAGCTGGTGTTCTCTGTAATCTATAGAAGCAATAATATTTGAAATTGGCGCCATAGCTGTGGAGAAAGTTGTTCAAACAGCTCGTGGTTTCGCCCATTCTGCATTCCTACAACACCCAGCGTGCATTGCGCCCCTCCCTCTGAAAGGAATGGCCCAGCGAGAGACGCTGGAGTGAAATACTACTGTTTTCCAGGACATTGATCGCTGCAGGCAATGGCTCAGAGAGGTACAGAATCCGAAACGCAACGAGAATATACCGATGGATCGTCTAAAGAATCTTCAGGTCTGCAGTCTACATTTCAAACCTGACGATTTTGAACGAGATATGCCATCGGAGGCGGGCATCCTAGATTGAGGAAGTAGTTTAGCGAGCTCCCTGGCCTCCACCAGATGATGCGTTTTACGTCGTCTGGCGGAGGTTTTCCAGGGCCCATTGGAGCAGCGGATAGCGTCCTCCAAAGGCACAGAGCAAAATAGCATTTTTTTCCTACCATAATGGCGTTAGCTCTCCAGTCATATGTATCATTAACTTTAAATCTTTGCCCTTGAAATTTTAAACAAAGGCAGCATGCAGTTAATCGCGCTGTCTGACCCCCCACCAGCAGTTTCAGGCAATAAAAATAACTATATAGAAATAATTAATCTCGTCACTGATGGTCTGTTTTGCTTTTGTAGCTCGTATAGAGTCATCAGAATTAATTTCAGTCTGTTTCCTAACCAGTGAAAAACTCCTCACAGGAGCTTTAACAACAATTTTGAGTTACTTTACTTTAACATTTTCGATTTTAAAGCAACTTTTTTATTTAATTTAGCTTCATTTCAGACGGATATATTGTACTCTTCCCTCACTATAATGATCAGTTTTAGTCACTGCAGCTGCAGTAATTGGCAACATTTAAATACACATTAAAATATATAATTAGGGGTGCTGGTTTAGCTCTATGGTTAAAGCAAACACCCCATATACAGAGGCTCAGTCCTTGATGCAGCAGCCTCGGTTTGTCTCCGACCCTCGGTCCTTTGCTGCATGTCATCCCCACTCTCTCCTCCTTTTAGACTCTATCCACTGTCCTACAGAATAAAAGCAAAGGCCAAAAAATAATCTTTAAAAACATATAATTAGATTATAAAAAACAATTCGTTGTTTAAGATTAAACCAGTAGTCCTCTGCCTTTTTGGCTTGTAACGCCTTACAATGAGCAGAGTGTAGCTGAGGCTTCTTGTTCACTGAGGCCCGAAAGATTTCATTATTTCCAATAAATTACTAAAAATCTAATATTGTTTTTTTTAAAAGATAATTGTTTGGCCTTTCATGCCTTTATTTATAGAGAAAACAGTGGATAGTGTTGGAAACAGGGGAAGAGAGTGTGGAGGATAACATGCGGCAAAAGGCCGAAGGGGGGAGTCAAACCCAGGCCCACTGCATAGAAGACTGTGGCCTCTGTGCACCGGGCGCAGATTCAACCACTGAGCCAAACCGGCACCCCAAAAAATATAATATTCTAATGAAAATTGTGCATTAACTCTGCAGAACTCTGGATTGTCTTCTCTGCTAACACATTAATCATTTAACGACCCCTCTGATTTCTTTGGTGACCCTTGGGAGAGGGCTCAGCCCCTGCTTTGTAACCCCTTGAGTCAAATACAAGCTTATTTCTCACTAACATAATCCATGTTGAAAGTAAAATGCTCCTCACTGAGGCATAAGTATAAAGAATCTATGTGTTTGAAAGCAAGACTTATTATAGAGTATTTTACAATGTTGTCTTTGGGTTCTTCCTCGATCACTGTCACATTAGAAGGAACATGTACACATGAATAACTAACGACAATAGTAATTAGTTGCAGCGCTACAATATCATCTATTGTAATGAGGAGCTTTGAAGTCTGAGAGCGTGTCAAACTCTCAGTTGTTGAGTCTTTTTTTGGTAACACGCCTGGTTCTTCTGTCTTCATACAGACAGCAGAGAAGCATTAAGTGTTGCTCAGTCTCTACATCCAGTTCTTGGCGCTGACGCTCCTCTCTGGGTTGCCAGGTTTGTCTCTGTCCACCAGTCTCAGTGGCCAAATCATGATCACCTACTTTGTATTCAGTTTCTGTTGTTGCTGAATTAATCAGCCGTTTATTTTGTCTGTTCTTTGCTTAATAGCTTTGAGTTTGTGTTTTTGTGTTTGATGTTCCCGATGGCCCAGATTGTGTGAAGGTTGTACTCTTCTGTCACAGTAGTCTGTATCTATCTCTTTCCCCCCGTGCCTCTCCCACATCAGCCGCCACACGTCAATCACAAATCGACCTTTGTTTGATTAATGCCTCATTTCAGGATCCTCATCACGTCCCCGCTTCGCTCCACCCGGTCACTAAAGGTGAAATCTCTTCAAAAGAGCACAGGCAGCTGCATCTACATTTCAGATCAGTGACTGTACGCCAGTGCAGAGCGGTGATGGGCCTGCGGGCTCTGCGCTGCAAACGTGGTCACAGTCTGATCAAAAGACCTTTAAAGCCCTGTTTATGAAGACACACCTGACATACTCAATTCTAGCCGCGGTGGCTCTGTCCCATCAGCTGCTGACGATGACAAGTGATCAAACGATAACCGAGGGGCCACTGCTCTGTTATTTTCTGTCCTTATCCCCATGTGTGTTAGCATGTACGCTTTATATGCCCAATTAGTGTGAAATTCATGTTAAATGTGACACCATGGTTTGATATCTCAACTTAACAAGCGCACTTAGATGCGATCGCATGAGCAATAAACAAGATTAGCACACAGTAACACAATCAGCTGATAATCCGTAGTGTGAGCTGGTTAAGAAAGCCTCGAAGCCAAGTGTGGATGTAGAAACTATTCAGCTGCTGCCAAGCGAGATGCAGGCGTGCAGCAGGAACATGTTACAGTTCGGGACCACTTGGTGCTTATGCAAAAAAATGTGGCCCCCGACCTCCCAGCAGCTTCCTATCCTCCATTACCAGCAGCCTGAAGCGATAACAAGATTAGCATAAGCACTTTTGGTAAGTCACTGTGAATGGGATCCTTAAAGAGGCTTAAGCTGCCCCCCCCCCCCCCCCCCCCCCCTCCAGCAGCTGATAGATGGTTGGGAACAGGGGCGGGGCCAGGGGGTGGCCTGGGGTGGCATGGGCCCCCCTTGAAATCTGATTGCGCTCCCATCAAATAAACCTAAACTATGATTGACTACATGTGATTTTTTCTATCTCCTTTTTATAATCGAAACTAGATCTCTACTCCCAGACTCGTCTTACTCCTGTTCCAATCCCTGAACCCATCGGCTGCCATCTGACGATGATATAGCCTATGGCAGAGACGGCCACCTCTTTAGGGCTTCCGGTGTAGCCAGCGTTTAGCGATAATGGACTTCCAGCCAGAACTTTCTTAGCAACTTGAGGAGCCAGAATGGAGTTGTAGTTGAGATACGACGACTAAGAACGGATTGTTAGCTGCACTTGCACTTACTCTTTTTCCTGCACGCAACCAAAGTCTGCTGATATGTAATTGGTCAATACTACTCAGACTACAAACACACTACAAAGGGAAACCAGAACACTTGGAATTGACTGTCTTAAAAAGCACTTTTTTAGTCAGACCACTCAAAGCGCTTTTACACTACATGTCACATTCACCCTTTCACCAACACACATTCGCATACCGATGGCAAAGGCTACTATGCAAAGTGTCAATTTCCAATCAGGAACTAACTACTGCAGCACACAGGAATCGAACCGCCAACCTTCCAATTGGGAGACGACCGATTCTACCAGTGAGTCACAGCTGCCCAATGAGTCCAACACTTCCTGTATTAAAATCCGGAACCGCACCAACAGATTCTACATTATCATGTAAACAGAGATTAACATCATCCATACATTACTGTAACTGTTATTGTTTGTGTGTCGGTTCATTGTCTCATTGTCTAGTTGTTAGTTTCTTGTCTTTTATGTCTTTATCTGTCCGTCCAGGGCAGAAATTAAAGGGGGGATATTATGCTAATTTCAAGCTTCATATTTCTTCATATATTCATATTTCTATTTATTGATACCTGTGGAGTAGCTTAGCATAATTTACAGTTTAAAAAAACATTTTTCTCACACTGCTGCGCTGTGCAGGCCCTCATACAGCCTCTGCCTGAAACCACTCAGTCAGCTCTGTCCCTTTAAGAAGCCCCGCCCCCTACAAGTCCACTTTCTTCTGATTGGCCAGCTCTCCGAAGCCTGCTGAGGCTGCACTTTGTGACATCACAAAGTGCAGCGTGTAGAAAAAAACAGTGTGAAACGTGGCATTCACAGCAGCCTGCAGACTGAGCTGAGAAGCCTGGGGATTACTCCAACATACTTTTACCTACAGATTTAAAACTTCACCCATGTTTAGTCTGGACATCCAACATTGTAACATTATATATATGTCTTACAATGTGAAACAGCATAATACCCCCTCTTTGCATAAGTCAGTGCCCCAGTTGGGCCCCCCAGTCTAAAGCCTGGACACGCCCCTGTGTTTGTAGCTGACTGGCACATCTGTTGGTTGCAGCACTGTTCCCTTAGTAATCTCGAACATTTCAAATCAATGTGTGATCCATCACTGGGGACACTCAGTGCAGACACAGGGAGCAAATCACTGCTATAAGCGATAGCAGCTATCAGGCAAATGGGCAGAAAATGGTTCCTAATGGTGCCTGGTATGTCTGGTGTAAACTGCAGCCAGCCTCTTTGTCGTCCATCACCCTGCAGCATGTGTAACCGAAGGAAGGGGGGGGCGGCAGGAGAGGGGAAGAAGAGGAGGAAGCATCTGTTCGTTCAGCGTGGGAACCCCTCAGGGGGGCAACACGATAATCTGGGTTCACGTCAAACAAAATCTGGTGCCTGTGCTGCCGGATGACGACACGTCACTCAGTACGGCTGCGTGTCAAACAGGGGAAGTCACTCAGTCAGTAACCCCCCGATGTGTGACCTTCAATCAGCCGCCTCCTTCTCTTTCTAATGGGATTTGAAAACTGCTCAGTCATTTTCTCCCCCGGCTTTGTCAGAATCCTGTTGGTAATTGAAGCACAGTTGACTCGGACGCTGAGATCATAAAAAATGAATGACTCCAACCCTTCTCCAAACTCCTTGAACCGGCAGAGTCAGAGCGCACTGGTCAAGAGGGGAGCTGAGTGGGTGTCAGTGTGAGCTTTTGACATCATAACAGGACACTTAGCTCTGTTTTCGTTAGCAGCTTTAATCGCGAGTTCGACTAGACCGTAACAGTTGCCGCTGAGTAAACAAGGAAGTCTTTAGTTTAAATTTGACCAGTTCAATTATGATCCCCCTTTGCCCAGACTGCTGTTTTCCCAGAACCGGTAATCACATTCACTATTAATGAGCCATGATGTTCATCCTGCACCCATTTACTCCTCTCAATAATGCATACTCTTTGGAATTGCCTGTGCATATTTTACTCGGTGCCACCCCCTCCCCTTTAAGAGGGATATCCGGGGTGTTTTGGACGGATTCGCTCTCTGGCCCCGGGCTCCCTCTTTACATGTTCTCCCAGAGATAAAGCTCGCCAGGGGAGCAATGTCTCATGTGTGAGTCTGACTTAGACCGCCTGCTGTGCAGAGATAATGAAACCCCGAGCTGCTGCAATGAGAGCAAAAGGTGCTAACACACTTGTTGAAGGGCCTCAGTCTTCTTTAAGCATTCCTATAACCCTCTTTTAATTCTAATTGGCTCTTCAGTTGGTTGAACGATCTCTTTAAATCAGACAATCGACCACCAATTGGACACATCAGTGCCCCCAATGCGATTCTCCCCACATCATGAGTGTCATTAAAAGCGAGCAATCGTGGCATCGCAGGCCGCGTTGGCTTAAGTGCTCCGTAAAGCAACTCGTCCTGTCAGAAGCAACTGAAACTCACACAAAGGAATGAAAAGCCCATTAGCAGTGACAGCAGAAAATGAATTTAATCAGCGGAACATTGACGCTACTATTGAGAAGAGGAAGAGGAGAAGGGGGGTGAGAGTTAATCAAAATGCTTCTGACGATCACTCTGACCCGGGTGGCATTTGAGCAGCATATCAAATCAGGCCAGACTGAGGCGGGATTGGCCAGTCTGTTTGTAGAAGGCAGGTCGGGCTCGGGGAAGATTGGCAGGTTCAGGTCTCAAGTGGGCCTGCGGGTGGGTGGTGGAGGTGTTGAGGGGTTGGATGTGTTTGGCAGCGTGGCAGGACTCGAGGAGTGACTCAGCACGATGCAAGACAGTAGACTGAGGAGGAGGAGAAGGAAGAGGAGGAGGGGTCAGGTGGTGGTGAGGGGAGGAGGAAGGCTAGACGAGGGCGAGGAGACACATTATGGGGGGATGGGTTTGGAAAGCGGGTCAGGCTCCATGTGAAGGGGAGCGTGTGGTTCTGATGTGGCCGCAGGGTTCACTCCACTCTGCTCGCTGCCAGACCTCCAGCCGAGGTCTCTCACCCGCACTCACCCCGCCGCTGCCCTCTCCTCCTCTTCCTCCTCCCTTTTGTGAAGGTGCACTGAATACCGAAGAGCCAGAGGCGGCGCGGCTGGCTTACAAAGGATGCTCTTTTCTCTGTCTCCTCGTTCTGTTTCGCTCTGCTCTCTCTCTTACTCCCTGTGCCCTCTTCCTCTCTTCTCGCTCTCTCCGTCACTGAGCTGTCTCGCTTTCTTCTCTGCACCTCTATTTCTTCATCCTCACCCCTGCCAATCTGCCTCCCACCCTCCTCGGCATATTTGTTTCACAGAACCTTCCATCTACTCCTCTCCCCTCGTTCTCCTCGCCTCTCTCACTCCCCAGAAATGCATCTATTATTAACACACACCTCTGGCTCTCGCAGAAGACTGAACCAAGGTTCAGGCCAAGCTCCTCAGCATTTTAATCACCCCTAATGAGCAAGAAATAATGAATACACGTACTTGAATGCAGCCTGTTTGTGTGACAGCAATTAATTTATGTCTTACATACCGTATGTGCAGCTAATCTTAACAGGTTTGCCCTGCATACTGTTGTATTTCCAGCTGAACATGCTGTATCCCTGGAAGTCTCCTGCTGTGAGACACCAGTGCATGTGTGTAAAAATCAATCAGGCTGCATCCGACCACCAAACTGCACAGTGAATCAGAGCTCGTATTCCTGCGGATAATGCATATCATGTCATGTCAGGCATTACTGTAACTGGAGAATTAGTCGCGCACTGGTTCCCACTGCGGGGCTCGTGTTAAAGCTCTCCTGCGGCAGGTTTCCGCAGTCCGAGGGCACACGCACGCCGCTGTCAGACAGGCGAGGAGATGCGCAGGCGAGAGGCGTCCCCGGTGACTAGCATGGCCTCTTTTCATCATCTGCTTCCCTCCTCTCTTTGAACAAACACAAGGGCTCAAGGCAGGGATCTGTCAGAGGTCCACCACTCGCAGAGAAAGGGGAATTATGTTGCTGCAAGACTGCTGAAACCCCAAATTCATTACCACTCTGGCTGCTGGAGCTTGAAGAAGTGAGGGACGCATCTTTTGTTTTTGTTCTGAGACAACTTCACAGCACGAAGAGGGCGGCTTTTTAATTCTGCGGGAAAAGTTGTGAGAATTCACAGGCTGAAAATGAGAAAAGTCTGAGCGTGTCCCTTTTATCACTGGTTTATTTATACTGGTAAACATCAAACAGAAACAACAGCAAAATCAAGAGCTGACGTCCTCCCATACTTGTGATTATCGTTTCTCTTACATCGACAAGTTAATTTACAACGGCTGTCGTCGGCGTGACACGACAACGTCAGTAAGTAAAAAATATGGAAATGAACCATTCCTCTGGATCTCATCCACACGTTTTATCAGATTACTCCCCCCACCTGTCATGCTGTTGTCGTTGGCTCAATTGTCGCTCGAATCAGTCACGACAGGAATCCTATCAGAGCCGAGTCTTTATGTAATTATGTGATAAAAATGTATCGATTCAAACCCGAGGGCAGTATTAGGCTGAAACGACTTGTGCCACAAAAATACTGCATTGTGCTGCGTCTGGGGGTGTAGGGATGAAAAGATGGAGGCCTGTCTGTCTACTACATTCTGTTCCAACACCTCTGGGATGTAAAGCACATTCGTAATCTCTCCAAACCACCGCCAAGGTAATTAAGACATGTCATTGTCTGTCTGTAGAGCTGGAGACAAGAATCGTGTTCAAAGTCTACAGAGATTGTATCACGTTAAGTAACAGGCGATGAGAATGTGAGTATAATAACCCCACCTTTGTGTTTCTTCCTTCCTTATAATACAGTCTGTCCGTGTTGCTGCTTTCAACACCACATGAACACTTATGGTTGCGTTGAGATTTACAGCCTCTCACACAACCTAACATTTTTGTACATGAACTTGTTTTATACATTTTTGTGCCTTTCATCAAAGTTTGATCGTTATAAAGAAGACTTTGATCGGTTATAAGGTAGAAAACAAACGTGAAACCTTCCTTCGTAACCTTGTTCGCCTGCCTTGCCCCCAAATATATGAGAGAAGCTTACAGGTCCCTCAACGGAGAGCACAAAAGCTCAAAACAAGGCATAAAACTCCTGTCCGTGTTTCACAACGGGCCACAAATCCAATCCAAGAAAGCAAGAGAACTCAGGTTGTAAACTCCAAATCATAAAGTGCTCTCCAGCAGCCACTCAGACCTGGAGAGCTTGTCCCTGGCCCGCTGAATGTTTGTTGTGCTCTCCAGCTGCGGCAGCTCTCCGCTTATCGACAGGCTCCTCTTAGAGCGCAGGCTGGCCCCGGTTTTGGGGTAGGCCATGTAGCAGCGCTCCCGATATGAGTCTGCGTTAAGAGAGTGCCTGCGGTTCACCCTTACGCCCCCTGCAGGCACAGTCATGTAATGGCGAGAGGCCTGTTGGGGCCGTGGACCCCTGGGTGGGGCAGCAGTCCAATTGATGGGCTGGCCAGGAATAGCCAGAGCGACAGCGGTATTAGCCATTTTAACCTTTGAGGAGTTATTCCGGTTCATGTTCTCGAGCTCGACGTCGGCCTGTGCTTCTGATCGGCGAGATTCTGAGGGTTTTTGTGGAGCGCTGGAGCGTTTGGGCCTCGGAGCGCCCGGGGAGGCCGGGTGCCAGCTGTGACTGGCAGCAGAGGTAGAGACGGTGCAGTCGGGGACGGAGGGTTTGGTGTTTGCTACGACGGCCGGCGCTCGCTGCTTGGCTGGCTCCGGGGGCGGGAGGGCGACTCTGAGGGAGTCCTTGTCATTCTTCTCTGGACGCAGGACCTGCTTGGAGAGAGACTTTGGGATCCCACAGCCCTGTAGCTGTCCGTCACTGCTCAGAGACCGAATATCTCCCATCTCCAGAGCCTGAGATGACAGGAGACAAGACGAGAGTACGTGAAAAGAGAGAGAAGAAGGGAAGCGATCAACCATATTTACAGAGAGGCCATTTTCCTTTGACATCATACTCAGGGTGAATGTCAAACTTCTGTTTTCAAGTTTTCCAAGCTGTATAAATTTGGGGTATCTTACAAATTTCACTACTACTCGATTAAACTGCGACTGAACAGAAAATAAACAGTGAAAATCTGGAGGGACATTGACCCATATTTCAAGTTGAAACAACAATGAGCTATGGTCAGACAACAGCTAGCTTTCGGCAACTTACTGGCTAACATTAGCATTAACCAGGAAGTGGCTAATAGCTAATATGACTGCTTGTTAATGTTACACAGTATTCATTAGTCACTAGCTAACGTCATGTTAGCTGGGAATTTACTTCCTAGCTAATGTTAATGCTAACGCCACGTTAGCTAGGAAGTAGTTGATAGCTAATATAACTGTTTGTTAAAGTTACACAATACCATAACGACATTAATAACTAGC
Source organism: Semicossyphus pulcher (assembly GCF_022749685.1). Lineage (NCBI taxonomy): Eukaryota > Metazoa > Chordata > Actinopteri > Labriformes > Labridae > Semicossyphus > Semicossyphus pulcher. The sequence continues at coordinate 17,805,818 of NW_027211615.1, read as the reverse complement.
TAATGTCTTCTTAGCTTATGTAATGCTAAGGTTAAGTTAGCTAGGAAGTAGGCTAGTTGAATGCTAGCACTAAACACTGTCTAACAGTAGTTTTTGGATATTAAATATGTTGTTTTATGTTGAAGTATGGCTATATGTGTCTCCAGATTTTCACTATCAATAGCAGTTGCTCATTAATCAAGAAGTATGCTAATAGTTTTAGATGCCCTTTATACGACTTATTACCTGGAACACAGCAGTGCAACATTATCACAGAATTTGAGCTTCCCGCCCTGAGGTCCTCAGATAAAAATGGCCGCAGTGTGATTATGGTTTATTCTATTGGACTTTCCTGCTTCAGTATGAACAGAAATAACGAAAAGAGAAAGAAGAAAACTGAGGGAATCAAGCCAAGCTGACCTTATCTGCATCTCCTTGGTTACACACCCGGTAGCGCACAATAAGGAAGATGATAAAAGCGAGCACTGAGGCCACGATAATCCCTCCGATGATAACCACGATGGTGCCGCCCAGAAACTGGGACTGCATGAAATGGCACCTCAGGTACTGCGGCTCCGTGGTGAAGTGGACACAGCCGATGACACGGGTGGCGGTCAGCGCGGTCACCTGGTCGTCATAGATAGCGAGGACGCACAGGTCGTAGTGCGTTCCCGCCGCCAGGTTGTTCACCAGGATGCTCTTACTGGTCGGAGGAATCATTCTGAGGACATGAAAAGAAAAGCTTTGTGAGTCCTGACATAGATTAGAGAGAGTTAAATGAAAGGAGGCAGAAGCAAATCAGATTATCCAGCTTATTGTTTAGTAGGATAAAATGAGATGACAATCATTTATCTCTCAGAGGGCTATTTAAGATCTGTCTGGGCATAATCTTTTGTGACATTTGATTTATTCTCTGCAGCGTCATTACTGATAAAAGGTTCGGTCGCTGGGGACGCACGACGCCTCATTTTTACCAACATCAGGATTACAGAGTCGATTCTCTAATGTCTCAGCGGCTCGTGAACACCATATGTGTCGTTGACTTCCAAGTTCCTTTTCTAAAAAGAGGTCCGTGCGACGATCCTATCACATCACAGTGATTAGCAGTAAATACAGAGCGAAGGAGGGTAAAGATGAAAGAATTCTCTGTGTGCCAGTTCCTCAGACGGGCATGTGCGACGCCTCTGATGCTTTTTTTGTAAAACACGGCCTGACGACTCTTTCATCTTCTATCAGTCCGCAGCTTAGTGCTGACATTCTGTTTTGATTTTGTTGATTAAGCATTATCAAGGTTTTGCACATAGTAAACGATACACTCCGGCGAGGGGGGATTAGGAGTCGAAGAATAAGAAGTCAGATAGAGTGCATTAGTCCGTCTTTCAGATAGGCCTAATAGACACCACAAATAATCGTGTCGACAGCCAGGTCCCCTCCTTAATGACTGAATATCCGACGGGACTTAAGCGTTCAAAGAAGAATATGAAGGTAAAACATGGGTCAGGGGATTTTGTATAATATGATTCTAATCAGATTATTTAGATACCTCCAGATTCTGATTTAAGGTTTGTTTGCTGTTTAAGTTATTTGGACAGTGTTTTAAGGAAAGGAGCCTTTTCTTCTTCTACTTATAATTTCAAGCTGTGTATTTATAAAAGGATGACGCCAGCCATTGGTTTGTGAATCCCTCTTTTGAAGCCTGGAGTAGGCATTTTGGCTGCCACCATCTCGGATTTTTTTAACTGGAAGTGACCATATTTGGACAACAGTATGGATACCCATCGTTATGTGCTAGTTGAATGGCCGCCATGGTAGCAACTTACTAATCCCAGGTAGGCATACCTAAAACTCACCCTGCTTTATTGTCTATTTTACTCTTAATGGGAGCATAATTTACTAAATAAACACATTGTGGTGTTTTAGAAGACCTAAAACTACAGATTGAGAACATAAAGTCATTAGGAAAATGTTTAAGGTCTAATAAATCAACCGAGAAATATAGCCATTGTCTCATCTGGTTTCATTCAATCAGAGTTGCACTCTGCTGGCAAAGAAAAAGAATGCAGCTTTAAGGCACTCCCACATTGGTTACGTCCACCTCTCTTACACAGTCTATGGTATAAGAACAGCAGGCCATCTCTTTCTGTTTACCTGTAAACCAGTGAGTCATCATAGCTGCCGTTGTATTGGATCTGGAACATGCGTATCCCGGGAATACTCCTCTGGAAGTTAAACTTCACCATGGCAGAGGTGGACGTGGCCTCCGCGATCACGACTTTCTTCTCCTGGCTCGTCTTCGCGTTCCCCAGAGGCAACCCTCCCGCCTCTGCCCCCGTCTTGGTCACAGTGGCGATATCTGATGAGCCGGGGTCGGGCTCCTGCTCTGCCACTGTGTTGTTGGTGATGTGAGGGAGTTTGGCAATGACCAGATCCACCGTCTGCTGGGCCTCGCCTGCCGGGTTGGAGGCCACGCAGGTGAAGGAACCTGCAACACAAACTAATTAGATCCTCCTTCCTGGTTTTTGTACTGTGGCGCAAACGTATTCAAGCTGCAATACAAACATATCTAATCATATTTTATGAAAAAGTTTGACATTAAGGGACTACATGGAGCCCCAGAAGTCTTTATCTTCTGTGCACAAGATAAAAATATTATCAGGAGCCGTATTATTATGGAGTAATACACTTTTTTAGTGATACACAGGCTAGCTGCTTCTCTCTGTTTACAGCCTGTTAAGATAAGCTTACCGGCTGGCTCCTGGCTGCACTGTAGCTTAATATTTAATGGACGGATATGAGAGTGGTAGCAATGTTCTCATGTAACGCTCAGCAAGAAAGTGAATAAGTGTATTTCCCAAAGTGTCAAACGTTAAGTTTCAAATGTGATTATTTAACCACTTAAACATAAAAGTACTTCCTTCTAAATAGAAGCTGATGACAGAAACTTGGTGGCTTACAAGGTGAAAAAGTCATTTTTTCCATTCATTGTGACCTTAATCAGCATGAGCCAACACTTCCTCGCTCTAAACTTTATCACCTGATGTCGGCAAATACTCCAGCCCCGATGTCTCCATCCTGCACAAGCAAACAAGTCATTTCATTCAGTCAACAACACAAGCACAGCCGCCGGGGAGTAAACACACCGGAGTCCTTGACGGTGCTGATGAGGATGTCCAACGTGCCGTCTGTGTGGACCGCCGCCCTGGAGGAGTTGGACATGAGGCGCCCGTCGGGGGCGATCCAGTGGATAATGGGGTCGGGGTCGCCTCTGGCCTTACAGCGCAGGGTCACGCTCTGACCCTCCAAAGCTCGCAGCTCCTGAGAGGAGGGAGGAGCGGCGGTTAGCGGGAGAACTTCCGCATATGTTAAATAATGTGAGACAGAAAACACTTTGGACAAACAATTATCCTTTGTACAGTCATTTTAGCTCCAAGTAAAACTGTCTGAATAACTGAGATAACATAATTAACTTCCATATTCATGATGTTGTGTTTTAAAGCGTCCTTCCATGTAAATACGGGCTAATCAGCAATTGATTATGTCAAGATATTGAATTAGCTTGATTACGAAGCCAAGATAATCAATATGACAGTACTGTGCAGAGCATATGATGGATAATTTTCTCTGCAATTATGCAAAAGATGTCAGCTGAATGTTAATGTGATGACATAGCTGTAGTTATTTGGCGAGGATTTGATCAGATAATTTTGTTTGGATGCATGAATCAGGGGCTAAACCACTGTAAGCTTTCACTGTGTAATAAGAGCTTCACTGGGGATCCATCGTAAACCTGCAAATAGCTTTATTGAAACTGAAAATCCTGCTAAAGAACTTCTCTAAAAACCCTCCACAGGCCACAATTTGATTACATTTTTTTAGTAAGTCCTATATATTTTACAATATTCGGTTAGCTGAGCTGCCCCAGATGAGTCCCAGAAGTCTTGTAAGACTCTTCTGGCTCGCTCGCAAAGCTAATATTTGCTGTGACAGTCGAAGAAAGCACAAAATACCACCTTGGATTAAATGAGACAGAATCCGATGTCTGGATGAGTGTAGCTTTAGTGAGTGTTATGTCTTACAGGGTTTTACCTGAGAGTGCCTGGTGATGAGAGGAGGCTCGCACAGGAACTCCTCCTCGGAAACGGTCCAAAAATAGCGCCCGGCGAGGTGCTGCGGTGAGGCGCAGGTCTCCAGATCGTCCTCCCTGCGTAACCTCCGCAGCCACAGCAGCTCGCAGTTACACCTCAGCGGGTTCCCTCCGAAGCTTAATGCGAACGACGTAGGCCCCATGATCCCCGAGGTGGCCAGGACCCCCGCTCTCTGGAAGATGGGGTCAGGAGGAAGCTTCTGGAGCTTGTTGGAAGTCACATCCAGCCGCTTGAGCTTCTGCAGCCCGGAGAAGGTGCCCTCAGGGATGTAGCTGAGCATGTTGTGGTCCAGATTGAGCGTGTGGAGATTGGACATCCTTTGAATAGCCACCCATGGAGCGCTTTCCAGATTGTTGTAGGATAAATCCAACTCTTCCAGCGCCGTCAGATCATTGAAGGCCCCGATTTGGATGTGCGTGAGCTGGTTGTTGTTGAGGATGAGGTGGTGCAGCTTAGACATGCCGCTGAAGGTGTCGTTGGTGATGCGGGCTAGCCGGTTGCTGTCCAGGTGAAGGGCTCGCAGGTTCTCCAGGTCTTTGAAAGCGTGAGGTGCGATGGAGCCGATAGTGTTCCTCGAGAGAGTCAGGTCTACCAGCTTGGTCATGTTAGCAAAGTCTTTGCGTTTGATGCTGGTTACAAAGTTATCTCCGAGGCGCATCTCCACCGTGTGCCTGTCGATGTTCGGGGGCACAAACAGAAGACCCTTTTTGTCGCACAAAGTCGCAAGGTTGGGGTTCAGCACCTGGCAGACGCAGCGTTTAGGGCAGATCTGAACTTTGTGCGCCTTCACAGCCACTCCGAGGACGATCAGATAAACCAGGAGAGACTCCATTTGGCTTTTCAGTCAGGTTAACACACCTAGAAAAGATCAAAGGAAGAAGAGAGAGAGAAAGAAGGGCAGACTATTTATCAAGCAGTAAAGAAGGCAGAGCGTTAAAACTGCAATTGTAGTCCGTCTCATTTTTATCAAACTGCAAATTTTGAAGCTGGATAATCGTACAGGCACTCCTTTTAAAAATGGAACTGGGGTATTCTGCTCTGTCAATTTAAAGCTCTCCCGCTAGATATGAAACACTATCGTTGCCAGCTCACAGCTGAGATCTACAGAGTCAAAAATCTGAGCAGGCAGCAAGGAGAGTTAATGCCTGAGCAAACAATAAACGCTGTGCAATTAGACATGAATCTAATTAGTCACCTGCAGACTTGAGAGTGAAACATCCCCAGTAATCTTATGTGATTCCTGTGACAGGATTCCTTTTTAGCCCCTGCTCCCCCAGTCGTCCTTTTTTTGATGTGATAATGCCCGTCCTTTTATGTTTGTGTACAGAGGGATGAAAGTCTAGACCGGCAGTCAGGGGCCTCATCAGAATTAGACTGATATCTCCCAGGATCATATCGCCAATAGGAAGGGATGATTGGGCCCAGTGCCTCGCTGAGGATGTGCTGTGCCTCACTATTGATTTTCTCTCTGCTCTCTCTGCTGCTACTCTTACTTATGACACAGCTGAGATGGGGGATAAGGAGGGATCCATTTGATGAATCCTGAGACCTTGTCAGGGATATAGCATGTCATAAAAGTAAGACAGCGGAGATCAGATCGCGACTCTGAAGGTGCGCCACAAAGTGTACTCAAGCGAGCGCTGTGATTATTTTTAGCAATGAAATTTAGTGTCGTTTTGGTTGAACATGCAATATTCAAGCCCCTGGGTGTCCCGTTACGGCACACGGGAAAGATCAACAATCCAATGAAACACAGAGAACAAGAGATCCAATCCCACAGCCATAGTAAAAATCCAAAGGCTAACCTTTAAATACCGAAGAGAACTGCTGATTTATTATCATAGCTTTCTGTGGTTTGCTGGTAATGCCTCCATTGTCTGCGTTTGCGTCTTGGAGAGAGTGTGCATATAAGAAAAACCTTGCCTCAGCAGAGAGCCTGCCAAATGAGTGTCTTCATGCTTCAAAAGCTTCTGTTGCACCGGAGCGTTGACACACAACTCGAGGTGTAATAACCTTGACAGTCGGAGTATATGAGGAATATATCATTGAGCAAAAGAAAACATCAGACAGGATGAGAGTGACATGCCTGCCATGTGGGGGCACATTTTCAACGGGGGAAGGGGAGCTTAGGAAAGCCGGGTGCCAGCCGCTGACAACAGCCGCGCTTTGACAGGCGGGTAAAATGTTTCACAGGCCGACAAGGAGGCAGGGAAGAGGTCGCTTTAAAACGGCCTGTAATAGCGAAAGGAGGGATGAAATCATTGGAGGGAGCACCCTGGATGTGACATTTTCATGAATACTGCTGATCAAGCAGCGATGAATCAATGTCTTTCTTGACCCATTTTTACAGGGGACAACTTTAGTCACACAAGAGCCCTGTTTCTGTGGATGCTAGTCTGGGGGTGCAGTGCTGCAGAGAGTGATGCTTAAATGCTGCCATGACTCTCCTTAAAGACGGCAGATGATTTCAGTGTCAGGCGCTGCTGCAGAGCTATGTGTAGTCTCTCTAAGCACCTGTGTGGAAACTTTTATATCTAATTTGTGTGTGCATCCAAGGAGACATTTCAAAGCTGAGGTGTTCACAGGCTTGTTGGTGTTGATGCGCCGACCACCTTCTTGCTCTGCCTCCGAACCGCACGGCCTCTGGATGTGCAATGAGGCGCACAGGACCTGCTACTTCCAGACTCGCATGGCGCTGAAGACGTGATATCGATTCACTCGGTGGAGATGAGGCCTTTTCTCTCTGCTGAAAACTCAGCCAAACGTGAACAGAACGGTCGCAACTGTAATCCCGCTCCTTGAGGACAAAAGGAGGGCCCCTCTCGCTGCTGCGGCCGGGGCAGGAAATATCTGTCGCTGTCTGCCCTTAATTTGCATTTAATTATGGTCGTTCCACGCAGATTTGCATAACAGGTTGCACTCATCAGGTACAGGAACAAATAAGTAGATAATCAATCAATGCATTCATCAATCACACACTTCATCTTTAAATGTCACACCCCCAGAAAATCATTATCCTTCATGTTGGTCTGTTCATTACAGCAGGGCGACGTGGGAGGGCCACAACTAAACAAGAAAACAGATAATCTACTGATGCATTATCCGTAATCTCCTTCTTAGTCAATCAAATGTGCGTTTACTACCTCTGAGCAGGTCTTTGTGGCCCTCAGAGAGCAGAACAGACTGACAGCACACACCCACACACACGCACCAGTGGGTGGATTTGTGCCTAATAGAGGTAGCTCACTACACAACAACCCCCAGCTATGGAGACAGACATTCATGTGCAGCAGCAGCAGCAGCAGTAGCAGCGGTGGTGGTGTACTGTAGGAGAGGATATCTATGCTCTCCCTGGGGCAGCATTCTCCAAGAAAAGCCTTATGCAGCACACTGCATGCCAATGCACCGGTGAGGTCATGGGGGATATGTTTTCAGATGGTCTAACTTATGCTGGAGCTCGTGTGAGAAAGCCTCTGCAATCCACGTCTGGGCAGGGAATCAGGGAGAGTTAATGAGATGAAGTCTACCTCGCAGGTCGACACGATGGCACATGGCGGCGTCTCACCTGGTTCACTCGCAGGGAAAAAGCAGCCGGACGGGTGCCACTGCCAGAAATAAGCTCTCTCTGTTGTGTCAAGGAGGTAAACTGATGCTGCAACATGATGGTAAAATGGTATCGACGAAGCAGTGAAATGGGTCCTTGGCCCGGCTGCTTTATGAGACCAAATGGAGCTGCTGCATCTGCTGGAGTGGATCATATTTTGACTGAAATTCCATTTTGTCGGGTAACTGCTCGTGTAGTCCGAGTCCAAACATCCTGACCAAACACTGATGCAGTTATGGAGCGTCTCGCTCACACATCTGTGTTTGTGAATGTGTGCATGTGCTGTGACACCCTTTTCCTGCAGAGTCTGCCAATGTTAGAGTGCGATAGCTCTTGGGTGACAGCCTTGATGCCATGGCAACACAGAAAAACGTCAGTTTTAGGGTGAGATGTAATCAGCGGCTCGTTTTCAGATCACCTAATAACATTTCAAACAAAGAGGCCTCTCTGGATGACAGGGGGTCCTTGACAATTGAGGCCCTGGTTCTGGGCCAGGGCGGACTCATTGTAGCGTTTATGAGCCTGTTGTGATGAGAAGAGGAGGGATTGTACATTCAGCTAATTTTCTATTGGATTCAGTGTTTGGACTGACTGAATCATTACTGTTTTCCAGTCTAATAAAAACCGAAATGACTTGATGTAGTTGAAATGATGTGTGGGAATGTGTGTGTGCGCGTGTGCGTGCCAGGGGGATAGCATACTAAGCAGACCCCACTGCATCAATAGAAGTGCTGTTCATCAGCATTTACAACTCCCCCTTGTAGGTCCAAGTGTTTTCCTTCACACGCTATCACAGGAAATTCTCTGATACCTTGATATGCTGCAGATCTCCTCAGCGGAGTATCCGTCCAACAAATCAGCAAACAAACACACACAAAAAACGCTCATTTTTCAGATGGTGTTTTGTATTACAGCGGGAGGCCACATTTAAATGCCGATCACTGACTCCGGGTCTTAATTCCTGCACCGGTGTGACGTGCCCTGATGTGAGCAGGGCTTATGACCAGGGATTTTCTTCCGGAAAGAGGAATACAGAATCCATGCACACCGCCTCTGAATATCAATATGGTGGACTCGAGTGTATATTCTTCACAGTATGGGCCCGCAGGTCTGTAGACTTTCAAAACTGCCAGCTCCCGAGTGCAATTTCAGGAGCAGGAAGTGAAAGAAGAAGCACAATTCTTGCTTCTCTTTTGTGAAAACACTATGCTCTGTTACATGGGCTGTTTTCATGTAACAGTATAAATGTGGAAGAATACAACCCGCCAAAATAAAACCAATGATCATGTTTCCATTGAGTCATTCCCCCCCTCTTTTAAAGACCACCAGGATGCTGTGTTTTCCACCTCACACAGCAACAAAACGGCTAAATAATGCATCATCCGTTTCTCCTTATTTGTTGTGTAATCAAAAAGCACACACACACATATGTTGGCCAGATGTGTGTGTGCGAGTGTGTGCCTGTCAAAAAATCAGCTTCAAGTCTCGTGAAAGCACTCAAAGCATATTTTGTGGCGAGTAGGAAAAATTTAGGTCAGTGAATGTGGAGCTGGTGTGCAGAACATCCTTACATACATATCAGTGTGTGCTATCAGGGAAGGTAGCAGCACATAAGCTACATGACTGAGTGCATTAACATAGCAGTGAGAGCAAACAGAAGCAGCAAAATGAGGCGTGGGCCTGATTTCACTGGTGTAGCTGTTACAATGGAGCCTCAGGCGCTCATGAATAATAAGATATGTGATAACTAACACTCGACATAAGACAGGAGCGTTAGACCCCGTCCTTTATAAGAAATCACTCAGTCTCCATCAGTCACAACATGCCCACTCACTCATCCCTTTATCAGATGTTTTACTTAGGCTCATTTAGACTTTATCACACCTTAATGACTGGTGTGTAATTTGCATACGGTTTAAGCACAGCACAGAGCAGTTAGATAGCCTATCACTGGATCCTGTGTGCTGATAACACACACAATAAAACAAAGAAACATCTGACATCAATCATATCCTGCACGGATCACAGAGCGGGCTGAATAATGGCCACATTAGGGATGATTCTCACTTTCACCTGTAGGGAGAGAAAAAAACAACACAGGATGCAGCCAAGTGAATACAAATGATCAAATTGTTATCTGACAGCGTTCCTGTGCAATTGAGGATTTTTTTTGACCTTGCGGTGCAGGTCCTGGGCTGGTGGGTTACAGCCACAACCCCTGTCACGAGGGAGAACCTGAACCCTTGCAGGGAAAAGTACTTTAAGTCAATATTGCGCCCCAAAAGAGTTCAGAGGCTCAAATTCACCCCAATCGCAGCCTGTGCAATGAAAAATATTGAAATTACCTTGCAGATGAAACATGAAGCCAAGTCAAAGGAGGGTGTGTTTGAGCTGATTTCCTCCGGAGAGCATCCTGAGAGCGTCTTGCCTTAAAATTGGACCGACTGTGAGATGATTCAGGTGTCCCGAAACACGCGTCTCGGCTCCTATAACATGTGACGGCCTGCGAAACCAGCGATGCCCTTCAAGAAATCCATGAGCAGCAGATAAAGGACGACTCCTCTTCGATAAAGCCACACCGGAGAAATGTATCGGCGTCCCCCTCTTTTTTAGCGAAAAATACGCTTTGCTTGGAAAAACGCAACCTGACGCGTCCCGGTGTGGCGCTGAGGGCTGCAGCTGTGCGGGATCGCCTCTACTGCGCATCCGCCTGCATGCACCTCCAGAAGAGAGAAAACGCCTTTTGTAGCGGCAGCCTGCTTGAATATCCACAGCGCTGCGAGTGACTGCTGCTGCTGCTGAATCCAGCCAGATGTTCCTATCGCTTTCACGCGTTTTTTTTCTTCCTGGCGACGCACGGCTCACTGCGAGTTAATCCAGATTGACTGAAAGGTTGCTGCCATAATATGTCCCCCCCCCTTCCTCCACCCTCCTCCTCTTACTGCCCCCGGACTACTGTCAACCACCGACCCGGCTCCATTTCTGACCAGAGGTGCTGTGCTCGGAATGGTAATCAGCGCGCTCCGAGCTGCACAGAGAGCATTTGTGTGCACAGACAGATGCAGTTGCCTCCCAGCCTCTCTCACAGGCAAGGCATCATCATTTATTCATGTAGATTGAACTCCACTGCACGAAAATGCAGCAGGGCCTATAATATTCTCTAACAATTAAATTAAATTGGAAAAAAGGGGAGAGCAATGTTTATCAGATTAGACAGGGGATGAAAAATGAGTCTAAACAAGTGTGTTATTGAGAATCCATCCATTGCTTTGGATAAAACCTGTACTGCACTGGTACATCTGGTCTGGAAAAAGCCAAATATAGCAGCCTATGGCTGAATATCCTGCATGTATTACATAGATTATTGGCTACGAAATGTCGAGTTGGCTGAAAGTGGAAGCCCCACACTCCCTGTGGGTCCCCGTTGGCACTCGAGCCATCACTATCTGATGCAATGATCCCATGGCCTTTTGTGCAACTTGGCAAAGTGGCCTTTATGTTTTGCATAAGTCTATTACAGTGCAGACTCAGTGTTTTGTTATTCCCAAAGAACAATGACCCCACACTGCCCCTGGAGCCTCATGGCACTTTGAAATGAGGCGTTGTTTTGGTTGTCATCCACAGAATTACCCCAAGGATTTCTGCTCCAGATCAATAGCTCCACCCAGCTACAACATATCCACTTTAGATCAATGGGAATAAGTGGTTTAAGCAGATCCAACATTATACAGAGCTGGATATTTAAACTGTTTATTTAACGTGTGTCTGCAAAAGCTCACTTATATTACAGGTATGAAGTCTCTGCTCTGTTTGTGCGACCACTAACAAGCTAGTAGGCGACCTTTGTCGAGCACTTTGTAACCTGGATTTTACTTTATTGCTCCAAATCACAACACAAGTTACCTCATGTCATTTTACATAAAGAGCTGGTCTAATTCTTTGTTATATATTTTTATGGAGATCCAACTTAATCCACCAATGAGCAATCGCAAGGAGGAACTTCCTTTAACAGGTAGAAACCTCGAGCAGAACCAGGCTCATTGGTGGACAACCATGGAACAGAAGAAGAGACAGCAGGAGAGAGATGGATAGAGACAGACAGACAGACAGGGTAAAGACAGACAAAAGAGACTTATAGTAATGACAATAATAATAGTAATAATAACAGCAAAAAATGACTTATATAAGCAGTAAAAACATAATAATGATAGGCTAATATAAGTATGACTAATAATAATAACTGAAGCATTGAAAGGTCAACTGCAGCACTGTCTCATCCTGAGCTGACAGCTTGTGATGTGAAATGACACTGACATGTCTTGTTTTTTTTGCAGAGCACCTTTACTGTTGTGACTCACACTTTCACTGACACCTGTCACCCAGGAAACCGGTGGTCGCATGAGAGGCTGTCCGCCCGTTCACCTGTCCGGCTCTTCGTCTCCAGGAACAGGCCCACTCTGTCCCGTGGAGGGTCAGCGGTGCTGCGGCTCCACGGGGTCTCTGTGATCCCCAGCAGCTCACGCACACGAGCAGAGATGACCTGCAGGGTGCACAGCAGGGTTGAATCCTTTGATAAAATATATGTTTACAGAATCTAACCTTCATTTAATAAGGCAGTCGCACTGAGAGTGAGAGTGCCTCATCTTTGAAGGAGATCTAACCAAGTGTGTGGAATCATGGGAGGAAAAGTGACAGTGTTACACCCCCAAAAACAAACGTATCAAAGGGCTTACAGGCTAAACAAATATAAATTCTTAACTAAATAGAGCGCAGACAGCTCTTAAGTGAGTCTGCCTGTCTGGAGATATGTGGTTTGATGCTGCTACAGTGCAGCAGAGCTGGATACATACAGGCGCTTTCAGCCAATTTAGTTGTGACCTCAGGGAGAGATAAGAAAAGCACTCGCAGTCACTGTAAACAGCGCATATGTGTTACATCTGATCTGAGGTGTCTGCTGGCAGTGATGCTCGGTTACAATGCACAACTTTAATTGGATGTCACACTCTTCAAAGAAAAGAGTGTTCATGTGCCAAACAGGATATGCAACTGAGCTGGCATTGACAAGACAGCAGTTTTCTTGTGTTTGTGGCTCACTTAAAAGCTTACTGGAGAAATGTTTGGAATACAATCTTAGCTACTAATCATCTATAGGTTGAAAAATCTTAGGTATCTTTATTTGGTGAATTTGGCCTCTAAAATATGATCTCTTCTCAGGATTTAAAAAAGAAGACAAACTTCCTAAAAAAAGTTGTGTCAGCAGCAGAAGGTGCGAGCAGGTTATACAGAGTACAGTAGTTTCAACAATAGCATCATTATCCTGCTGCTACTCAGCCTGTTGAAACTTCTTTGAACATTGTGTGAGCCTCCATCTTTGATATGTAAACAAGTCCCCAAAGTGACATCAATCTCTTTTGAAGGTTAGAATCAAAAACTCCAGCTTCTGCCTCTTCTTCATACCTGCATGTCTTTAAAATCTGTGACTGCAAGCCTTGGCAGGTAGATTCAGTTTACATAAATGAGCTTTCTTCCGGTGATGAGGTTGTCCGTGAAACATGCCTGCGACGGAGATGATTAATGAGGTCAGTGCTTTGCAAAGTGAAATATTATCTTAGAAGGTGACAGGCACATATCCTGTAATGATCAATGTCATCCCTGTTTAGCGAGGTGAATGTAAACCTACTTTGTATTGTGGGAATCCTAAAGACTCAATCCATCTTGCAACATCATAACAACTCCACTGTAGGAACTCCATGTTGCCTGCAAGCATGTTGCCATGGAAACTGTTACCTGTCACTAGGTGTTGATAAGTATTTCCTTCACACATTTAGCTTAGTTATAAATACATGTTAAACGGTACGTCTCGGATAGTTCAGGGCGTTGTAAAGGCAGCATTTTTTGTCCGAAAGTTCCCGAAGAAGGTTTTTAAGCCTTAGTGGAGTAACAGAAAAGACTCCAGACCGTGTTTGTAGAAACTGCCAATCCGCTTCATGTAATTAAGGGCGGTTTGTTAATTACGCGCTGTGATTGGCTTATATTTCGGGTCTGTCCCGCCCACAATGGAGGAAACCAGCGAATGCCGCGCTGTGTAGCTTCCACAGATCAACAAATCATGTGGACTGGTGATAGCAGGTAAAAATCAAAACCCGTATGTCTTATAAATCGCAGTCTTGTATCCCGCCGCTCTGTCCTCTGCTACCTTTCTGCTAGCTGAAGTTCTCTTAGCACTCCGGTGTTTTGTGGGTCGGTTGAAGGGCTTTGGAGCAGGACAAGAGAAACCTGACCCTGCACAATGGCAGCTGTTCTCCTTCGGTCCATTTTGACCAAGAAGGTAAAACAAATTCCTGTCCATCTCCCATATAACAGTTGGTTACTGATTGACGCGTATGCAACTCAAAATAGCTAACAAGCTGATCTGTTAGCTAACAAAGTCGTTGCCTGACATGCACGCTGCACACAACCATCTCCTCCTTCTTCGGAAGTATTTAATATTAATGTGCAATTTAAGTTGGATAAGTAGGGAAGGTTTCATTTGCGTCACGTCAACAGGAGTGAAAAGCAAAGGAGAAGTCAGACTTGTCTCTCATTACCTTGGACCACGAGTCCAATATGAAGTGAAGTTGACTTAATGGTGTGGTATTCATTTCTTGCAGGTCCCCCTCCAACTGGGTCGCTGTTACTCCTCCTCAGTGGTGAGAGCCCCCACTCGCCACCTTGCATAATTCGTATTGTATACTTCCATTAATACCACACTTCCTTCCTTGTGAAATATTTTCATTATTGGACACACATGACCCTACATTATAAAAACAACACCATGTTCTCTAAAATGTTTGCAAAGTTTGTTATATTGATGAAACAATTCACATGTTCAGGTAACATGAAGCTCCCAATCGTGCTGCACCACATCGTTTTTTATTTAAAGAATATGGCCCAAATGAAACTGAATGTTTAATTTCAGTAACAAAAATTTAAACCGAGAGGCTCTTTCAAAATTGACTCAAACACATCATGGTATTTATGAGTATTTCTTTTTACTAATAGCTTGATAAATCTATAAGCTATAACAATCTGATCCATTCATTAGTCTGGCTCTTCATAAGATGTCTCCATCGTTGAGGAATCGGTCTCTTTTTTAAGGTTTTGCAATTATCCAAATGTCATTGAACCAACAAATCAAGCCAAAGAAAATGCACTTACCCCTTCAGGCACTGATTTTTTTCAAGCATAAATCCAGACAGGAGTATTTGAATATTTTTAAAGCATTTTAAGTTACCAATACTTATGCGTATATACATCAAATTATTGTATCTTTTATATTAATGATACATTAATTAATTCACAAGCTCTTAGACTTTATTTGTTGAATTGTGAGCAGGCAGCATTATCTCATGATTACATTTAAAAACAACAATTCTCGAAGTAAATTGGCTGCAATCGAAACTTAGCTGGTTTTGAGACTATTTGCCGTCTTTATATTGGACCTGTTCCTAATTTCCTCTGTTGGTTCTTCCTTGATTTTCAAATTCAAGCATGCAAAATGTCTTTTTATGTTTTATTGCCAATTTAAACTATTGCTTTTCAGGCTGCATACTGCCACCACCTACTATACCTAAGGCTCAGGTGCCTCTTTGAGGTGCATCCTTGCAGGTCTGAAAATACAATGAAATATGCTACCTTTAATGGTACATTTATATGCAGCAAGATGTCAATCAAACTGCGACTTGGAAAGCAAATTGATATTCTAAAGAAATGATGTCTGTTTTTAAGTCTTACATTTCTCTTACATTTGCATGCTGACTGAAATGTATCACTACTCCAGCATGCTCAGAATTAGTATGTTAAGTGGGATTAAGTGACAGCAACTGGAACAGGGACACTCTAAACTCTCAATACTAATGCTGAAGACAGTCACTGTGTATATTGTGGCGATGGATGGATGTCCTTAATGAACTCCCTAATGATGTGGGATTCAATCATATGCTTCTGTGACCCTCTAGCCCACCACCAAGCTGTTCATTGACGGCAAGTTCGTCGACTCCAACACCTCTGAATGGCTTGACATTCACAACCCCGTAAGTACTCACAGATGAACTATATTCAACCTGTGAAGAGGCTGCACTAATAAGAGCTCTAATATCATGTGGCTGCAAATAACCACTGCAAGTTTGTAATAGTAACTTAATCGTTCGCGAGGGGAAAATAACTCAAATATCTCTTATTTAAAAAGCGAGATAAATCAGAGTCCAGTCTGCACAGCCAGTTGGGTTTTATGTCTTCTAAAAGTCCAGCCCTGCTGTAGTTTAGCTGTCAAATTTAAGCCTCAAGCAATGTAGTGATTGGTGATAATAGCATGCAGAAACGGCCTCACATAAAAATAAAACCTGTAAAGGATAGAGCAGGGGAAGTCATTACTTGATATTACCATTAATACATTAATATTAATAACCCAAATGTTTGTTTTCTAAGTCAACCTGTCTGTACCGACTGTCTCCCGCTCCTCAGGCCACTAATGAGGTGGTGGGACGAGTTCCCAAAGCTACCCAGGAGGAGATGCTGGCAGCCGCGGACTCCTGCTCCCGATCCTTCCAGTCCTGGTCCGAGACCTCCATCCTCAGCAGGCAGCAGATCTTCCTGCGCTACCAGCAGCTCATCAAGGACAACATTGTAGGGATTATTTTCACTTGCATGCTTACGACAATACAGAGAGGACTGAAATAGTTTGTGTGTGTACATACAGGGCTGCAAGTAATTGTTATTCGTTATTGATTAATCTGCCTATTGTTTTAATGATAAATCTATTCTTCTTTTCGTCTGTAGAGAGCCCCAAAGTGGCATCCTCAAACAGCATCCCCTTTCCAAACAGTCCTAATTGGAACAATAAATTGATTATCATTTTCTTTCGATTGATTATTCGTTGCAGCGCTAGTGTAAATCTTGTTTTTCCCCCACTGATGCCTTGAATAAAGTGTTTTCCCTGTAATGTTTCAGAAAGAGCTGGCTAAAATGATCACCTTGGAGCAGGGCAAAACTCTCGCCGACGCAGAAGGAGACGTGTTTAGAGGACTGCGTAAGTAAAGCAGAGATCTCCTGGTGTGCTATTGGGTTTTGATGTCCTGATTAGATTAGAGTGCAGGTGAATATACAGCAGGGATCAAATTCCCCTGGTCCAACTGTTGTCTATAGTATCCGTATCTCCTGATGAAAAGTCTGTGTCTTTGGCTACCCTTTATGCCTTTGCCTGACTGAACTAAGTGGCTGCAGGATGTCAATTATTTGCGTGAAACCCAACACTCCTCTCACTTTTAAATTAATAATGGGGAAAGGGTTCTGTTTTGGCCATATTGGCACATAGAGGCTTTCAGAGTGTCCATTTATAACCAAACAATGGATAGGGAAACGGTATCCCTGCAGTGATACATTGTTAAAGTGGGACCTCCTGGTTTGTTTTTTATCTAAAACACTCTGCAGGCTCGGCTTTTAGTGGTATCCTATATAAAGATAATCATGCCGTCCCCCCTCCCCTCTTCGTCCTGAGCTGCACTTCCTTGTTCACTTTTTGCAAACCTGCATTAACAAGAACCATGTCGAGAAATTAAAAGAGCCGCGCACACTTGAAAATAAACGAAGATATATTTGTGTTATATGAAGACATGGCTGCCAACGTTTATTTTGTACTTGGTACGGCTCCCAGTTCCGGGATGCCCCAGCGATTCTGGCAGCTTACTCACTAACTTATCAGCTGAACGTCAGGCCACATCTGCAGGTGTGCTGCCAGCATTAGAGATTTCCCACAGTACTGGGACCGATAGTGCGTGAAGATTTTACGGCTTCTATTACAGTTTACTCACAGGGAAAAGAAATGAATTAACAGGTAGTTTTTATACTTATTCAAGAGGCTAAAGTCCAAACTGCATATTGGGCATAATGCATTGTAATGTAGATATTAAATCATATTATCATCTCATTACAATTTCCAGAGAGGTATCCAGTAATTTATTGTGAATGCGATGTTTACCTCTGCAATATTTTTTAAGTTAGATAACTTCCAGAGTGATTCATCTTTTGAGCTTTTTTGCTGTATCATTTTAGAAGATAAAAAAGATCACAGGTTTTCCTTCCATTGGAAAAAAGGAGATACACACATGTACATAACTTGCATAAACAGATTTAAACAGAAGAAAGGCGTTTCTGTGAAATATGTTCTACTTTTCCGTTAAGGGCCTGTGTCCACTAAGGGCGTTTTTGTGCTGGCAGTGCCTATTTTCTATACAAATCAATGCAGTTAAGCGCTCACAGTGCTCTGAGTTGAAAATAGTTCAACTCCTGGAACATCACTGTGCTAATCAATGTCACTTTTCCCTCACTGATCAATCAAAATCAAGAAGGGGCGGGACTTCTGATATCAACTTTGTCAACAACAATGGCGGGGAGGAAGCGCATCGTTTTAACGAGGGTACAATTTCCAGGTCTAGAGCATCTGCTAACTACAGGACATGATTCCTAATCTATTAGTTTTCTTTGTAAAATTTCCTTGAATAAAAGTAAATATTAAGCATACAGAGTGATTTGAAACAGACTTAACAATCACTACCAAGGGAAGTGGAAGTGCCACCAGACAACTTGCGTAACCTAGCAACAGTAAGCGCTCGTGAGAAGCACTCTGATATTGAGTCAGCAAAAGACTGTTAGTGGACACCGGCCCTTACTCTTAAGCCTCATTGAGAAGGCGATCGGTTCCATTGTAAAGATTTCATGAATTATATCACACCAGTCTTCATTAGATGGCTTTACTGGCTTATCCACTACTATCCACAGCTACTATGCTCAGTATTGCAAAAGAGTATTTAGTTTTAGTATATTTAGATTAACGCTGAAGTCCAGTACAAACTTGGTTACAATTAAAAGTAACGTTTGTCCCATAAGTGTGTACTTTTAGACACGCCTTATATCACCTTTTTTTTCCTTTTTGTTTATGTCATCCTCTCCCTTCCTCTTCACCCCCCAGAGGTGGTTGAGCATGCCTGCAGCATTACGTCCCTCATGCTGGGCGAGACCTTACCTTCCATCACCAAGGACATGGACACCTACACCTACCGCCTGCCCATCGGAGTGTGCGCCGGCATCGCCCCTTTCAACTTCCCTGCCATGATCCCCCTGTGGATGTTCCCGATCGGCATGGTATGTGGCAACACCTACCTGATGAAGCCCTCTGAACGGGTCCCGGGATGCACCATGCTCCTCGCCAAAATGCTCCAGGATGCCGGGGCACCAGATGGTACTCTCAACATCATCCACGGCCAGCACGCAGGTGAGTGTGCGTCTCTGTGTGCATTCAGAGAAAAACATAATCTGTGTGTATAATAAGCGCTGGGTAAAGGTCCAAGGATGACTCAAACACTCCTCGTATACCCCCTGGCAGTGTGTAGATAGGAAATTTCCATAATGTGCACAGCTTATATCTGTATTTAATTCACAAGCGTTCGAGGCACGAGGGTTTGAATCACTGGGTCCGAACCTTTTGTGTGTTCATATTTTGCCTTAAGGGTGCAGCACAGATGGAGAAGAGCGGGTTTAAATATCTGTTTGTGTCTCTGTGTAGCCGTGAACTTCATCTGTGACCATCCGGCCATCAAAGCCATCAGCTTTGTGGGCTCCAACCCGGCAGGAGAGCACATCTACGAGCGGGGGTCCAAGAACGGCAAGAGAGTGCAGTCCAACATGGTACAACAGAACTCGCACGGCTTTGTGTAACATCCTTTACATGCGTCCTCTTACATGAAGGTTGTCAGTCTCACCAGGCTGAAGTGGTTGTTTTCCATAATAATCCACGTATTAAATTATAACAGCTGTTCCCATATGGGCTCAAACATATGCAAAATATCTACTACTATGGTTACCAAGACAACAGCACAGTGCTCAGCTGTCAATTGCTGATAAATGAAACATAGGTGATTATCCACATTCTGCGTCTGTTTGATGTCCTAGTGTGTAACTGGAGAGAAACCCTACAGAGCAGTGTCCTATATTTCCCGTTTTAGGGAGCCAAGAACCACGGTGTGGTGATGCCCGATGCCAACAAAGAGAACACCCTCAACCAGCTGGTGGGTGCTGCTTTCGGAGCAGCTGGCCAGCGCTGCATGGCTCTCTCCACTGCTATTTTTGTAGGGGAGTCTCGTGACTGGCTCCCAGAGCTGGTGGAGCGCTCAAAGTCCCTGCGTGTAAATGCAGGTAACTTCATTGATCACAGTGTAAAAATGTCTTTGATAAACATTTCAAATTATATCAGTTAATATAAAATGCCTTCATAAAGAGACATTTTACCTGTGTGTCCTCAAGGCGATCAGCCTGGAGCAGATGTGGGTCCCCTGATCTCTCCTGAAGCCAGGGCCAGGGTGGAGTCTTTGATCCAGAGTGGGGTGGATGAAGGTGCCAGACTGCTGCTGGATGGGAGAAATGTCGTCGTCAAAGGATATGAAAATGGAAACTTTGTAGGACCCACCATCCTGGGCAATGTTCAGGTGAGACTTGGTTCAGACAGAGTGCAACATTGGCCTCCTTTTGTCAATCACTGTAAATGTCTAACAGTTATTTTTTTTAAACAGAATTCTCTGAATAATGCATTTTAAGCAAGAATGAAAATGTGTCCTTTGCCAAGGTTAAACTTCAACAAGTTTCTGTGGAGCTTTTAACATTTTTATTACTTCATTATAATGAATGAACACAGCGGTTAGTCTTTGGCTGCATCTAAATGGCCTTCTTTGCACTACATACCCAACAATATTTGTACTGCGGTTAAACATACCAATACTCTCTACTTTGAAAACATCTGAGTCTCTAAGCACTTTTAGTGCAAGCTTGGCTAATGCATTTCGTATCTCCATGGCATCCATTTCTTCAACAATATTCACATTTTGCGCTTTGGACTGCAACAGATGCATGAGCAAGAGGGTCAAAATCCAAGGCTCAATGTTAGAATGAAGCATGGACTGTAAAATATATGGACGACATGACAGCTCCCTGAAAGTGAAGCCAAAACATCTCTATCTAACTATAAAATCAAAATACACGGCAATTAAATTTTTATTTTTAATTGGTTATTTGATGCTGTAAAAATGATGATTGACAGCTCTGTTGACAAATACAGCTCCTGCAGCCGATCTGTTCCTGATTAGCAGAGTAGAGGAGGAACAGCGAGAGGAGACGTAACTAAAACAATCACTACAGTCACTGAAGTTTACATATCTGTGAACGTCTGCTTCAGACCAACTCTAAGAAGCTGTTCTGCTGTTAAATACATCCACATGTGGGATCTTTGCTGTTTGTTTTTGGTAAGTTAAGTGTGTGTTTTGGGTAGTGGAAGAGGCTACGGCGGATCCACACATTGACCTCTACTGTGCAACTCTGGCTTCAAATGACGTCAGCATCGCAAGATGACAGCGCCCGTCACGGGGTTATTTTGGCATCAAATTTGTACAGTGAGATGGAGACGCGTCGTCCATCTATATATACAGTCATTGAGATGAAGTAGTACATCCCAGTTGTATTCATAGCTTTAGGAAGTTGTGTCCCAGGTTATAAAGCAAATGAAGCAGATGAAATGCTTTTACTATTAATAGTGAGACAAAGCTTTGACTTTTGGGCCCTTTGGACTCTTGCACACACAATTTGCCAGTACAGACTTAAAAAACATTCGCCTAATATCGTGTAGCTTTCTCTGAAACATTTTCTGTTATCAGTAAATCTCATGTAGTTTCAGTAATAGGTGATGTTAAATGCCTGAGGAAACTCTGGTGTGATCTCTCTTCTGTTCTCTCCAGCCCGGCATGAAGTGTTACACAGAGGAGATCTTCGGACCGGTGCTCGTCGTCCTGGAGGCCGACAGTCTCGATGACGCCATTTCTTTAATCAACAACAACCCCTATGGCAACGGCACTGCCATCTTCACCAACAACGGAGCCACGGCACGCAAATACACACACGAGGTGGACGTTGGCCAGGTGAGAGACTCTGTTTCAAAAGCATAACAGAACACTGCTTGTCAAATTCTTTGTCAGGATCCAAACTGACAGCCACCTTTTGGTGTTATTTGGGTCCTCTGTGAATCACCTGTGTGACACTTTGATGAGTAAACAGATTTGTGTGGGAGGCGTTCTGTTTCAAAAAGAGGAAACACATTGTTCATGTGAAGTGGGAATATTTATTGGAGCGACATGAAGGCTCAGAGGAGAATGCTATAAAGAATTCATAAAAGTGAAACACCCCGTGCTGATTCTTCTCTCCAACATTTAACTGTTCATCCTTTTCAAACCAAGCTTATTTTTTGTGCCGTTAAAGTCGCTTAAAACAGCACAGCCCTTTTATGTACATAAAAGGCATGTTACAAAGGTGTTTGTGAAAGTTCATTTATAAGAGCAAGCAGAAAGTGTTTGATTTAAGACGAATTTGGAAAGAAATTAACCTTTCTTTCAGTTTTTGGACACATTTTCATTCAGAATTTACCAGTAATTGCTTTATTCATACAAAAATTTAAGAGAAAGCAAGCAATTAGAACATTGTCAACCTAGAATTCAGTCAAGTACCACTTGCCACTTCATAGAGAGTATTGGATAAACTCACATTAATGACGCAGAAGGAGCCAATTTGCAGCCAATTTGCAAACTATATGACAGTCTAGTCTTGTTCCAGTGGAGTCGATGTGCAATTTTAGACTAACATTTGTCATGCTGATAGATTACAAAATCATTATTCACAACCTTGTTTCTTAAAGAGTTATTAGGATAAATGTCTCCCTCACATTTACTCTTAAAGGAAATCCAAACTAGCATGGGGTGCACTTAATTTGTGAAGATAAAAGACATTAGTTTGATCTGTCAAATTTGTCTTGTTAAAGTAATAATCTTGAAGAATTTCATTAAAATAAATGTCTGTTAAGTCACTATCTATCGCCGAATGAGGTAACACGATGGTGACTGAGCCTATGGCCCACTGATGAAAGCCTTTGCATTTGCAGTATTACGGACCGGGTGTCAGGTGTGACTTTCGCAGAAAAAATCACAAGCGGCGCCCAGTTAGTGACGCGCTTTCCATCACCCAGCAGTGGTTGGTCTGCCAGAGAGGGTAGGCGGAGCTAAGCGGCTGCTTTTCCGGTCTCTGCAAGTGTTGCGAGTAAACAGTAATCTACTATGGCTGAACAAAGAAAGAAAAGATCGATGACTACAGATACAACTTCAACAATAAGTGAAAATCCAAAGAAAAAGAAACAAGTTTGACGCTCAGATGAAGGCAAACAGTCTAAAAAGGAAAGCGACCGTCAGTGAGGAAAATCCAGAGTTACAACTGGAGCCGACCGTGGACGTCACACATGCAACACTGATTGAATTTTGCCGTAGGTGCCACCAACGGGAACGAAACTGAGATCTTAAAGATTATCACTTTAAGCAAACTGTTTTGGGAAGTTTTGCCAACCACATTACACAACTTATAGTTGCCCTGCAGTTATTATGTACAGTGTCTTATTCACACACGTATGCATTTTCACAGATTGGCGTGAACGTCCCTATCCCCGTCCCCCTCCCCATGTTCTCCTTTACCGGCTCCCGAGGCTCATTCAGAGGAGACACCAACTTCTACGGCAAGCAGGTAAATAACAAAAGCACTATGACACTCAGTGGTTCATAGAAATATAAACGTAGACATGTGCTGGGGAGCTAACATGACATGTCTCTTATCACCAGGGCATCCAATTCTACACTCAGATCAAGACTGTGACTTCGCAGTGGAAGGCCGAGGACGCCACTGTGACCAGCCCGGCTGTTACTATGCCAACAATGGGACGCTAAGCTAAACTGAAAGCACATCCAGCAGAACCTACTCTGACTCCTCATATGCCTTAAGAAAAAAAAACATGGATGGAATGGGGGAAAATGTTAATGTCCCTTTTTACTGGGGATTATTAGTTGGACGTTTTAGACAATTTTTTTGCACAAACACATAAAAACTAATTCAACCTCATTTCGAAATCAACTAGATTGCAGATATGAACGGTGCTGTCTGGATCTTCATTGGTTTGTTACTGACTCTTTTTCTGTTCTGTTCCCACTCTGTGGACTATGATTTAATCATGATGATGACTGATCTGCTCTCTGGTGTCAAATTTCTTTAAAACCTACAGTATACACTAAAAGGTTCAGGGATTTTGCCTTTAAAGCATTAACGACAAATGTCTTCCACTTGTATCCACTGTGACTCTTCAGCTTGTTCTGTTCAGCAGGGCTTACTATAGATACTGTAAAAGTAGACATTCATCGAACAAATGCTACATTGGAACAACGATATGTCCATTCTGTTACTCCATTGATACTAGAATACTGTGTGCTGGTTCTTGTCCTCATCATGGATCCTCTGCTGTGTACTGTGTGTTGATGTGATTTCTGTGTCTGATAGAGGTTCACAGTTTTGTACTGTATTGTCAGAGTGGCATTTGATGTACTTGGTAAACCATTATGAAAAACTGTTACAGAACAGCATGTGCTAGACATCTTTTCATCCAATGTGTCTGAGCCACTTCAAACTTTGTCCCTCTGACTTCTCTCTTTGGTGTTGTGACTGAAAAGAAGGAGACAATATCAAGGGTATTACAGTCTGTGGTTTAATAAAGGCACTGTAATTTGACTCAATTGAATTCTGATTGGTGTTGTAATTATATGTTGTTCATTACACTTAAATACAACATTTAAGTATGCTGTAGCAAACGGAGTGCAGAAATCATGTCTGAACTCAACAGATGAAAAGCACATAATGTTTGAACTTGACTTATTCTGATTCAGCAATGCAACCTATAATTTAGCTGCTGAGAGCTGCCTGCTGTTTTGACTGCCAGTAAAAACTAAACATCACAAATACAGCTGCCACTGATAGCTTTCCCACTGGCAGAATAAGCCTCATATTGTTCTATTAGGTCCGTTTGTTCGGTACTCAGCATGTTGTATTCTCACATTTATTGGTGTGTGAGCCCTGCACGAGGACAATACAACTTCATCACAACACGAGTGACGTGACGAGGATTCAGCTGCTGTGCTGCTGCTGCTAGTCGGACATCATGGTGAGCCAGGACTGTGTTTAGCCTACAGAAAACACCTTCATTAGTTAGCGTACATGTTCTTTATTATGTGTTAAGTGTTTTGTGACCACTTTAACCTCTTTAAGGAACCCGCTGTACCGTACGAAAGTTAGCTAACGAACTAACTTAGCTTGATGCGAAACTTCACCGGCTAGCTTTCTCTAAACTACTCACGCTAGCATATGTTATAAAAGCTGACTAAGAATTAAAGGAGAAGCTAGCCAACGCTCAATCACGTCAAACTTAACCAAAGTTGTTGTTAATGACATTGTACTGACGCCAAAATTAGCTGTCTAAAGTTAAAATAACCTAGTTTACAAAAGTTAACGGTCGTTGAACGGCAACCCTAGCTTTTTAACGGTCGTTCAACGGTAACCATAGGAATCCAACGGCTAACGAGCTGTCAATACTTTCGACGGCAAAATTAACCTTAAAAAAGCTTTTACAAGTGTACTGTAACGAACCGACCCTGTTAAATGAATTGAGCACTTCCGATAACCAGATGTGAGCCTGCTCCTTTATAGAGCTTTCTAATCTGCTATATTCACATCCAGCCAGGGGACATTACCTAATAAAACATGCTGCCCCTGTCCACATACACACCGTTAGTTGAATTGCATCTGTGATAGTGGATGATTAACTTCATGGACACTGCAGCACTTTATTTTATGCAGAATTTGCAGCTTCACTCTGTTAATACCACAGTAAATGTTAGTTTATTTCAGTCATAAAACTTATCACACAAGCCCAAAAGTGAGGAAAGTAACCTGAGAAAAATCCAGCATCCTAATCCAGCCCGAAGCCTTCATACTTCAAACTAAGACACATGATTATTACAAAAAACTTTCAATGGCTTGGTATATTGATATTTAACTATGCAGCAGTGAGAACATTGCATTGTATTTTATTGTTTGTTGATTTGAGAGAGCAGAGTCTCAATTGTCTTTTTTTACTGCCTAAGTCAGCAGTGGGAATTAAGCTATTAAGGAACCGACAAGGAAGAAACATTGCAAAAACTTTATATGATTGTTAGGTAAACTGAGTGAATCAAGCAAGGTTTTCTTCATTATTCTACAAGGCAGACTCACTTTCTTCTCTCACACTGCTTAAAAGCATAATGTCTATTCTGGAGTCACAGATTTACATTGATACAAGTCACTGGAGACATCAGTAAAATAATCACGTGTGGACATATCAACAGACTTGTGAAGTTTTTTTAAATATCTGCTCTTCTAGCTGCTAATTATATAGGCCATGTGAAACCTCATTTAATGACATATTTCTCACCTTTTCAAGCAATGACAGGATTCATATAAGGAAACATCCAGGCCACACAATCAAATGAGTAGCCAAGTACAACCTTGAGAAGTTAAACTAAACTCTAATCTTTATGGATATCTTTTAGCTTCTGAAACACTTCAGTGATTGAAAAATAGATAAATACAGAGCCAGGGTTTCCAGTTGTTAGAAAGTCCTTTATCTGCAAGTCATTCAGTAGTTTCCAAAAAAAGTCGCACGTCCAATTTTAGCATTTTTATTCATTTTTCTAACTTGCTTCAGGCAGCAGCACCACTGAAGTTGCTAAATTGTAATACCTAAATTGGGATTCAAAGGCAGTAAAATTTCTCAAGTAATACTATCTCCTGTGTGTTATTTTTCTATGTAAGCAGCAGGGTGACATTGTCTCAGCAGGGTTCTCCCACACAGCAGCGTCTGACTGAGGCTTTGAAGACATCATAATTCCTCACATTTCATATCTGAGTTTTGTAGAGAGATGTTGAGACACGCTCGAATTGCTGCGTATTGATCAAACATCGAGATCAAAGGATTAAAGTTCACCAATTTAAGTGCAACACGGTTACAGTGTGATGTTTTCTAAAGCGTCTCTGGGAGTCGACTCAGCAGGTGGAGAAGTTGATTTTAGGATATGTCTCTGTGGGGTTGGCATGGAAGTCTAATGGGGGAGTGGTCAAATACCCTGGTGTCAATTACTCTATTGCCTCCTCTGCTGCTTGTCATGCTGTAATTTAACAACTCCCATTACCAGTCAGCAACCGTTTGAGATGCTTATTTAATGGAATAATAGTGCAACACTCTAACAAGAATCTGCTGTGTTTTCTCCAGAGTAAAGATGAAGCTCGCCGTGCCACTTCCACTCCTGTTCCTGCTCGCTGTCGTAGACCTGAGCCGAGCCCGGGTCAGGACCTCTCTCTTGGATTTGACCAACAGCATCGGGAGCATCCTTCCCAGCCTCAGCCGGCCAGCAAACCACAGCCGCATCTTCTACGCGGTGATGTTTGATGCAGGGAGCACGGGGACACGCATTCATGTGTACACATTCATCCAGGGTGACTCAGGTAATACCGAGTAGTACTCTGACCTGCTTCCTTCTGCTCTTGTACTCATGTTATTATACCTGCATGCAGGGTTAGAGGCAAGTGAAATCATGTGTTTATTTACACTAGCTACGGCGTTATGTAATACATTTGCATTGCTGAAATACTAATAAAGATAATTGATTTACAGCCGAGTTATGAGCTCTTTTTATTAACATCCTCAGCTTTCAGTTCTGTACACTTGTAGGCTTTAACTTCAGTGGACAGAGGTTACACTTGACTTCATTAGCTTTTTAATAATCCTATTCGAGTCAACTTGCCTCATTTCGAATAAAGAGATATATTCTGCATATGTACTCTAAGCAGATTTAAGTGTCTTAATGCTTTCAAAGCTGCTGAAGTTTTGATGTGGGTGGATCTTGTTTTTTTTTAGCGGCGCTGCCTGTTTTGGACAATGAGATGTTCCACTCCATAAAGCCGGGTTTGTCTGCATATGCTGACTCCCCTGAAATGGTGAGTTCATTTTCAAATCTAATCAATGATATTGAACCGAAGGGAAAGGTCTGCTGGCTCTACATTGTATTCAGAAACACTGCTGATAGCTTCCCTCTGCGGGGAATCGCATTTCACTAATGAAAGAAGGTAGGAAGTGAGAAGAGCAAAGTGACACACAAGTGACTGATATGTAACACTTGCAAGTGTTTTCTCAGCTCTAGTCTAGTAACCCTGTTGTCAGTTGTGAGCAGAGATGTTTCATGCTGTTTTTAAAGGCCGCACACACAGTCAGGATGCTGCTGAAGGTGGCCAAGAAGACTGTACCTCGTCTGGAGTGGAAGAGGACTCCAGTGGTGCTCAGAGCCACAGCTGGACTCCGGCTGCTGGCCACGGAGAAAGCCCAGGCTCTGCTGGAGCAGGTAAGAACAATGTAGTGGTACTGAGCCGTGACATACTGTTGGGAGCTCTGCAAAGTGGAGTGAAGTTTTTTATCGTAGGGGAGTTGTTAGGCGCTACATTACTTTCAAAGGAGAGTGCAACCTCTTATCCCGAGGTGGAGCGGGCGGAAAAAGAAAGGAACATTTTCTCTGCGATGGCAGGTAGTTCAGACACAAGAGGAAGAGAATTGTTATCAGAGTGGTGGGAGCTTAGAGTGGAGGGGATAAGATAGTAATGGATGGCCCTGGGGCACCTTGGAAGATAAGTGATACTTTATTAATCCCCCTGAGGGAATTAATTAATCCCTTCAAGCGGAGGGCACCTCTGGATGAGCTACCATTACAGTAGATAACATTAAGGCCATTCCTCTGCTGCTCCCCCTGTCTCTCTCCCTCTCCTCTCTCCTCTTCTCCCTCCACAGGTTCAACATGTGTTTGATGAATCTCCCTTTTCGGTCCCAGACAACAGCGTCAGCATAATGAACGGCACAAATGAAGGTAACGTCTGCCCACCCTCTGCCCCGACAAGCAACACTTTCGTCAGTAATCACAGCCACTCATGTTCTCTCTGCAGTGCTTTGGAGGTGGCATCAGAGATCCCTCTGCCCTACTTTCAGAGTGGGCTGTAATTTCTAGGAGGAATCTCTGTTTACTGCAAACATTTAACTAAATTGCAGGAGATTATCGCTGCCGTTTATGATGACTCTTAAGAAAATGAAGTCGCTCTTCACCTCAAAGTTGTTGTGACTTTAAAAGCTGTGATTATGTGCTGGAAATTTGTTTTTGTCTGTTGTGGTGCAGTGTAATTGATTTGTCAGCATTTCAACCTATCTTTGCTCATACTCAAGTGTTTGCACTTGTGTTTATGTATATCCTGTAACCACTGTAATTTATGTGGAAATTTGTTGCCTGCTTTACAAAACGAAATTGTGCGTTCCTGCTGATATTTTCTGTTTCTCGGTTTCTAAACTCTTTAATGTAGGAATCCTTGCTTGGATATCTGTCAACTTCCTGACGGGTGAGTACTGTAAACCTGCGTCTACACGCTCTGATACTTAAAACACAGAATATGTTCCTGATCATGCTGTGTTTTCTGAGCTCAGCTACTGTATATCTACATTTAACTTGCTGTCTGAATCTCTGTCTTATTACAGACCCTGGTTCACAAATACAGGCTAAATGAGATAACTCTGATTTTGTTGCCTAAAGGGGAAAGCTGTGATCTTTATCAAGCTTAGCGTTGTGTTTTTTTTCTTTTGGGTTGCACATTCTGTATCAAACTGGCCTTTTTGAAGATAGCATCTCAGGTGTAACTGATTAGCTCCTCTCTGTTGTGGCTGCGAGAATAATGTGTGAAATGTGTTCAGGTCACCTGAAAGCACAGACCAAGAAGACAGTGGGCATCTTGGATCTGGGAGGAGGATCCACACAGATCACTTTCCTGCCAAAGCTCAGGGTCAGTTGGGTCAATTTTATATCTTATTCTTATTGTCTATTTTCTATCTTACTCTACTTAAGTTCACTGACAGTAGGAGTACTACTGTTAATAGCTTTTTATTTATTTTAATTCTACTTCTGTGTTTATTGTTCTGCACCTAAACACCAAGTTAAATTCCAGTATGTGTACATGTACTACTACATTTTTAGTTCTTTAACCAACCATGTCCTTCATCTTCCACTGCAGAAAACCATCGACAGTGTTCCTGTTGCTGATTACGTTGCCAGATTTGACATCTTAAACTCAACATTTGAATTATACACCCACAGGTAACAGATTCAATGATTAATGCACGTTTCATAAAACATAGTGCTACTTGTGAATTATTTGTAACTGCATCGAATTAATTCCTGCCTTCATCTCTATTCAAGCTGATTTTGTATATTTCTAAATAAGCCTCCAGTTATTGATCAGTGATGTTACAAATGCTGCTGACGTTGTTCTTTTTCTTCACTCTGATCTGTTTTTTAATCAGGACAACTTGTGTTATCTGTTAGTCATTAGGAGGTGAATAATAGGCTGACCATTTGTTTGGCCTATTTTCAGAATGACTTGGTTGTTACATACGCAGTCTGTTCCTGCTTGTTCTTGTCACTATAAAACAATCCTTTGCCTTCATCCAGTTACCTTGGAAGTGGACTGATGGCAGCGCGACTGGCCACACTGGGCGCTCTGGGCGCAGAAGGTACAGTGCTGCTACATAAGAAAAGGGTTGCTATAAGCTGTGTTCATTGTGAGCTTGTGTCTGAAGGAGACACTGCAGTGCCTGGTGTTTTTCCCTCTCCCTTTTCCTCAAAACAATTCAAGTGAGACCCTGAGATGAATCACCATAGTGCCTCAGGGTTTAATGTGTTAGTCCCCAGTTCTTGAGACTCAGACCATGGTGACTATTTTGTGAAGCACTTGAGCCAGGTAGAAGATTAAATGAGTCATGCCTGTTCTCTCACAGGGCTGGAGTGGCGTGTTTTTAAAAGTTCCTGCCTGCCAAAGAAGTTCAGGGATGAATGGAGCTTTGGAGGGCTGACCTATCAAGTGAGCGGGAACCCAGATGGTAAAATCCTGTTTATGTAAAGTATAATCCTTCTGTAGATTTGACTCAACATAGAGCTTTCTTTGAGTTTCATTGTGACGGAGTTACACCTAGACTACAGAGTAAATCAGAAAGACAAATTTTGAGCAAATACAAAAACCCAAAGTTTTGTGATGGAAACCGAACATCTGCAGCAAAGCTTTTAAAACCCATTAAAATAGACTTAGCGGTATTACGCATCATTTCATTTTGTTGTTCCAGTGTAAGATGCATAATTCACACCGCCGTCTCTGTTTCCTCTCCAGGTTATTCAGGATACAAGCTCTGTTATCAGGAGGTACTCAAGGTGGTGAAGGGGATTATTCATCAGCCGTACGAGCTGGAAGACAGCAACGTCTTCTACGCTTTCTCCTATTACTTTGACAGAGCGGTGGATGCAGGCCTTATCGGTGAGCGCACTCTCACACACACCTTACATAATTATACAGACCCAGCAGGATGTTATTACCAGTCCCAGAGCTAGACAGAGGCAGGACAATGTGAGTCATCAGCACCTGTCTCTGTGGATTTGACGAGCTATAGGTGTGTAGCTATTAGATAAATTGCTATCCTCTGCCAGTCTTAGCTGAAAGGGCAGCAGCTCCGTTATTAGTATTGTGGAAATGCACACGTCCATCTGCTCTCGTAATGAGTAGTAAAGCATTTTAAATATGAGCATGACCAAACCTCTCTGTTGCAGATGGGGTCCAAGGAGGGATGCTGGAGGTCAGACACTTCAAGAAGAGAGCTAAAGAGGGTGAGATGGGAGAAGCAATGCATCATTACAATGACAGATCTGCTGCTCCCTGTACTTGAGACACAGGGCGCATCTCAATAGTCTGGACTAGTGTCCTCGCTGCTATCTGAAATCCTGCCTTCATCCTCTCAGCCGAATACAGATGACTGATTACCCAACCTAACAGACATGACTCCCCTTCTGTCTGCCCAGTGTGCAATAAGATGACCAAGTACCCTCCCATCAGCTCTTTCCTGTGCATGGACATGACCTACATCACTTGTCTGCTCAAGGACGGGTTCGGCTTCAAGGAGAGCACCATGCTCCAGGTGAGGCGACGCTACGCAAAGCACAATCAACAGGCTTTGTAGCAACAGAAGGAATAGAAAAGAACTTTAAGGAGCTTTATTTCCAAAGGGTTTGAGGTATTATAAATTTCTCCTGGAAAAGTCGTGTAGCTCAGAGTCCCAGTTGTATGAATCATAAGCTATTAACTCCTATTAAAAGACTAAGCACTTATAAAACAGCTTCCATTCAGCATTCGTTACTACCATTTAAATAGATTCTAGATAATACGAGTGATATGACGCATAAGTGACATTTAATAAGCAAAACAAAAAAGCAATTTATTTAAATTATAGCTCACGCTTAATAATCAGCTAAAAATAGTGACGCCCCTTACGTCACAAAAAGGAAAAAATCAGGATCCTGACAGAAGAAATGCACGAATGAGACAAAAACTATGTTACTTTTTTATTTCAATAAATACAAAAGGCATTTGAGTGATTTGGTGTTGGATTTTTTTCCCCCTCCTAGTTGACCAAGAAAGTGAACAACGTGGAGGCAAGCTGGGCTTTAGGCGCCACGTTGGACCACTTCCACAACCTGAAGATCCACTGAGGAGGAGGAGGAAGAGGAGGAGGAGGAGGAGAGGAACAAACTGCTGATTTAGGAGGAAGAGTACGCTGCACTACCTTATCTAATGGCTCCAGACATCTGCTGTTTGTTTTTCTTCTAACCTCATGAGTAATTCTTAATTTCATTTAAAAAGCAATTATTCTCAAGTGTTAATATATTGAGCTGTAAATGAGCAACGTGTGCCTTACTCAGAGAACAAGTGGAGCACTGGAGGTCGACACTTTGAGTGGAAGAAGTTAAATGACACAGCGAGTGAAGCAGCTTTGGGCATTTAGTTTGAGATGGATGCTTTTGTGTTGTACTCAGGCTGATAAACAGGGAGGCTGTGCTGTGACCAGTGTTTACATGCAGCAGTGAGATATACTGTGCCTGAGCAGCTTTTACAGTCAGGGGTTTTCTTATTAGTAATACAGATAATGAATTATATATTCTTGTGTCTGGTACATTTCAATTTGAAAAATCAGCCGGTGTAGTTTTAAGAATAAGTGGGGCTCAGCTCCATCAGAGAATATCATCACCTCATTGTAACCTCAGACGTGTTTACACTGATGCTGCACAGAACAATGCATGGTCATTATATTTTCATAAACTCTTAAACCCGTCTCAGTATTTCTTTGGGAGTATTTGTTTTCAAAAACTTGAGGAGAAAGGTTGTTTGTACAAACGTCACTGCCATTTCACACAAAATAAAAGCCTCATCAGTCGCTAATTACAGGTATCTACAGGGTGAAGCCAGTGATTAATCTATGTACATATAAGCATCTATGTTTAGTCCTCTCTGTCAGTCGAGAGCTGCAGAAAATGGCAGTGTGTGAAATATTTCATTATGGCAGGCTACAGCAGTGCCACCACATCTTCTCCATATGCATGGCCTTCGGTCGTCATGGTCACCAACTCATGCGGCTGAGAGAGAACTACCACCGAGTCTGCCGAGCCTGGAGGGAGGGACACAAAGGGAAGTTAAAGAGAAACCACATGACTTATAGTGAGTCACCTGTCAATCAATCTTCACGTATCTACTCTAAATGTCCAGCTGCTGTCGTCATGAGGAGAAATATACCTTCTAGGGAAAAAGCTCTACGACATTTGTCCTTAAGTTTTTTACCTGGTTCTACATTTTGGTTTTAATGCTGACAGGATAATTTAGCAAAAACTGACACATATTTTTTATACAAGTCCTATAAAAGCGATCCAAAGGGGGTAAATTCTTTTGGCCTTAATGTGTTGTCCAGAGACAATAGTGTTGCGCTTATTAAAATCAATG
Organism: Semicossyphus pulcher; assembly: GCF_022749685.1. Taxonomy (NCBI): domain Eukaryota; kingdom Metazoa; phylum Chordata; class Actinopteri; order Labriformes; family Labridae; genus Semicossyphus; species Semicossyphus pulcher. The sequence continues at coordinate 17,772,218 of NW_027211615.1, read as the reverse complement.
TATAAATGCTATAAAACAAAATGTTTTTACACACAAAAAATAAAACTACATTTACGAGCAATTGACAAATATCGAATAACAATTTAGCTTTAGGCTAATGGCACTACAGGGGATGTAAAAACTCACACGACAGGAGTACAATTAAGCTAATTTCTGTTTCTGTTAGTGGAGACTGTCAGAAGTTACACAAGTACCCTATTAAGTGCTGTGTTAGGTAATAAAAGTCTACTTGTGACCCTCATTCTCATTTAGCAGAGCAGCTCTCTGCTGTTTGGCAAATGTTATCAATATCTCTTTGAAGTTAAGATCATAGAAAATCCGGCCGGACAAAGATGTGGGGATGTCAGCCAAAGAAATAAAGTAATAACAATCATCACGCCAACATTATATACTAAGTCTATTGGAGAGCAGCTCATTTTCATTATAATAAGACGGAAGTAGAGGCACGGCAAAGGCAGATGAATATTACAACCATGTTAACATGAACAACATAATTAAAAAGGTGCTTGGGAATTTGACAGCATTAGACCAATAAGGAGTGTAACTGAATTAGCATCATGACACTATTGTAAGTTATGGTCAAAGAGTAAATCATCCAGCTGCAATGGGGCGATCTCTTCAGAAGTGTTTCTGGGACAAACATCAGGACTCTAATGAAGAAGAAACAAGGCGACAGCTGGGAGAGAAACATCCGCAGAGTATAAATAGCTTCACAATAATAAAACATATGTATATTTGTGCCCAAAGCAAAATAGCAGGTGTTACATCTATCAGATTCAGAGAGGTTCACCCTGAATCTACGAGCTGGGTGAGGTATAGTGTGTAGAGATGTGTCATCACTGAGCTGGTTGGCAACGATCGTAAGAAGAGATGAGGATACGATTTTTAATACTTTTTCTATTACATCATTTTGTATTTACAAAATCCAGACTATTAAAGAACGATTAAACAACTGAGTCATAAAGAAGAGCGAGCTGCCAACAGGTTGTTTGTTCAACTTTGACAGCCGCCACTTTAAAATCTTTGAAGTCTTTTCAAGGCAACGTCAGGAAAGCACAAAGTTAGAGAACAAAGAGGCCTGAAAGCTGACGTCTGATTGGCTGGTTCTTTTGAAAGTTTACAGGAAATCAGCTTCAAGACGACCCAAAGAGCAAAGACTGAAGAACACCTGACGGGACGCCAGCAGCACCTCAGGTCGACTCAGCACCCGCGCACTGTTAGCTTCACTTAATCGCTGTTTACAGCAGGTGTTTGTGCTGAGAGGTGTACAAACCCACCTGGTGATCTCAGCATGGCGTGGTGGAGATTCATAGGCTCCACAGTTGTCGTCATTGTGACCATATCGTCTCCATTTTCACCGTCTGCCTCCAGCAGGCTGCTCTGTGTCAGGGCCTCTCCTGTCAGACACAAACACACTGTTTCTTTTCCAATTCGCCAACATGAAGAATCATATGGAGAGTGACACACCACCATTATACACGCTAACACTATTTCAGACATATATGAAATCAGAGTACAATAACTTAATGTTAATGTTAAAAAATGTGTTACAATCAAACTGTTACATGTATGTTACATTCTGATTTTGTGTTATGATCCCAGACTTTCAATTTGAAACCGTCCACCATGTTTCCATTATCTACGCGGCTTATCCTGTTCAGGGTCGCTGGGGGCTGGAGCCTATCCCGGCTCTCATTGGGCGAGAGGCGGGGCACATCTTGGACTGATCGCCAGTCAATCACAGGGCTGACACATAGAGACAGATAACCTTTCACGCTCACACTCGCACCTACGGGCAAATTTCACCAATGAATCGAATGAGCATGTCTTTGGACTGTGGGAGGAAGCCGGAGCACCTGGAGGGAACCCACGCATGCACGTGGAGAACATGCAAACTCCACACAGAAAAGCCCACTTCGTCCAAACCGGTATTCGAACCAGGAACCTCCTGGCTTTGAGGCAACAGCGCTAACCATGCTAACCGCGCGGCCTGTTGGATTACCTTCCTTTGTCAATCAGCTCTGCCCACAGAGGAAGTAAACTCATCGCTGCCACCTCTACTCTTATTTTTCCACTTATTACATTTAGTCTCTTCTTTAATGAAGAAGAGAAAAGGTGTTTAAACAAGTTAAACAATCTCATTTTCGAAGGAACACAGACTTCTTTGATTCAATGTCCGTGGAAATGATGAACCTACCCCTGTGATGTTTCTTTAACTCAGATAAGACTGACTGTTTCCTTTTCTGATCACTACATGACAAAATGTTCAGACACCCTAACATTTGGTTAGTTCTGAGGCATTTATATTTGAACTTTAAAGACACTGCTAAATGTTCTTTCAGACTTATTTGGGCGTGGATTAGAGATGCCATTTTTTCCCCAGCCTAATTCTGATAGTCAGACTTGAGTATTTGCCATTGCAGTGATACCAGCATGATTAAATATACATACATAATATTGGTGGAAAAGTACTGATTGCTAAAATGTCCTTACTTATCCAGACCTGGAAATGTCTGCTGCATTTAAAACGTTTATAGGATTTACTGCAAACAGCTTCAGAGAAATCATGTTCCTAACTGAGATCTGCTCATTATCACTAACTTTTAAAGTTACCTTTTGATGCCTTTTTCTTTGGGTTGTTTTTAGGACTGTCCTTATTCCAACAAAGTCGACTTAATAATTCAGTGGGTATAAATAACACAGAAAGTACCCCTCTGTTGTGAAGCTGCATCTTTCTTTGCTCTGCTTTTTTACAAAAGACCAGCCTCTTTGGGGAGGCTGACCCGAATAAATCTGCTGTTTATAATTAGAGCTTTGGCAGCCGTTTCCTCTGTGGTGATTCAGCTGCCGAGCTTCCCACTGCTACAGGAATGTGACAAGGAGGAAAATACTCTGTCTGCTCTCATGTTTGACGCCAAAAGAAACCCAACAACCTAATTTAAGCTGGTTTTGTACAATTAGGCCGTATGTTGGAACATAAAGAGCTCATTGAGAGACGCTTTTAATCTGAAGAGGTACTGGAGCCGATGCTAAGAATAGAGGCAGGAGAGAACCGGGGTAAATCTCCCACAGCTGCAGTGGGAGATTTACACAAGCACCCACTCATTTATCTCAGTAATTTGTAAGGTGAAGGCAGAAGGAGCTTGAAGACATGAATTAGAGTCAGTGTGCCATTGTAACTTGGTGATTACAGAGGAATCTGACCCCATCACAGATGCCTGACAGGCCTTTTTTCTGCAGCACACTTCTGCTATCTCTGCTTTTCCAGAGATATGAGGCGTCTAAAACAATTCAGCTACTGAGCCTGAAGAACAAAAATCCTAATGTGGAATTTTTAACTGCTCAAAAGGCATTAATTATTCAAGAAATGTTCCTAAATGTAAGTTAAACCAACACTTTCTCTGTGCACTTTGTAAAATGTATGGGCTGCTTGAAGCTACATAATCCACGGATTAGCATTACCTTCTACTGCACCGGGTATGTGTGTGTGTGTGTGTGAGAAAAAGATAATGCCAGTGAGAAAGACCTGTTTCTCTGCTCTCCCCGCTGAGCCCCTCCTCTCCGTGCCTCTTCCTCATGTGGACGTTCCTGCTGCCCGACTGAGAGAACGTCTTCCCACAGATCCCGCAGTGATGAGGCTTCTCGCCTGGGAAGACGACACGCACAAACACAAAGAGACGTGAAATCCTGTGATGCCGCTCTGAACCGGTGCAGGGCGCATCTCTTCAAGGCGCATCATGGTATAGTGAATCGTATAGCGCGCTAATTACAAAAACAGCGCCGGGGCCGTTCCAGCTGTAAACTGGGTCCCACTCACCAGAATGTACGAGCATGTGTTTTCTGAGACTGGAATACTCTGCAAAGGATCGCCCACAACCATCTGCTTCACACAGAAAAGGCTTCTCTCCTGGAAGCAGCCGCCCACCACACACACACACACACACACACACACACACACACACATTACAAAGAGTTACAAATACATTACTTTGCAGAATTGCATTGACTTATCAGACGAGTATATGTGAAAGTGATTTCAGCTCAATAAGCTCTGGAGGTGTAAGATGCCACTTCTGTTCTTCTTTATGGCGCTCACAGTGACAGCTGACCTATTTCGCAAACTCACTTATAAATTAAAACATAATCTCATCCAACTACAGATTCCTCAACTTGTGTATCGGCTATTACCGAGTACAAATCTGATCATTGGGATTAAATAAATCTTCATGTTATTATTAACAGCTGTAAGTCTGGACTTCTACAACACTGGAGCAAGCCCTCGAAAACTGAAACCATGCACGCTGTACAAATCATCTTTCTACCGGTGGGATTTTCCAGAGTATAATGTTGCCAAATTGTTGACAATTTGCCAACTCTGACTAACGTTACACTCTCTGCCAGCATCAAACTGTTGTTGTTTGCTGTCGTCGCGTGATAAATGACCTGAAATGAGTTCTTCTTCACGGCTCTAAAACAGTAGTTGCAGTGTAGGCGACTGTTTTGGAGCAACAAAGAAACAGGTTGGTTTTTTTTGAGGCTGACGAATCGCAGCAGAGTATACACTCTCCAATACTGTTATTCTAGGCGATATTGGAGGCATGTTTAATACAGGTGTTTATATATAAACTCACGCACAATATATCCTTTAACAATCGGAATTGCGATGTGCGCATGTGCAACAGTCACATCACAGGACGTGCGATAGAGAAGCAAATCAAGTCAAACAAGCTGCTGCTTTATTGTTTCTCGGTGCAAAATGATCGTTTTTAAGGACTAATCGACAGAAAAGGTCCGTCTGATATCACACTCGTGCAGCTCTTCATCAGGGCACAGAGTGAACAGACAGCTGAGCTGCAGAGTCTGTGTGTCTCCTGCCTGTAAACTGTAAACAAGCACGCGACGCTGCTGCCGTCACAGATCATGTCGGCGGGATGATTGAGGCGGACATTCTGTTAGGCGGGGTGGCTTATAGGTGAGACTGTTCCTGTTATCAGTCGCATCTCTTCCCGGTGCTGGTTAATGCTGAGCGAACATGCTGAAGAGTGTTTACTTTTAGCTGCTACACCTGCAGCACACACACCGAGGATGTGTGTGTCGACAGGAAGCAGGAGACGTGAGCTTTCATTTCAAAAAGTAACCGTCACCGAGCTGATCATGCTGATTAAACATGCATTAAAACCTCACTAGACATGGTAGGTGATACCGTATAAGTAACGCAACTGCAGCACACAAATTAATTTGTATTAATTTAAAAAAAAGAACGTGTCCCTCCACCTGACCTCCTTCTACTTTTTCAAGCGAGTGTCAGAGTCTGAAGCAAGAGAGGTAAAAGTAGGAGAGGGGTTTTATTTTGTTAGAAGAAAACAGACTTAAAAGTCCCAAATAAATAAATAAATGATTGTCAATTGTTTATATGGACCTGAAAACACACTGCGTTTATCTGGTATAATTCCCTGTAGTTTTAAAAAATGCCATAAATACTGCAGAACAAAAATATTTATCGCAATATCAGTTTTTTCCAAAATCGTGCAGCCCTACTCTAAATCCATCTAAGTGTATAATGTAGTTCATAGAAAGCGGTTCTTCCAGACTTATGAGAAGTATAAACACTGTTTAGCGTAGCTGGAGTCCCTAGAAAGCAGAAGCAGACTGTGGATGAGCCCATCAGAAGTCTTAATGTCACCTTAAATAAAATATGACACAGCACTGTTACTCATATCAGCAGTGAATCTAAAGGCGCCAGTGCTGCTGACTCTTCACATCTTTACCTTGACTGCACCGAGGAAGCATTAAATGGCCTGAGTCAGTTATTGCTTCCGGCACGTTGGAGCTTTTATACGCGTGTACCTCCCGCTCCCCACCTGTGTGTGTGCGTCTGTGGTTCTTCAGGTTCCCGGCGGTGGTGAACTTCTTGCCGCAGTTCTTCTCCTTGCAGATGAAGGGCTTCTCTCCGTTGTGGGTCCTCATGTGAACCTGCAGCCTCTGCAGCACGTAGAAGCTCTTCCCGCAGCCCTCCGCGCCACACCTGAACATGCGGTCGTTCCTGCGAGAGGAAAACCAGACATTAGAGCCCCCGCTGTCTCCCGTGCGCAAGATTTATTTTCCATCAGCCCAACCAGGAGGTCAGACGGGGGCAGCCACAAGTACATTTCTGTGCTGGTGTAGAGAGAGTTCACACTTCTGTCTTAGTCTCAGCTGTGTTTCTCCTGTCTGCCTCAAACACTAACAACCTGTGGAAACACTGTGAGCACTCGGCTGTAAAACATCTGCAGCGCTGCGCTCACACCTACTCTCAGAAGCCTGAGGATGAAATATTTAATCAGTATTTACCCAGATTTCTCCACCGTTATACAGGAGATGCACAACAAAGGTTTCAAACCTGTTAAAAATGGTTTAAAATTGTTATTTTTCTGCCTTTTTTTTGTAATATTTCTTGAAAAAGGACAAAGTTTAATAATAACCTCTGTATTCCTTCGAATGCTTTACAGGTAATAATGGCTTCGACTTTCTATTAACAGCTAAGATTTGATTGCACATATTACATTTTAAAGCGACAGTGTGTAATGAGGGTATTAGCCTGCTAGCTTGTTATATTATTTTTCAATTTGGTAAATGTCTCCACATTAGCCCGGCTTTGCACAGGGTTGAATATTGATGCTTTGGCTGCAGCAACATGTTGGAACTGCTGCCTGGAGCCATTATGTTCATCTGCTGTGTATGATATGTGTAACCTGCATGTGTGTGATGTGTAACCTGCATGTGTGTGATGTGTTACCTGTGTGTGTGTGATGTGCTACCTGTGTGTTTTGAGGTGGTATTTGAGATGAGCCGGCCAGGTGAACGTCCTGCAGCATCCCTCAAAAGAGCAGCGGAGTATCTGCTTGGAGAGGGGGCGGCCGGTCCGAGGCGGCTGCAGCGGCTCTCTCCTGTCCCCCTCTGCTGTCAAACTGTGCGCGTGGTCGCCTAGGCAACAAGAAGAGGAAAGTGAGCAGGGTTTTTCGTGCAGAAAAACAATCCAGGAGTTTCCAGGCGGTCGGCCTCTGGAGCCCGGCTGTATAAAAAGCTAATCATCGGGTAGTGACTGAGACCTGCTGAACAACTGCTGCCAAAAGAAAACAACCTGAAGCTGAATGCAATCACTCGCTTTTCACCTGCTCGGACTCCCCGCTCTGAATGCTGTTAACAGGTCCAATTTTGCTTACAGCGTCGCAGCAGTAATGCAGCCATAACTGATACCCCACTGCTGAAAGAAACTTGTCTAATCTAATGCGAGTTGGTGGGAGGGCAGCTATTACACCGGCTCAGATACGAGAGCTTCAGATCCACACTGAACCCAGTTACAGGCTGCTGCAGACATTTCATTTAACAATACGGGAAAGTATGTGTAGCCCATTTTAAAAACTGCCACACAGGCTCAGAATGAGACCTTATATTATCTGTAACACTTCATTGTGGTTGGGAAATCAGATCAAAGACATTCAAGGATGAATCCACAAAAATGTCTCCTTCTTTCCTTCCCTTACTGTTCTTATTGACCTTAACGAAATATAATAAGCTGAAAAGAAATCAGGAGAAATCTGAGGAGGTAAGAGAACAACCTGTCCAGCTCAGACTATTAACTGTATATCACCTTCACTTAAGACATGAAAGCAACTTTCAAGAGCATGTTTGGAATTCAACCACCACCACATGTTAACATACAGTTAAGAGGTTGTACACGGCGCTTTAAACAGATCTCCCTGCGATTTTGACTCCCTGCATCACTACTTCATGACTCCTCACGGTGGTGCTTATGACATGAATGAGGGTAAAAGGTTAAAGAAAGTTGTTCTATATCATTATATGATTGTCTTGCAATATATCAATTATAGTGGAATCGCTGTATCGTCATATTATCGCGTCCCCCGTATCGTATCGTATCAGGAGTTACCCTGCGATTCCCACACTTAACACAATGTATGCAAATTATAAGACACAGACAGGAATGATTATTGTGAAGTAAAAAGCTGATTTTCACACATGTGCATTTAACCCATTTTTGGCTGACTGCAGGGTCAGCCCTACACATGGGTCTGTATGTGACTGACTGACTGACTGATTGACTGAGTGAGTGACGGTACTTTCAGAGCCGTAGAGAGAGAGAGAGACGCGACATTGCGATGGCGGATCATGGAGCATATTGGACCTCCACTGACGCGACTCTCTGTCTATAAGGCTCTGGATACTTTGTTCGCAGCTAGTAGGCGGGGCTGCTCCTCCGCTGCTTGTCCGCTGTCCTCACCTACATCCGCAGGAAGTAAAGTAAATCGAATATTGTGATGTATCATGATATGATTGTCATGCAATATATCAATTATCACAGAATTGCTGTATCGTCAGATTATGGGTATCGTGGTATTGCGTATCGTATCGTGAGTTACCCTGTTATTCCCACCCCTAACAGCAAAAAACCGCAAAACAGAATTAGCAAGTGCAGGAAAGCAACATTTAAGAAAATACATTCTACAGTGAAATAGACGAGGAGCAGGCAGAGATGGGAGTAAAAATGTACTCTCCCATCCTTTTTCTAGCCTGGACCTTTGGCTGCAATTTAGCTCAGAGGGAGTTCAAAGATCAGAGACGAAGCTAGGAGTCATGGTGCCCTGATGTCACGGGTGAAATCTTTATCTAACAGGCAGCCTGTGGAGGAGAGTAAAAAAGGTTATGATGCAGCGCAGACTCCTGGCGTGAGTCAACAGCTTTTCTACGGCCCCTTGTGCTGCAGGAGAGGAACGGGTGTCGTTGGGATCAGAGAGGAGAGCGTTACAGTGAAGAGAGTGAGGGGAGATTAAGGATAACTTTGAACTGAGTGAGCAACACATGAGGAGGACTCTTTGGCGAGTGGAGGAGCTGCAGTAAACAACTCCTGACAATCCAAGCCGAGTTTGAAAACACTTTTTTTTATCATATTTTATTTATAGCCGTTACCAAAAATGGAGCAAATATAGTGTTTAGATTGTGCTACTTTTAGACAAAATCGTCAGGTTTGAAATGTCAACTGCAGACCTGAAGATTTTTTAGACACTCCCTCTGCATGTTCTCGTTGTATTTCAGATTCTGTCCCGCTCTGAGCCATTGCTGCAGCGATCAATGTCCTTGACTGGAAAACGGTAATATTTCACTCCCTCGCTGGGCCGTTCCTTTCAGAGGGAGGGGCGCAATGCACGCTGGGTGTTGTAGGAATGTAGAATGGGTGAAACCACGAGCTGTTTGTACAACTTTCTCCACAGCTATGGCTCCATTTTCAAATATTACTGCTTCTATCGATTACAGAGCTATGACTGACAGCGGCTTCTTCCAGGGGCGAATTGCTCCTTTAAGGAAGCTTCGTATTTAGCATATTATGAAAACAGAGATAGGAGTGGTATCACTCTTCTTATGTAAAACTCTTAAAAAAGATAATAAGCATATTTTGCAAAATGTCAAACTACTCAGAACCATCAGCTGCTCCATTATCCTCCATGTGACATTTTCCTGATGGCTTGTTTACCTGATCACCTGTGCATCCTCTCCACTGTCTAACCTGTTCCAAGCTCTCTGCACCCTCACACCCTCCCTCCCTCTCCTGAGCCTGCATTAGCCACATTACTGAATGCACATTAAATCACCAGAGACACGGCACAACGAAAAGTACTTAAGCGTGATCAATGTTTCACGATAATGCGGCGCTGACGACTCCGCTGGATATCTTCAGTCAGATTTGTAAATCGGTGGAGACAAAGCTACAAACTCATTTTGATTGAGAGACTTCTGATGAGGAGTGCTGAACACAGATTCAGTCGGTGCTGATTACACCACATTTTCATCTCATCGCTGACCTCATTTCTCTTCTTTCTGTCTTTGATGCCTGCCGTAAGTAGACCGGCTGATGTTATCTCCTCACTAAACTGTGCTGCTTCCTTCACACTGACTTAATTTCTGTCTAAACTTCTTTTTTTTTTTCTAATTTTAGTCTTAAGCATCACAGATTGCTTTCTGCCGTCCGCACTGCACACATCTGTGAAAGTGTTTTCTTTCAAAGAGCTAATCTGACTCCACTTTTATTGTAAGAAGACATTGCTTCTCGCGTCGATAAGACAAAGTCACTTTACCGTTACTGACACTTGCAGCTCGGGCGTCCTGGCTGGCCTTGGCGTCTCTCGCAAGCTGCGCCCGGGTGGCGGCGATCAGGCTGTCATGTGCCAGCTCCTGCACCCGCAGATACCAGGGAGCACTGCCATCTATCCCGTAGTCCCCTGATGAGACCCCCTCGTCGTCATCCTCCCCGGCCCCATCTGCGGCGAAGATCAGCGACTCGGAGGAAGCTGTGATGCCTGCGAGGGAAGAAAAGGCAGGAGGACAATCACCGTGAAACAAGGAACTCAAGGCCGTTGCGAAAGTGTGCAGGATCGTTGATGGTCCCTCGAGGTCACATCTCTGAATTCATTACCGTCCTCCCATCAAGCTCAGCAGTTTGGGATCAATTTATCGCTTTTACTTTGAAAGGGAGGATGCAAGCCAACAGACACACACATAAACACCCTGAAAACAACACAATCCCCCCTTTTATTCCCCATTTGAATTTAATGTAACAAAAGACAGAAAGTGATTCTGCCCTCTGAAGAGTCTTTTCTATCCGTCACATCGCTCACTGAGTCACAGCCTGAACACAGCGCGCTGCACAAAAGGTGCATGTCAAGGGACCAAAATTAATTTTCTGGCTCTGCTGCCGAGGGCTGATGAACCAAGAGAATGTGCCTGCCAAGGATCATTTCTTCCAGCCAAAATAATTCACAGTTTTCTTCATGAAAATGTGTCACCCCATTTCTTTTCAGCGCTGTGTGTAGAATCGGGAGCCGTGCGAGACACAAAGTGCAAGCACGAGAACAGATTTAAAGTTTTGATGTAAAACTTCTCACCCTTTTGAAAACGATGTTTGAAATCCATCAGAAAGTGAGTCATCGTGCAGGGGTAAGGGTTTGATTCATTCTAACAAAGATGGGGAAATGCTGATCACTTGTTGATTAACTGTTGCAGGAAGGAGGAGGGTGTATGAGAGGTGTACATTTGGTTGGTGGTCCTTTAGTGTTTATTTACCTTTTGCGAGGTTGAGCAGGACGTAGGAGGTGCTGTCTGACTGTTGCAGGTCATGGAGGATGGGTGGGGGGCTGGGTGAGGCCTGGGGATGGGAGTGTGCCTGGACCACTAAAGGGCTTCGCTCTGACACACCTCCGAACTCTGACAGGGAGGGAGAACTCTCAGGCTCATGGCTCAGGCCTCCATCTGAGGAGAAAACACGTGTTTTATTCCTGATTAAAGTTACCTGCAAATGAACACCCCAAATCATCAAGCTTTTGGTTATTCTGTTTTGCATGTCAATCATACACATACAGTGACATACAGTGACTGCAATAATGGCATGAGTGTGGACTAGCAGACAAATTGTGTACATATTTTAATTACATTTTTTTTCAGAGCCTCTCCTTCCTCTTGAAACCAACAAGTCTATTTGCCATTCAAAGGTCAGACCGTAGACAGTAATTGGAGTGACTGTGTGCGGGCGCAGTCCCACGTGGGGGGGAGCAGCAGCACTGCACTGTCGCTTCATAGTTGTAGAAAACATGGCTGCTCTAGGATCGGTTATTCGGCTTTATATGTACGAGTCAGAATCGCCAGGAGGTATCGGAATGGTGAGTTGAAATCTTGACTTGACCACAAGCTCGTGCAAGAAGGCAGCCTGAGGTGAATGACGGTGAATGTCGATTGGTCGATTTCAGCGAAAGCAAGGTTCTACGTAGAAACCTGCAGCTGTTCTGAATGGCCCATTTCAGAGGCGACCTTTTTAAAAATGTCATTCTGGAAAAACACGGAATTATGCAGTTTTCACTTTTTCACTGTGAACAATAAACACCCAAACATGAGGCCCCTTTAAGAAAAATGAGCTCAACACATTCATGGGATGCACACAGTGTCATTTGATAAGAATATAAATTTATCTGTGATTTATTTCGAGGGCACCTTTTATATGTGAAACACTTTTGTTTTAGTTTTGTTTATTCATTTGTATTGTTTTTAATTGTTTGTATTGTAATGTGTGTTTTTAAATCTTCCTGCCCAGGGACCACAGGTGTAAATTAGCTTTATAGCTATACCTAAAAACCTTCTTTCCATAGCAGAGTTTGAGCTTGTAAAAGATCATTTTAATAATAGAAAGAAAACAACGTGGATCCAAATCTACACATGGGGATTTTTGTAAAGCTAAAAGAATATAAACAAACAATATGGAAAAACTGCTGCAACCATAGAAGTGCAGGTATCCAGATCCAAAGATGTTTTAAAAACTGCATTATTATACATAGTCACTGTTAGTCAAGGACTACTTACATTTTAAAAACACGGCACATTTCTTCCACAACTATCAATAATTTAAGAATGATGATGCAGAACTGGATCCAGATGCAGTAAAAAGATGATTTGGGTTAAGGTTCTAATATTTTTGCTGGGATATATGAGAGCTTAACAAGTTCTGAATAAAATATTGACATAACATCACCTTTAAACCGAGAAGGCACTTGTTGATTTACTCATCCAGCAGGTAAATGTAATAAACATGTAGAATCTGTAGACGCAAGATTTTGGTATCGGAAGTGTTCTGGTTTGCGTTTGTAGTACGCTCGTAGTCCGAGTAGTATTGACCAATCGTGTCTCAGTAGGCTTCGGTTGCATGCAGGAAAAAGAGTCCATATAGAGAGCAAAGCAGGCGGAACGCAATCTGCTGCAATGCCATCGGCGGTCATCGCGATTTAGCTTTTTATTACTCTCCATCAACAGATATCTGCATGCCACTGCGTTCCTAGATGCCGTATCTCAACTCCAACTCCATTCTCGCCTCTCAACTCGCTAGTCGGACTGTAAACAATGCAGCACACAGAGAAGAAAGTCTTGCCTGGAAATCCTTTATCACTATCTGGCTACACCAGAAGCCCCCCAAAAATTGGCTGCCACTCCCAGAGGCAATATCGTCGTCAAAAGATAGCTGATGGGTTTAGGGATTGGGTCACCACCAACTCACGCTGGAAATACCTGCTGCTAAATGCTCCACTATTTTCAGAGATGAATCACTGAGACACTGAGACACTAACGTGTCAGGTGCTGGGCAGTTGTTACAATTGGGTTTGGGTTTTCCCTCATAACAGCTGCATGAGAGCAGTAACGGTGACCAAAATAGTACATTTGATAGCCAGACAGCTAAACCAAAACTGACCTGGCTGTAGGGCTCCATAACGATGAGGGGAGCTACAGAAATAGGTGATAATTCTTTGCAGCTTCATCACTACAAGCAACAGCTTTCACATTTCTATTTTTACATTTTCATTAGGACATAATCACATCCATAGTTATTATAAAAATGAAAATACAATTTATATTACTTGGAGATCTTTTCAAATAGATTCAAATAAAGTTTTTGAATGATTCAGAAACTGTGTGGCAGATGTAGCCTTAACTCAATACAAACATTTAAAAGTGAAACCTTTCTGCTCTGACAATTCAGCTTTTTGTCAGTTTGATGCTTTGTGTGATGAAAGTATTTTAATTGCAGTGGATAAAGACACTTACACAACTGTTTCAAGCTTTCCAAAAGTAATCTGTTTCTTCTTGAATTATAACTATATGCATGATAAAGCAGAGATCTTTTACTACAAATTGTAAACTCACAGCATATTGTGAACAATCTGCTGTTGAGCTACACTGTTTTGTATGCTATTCTGACAGTGGACCTGTCAAACATTTGATGGATAGTTGTTCTACTACAGCTAAACTACGTGGCTCAATACACAGGAGATAGTTTTATTAAAAAAACGAATCACTAGTGGAATGGTTTCACTGAAATGCATTAACTCTGAATACCACTGCTAGTATTTATGCCACTAATGGACAGGAGGAGAGTGATAAGATGCTGACCTGTGAGCTCCAGAGGGCTGCACAGTGAGCTCTCAGTGGGAGTCAACAGAGGCAGACAGGAGTGTTTGGACTCAGAGTCCTCCAGACCCTGAACCAGAGGGATGGACGCGTTCTGCACAAACTGCACCAGCAGCTGTGAGGACAAGACGAAAAGAGCCACGTCAAATTAACAGTCAGGATGTGAGGTTCGTTTCATATTTAAAAATAATAATAATAATAGGATTACCTCTGGTTTGGAGTCAAGCTCATCAGACAGCATGGGTCACCCTGTGTGAAACCTGCAGAATAATAAGAATAACACTGATCCATCAAACGCACACACATTTGTTAACATTTGCTTAAGTCTAAACAAAATAACACTTACCTCAAATGTGACCTGCTGAGTGTGAGATTCTCTGTCGGTCATTCACGCAGGCTGCAGGTCATCTTGGAGTCATAACCGTCACACAATCTGCGGTCAAACAACAGGACGAGACGTCAGATTATCCTCTGATTTACAAGAGGACAGCGAGTACCTACAAGTGTTTTATTAAAAGTGAAAATAACTCGCCGAACTAACAATGTATCTAAATGTAAAGTAAGCTACAAAGCCTTGCGCCAGTCTCAACTGTTAACGATGAAAGAGACAGATGACAAGATTGCGTGGTTAACTTAGCTAGCAGGGTTAGCAGTTAATAAACTAGCTACCGGGGCTAACAGACAGATGTTAGCTGGTGTCAAAGCCTGGCCGCTGACGAAAATGTTTAATGCCGTTAAATCCTAAATAACATGTTAATTATTTGTTAACCCTGTAATAGTTGTCCAGCTGAAGCTACAGCGTGACAGCAGATAGAAAACAATTGTCCCAAAACAGAGTAGCAGGTTTGTTCTACGGAGTCTCGGATGGAACAATGTCAGAGCACTTCCGCGTTTTCCCACACAGGTGATGCTGTATCACCGACGCCACCTAGTGGTGAAAACTGTAAACTACATTAGTTTCACTCTTGAATCAAATACACATGGAGGCATTGTTGCTTTTGGTTAAGTAAATAGATAAATATACATCCCCAAATACCTGAAAAATGAAACGTGAATTATATGTTTGACTTTTTTTTTATCTGACCAGGAGGCATCACCAGTTATGACCAACATTTGCTTAATTCCTCAGGTTAATATTTAATCAGAGGGGGAATTAGACTTACAGGAAGGTACAAAAAAGTATTCTGTCTTTTGTCATGACATTTGCCCTCATTAGACAGCTGGACAGGGTTCTACTAAGAGCTTTCAATCTAAATATTTATGCAAAACATTTAAAAACATTGCTAAATTAAAGCTTTATGGAGGCCAGGTGTACTGGAGAAAGTTAATGGTTTGTCCTCAATATGTTTACAGTGTAAAACAAAGAAGCATTGAGTTCTAGCTAAAATGTTTCACAGCAGAGGAATAGCTCCTGAGGTGTAATCTGTCATGTCTGCAAATTACTTGCTGTCTCTCAGCTTGCTAGTGTGATGAAAGAGGTGTGTGGAAATCTCTGAAAATAAATGTCTCAGTCCCCCTCTTTCTCACCTCTATCAAAGATTCAGAACATAACGCTCCTCCTCCTGTAACCCAAAGTGATATTTGAATTGATTTAATATATTTTAGAAGCTGTAACAAACATTTTTTCTTAGTGATATCTACAAAAACAAACAAGAACATGTTCTTTGGAATGACATTTATTACACAAACAATGAGTCTCTTAAAACTTAACTGTACAAAAAGAGCCCTAAATTACATTACATCAACCCCTTTTAATCATTATTGTTCTTTGATTGGGATAGCTGACATATCAGTATTCATAACAAGTTCCACGTTTTGGTTAAATCCTCCACAGTGGTAAGTCTCATCAACTTTACACGTATAAGTTCAGAATAGAAAAAAGGTTGCCAGTAAGCCACACTACATTCAGTTTGCCTGATTCTACTAAATGGATTACTGGGCTCCTGATCATGTTGCTGGTGCACTACTGAAACATGTTGATAAAAACAATCGCAACCTTTTTCACAAACATTTTCAGCATCTGTAAAAATGACAGAAGGCAAACTGAAATGCACTGAGGAAACGAAGCTGCCGACGTTTACATGAAAAACTCAAAATCCAGTGTTATAAAATCACAGGTGTCATTCTGTACAAGCATACAAAGTCTTTACTCTTTTTCTATCATTTTTTGTTTTCATGGTTCAGACATCAAATGATTTTATAATAACGGCAGTCCATGACACAGCATGTAGCAGATACAATAGTAGATATAATCAGACTTATGGTTTGATACAGTTCAGTCAATAGTCCATCACATGGACTGGATCCAAGACAGTCCCCACAGCAGTGTGGATCCATGTAAACAAACCAAACTTTTGACTACAGCGTGTTTGTATGCTAACTTTGAGAGATAAATGTGCGAAGGTAAAAGCAGATGGCATCAAACAAGGAAAGCTCTAAATAAACATGGACACGACCGGTGTTGTTGTGCTATTATCAGCTAAAACTTCACTGACCAGTACCATCATGTGTCCCTCATGCGTTTGATTGATGAAGAGCTGGTCCACAAAAGAGTTCAAATTAATTCTGTAATGATTTTAGATGTTTACAGTGCAAGACACTTTGCCGTTAGAGCTCAAAAACGCTAGCAAAAACAGCACAATTGTGCGCGCAGTCTTGTTGCTGTCCTGGCTGAGTGTCTGAAAAAGGCCGTCATTAAAAGGACACGTCATAGAAAAACTAATAACTGATCTGTGGTTCTAGCAAAGAGCCAGCCACGTCTTTTACAAACCTTAATTTTAGAGCTAAAAAAGATTAACAACAAAGGTTGTAACGTTTGCTCATTTGTCATGTAAGAATTTATTTTTTTCCTGGAACTTGACTGACGTTTGAAAAACAAACAAAATATATGAGCATATACAACAGAAAGAAAAAAGTAAAAAAAAAAAAAAGGTTCTTCTATAAATGAATTTGAGGTCGTCTGGACATCTGCCACAATTTAAACAAAGTAGAAAAGTCCAAAATGTCATTGTGACATGGCCTTGGCATGTTTGTTACTCTGGAAACTTCAATGACTACAAAGAAAACCTGTTGGGTAACTTGTAAGTGCTTTGTTGTGGAAAGACACAAGGAGCTCTTTAAGATAAAGATCGTACTATCTGTTCTTGTGCCCTATTCAGAGTTAAACTAACACAACTGTTGACTTAACAGGCAGTTTCCAAAATCAAAGCTGAAAAATAATCAGCGTGTTCCAGCAAAAGTTTCTTTGTTCAGAACGACCACAATTCATTCACAAAAGAACCCAAACTTCTGAGTTAATTAAACATGATCCCTTTTAAATCAGCATAAGCAAAATCATAACATCATCACAAGGTTAAAGATAGAGTATGCAAAAACATGATGCATATTGAGGAAGCTGTAAAAAAACAAAAACATAATGGTTATGCATGGCTGTACTATTGGAATAGTATTTATACACTGCTATTTTTGTTTTCTTTTTTAGCCTCACAATGCACTTCAAGTACTGTAACTTCTGCACTGCAGCCGGTGTCACACAAGCTACCATAGCTGCCGTTAAATTCTGCCCAAAGATGCTTCAGAGAGACTCTCAGACTATTTTGGTGCAAATGCATCCGGTATAAATATTAAGGCCTTAATTATAAACATCATACAAAACTTTACTACTGGTCGCAATTTGGACGTTGTAATTGTTGGACTTTCTCTGTGTCTCTGAGTGAAAGCTGACGTGAAGAAACCTTCTGATGGTCATAGAAGGTTCACACAATGAATACCTCATACAGACGGAAACAGAAAAGTCTGCACGTAAGTTGGACAATAGTGACACATTAAATAAAATTAAATCGTGTATAAAAAAACAATTGATAGAACACACACACAAGTCACTGACACATGTAGAAGGAGAGGAAGCACCCTTTACGCTGGGATGTTGTCAGGGAAGCATCTTAATGGCTCTTAAGAGCTTTCCTCCAGCCAGTTTGCACTGTAGCACAGCTGCCGTCAACATGATGGGAAAGCTAAACTTGAAGCCGATAACGAGACGTGCCAAATCTTCCACATCAAGTCTGAAAATGCAGCAGAACTAAAAAAGACACTTTAGGCAAATGTTTGTCTCTTTAAGGATGCTGACTGGTGAGAGGCTGTGGACGCATTCAGCGTGACATGAGAGTGTTCCCTCAAGCCTGTCAGAAGCATCAGTTTTACATAACTGTGGCTGCTGCATATTAATAATTATAGTTATGTACACCCTGTGACTGCAACGCTTCAGTATCACAGCTGTTAGATCCACCATGAATGATTCAAAACACTTCAATAACAGAATTGTCAACCTAATCATATGATGTACTGTGACATTTTGTTGTGATGTGATGTTTTTTCAGTCCAAGATGACAACACATTGCCTTGCACTTTTTAAGTTTAAACTTTAAGTCTTAGGGGTTTAAATCAAGCTTTTGGATTGTCTGCCTGTATTGTGCATCAGTAAAATAAAGTTTTATATTCATAATTTTGTGCCTTAGATCCAAATCCCAAATAGCTTCAGGTCTTGATTGTTGAGGAGCAACAGATCTCTGTGAGCAGAAGTATCAGTGGAAGACATGTAGTCAGTGTGGCAGAACAGGGAGCTGTGGATCTTGTCTCACTTGACTTTATGTCTCTGACACACCGAGCAGACACTCGGCAGCACTTTAATCTCGTCTTGAACCGACCGCACTGGTCGGACCTTATCTGTTTGGACAAGCTTGTTGAATCAGTGACGGGGGCAATTAGGCTTTGTTCAGACTACAGGCATATCGGACCTTTTAGACTGTAATTTGCAAGTGATCAGATTGGATTTGTGTCCAGACATCGCACACCTATCTGCATGGGTTACTGTGGTAACGTTGTAGGGGTCAGTAACTACATACGCTGGAGATCCATCATCTAGCACATCCCACAGATTGTTTTTCTTTGTGTCTGTTGTACTTCCCTCACTCTGGATTTGTTGTTGTCGTTTGTGGCGTTGTGAGCGTCGCCAAAAGACGTTTTGAACTCAGATTTGAGTGGCGAGAGCGTCCAGACTGAGGTGCATATTTAGAGAAAAATTGCATTTCAAACACCATCAAAATGTGGTTTGGATCTGCTTTACAAAAATCATATTTTATGTGAATTTGTGCTCTAAAGACTCTCTAAAATCTATCTTGGTATAATTTGGATAAACCAAAAAAAGGATCTGGACTTGCAGTCTGAGAAAGTTCTTTTACCGACGTGGCAAATCTGGGATGTTCAGTGCGGTTTCAGCTTTTGTCACCTTTTTTTTCCAACAACACATGCTTGCAACTTCAGGGTGCAGCACAGCAAAGGGCACAGTTTCGATGCAATATTCTCAGATCATAATCTGAGCGCACAGTCGGACCATTCTGTGCCAAAGAATGCCATGCTATGTCTACTATGCTTTGCTTTTCTGATGTTTCCTGGATTACATGTACAGACTGCTGACTGAAATATTTCCCCTCACACAGGTGCAGAACATATGTGCATGTTGGCTGTCATCAGCTACACTTTACAAGTGCCACATTAAACAGAGGACAGGAGGCAACAAAAAGTCTGTATCTGCACCAAATCTTTTAGGTCTGCTTGGTGTGTCAGGGCCCTCAGGCAGCCGGCAGCCCAAATGTAGGCCACAGCTCACTATGTGTGTGTGAGCATCGAGTCTGGGGGTGTGTGTATGTATTGTGGAGCACATTACTTTCGGTCCATCTGTCTCTGCACGCTCCAACCCCCAACCCGGCCTTCCTTTTTCCCCCCATCTCAGTCTAAAGGATTATTGTCTTGCGCTAGGCTCGGTCTAATCTGCCTTTAAGCTGGTCTGAGAAGCTCTCTCCCTCTCTTTTTCCTCCTCCTGGAGGCTGGCCTGCAGCTTCTTATAGATGCTGGTGTCACCGCTCCACGCAGCCTGCAGGAAGAGGTCTGTGTGCTCTTTCAGCCGGTCCAGGTCGGTCTGGGTGCGCCGGTTCTGCCGGTGGAGCTCCTTGGTGCGGAGTGCGATGTCGAGCAGGCCCGACTTGCTCAGGATGTTGTAAGTGTTGCAGAAGCGCTTCCTCTTTGTATCAGCGTCATTTTCTCCCGATGAGCTGTTCTCTTGGTTATCCCCCCAGGGAACAGGGAGAGTCTGGCTTTTGGAGCCTGTGTTTTCAGAGAAAGACAGGGAGGTTGTAAACTCACACTGGCTGACAACTGATGAAGGCCTCTCCCTGGTAGGGCTGCTGCTGGCACTGCTTTCTGCTGTGTGGAGAGAAAGTCGGCTCTGCAGCAGAGGAGACATGGGGCTGGGGCTCGCAGGAAGACTGGGAGTGGACGAGCCAGAGTTAGGGGCACCAGCACATAGACTTCTCTGCTGCTTCTCTCTCTGACAGTGTTCCCGGTGGGTGGAGGTCACACTTCTGCCCCTCTTTGACTCTGAAGAAGAAGAGGAGGTGGTGGAGGAAGATGAGGAAGCAGTTCCTCTCCCTGAGGAACTGGAGCTGTCTCCGGGATACGGTGCAATCTTGGGGTAGGATTTCAGGATCGGAAGATACTTCTTAGGGCGTCTGTGTCTGGAGGAGGCCTCTTTGGATGCGGGGGAAGCTTGACGGGAGACCACAGGCTGGAGAAAGACCACCTGAGGCTGCTGGACCACAGGTTGGACCACCTCCACTGTGGGACTGAATCCCCAGGGCTTCAGGGCTGGAGGATTATCTCCAGGCTGCAAAAGCAGAAAAGTCCAAATTGAGCTACTTCGAACACTTCCCTAGTTAACACTTTAGTTTCTTTTTTGTCGTTACCATGAAAATCAATGAAAAACTATTTAAAATGTGGGGCATTGCAACAATCTTAGCATACAAACAGGAACAAAAACATACTTTTCCAATAAATCATTTAGTCTATAAATATGCAGTATATTTATATCTGCAGGCCTGTATATGGTAGTTAAATGTTTATTACACCTTTGTCAAACTTGTTGTTCTTGTTTTAAGCATATGTGTATTTCTGAGTCAAATTCCTCATACAAAATAAAACCATAAAAAGTAAACGTTAAAATTATTTGAATCACACATTAAGTTTCTGAAATACACAAATAACTCAATTTATTAATAGTGTTATATTCTCTCTAATGATTAAGGTTCAGTAGTAGTTTCAGCACCACCACACACAGTGTTGTCATGGCAACATTGCAACCTGAACTCTTGTATGATGATAACCAACTCCCTTTTCAGGGATTGGCATATGATGTGTGTTTACAGACCATGCATTTAACCTGTCTTTGACCCGTTTGTGAGACAGCTGTTACAGGTGAATCTCTGGTTTTCATTAGCAGAGACTGCTGTCTGCATTGTAGTTCTATAAACATACAATTACATTACATAATGTAATAATAACTGACTCTCACTCACTTTCCCACACATGCATGCTTCCCTTTCTCTCTCTCTTTGTCCTCGGAGGCACTGAAATGACTTTTGTACTTCAATACAGCTAAATCGATTTCCATTCCTTGACACCCTTGTTGAACCCATCTGGAGGACGGGGTATGACGCGCAGACCATTCATGCAGACAAACTGCAGACGCAGGTTAGACCCACACCTTTGTGTCTGTCAGAATGAGGTATGACTAGTACCAATGTGAAATACTAAAGAATAAGGACAAAATAACTCTGTTTGAGTGACACAAACTAAGCCTCCAACAATTCTCTTTAAACAGAAGCCTACAAGTTGTAATAGCCTTTACATAGGAAGAGCACTGTGGACTCCATTTAGTTTAATTTATTTAACGTCTAACAACACTGGTCTGCTTCATAAATTGTTTGAGGGAAAATAATAGTCATAAACATAAACAACCAACACCGCCATAAATCAATCTCTTTTCCTATTTTCATTATTTAATACAATCTATATAAAATTTAAGCCACATCTGACTAACTTTCATGTCTCTGCTGATTATCTTTTTTTTGGTGTCAAATTCCAGGCTGCTTTGACTGGAATGTTAAGGCACATTCAAGATAAGCACAGGCGCAGTAAAACTTGGCCACAGCTTTCCTGTTGTGACCTGCTCATACCTCTGCCCACGGTTAAAAGGTTAAGGGGCTGAGCCTGGGTGCAAGCCGAGAGTGAGTTCATCTACACAGATGGTGTTTCATGCTTATGTTTACGTTACAGAGTAAAGGTTTTGCTGAGTAGCAGCAGTTTACCTGCTTGAGGACGACATTGTTCATGATGATCATAGGAGAGAGGTTGGAGTAGGAGCCTCCCACCACAGTTAGCTGAGAGGGCTGGGGCCCCGAGCCAGACTTCTGTGGTCCCTGCTGTACAGCTGGGCGGGGTGAATCCTCTGAGTCTGTGGTATCCATAGCGCTCGTGTGTTCCGAGCTTGCATCTGAAGAGCAGAAAGAAGAGTAACTGGGGCTGAACTAAAAAGAGATACCTTATTATCTGAGCACATAAAGCACTGTGGCAAGAGCATGGTCTGACCTGAGAACCCGGAGTCTCTCTCTGAATCAGCCCGGGAGCCTCCAGACTTCATGAAGCGAGGTCTGTTGGCTGCCCTTGAGTGGCTCTCAGCCTTCCTCTTGGTGCTCATCTCCTTCCTGCAGCAGTGATAACGTCTCACTGCAACTACATCAGCACATCAAAGACTGGTATTAAGAACAACAGTTAAAATAACTTCCTGTTCATGTCAATGACAGAATATGGAGGTGTGTACAGACAGCATATCTATTAACCTCCCTTAGTGTTGTACTATTTTACTAATGTGAATAAAACCACAAAAATTCAAAGTTGTCACACAAAATAGTTTAAAGTTATTTTTAGTTAGCTCATAATATCAAGAAGACGCTGCAAAATCTGTAATAGTATAGTCATAATGTTTAGTCCTTGGTCTCACAAACGTGCATTATGCATGACATAAAAGGCAGAAAATTATATATTTTAATGTAAGACGGCCTAAGTAGCTAGAAGAGACTACAAACAGGACGAACACAGTTTACGTTAACACTTTGATTAGCCGTTGCGGGATAACTGACGCCACAGCGTTAACTCACACCAAGTACACCGTAAGTAAGTTAAAAACACGACAAAACGTTTTAAAAACAGAAACATAATGTGCTTACTTTGTCCTTCGGTCTGTCCCAACGACGCTGTCTTCGAGTCTGAGGGATGAGCTGCGGTTTTGCAGGCTGGTCGTGGCGTCTATTGTCGTCTACCTCTTGGTGTGGCCGTTGCCGACGGTTGCCTGTGTTGCCCTGCTGCTACGCTGACTAGAACTCTGTGTTCCACGGTACAATACACGAGACAGACAGCCCCTCCCCTGTCCGCGCGGTCACATGCCGAGCACGGTGGGAACATCCGTTAACCACTGCACTTTAATTGTCCTCTGCGTGCGTCAAAACGTAAAGTAGGCTATTGACCACCCATACGCTTTCGGTCATCGATCGACTATGGTCCCCAGACGGTGAAAAATGCTAAGAACAGGCTATTCGTTAGTTCTGCCACGCTGCCATATTTGGAAGTCATGGGCGTGGTCTTGTCTGGAGTACCGTACACGTCACTTCTGTACGTAGTGACGGCCTACCACCTGGTCTATTTCCTGTCTTCTGATTGGTCGGCAAAGCCAGCAGCTGAAAAACGTGACAGCAGCCAAATGTGTGGCAAGTTGAGGACATTGTGTTCACTGTGCAGTTAGGAGGTGTGCTCTGCTGTACAGTGCAGGCATCTCAGATGTACTGTCGGGAAAGCCCGTGACGGGAGGTTTCGAGCGTAATGTTCTTGTGTATTACATAATAGCCTGGCTGGCCTACAGCTAACCTAGGCAGAGTAAGTCTTCTCTGCTGCATGTTTGAATAGGTAAACAAAACACTGCTCTTAGAACAAAACGTCCTCACGTGTAGGCATGATGCTTTTAACTACTATACTTTGATTCCCACAGCTAAGTTTCATGCCTGCAATAAAAAAAAATTGGCGATCATGTGGTAAAAGGTCTAATGGTAGTGTGCACACGTAAAGGAGAAAAGACACCAACAAAATTTCATATAACATACTAACTTAATTGGCTTTCTACATACTTTACAAAGATACTTTAACAAAGTAGAAGTTACAGTTCCTGGTGGCATTATTTTAAATCTATAATACAAAACCTCAATTTGGTTCTGCCTGTGTAATAACTCATACCATTTAATTATTGCTTCACTTCAGAAAGTTGTCTGGCATGTTTTATCATCCCATTTTGTGAACTACTAAATGAGCAGTATTTGTTGATATATCTAGCCACACCTCTATCATCTCACATGTCTCTGGAGGGCTGCGGATGCAATACAAATAAGTGGATAACAATGTGCCAAGTACAGGGCCAGGCAAGATAAAGAGCTCACAGTGTCCTCGCTTGTTACCCATTCTCATGGCCCACCAGTGCAACTGTAGGTGACACAAAGTCTTTTTGTATTTTGAGATAATTTTATTCCTCAAATGTATTTAAGCCAGCGTAAAAGAAACTCAGTTTACAGAAAGTCAGAAAGAAGACATCTTTTATCAGTTTTTGTAGCTGTGCAGCCACAACAGAGTTGTAACAGGAGTCAATCTGCAAAAGTCACAGTGAACATAAAGTGATAGGGAAGGTCCTGTGCTTCTCTGTGACTGGTGTCTGTGAATGATCAGACAGTTAATCAGGGGACACTTCAGGATGGATGAGGCCCTTAATCCTTTCCCCTGGCAGTTAATCAGCTGGCAGCATTTCCAAATTATTTCTATACCTGTTGTGTCCTGTGTCTGCGTTTAAAACCACACCCATGGCATTTAAAAACCCGTAACAGATATTGACTTTGGTCCATTAAAAACTGCACTAAGAGTCTAACAAGTTTTCATGATTGTTTTTTCTTTCACAATTAATCAAATAAGAAACAAGTGTCATTGACAAGATTGGAAGTCTGATGTTTGATGGATGCACAGGATGAGGAAACAAATAAATGGACCGAGGGATAATACACAAATGTGTCGATGTTCACCTCTCCAAACTTCTCCAAATGTAACTTTGAACAGACGTGAGGATCAATGAAGATTGATCTTGTTTTCAGGGAACTGGCACCTAAAAAGACAAACAAACAAGCAGAGAAACTATAATTGATGCTGTTATAATGCTCTGAAATACACATTTTTAGCCAGTTTGATTTCACCAAATGTCATTTGATTTCCAATGTTGCAGCAGAGCATTTGGTGTTCATTAGCAACATTATTCATGAGCTCCCACTGCATTTTGCTGGTCTTATTGTTGGTTCCATAAATAAATGATTTGTGGCTATTCAAACAGAGGTAGGACCGTATTTAACAGTACACAAACCTTATTCAGACAGAAAAAAGGAAGAACTGGTTGTCGAATATGAACATTTGCTCTCTCTGTGACATTACGCAGAGAGGAAATTCTAAATGGCATGTCCAATGGAACATTCAATCAGATCAAAACATTGGAGAAACAATGAGCAGGAACTGTTTTGTGTTACAGAGCACTTAGTGACATCCCCATGTTGGAAAAAACCACTCAGCTTCCACAATGCTTCACTTTTTAGCAGGAGTTTTGTGATTTGAATATGTGATCTTTAACACCATTTGGAGAGTCATGTCATTGACTATGGCCACTTGTATTAGTATGCAAATGTTTTGGGAGTTAAGTAAATCCATATTTTGACATTTCACTAACAAATGAGCTTCCTAAATTTGTAAGTTCAGCTTTTACGAAATTGTAAGTGAACACTAATGTGCTAAAATACTGTCAGCAGTAAAAAATAACCACCCAACTGATAATTTTGTCACTGCTGTGGATGGACTACAGAACAGGCCTACAGAGCACAGGTCCATGGGGTCAGAGGTCACTTAAAGAGGGGTATTATTCTGTTTGACATTTTAAGAAATATACTGTATATAATGTGACAATGTTGGGTGTCCATAGTTAAAGTGAATGTATGTTGGAGTAATCAACAGGCTTCTCAGCTCAGCCTGCAGGCTGCTGTGAACGCCAAGTTTCACACAGTTTTTTCTACACGCTGCACTTTGTGATGTCACAAAGTGCAGCCTTGGCCAATAAGAAGAAAGTGGGCTTCTAGGGGCGGGGTTTCTTAAAGGGACAGAGCTGACGGAGTCGTTTCAGGCAGAGGCTGTATGAGGGCCTGCACAGAGCACCAGTGTGAGAAAGAGGTTTTTTAACTGTAAGTTATGCTAAGCTACTTCACAGAGTGAAATATGAAGCTTGAAATGAGCATAATACCCCCTTTAAGACAGATCCTCCGTGTGTTACACTTCTCATCACAGAATGAAAAGGCCAAATATTCTGAACAACCAAAGTAAAATCCCAAACATTTACATTGAGGGTAGTCGAAAGAATGAAGCCACCGTGAATCCACCAGAGTGAATGTTTATTTTGCATGTTTTATGTAGGAAGTTGTACTTAAACTCAGTTTACGTTCTGAACTAGCATCGTACAATTTGAGCCCCCTGAATCTGCTGGAAGAAATTAAAACATCTGCAACTGTGTGGTCCCCCGACCACTAAAGATGGGGTGGAGGGGCTGTGAGATGATGGGTCACTAACCCTAAAGATGGTTTACAAATAACAGGAGTCAAGTTATGGAGCAGCATTAACATTGAGCTTGACCTGAAAACAGCCAGAATAACACGACCACCCAGTTTCAAACGCGGATGATAAAATATAACGTGGGGAAATCTACAGACCACCATCAGACACAGCGCTGCTTCACAATGACCCCAAGTCCAATGTCTGGCTTTAAGCTTGTCTGATTCAGAGGAGGGATTTCTTTGCAGCTCTTTTAAGGCTGCTGGATAAGACGCCCCCTCACTCTGCTTCTTATCAGAGGACGTGGTGAAACCTTAAGTCAGCTGACCTCGCTGTCGAGTTCCCAACAAGGGAAAACTTCATGTCTTTTAAAGACCGATCAAAGGCAAGTTCTTTTTCCAGTCCATCTTGCAAAAATACTTACACGCCTGTATGTTTGAAATAAAGAGCTGTAACTGCAACTGATACTGGCTCTGTACAGATCGCCCCATAATGGGATTAAAATATCATGTGTATACTATCTACTGTTAATATGAGGCTGCAAATATATCAGATATCTTCTAAAATTATTTTATGATAGTTTTAATCGTCTTTGTGTTCAAGGTGTTCCTTGCTGAGCTCAGATGAGTTATGGGCACAATCCAACTGATTTGACTGCTCAACCACATCTGCATATCTACGCCTCATATAAGATATTAGCTAGCTAGCTAAACTTGGTAATGCAAAAGTGCACATGAAGAGGATCATGGATTCTATCCTCCAATACACACATTCGTTTTAAACAAAGATGTGATATGTAATATTGCACTTCCAAATGAATGAGTTACTTGTGCATTGTCCCTGTTCAAATAAAGAAACATACATAACATAACATTGTTTTCTTTATTAATTACTTTTCAGAACACAGTGTATAAGGTGGCACTATTTATCGAGTCCCGCTTGTTTGCAATGGGTCCCAATCACATATGTCACATATGAATTTTGAAGTTTTTTTTAACACAATTCCATAAAAAAAAAAAAAGCACATTTACCGTAACTCTCCTAGATTCAAAACAATCAGGTTTGTTTCTCCATATGATATAAATTACCTACTGTATATTATAATGTTTTAAGAAGAAAGTCATTATTTTGGTCTGACGGCTGTTTCTTACAGCAGTTTTTTGTTGGGGTCCCAGTCGCCCACAGTCAAATGCCTTGGAAGGATGAGGACAAATACAGGCAAGTAAACTGATCATCACATGTTAAACCCTTGAAGCATTCCTTTAAAGAGGACCACTTTGCTACACCCCACAGACCTGGTTACAATTTTAAACTCATAATGTAGCCTGTTAGTACCACTTTTTACTATTGGGCATCTCATTTATTACGGCAGCGCCTTCTTTGCACACTTCATAATTGTTAACACAACACACAAAGACAAGAGAAAGGCACAGAGAGATTACCTGTGACACAAGCTGACCTTTTGACCTTCATGAGTGAAACCACAGACAAACACAATGACAAACTATCGACAGATGAACCCTTAAATCTGACTGAAAATGACGGCTTGTGGTTGCTCTGAATAGCTTGTCCTTAAATTGTTACTCAATCAGATTCAATATCAAGGGAAGAGTTTGAGGGCATACACTCCAGGTGTACCTTTATCTCCAGGGTTGGTCGGATGCAAACAGACTAGCTTTAATGTAGATGAAATTAAGCACACAGCATTTGACGTGACTGTACATGACTGAGCTGCTGCAGACAAGCATGTGACTTCAAAAACCCATGACTGTATTAGGCTGGTAAAGATGTACATATGAACTGTATATTTGGTTATTCTCAGCCTGAACCGTCACACTGGCAGTCCTTGGTTGGCTCTATCAGCAACCTTGGATTATTGTGCTAAAAACTCTGTGGCCTTAAACTGAAGTTCATGTGTGGATTAGAGGAGAGCTACACAGCACACAATATATATTGTGATATGGTTTAATCTCATCTGTCCTTGGCTGTCTGACAGAGTGGGGGAAACAGTGATAAATGTAGCAGTAAATGTCCAAACATTATGACTTAGTGTGTATGTGTATGTGCGTGTTTGTGTGCGCCGCAGGGGGGCAATCCATCTCTTACTTGCCACAGCCGTTTGCCGTCTTCTTGTGTTTCCTCCTGCGAGGTCTGTGCCTGATAGACTCACTGCTGCTGTGGAGGAAGAGCAAAGTGCGGTGAAGATATTGATGTTTTCATGTCTGGTAGATAAAGCATTCCTCTACTGACCTTTTATTATTCGGGAGTTTCTGTCGGGCTCTAAAACAAGGGGGGAACACAAACAACCGACAATGAGCTGTGGGATAAGAGGAATCATTGGCATCTGTTTTAACAGAAAGAGAATTACCTGCAATCACAGGTCTGATGCTCCACAAATGTGAGCTCCACATGATGCATGGAAATCATGGGGTGAATCCTAATAACCTTAGAGACAAAAGAAGGGAAACCAGAAATAGATTATGTTAGAAAACAGAAATATCCTTTTCTGATAAGACATCTTGCTCTACCTGCAGAGTGATGTTGCGTTCAAGGGTCGCCTGGCACTCCAGGTTCTCGTCCCCGCAGCAACCCGAGCATCGCCAAAGTGGGACACAAGCCGGCATGTAGATGTACTCCACCTCTCCAGGGTACTCCTGCTCCACATCCACCAACTGCTCCATGGGTCGACACATGCTCCTCGCCCACACCTCCTGGAAGGCCATCACTGCAAGACAAGGACGAATCTTTAGTCTGTAAAGCTTTTATAAGAGGTGGAAATGCCTTTTCAGAGGGGTATGACCAAGTAGAGGGCTTGCCTTTTGAGTGGCCGTCTTGTGGAGGGTTTGAAATCTGCAACAGAGACATTCTCATTTAATAAAAGTATAACAAACAATGCTAAACACAGCTGGAGTTAGACAGGAGCTGCATACAATCAGGAAGATGATACAGATGATAAAATAAGGACAGAGTTGTCATAGTAAAGGTTGGATTGAGCAGTTGCAGGACGCCCTCTTGTGGCAGAGGAAAAGCAGTGCACTCCCAATGATCCAGTAAAAACAATGATGCAGCGCGGTGCACCACTGTGCCGCTGTTTGCAAACCAGCAAAAAGCAGTAAAATGAGCCAGCCACAAACAAAAAACACGCTCGATTTCGCAGTTATTGTAACACTAGAGGGTTTATTGTAACACCGAAAACCTTCAAAGTATGCGGAGAAAAACAACAAAGAATAGCTGCTCATTACTCAGGGGAGATTTGCACACAATGAGCACAGAGGAAACAAAGGCAGCGCTGAAAAGTGTCATGACACAGCATGACTTTTGGTAAGTTCTCACAGCCCGGCTTCCAAACTCAAGATGGAAACGTTCCCCCGTTTTCTGAAAGCCAAATTGAGCGGAAAGACAAAGTGCAAAGTTGATCTTGGCTCTCTTCTTCTTTTGAATATCAACAATCCGTTTCTGACTCCTCACCTCGCTCCGTGCACACTGATGGGAACACGGGGGATGCTTCAGAGCTCGGGCAACGGCAGGTTTGATTGTGGGATTTTATGCTGAAAGGGTAGTTTGTACCGTCGCCAAAGAGTCAACAATGGATAAAGATGCATTACAACAGCTGTAATTAGTCTGAAAATATACAGACATGCATGAACAATACAGTTGTGGTAAAGTGGTTTGCTGTTGGACATGAGCTGCTTCAAATGTTGCATCTGAAGCCGCTAGTTTGAAGAAAAAGGAAACATATGTAAGAGTTCAAAATGTAAACTTTGCACTTCATTTCTCAAAGTCTTATTTTTATTTATTTCCTGTCAAATAAATATGACATGAGATCAGTTTTGTTCTTGGCATTTTTCTTTCCATTGTCTTTCTCACTCCCTCCCTCATATCTCTCCCAAGGGGATTTCTAAATGTCAAGTGTGTGTTTCAGTGCGTGTCTGGCTACTAAAACTGTTGGGTGTGCTGTTTTTACTGCACTTAAAATCTTTGAAGTGAGGCCTCCTCTGGGGTGATGGGAGATGAGATGGGAGATATAATGGGAGCTACACAGAACAAGCAATTAGGAAAATAGATGTCGTCATGCTTGTTATTAATGTGACTGTTTCGATTTTTAGACAGCAGCCCAGAAATGGGACTTTCTCAAAGATATCTATATTTCCAGATGTGTTTGTCGGTACATGAACGGTACATGACAGGAACTGACCGCTCCAAATTTTCCTTCTGTAAAGCATTCACGCCTATAAGACCTTCTCACTTAATTGTGCAGTAACAGTCGTCACACTCTAAGATACATTGTTCCCTCCATGTGGTTGCATGTGAACTCTCACAATAGGAGTTATTCCCGTTTTTAAAACTATACTAACTTCAAACAACATTTAAAAAAAACTATTCAACTATGCAGATAAAGAAAATGTACTTTGGAAAATGAGAAAATTACATGTCACAATGTTTCAAGGCTGCTTTAACCTTCTATTCTGGCAGACTCATCTCCCATCACTACTCCTGTAACAAGCTTTATGGACTGCACTGTGTATTAAAAGATTTTATTTTACTCCACAGTCAATACGAGAGCCAGCTTTATAGATTTACCTCAACTTAAGCCCCATGTATAATAAAATCCAGAAATAAACTTCAAATCACGGTGCTGTTAATTTCCAGCTGGGTGATACTGAATGTGTCTGTCGGTCCTGGTTTCAGATGCTGTTACAAATACAGGGAGCAAAACCAGAAAGAGATTTTAAGGATGATATACGCTCATTACAGCCTTAAGAGCAGGACCTGGCGCTGTTTAATGCAAAGCAGCAACTGTGTCTACATCACTGAGGCCCCTCTAGCTGAGCTCTGGATGCAGATGATAGCTTCATGTTAGGGCAGAGCCAGTCAAAATACAGAGAGTGTGTAAAAAAAGCTGCAGAGTGGAACAGATGTGTTCTCTCACAGTAAAAACTAAGATGTGACTCTTGTTAGCTTCACTGTTTCACGTGAGGAGCTAATAGGAGTCACGTTCAGAGTAGGCCAATAAAGTAAAAACATAGTCTTCTCCTGATAAAGAAAAACGTGCTCTTTGAAGCATTAGCATGTAGAGTATTACAGCGTTAACTGTATTTCAAATCATAAATTACAAATATTAAGTTATGATATTTTACTTATACATGTCAAAACGGTTCCTAAAACACCAGAAACTCAGACCTGCATTGCTATTAGCAATATTACAAAAAAAAAGTAGCATTTAAGATAGCAGTGGAGATACGTTGTATTACCTGCGCAGGTACCCGCTGCAGCAAAAGAACCATTACGAGATGTGACACTCCGGCGAAACTTTGCATGATAGTGCCAGACACAAGTTACCTCCCCTCGTCTCCAGTCAGTGAAATGTGAAAACAGCAGAGTCGTGAAGCGGCTGGGGTTTTTTGGATTCGCGCGCCTTCCCGATGTGCGCGAGCTGGGATAGAGAGCGCGCGCCAGTTTAATTGGAAAGCTTGCAACATAGAACATAGGGAATTGAGATTCTCTCTCTCTCTCTCTCTCTCTCTCTCTCTCTTTTTCTCTCTATGAATAAGATAATAAGATATATATAGAGACTATAATAAATGTACAACATAATACACTATACTTAAGAAAGCTAGCTTCTAACGGGGATGTACTCATGAGTAATGAAAGCTAAAGCAAACACTAGGAATTTTTATCTATACAGGTCTGGTCTCTAAATTTGCATTAATTTGCATTATATTGAATTGTTAAAAAGTGTAAAACTTTTTAGGCCATTAAATTATATATTAAGGAAGCTTTTTAGTCTCATGAACTACTGCCCAAGTTTTCCACAGTCTTGCCTCTGAAGACGTGTGTGTAGCCTACAGTGCTTGAACAGGACCATACATTCTTTTGTATGTGTTGTAGCCCTTTTACTACCATTGATACACACTTTGCAATACATGCTATTGCATGCACTCTTTAAACTTGTTTGTGTAATCTCAGAGTTTCATTGTGCCTAATGTGCATTTAAATTAACCACACAAGAATACAAGTTACATTCTATAAAAACTCAGCTCAATCATCTGCGCACCCTTGAATGTGAAAGACGCATGTCTCACAGTCTGATTGTGAATTTAAAAAAAACAATGAGGAATTTAAGTTTCTTCACGGATTGAGTAAATTCTCTTATAAAGCCAAACAATTGGATAATCGTAAAAAAAAAAAATCACAGTTAAAAGGCTAAAAATGACTGTATTTCACAACATGATGAAATATGCCAGTTTGTAGATAAGGTTTTGCAGCACAGTAAAACTAAAAAAGATGGCTGCCTGGAGAGGAAGAATAAAAGTAACACACAAACACAGTAGTCCTTTTTTATTATATTTCATAATAATGACATCCTGTCTGCCAGGGTCAGCCCACAAGAGCTCCCTGGCCTGCCAACACACTGCTGCTCTGGGCCCACTTCTGGATCTGGTTCCTGGTTTAAACACTTTGGCTCTTCTGCATTGTTTATGCACTTGTACCCTCAGAGTGTTGCTTGTTTAGTGATTGCAAAAACGCTGCAGAGTTGAGGTTCTCAACACTGATGCTTTTTTTTTGTGCACAATCATGTGTTTACTACAGATAACATCATCAAAACGTCTGGTATGAGTGCTATAAACAACTGCTGTTTAAATGAAGCCTTTCTTCTTGTTGTCATTCCTGATTCCTGATCACCTCTTAAATGACAGTTGCAGTGATTCCTGCCATGTTGAGACCTATGTTTGCTCGTTCTGCAGGGCGTGACTGACTCGCTCCGAGGTGCCCCTACATTTATTAGGAGGGCTCAGATGGGTTTTCACAGCCACTGTGATTTATGGGGTAATTGGGCCAGTGTGTGTTTTGAAAAACAGCCTCAGTGGAGGAGATAACAAAGATGGATGAAGCCTCTCAACCAAAGCAAGCTGTATCAGTGGAGCAGCTTGGTGCTTAAGAAGTAAAAACAATGTTTATGTCATTTTGTACATGACTTTAATTAAGGTATTAATTTAGTGGAGAACTATTATTGGAGAGTATTAAACATTATTTTACATTTCCAACCAATTCTACTGCAGACTGTTAATGTATGATGCTCCGCTACAGGTGCTGCAGGCGGTGCTGAGAGTGCTATAAACTATGGAGTTGGAGAAAACCTGATCTGCATCCCATCTACATCAACGCGGACTGTGTTGAGAGGGTCTTAGACATCAGGTTCCTGGGCCCACACATGGATAATGACCTGTCCTGGAACACTAACCCCACCGTGCTGGTAACGAAGGCCCGGCAGCGCCTCCATTTTCTGAGCATACTCAGGAAGAACAACTTGGCTGGCAGACTACTAGTGTCCTTCTACTGCTGCTCTGTCGAGAGTGTGCTGAGTTACTGCATATCTGCCCCGGCAGTTGCTCCGCAGCACACAGGAAGGCACAATAGAGGGTCATTTCGACAGCTGAGAAAATCATCGGCTGCCCTCTCCCCTCCCTTGAGAAGCCTCAGAGGAGTGCACAGCATCCTGAAGGACTCATCTCAGCCTGGGCACCACCTGTGTTGAAATGCTACCCTCTGGAAGGCGTTTCAGGGCAATCAAAGAAGGAACGAACAGGCTGAAAAACCAGAGCCAGAGCTGCAATCAACATGAACACTGCACACCTGTACATTAACACTGTGCAATATGACTACACTTCCACTGGAAAGGACAGCCATCCAATTTCTACTTACTTACTGTACTTGTGCATTGCTATAAAGGTCTATCTATATATCTATTATTAGCTAATCAAGATCTCAAAATCTCTTTCAAATTGATTATTCTGCAAGGTGCCAAAGGCAAAAAAATTCAGCAAGTTCACGAAGAGTTTGCACACTCAAATCTATCTGAATATATCTCTAAATCCACAGCAGAATACAGATAGCGCCTAATAATCCTTAAACGTCAAGATCTCATCTGTATAATCCACCATGAGCACCCGGTGAAAGTCCTGACAGATTCGGGCGAGTGAACTGTTTTTGAACCCACTTGTCTTCCGATGACTATTCCCCAGCACTCCTTACAGGCAGGGCTCACCCGCTTTCCTGGGTTTCCCCCGTCCCCGTTCCGACTCCCAGTTTGATAGGCAGAGGTCAGACAGACAGCTGCTGCTTCCTGTCTCTGGGAACTGCACCGATGCGCCAGTCCCAGTCCCCGTCGAGGGAGGATGGGGTTTCCCTCAGCTGGAGCGGAGGCAGCAGGTGGGACTGTGGATATACAGACAATATGGCAGCAATGCTCTTCTCTTCCTCTCTGGATTCCCTCCCCTCCCCTCTGGAGTTAATTCTGACCTTGTAATACATGCATGCAAATGAGACTGAAAACCACAATTAATCACCTGCAAATGACCAAAATCTGACAAGCCGTTTCTAACAGGGATATAAATGTTTAGCTGTCACTGGAGAAGACAGTAGAGACAGGTCCACACACCTCCCGACACTCATCCACAGCTTCTTCACTCCTCCTCCGCTCCATGTTTCTTCCTATTTTTATGCCTGTGATCAGAACCCGAGCTCTGCCTGATTTCCCACACTTTTTTGCCAGTCTTGAGCTGCAGGTGCATTGTGGGTAATCACGCTACTGGTTCCCAAGACCTACAGTAGCCAGTCAGACCAACACTGAGTGACGAATGTGACCTTAGAGGCCACACAGATGCAGCTCCATACTGGGACACACATCAACATGTGTTTGGGGTTCGGCTGAATAAGGAAGTAACCTTCACTGTGATGTGAGATAATCTGTCAGAGCTGCTTGTTTCCCTGATTTTTAAGGTAAACTTGAGTTATATTATATTAAACAAATACAGCCTGAGGGATGCTTCCGACCACGACGGCTCCTCCTGCGACATGTTGAGAAATTCAGAATGAGATGATAAAGATAGATGATGAAACACGACGTTGTCTGTGCAAATTTATAGCTCAGAGAATAAAGGGGAGGGAAAGAACAAAGCGATTTTGGCAGCACCCAAGGCAGCACTGTGGGGGTAACAATTACAGCACAGGGTTTATTTTGATGTAGAGCTGATCTGAAAACTAAATGTGATTCAAACTTTAAAACATTCAGTTCCTTATATTTTATTACTGAAGGATCTGTCGCAGTGAGCTCTGGTGAAACATCACAAGTTAGTCTGCTTGTTTTATAGGTTTTGGAAGTAGGACTTTCAAGACTTGTGAAATGGGAATATTATTCCTGTATAAAGAGTTGTGTCATGAGATATTTTCTTTCATAAAATGATATTAAAGATATGCCAATCTAGGATAAAACAAAAAGCAGAAATAACTTTAATTCACTTTTTTTGAAAGATTATTTTTGCCTTTATTAGCTCGGACAGCTGAAGAGAGACAGGACATGTGGGGAGTCGAGCCTGCAATCTGTGTGTCGAGGACTGTAGCCTCTGCACACGGAGCGCCTGCTCTACCATCTGAGCTGAACCAGCGCCCCTGAGTTCTAGTGCACGAGTAGACCGCTCCTCAGGACTGTGTCAGTGTGTTCAGACACTTACCATAAACCTTTGACATATGAAATAAACAGTCGATATTTTTCAAGCTGTTTTAAGAAATGTATTTGCTGGCCTCAGAGAACATTATCATGTTGGTATTGTCAAACATCAGGTGTAGGCTAGTTCTACGCGCTGCCAACCCCACCTCTGGATACACTGGAACAGAAGCTTCCTTATAAGACGTTTTTATACCATGAAATTTGATTGTGCTTTCGTATAACTGACTTTGTGTCTTGTATTGTCTTTTTACCTGGACCTCAAGTCTGTAAAAAAGTTTTGAATTGAATTGAATACACTTCTTAGGGAGGGAACACTGTGGTGGAGTATTGTGAGAAGTTTGACCTGAAAACAACTCCAGCTCACCTCATCATGTTTTAAAGTTACAATTTTGAATATTTCAATCGTTGTACTCCTGAGCGCCTCCCACTGGCGACAATCTGTAATTACGAGAGTGCTCTTCACAATTAACCAAACGTCTCTGGCTTGTTCCCTTTGTCATAGTTCGAGCTCTTGATTCTCCTCGCTTTCCTTTTTAGACTGTTGACTTCATCTGAGCGTCAAATTTGTTTCTTTTTCTTTGGATTTTCACTTATTTTTGAAGTTGTATCTGTAGTCATCGATCTTGTCTTTCTTTGTTCAGCCATAGTAGATTACTGTTTACTCACATCACTTGCAGAGACCGGAAAAGCAGCCGCTTAGCTCCGCCTACCCTCTCTGGCAGACCAACCACTGCTGGGTGATGGAAAACGCTCAATCACCATTGTGTTACCTCATTCGGCGATAGATAGTGACTTAACAGACATTTATTTAAATGAAAATCTTCTAGATCATTACTTAAACTTAAAAGCTGGTAACTACATGAAACAACCGAGAACACCAGTGTGAGTGTACAGGGCCTTTATTAAGTCCAAATAATAAATAAGTACATTTTTTGATTTTACTCCATGGGACATTACAGTTTGAACCACACAGGCTGATCCCCACACTTTATCAGACATCATACTGGAATGATGTCTCCTCCTTCCAAACCTTAGCAACATTTTCTGTCATTTTTCTGACAAAAGATGATTAAAACTCAACTTGGTCATCTGAAGCGTTTACCTTCGACTCACTGTGTTGTCTGTTCAAAAACCAACAAAATCCAGAACAAAGTCTCGTGGGAGTAAACACAGATGTGCTCAGAGTGCAGCTCAATGAGACTTGAAATGAAACAGAAGACATGGCTTCACAAAGCACAGGAGCTATTTTAAGTTATGTAATCCTTGTTGAACATTAATGCTTCCACCTGAAATGGTTTGGTCAGAAACCAGCTGATCATCAGGCTGTTCAGCACATACACAAAAGTAGGTGTGACTATCAGATATTACAAACATGTACAGCTGTTGGTGTAGCTAACACGTTGACAACATGTGTGTTTAGATGTTACATTTAAGAGTACTGAATTGTTCTATCAAAGGAGAGTAGATTATCATGTTACAGCACATTCTACTTCTCTGTGGAGAAGGCTCTCTTCATGAGCGGAGGAGGGGTCTTTCCTGCTTCGTAGAGAGATTCAGGAGGAGGGGTGCTCAGGCAGCACCAGTCTGGGATGCGGCCCGTCTGGTTGTAGTAATCTCGAGACACCGACCTGCTTCCCAGGATGTCCTGCAGCGCCCCGAAGATTGCACCTGTTGAGAAAAGGATGATGTGAATACAGACAGGGCTTTTAACATTTGATGAAAGCCCATAAAACATTTTTCAAAACAAAAAATCCGCCCCCTTTTAGACTTTTAAAGTGTGCTGATGCAGGAGAAATATTCAACGACAGTGACGTTTGTAAAGTTTTGCACACACAGAGAGCCTTGAGTTCAGCAGGCAGTGATAAATATTTAAACAAGATCTCGTATCTGACCTCCGAGCCAGGCGGTGCAGTTGGGTTTGGCAGGTGGAGCGTGTATACGCAGGCTCTTGCTGGCCAGCACGTCGCTGTACTTGGGTTTCTCCACCAGGAGGCGTATCTCGGTCAGCAGACGGTGCATGAAGCCCGGCAGCATGGCCGTGCCTCCGATCACCACCAGGTTCTCAGAGAGGACTTTGCGTGCATCTATAGGGCACTACAGGGACACACAAATTAGATCATTCAGGTATGACATGTTTTTGAAATGGATTGTTAATTCATTCTTTTTAAACATCATGTCTAGAACAGATGAGGACGGAGGAAGCAGAAGTTCAACCACTACAGGTCTCGGCTCTCTGGTATTCAGGTCAGGTGCAGGCTTAAACTTAATGAGATGGATGAAAGTACTTGAATCATGCATTACTGCAGTGTCTAGTCTCGTGTGTAGAGCTCTAATGATATATCAATCCATATATCCTGAGCACAGAGCTGCACAGGTCAGGGTTTAACAAGTTACACTGAAAGTCTGCAGCTCCTGCAGAGATTAATTAGGGCCGTCCTGAGCAGACTTGATACCCACACGGAAACTACTCTGCTATGTGGAGTGGCCATAGATGAGTGTCACCATAGCAACAACAGTGAGTCAAATTGTACACTCAACTCCACGGCTGTACGCCATGAGTATAAAACTGGGCTGCTGCTTTTCCTCCAGCCAGAGATACTGAAGGATAATGAAGCATATACTGTTTGTAGTAAAAGGGAAGATCGATGAAGCAAAATCTAAATGAATTGAGGTCAGACAGAAGATGCTGATGACATCTGGGATCATACTGCAGTATATTGTCACAACATGCATGCTCTGAAACAGGTGAACTTTCTAAATAATAAATAAGTAAACACAACAGACGGCAGGATTTTTGTGTCCGTCAAACTGTAAACAGTATTTACAAGACACACAGAATTAATAATCTCCTCTACCTTGACTAAAGCGTCGAGTATCAGAGAGGCCACACTCTTCTCCTCATTGTCCTGTTCAAACAGGATCTCCATCACTGAGTCCCTGGATAAAAGAGAGAAAATCTTACAAAAGCAACAGCGCAGACAAAAAGCAAGCTACAAATCCCGTGGATGGATTCCAGGGATGCACCAGAATCCCTCGACCTTGGCAAAAGGAGACATAACTACACTGAAAATAAAAGACAAAAACACGTGGAATTGTCTCATGTCAAGCACTAAAACAAGAACAAAATCTCTACTGTCTCTAACATCAGATGTAAAGAAGGTCATTTTAAGAGCTACCTGATTGATCCTTTGACGTGCAGGATTTTCTCCCCATCCAGAGGGTAATCGACATCTGGAGGAGGGGCTGGGCGCTACAAAGAGAGGAAGATAAAAATAAATACCAGACTGAATAAAAAGATGGACGACATGACAGCTCCCTAAAAGCTCCTCCAGTTTCTCAAACATGGTTTCTGTCATTATAGTTAGTTCTTATTATGCTGATTTACGTCCAAGTGTTTATTTTTCTGACAAGTTTATTTTTAATAAGTTATTTGATGCTGTAAAAAGAATGATTGACAGCTCTGTTGACAAATACGGCTCCTGCTGCTGATCTGTTCTGGATTAGCAGAGTAGAGGAGGAACGGTGAGAAGAGACGTAACTAAAACAATCACTACAGTCATTGAAGTTTCCATATCTGTGAACGTCTGCTTCAGACCGACACAAGAAGCTGTTCTGCTGTTAAATACGCCGACGTTTTTTGGGTAAGTTAAGTGTGTGTTTTGGTTAGCGGAAGTGGCTACGGCGGCTCCACCCGCCAACCTCTACTGCACAGCTCTGGCTCCAAATGACATAACCATCGCAAGATGACAGCGCCTATCACACGGGCTATTTTGGCTTCAATTTTGTACAATGAGAGCAGATGGAGACACGTCGTCCATCCTTATATACAGTCACTGATTAATACGGACAGTTTTTTACAGACTTAGAATAAAGGCAGTAACAAGCACAAGGACCTACATATACACAAACAACATTTAACAGCTTACCTCAGCTGTACCATCCAGGTTAAATTTGGCTTCCTGGATCTTGAGGCCTCTCTGCAGATCACTGACAAAGCATGTCCGGACTGCAGGAAGCAAAAAATACCCAATAAGCATAAAAAGACACGTTAATTAATAACAGCCTATTTCAACATTGTCGTAAATGGCTGTAGGTCAAGTTAACAACCAAATTAATAAAAAGGTTATGAGATGGAAATTGTACATTTGCCTTCTGGAGCAGCTACGACTACATTATTGACATGCGCTATTTTGCAGCACAAACCAAGTGATTACACATGTGCGTTATAATGCTAATAAATACTTTGTAAAGGAGTAAACATAAAATCAAACTTATATTAGTGTCATATTTCTCCTTAACAGGAGCCAAGTTACATGTTACATAAATCTCTGTCAAACCCACCCTTGATGTCCTCCACTGTCTCCTCTGGGATCGTTCCTGTAGAAACAGAGAAAACAAACATGAATGAAGTGAAACTAAATTCTTTTTGCTTCACTTGGGCGTGAACTAGCCACGAGCCACTTGATGATGAAACTAAAACAAACTTATTTCATGGTATTTCAACACTACAGCCTGGGAGATGATTCATAAATCCAGCATAGAGTTCAGATTGTTGACACTAATTGTTCT
The DNA here is from genome assembly GCF_022749685.1 of Semicossyphus pulcher. Lineage (NCBI taxonomy): Eukaryota > Metazoa > Chordata > Actinopteri > Labriformes > Labridae > Semicossyphus > Semicossyphus pulcher. The sequence continues at coordinate 17,731,582 of NW_027211615.1, read as the reverse complement.
CTCTGGATCATGCAGAGTGTAAATGGTTAATTATAGAGACCTCAGCCCGTTTGTGCTTACTGCAGAAATGCAGTTATTTTACCGGTCCAGTCAAGTGAGTCAGCCTGCTGTCTGTCTTAATTATTGATGCATGTGTGTGTGTGTGTGGCTTCTCTCACTCCGCTGCAGCTGGAGATCTCACAGCTGATTCAGTTTGGTTTCAAGTAGAAGTGTGGGTAGAAAACTCTAAAATAGACCGTATGCGTATGTATAATTCACTCCAATGTCACACAGAAACAAGTTCTTCTTATGAATAGAAAATGATGCACACTGGGTCAAAGCCATTATCTTCTTCTGCTCTCGGCAATGTAGAACAAATCAGCAGTCTATATAGTTAATCCATTTAAACAACAGAGGCACACAGTGTGTTGTGGTTTGCTGTAATTACCAATGACAGCTGGTACACTTTGACCAGTGGTGGTGTCTGTGTCCACAGTGCACTGCTCCACAAGAAGGGCGTCTAATTCTCTACAAGAAGAACACAAACATGCAGTTATGGGAGGAAACGGGCACAATTTATTTTACACCAAATGGAGCAAAGTATTTAATAGTATATTTGTTTTTACAGCCGGCATTAAATCTGTTAGAGCTACTTACTTATGGATGGCTTTCCCTCCCAAAGGCAAAGCCTCCCAGGCTGGCAGGATAGGAGTGCACTCATAAACCTGATTTCACAGTTAAGGCTGTAACATATAAATCCCAGATTGAAGGTTTACACACAACACAATAAACTTTGGTATTTACAAATTCAGAATGTCATTGAGCAATAAAAGAACATATCTATTAAAAAGGAGACTGTCACTCTCTCTGTATTAAACTAAAAGATATTAAGCTGTATTTTACCTCCACAGACATATTTCATCCCCTCACCTATTCACACTCTGAAAGCAAACAAATCTGTTTCCTTAACAGTTGGAATATTCCTTTAAGGGTCATATACTCCATGATGTTCGGAAAAGGATACGGGCAGCACCAGCGTCTCTGTGTGTCCGCAGTCCATCACCAGGGCCGAGTTGATGCCCAGAGTCATGATGGCCATGAGGTGACTTGGAGCAAACAGCACAGAGGGCACCTGGAAAACATCATTTCAATGAGTAACTATGTCGAGCATTCACCCCATCAACACTTTTGTTCTGCAGCTTCTATAAAACACTGAGCCGCCTGGTTTCCTTACCTCAAACTGTTTGAAGAAAACCTTGGTGAGCGTCTCCCTGAAGTGAGACGGGCAGAGGATGGACTCGATGATGACCACTCTTCTGTCGCGAGGGTTCACCAGCAGGTGCCTGATTGAGAAACAAACAAACTTTATCTTGATGACAGCTTAAGTTGGTATGTGTCTATAAAATTCAGAAAGCTAAGGCAAGTCTCACCTGAAGTACAGTAAATGGATAAACTCTTTGAGGATGACATAAAGCTCTTCTGTGTTGATGTTGTACTGAACTACTTTGATGGCCTGAGAGTGAGAAATCCCAAACATCATTAATATATATTTTGCTTTTTCTAAATATCCTTTCAAATGATCACACTCAGCAAAGCCCAGCGGTGCCTCACCTGCTGCTGCCCCGGTTTCCGGATCTCGCTCGGAATTATGAACCTGGGCCCCGTTTCCCCTGCAAAGCCACATCTGCAAGAAAAGGGAACTGTAGGCTGAGTATACAGAAGATATATACAATATAGAGAAATGTAATATTGTTTAATAATATGATGACCATAACATTTTAATATAAGTAATACTGGGGAACAGCATGCCAACAAAACAAATGTAACCATGATGCATACCAACATGGCCATGACATTTTAGTGACGAACGATGTATAATTTGAGGAGTAAAAATTTGGCTATAGTAACTTATTTAACAGCAAACTTTAGTAGGTAGCATATAAATAAAACAACATTACAGCATTTAAATCACATGTAGTGGGACAGAAACTGTCGACAAAGACATCCTTATAAAAAGAGAAGAGAGCAGTCCTCTTGATCTTCATGTGACTTGCCTTAGGCCGGTGCCACTATCTTCTTAATATACAAAACCTTGGATGAAATTTCCAACAAGATCGCATATTAAGTAGCATTGAAAATATACATTGCCACTGAAATACAGTTAGAATATTATTGTAGCATTTGAGGTGAAGATGTGTAAGGTGTAGGCTAGTGATAGGTGAATTGACTTTAGTGTCAGACAGCTTAGATTAGCAGGTGCTTAAATGCAACTATTTAGGTCACTGTACCAGCAGTCAATATGGTGGGAAACATTCAGCTCACAACACAATTTGCCAGGAACATGGTCTGATCTGATGAAAACAAATTTCTTGTTCAGTTCGTGTTTTTAAGTAATATCTAATCGAGATATTTTTTTCCAAGACAAGTCCGAGAACAGTTAGCCTAGGCCTAAATGTAAATGGCCTATGTATCTTAATACGATCAGGTATGATGTTCACGCCAGTATATAACTATAGCCCCTTATGATCCTCAATGCGTTTTTCTATTTGAACTTATTACATATGATCTCAGCTCTAGTTTGGCATTATCCGACGCTAGCTAACAACACAGACAGATTGACATGTCTAGCTAACATTTAATGGATGGCTTACAAGCTCACACCAGTAAAGCATTTACTGCCAGCATGTAAAGTTATGTGAGGTTTAACCTCTCTTCTCAAGTGCCAAGATACTGGAGGTTAGTAAAGAAAATAAAGTGCATACATTAGCATGTTGTGCTAACTAGCAAGGCGGGCTAAGGGCTAATACTCACTTTGTGTATGCTGCTCCTAAGTCGATGACGATTGCAGTCTTCTCTCCTCCACTTCCCAACCCATCAAATAAGGGCATTTTATTGATTGCTTCGCCTTTGGGCCAAAATATTGTTAGTAGTTAGCGTTGACAGTCGCAATTTTGCATCGTATCAAAAGGATAAAAAATCTGTTGTCTTCCTGTTGGGTTGGGTTGGGTCTTCGGAAACGCGATGACGTCACACGCGGTTGCCTGATCAAAAGTGCTCAAAATAATGAGATTGAAACTTTTCATTCAAACAGCGCATTTTAGACGAGTCAGTTACTATAATATTATAAAGACCTTTTTCAAATACTAAAGATAAATGTGAAATTTATCAAATTTATAGACATAGATTTACAATTATAGAGCAGTCGTAAATGTTCACTGTCGACTTTGTTTATCAGCTTACATCAACTAATTTTCTTATCATATATTGCAGAAATAATGTGCTTTGTTGTGTATTGTTAACAGTATATTTTCTTTTAGTATTTGCACATGACATTGAAACTCCCTGTGTTCTAGGGGTCACAGAGAACAGATGTAACAGTGAAAAGGTGTTTCTGTAGTTCTGATCCAAACAGATTAAAATAAAACAAGATTTTTTTATGACTTTAAATTGTTTCCTCAAAGGTTTTCATCACTTTTCCCAAAGAAGTCTATTTCGCTCATGCAAATACTACAAGCAAATTGTTAAACTGTAAATTTGAATTCCATAACCATACCATTAACAGTGTTCAGTGTCCCTGCCTTGATATCATCATTCATTGTCATCGTTGGCAGTGACCATAAGAGCCCCCTAAATGAACTCTGTTCTTGTGCTGACCTGCTGGATGTGTAACTTAATTGGAAGTTGTTAATTTTCATAAAATCATGTAACTGTAGAGACGTCTTACAGTAAGCGCTCATGCATGCACCTGCTCTGTTTTAGGACTATTTTGGAAGAGTTGCTATGTCCTATTTCCTTAAAATATGATCTCTGTTCATTCCTTGTTTTCTAACAAAGACCTCTTTATTCATCTCTTTTACTGTCTACAATATCTTAAACACACCCCATGTATAGTTATTTTATTTTTTGCAGATCTGGTTCTCCACGGATGTGGAAATATGAGATACACTAAACTTTTAAAGTTAACTTCCATCAGGAGCTTCCATCAAAAAATAACTACATGTAGCCTGGATGCTATAATGACTATAACTTATAATGAAAAGTGAAAGCTCAAATGCCATGTAACTAATTTAATAGAATTAATTACCAACAATTCATGGCAGATAAGTACTGCTTTTAATGTAGTTTAATCAAATGTTTGCATTTAAATACATTTGGCAACCTGTTACTTTTTAAAAGTTTCATATTATACTGTATAAGTTAAAAAAAACAGGAAACTGACAGTCCATTTAAATTATGTTTAATTGTTTGTTGAGGAAATAAACAAAACAAAAAAAATGTCATCATCTTCCTCATCCTCTCTGTAACAGCACGCGACCTTTATCTTGAGGTCAAGGAGCTGTCCATTCAGCACCACGAGGAGCCTTGTTTGACCCTTAAAGAAAGACAGTGACATTAAAATATAAACAAGTTAGCATTGAATAATAAGCGAGGAATAGATTCACTCGAAGGCGGTTATTTTAAGGCAGATGAAGCCTCTCGATTAGAATAATAATTAATCCTGCAGATGTGAAGCATTCGGTGGCAGCACTGGTGAAGCAGGCGGACATACGTAGAGAAGACGGAGACTTTGAGTCAGTGACGCTGAGCTGCACAACAACAAGCCTCTCCTTCAGCTTCAACACACGAGACTCTCCGGAACCTGAACCGAGCCGCAGCTCTGCGTCCTCCAGCACAGCGATCCGTCATGAACTGTGGAAGGTAAACGATGTTTTGTTTTTAACCATATATGACTTCAATGGTTCATCTTGTGCGAATTTCAGTGCAACAGAATGCGATTTAAGGGGATACAGGGGTGATTGTATGAAATGTGATACAGCACCGCAGTGTGTTTACAGTGTTGGACTGCACGAGCTTACAGGCTGTTCACTGTATCGATCACAGGGGAGGTGCGCAGGCTGAAAAGTGGGTTGCATTGTGACACGGTTGGACTGAGCATCGTCAGGGCTGGGTGCTGATCCCTCTCAGACGTTTTTCTGACTCGACATGAAAGGGTGCCACCCTGTCAACAAGCCTGCTGATTTCCTTCTTCTTCTGCTTGAATAGGGATTGATTTCTAGCTGGTTATTACTGCCATATCATAGGGAGCAACATGTGCCGTACACAGTTGTTTCCTTTGTTTTTAAATCCATGTAAGCATTGTAAAATGTGCATGTTTAAGGATTGAAAATGGTCCTTTTTTGCAGCAGAGAGTCAGGCTCGTGTATTATGAAAATGTAACATTCATGGATCCTTCTGTAGAGGCTCTAGAAGGATAGAAAACCTGGTGCTATTTATAGGTGAAGTGCGGAGGGGTGCTAAGGATTGCTGTGTCAGATTCCCACTCTCTCTCTCTCTCTCTCTCTCTATTTGTCACTCTCCTTCTGTGTGTGTGGGTGTGTGTGTGCCCAGCATTTCCCTCTATTTATACAAAATGAACAGAGGAGTCTGAGATGAAAAGGAATTTCATCCGAATTATTCAAAACGTTGCAACTGCAGCATCAAAGCGAAGGCAGGCTGAGCTGCAGAGTTAATCCTGTTCTCTTTGGTTATCACAGGCTGTATGAAGTTCTAACTTTGCGCTCTGGCCTTTTAATCTGCAGTTGTACACCTTTGCTAATGTGCTCTGTCACCTGTTGTCCCTCCCAGATGTCTGTTTGTCCCTCTCACATGTATGCTGGATGCAAATGTTGCAGACAGGGTCTGTTCACACCTCAGTTAAGCCTGTTAGCGCTTGTCTTTTGCATCCACTCTCAGCAGGCACTGAGACGAGACAGAGATGTTGAAGTCTTGGTCGCTCCGCCGCCTCCTCCTGGCCGGGACCTGTCTCTGTGTCTATGGAAACCCTGTCCTCCTCCCAGACTTCACCCCCGCACAGGAAATATCAACAACTGTTCAGTCAACGCAGACCACAGATGTAAAGTTTGAACCCACAGGTACAGAACATGTGAGTGGACTGATGTTGGATGTAGGTGCAGGAGGAGGGGCTGGCCCACATGCAGCACCTGAGGGAGCAGCTCCAGTGACGCAGACTGAAAACGGGGACGGCCTCGATGGAAGATCTGGGCCGAGGGAGGCTGGCGGAGAGGCACGGAGCCAAAGGAAGGTCGGGAACACATCTGAGATGGAAGACGATCAGAGACAGTCGGATCCAGAGGGTAAAAAGGACGATATACCTGTTACAGATGAGCCTATACCAAGTCCTACAGGTGGGAGGAAGCAGTTGGATGTAGACACCTCCTCCACAGCCAGCGAGAGCAGAGACCAAGATGGAGAGGAGCGAACAAACCTTCCTTCCCTGCAGGATAAAGATGCAGAAACAAGCTTGCCACCGTCTACAGAACCTCCAAATTCTGGTGCAACGATCCAGAAACTGACCTCCCACAATCCCGTCTTTGTGTCCCCTCGGACCTCCACACCTGTGTCCATATGGAGCCAGGATGGGGCTACTACATCCTCCCTCCCGGACCCCCTTTTGCCTGAAATTGGACCAAATCTGATGCCCAGAGAGGATGGACCAGAAAGCCTGTGGACTGAGGCAGCGAGGCCCAGCGGAGGTAAGTCAGAAAACAAGAGATATTAGCTGAAAATGGGAGTACATGTCATTTTTATTGGGGTCAAACTTTCTTTATAGCCTTCTTAAGCCTTGGTTAAACATATCCAAACTTAAGACACAATGTCGCCCTATAAGAATTCCCTCCATTTCGAGCCCTGTTCTCAGTCTTGCAGGAGTTTTCAGGGTTTCAGGAGGCTTCATTAAACAGCGAGGCGGAAATGAAAGCGACACGTCTTGTGGCAGAGATTGCCTTTGATGATTGGCAAAGAAAGGAGCCCGCTTTTCCACGCTCCACTTTGAACCCCAGCTGGGACCCGTGGCGGTCTAATTACTTTCTATTCCTGACTCCAGCCTGGAAAAAAAGAAAAAGAAAGAGAGAATAGACACACACACAACTGTCAGGAAAAGGCTGGAGGCTGGGTGCGTTACACAAGCCTGTGGAGGATTCAGCCCCTGTCTCTCTATCTATATACCCCACTTCCCCCTTGAAACCTCTTCTCTTTCTTCCTACACTATTGTAAAGACTCAGGCAGGTTATTATTCTGAGAGGCAGAAGAGGGAAATGGATTAAAGGAGTCTGTCTGAGCCAATATGTGCTCCTGACGTCCATTTGGGGATGGTGTGTTTGATGAAGCTTCCTCCCGACAGAATGGAAGCTGACAAAAAAGCCCAACTCCCAAAACAGCGTTATGTAAAAGGATTGCGGTCTTTATAAGCATTTTTCAGCCTACTTTTAGAAGCTTTGCACTAAAGGAAACTAAAGGAGATATGCGCAGTCACAGTTTTCCTGTGACAGTTTTTCCTCCGTGGGAGCCACTTATCTAGAAATAAAACCTTTAAGATAACCCTCCTTTCATTGTGTCTGTGCGGCACTAAAGAGAGTGCAAGCGCTGCTAATGAGAAAAACTGCAAGTCCAAAGAGGTACATGTGTCAAAACGCTGCATTTCTCACAAATAATTCAGTGCTATATTCTGAATACAGTTGCTTGTGGCAAAAGAAACCATGCATTTTTCATTCTGGTGGAGTTATGTGGGAGGAAATTGCAAAAACCCTCAACTTGTCCTCGTTCATTTGTCCCAGTTTAGTCACAATGTGTTGAGCAGGCAGGAAGGTAGGATGGTTACGGGCAGACTTGAGCTATTATTGTGCATTACTGACATTCAGGCAGGTATAGGCAGATGGCACAAAATGTCAAAAAAGTAACTAGCAGGTAGGTAGGTTAGGGTATATGGAGTGAGAGTGATAGAAGACAGGTGTGCAGGTGATGGAGGAAGATCAGGGCACTGATAGGCTGCTTAAAACAGGACAGAGGTATGTGGATGGAAAAAGGAGGGAAAGTCAGAGGGCATGTGGTTGAGAGGAGGTGAATTGACCGTATTCAGCTGGCGGCCATTTTCTCCTGAGCTCATGGTGTGAAGCTAAAAAGCTGTTTAATGTTCCAGTGGTTCCAGGTTGTAAGTCTTATAAATATAGGAAGTCTAACAAGTTATCATTTCACCGCTTCCAAACTGGTCAGCAACTAAAAAGACAAAAAGCTAAAATCCAGAGGGACATCTGACCATCCAGTTAAAACAACATAGGCTATTTGATAACCCATTAGCTACCTTCAGACAACAGCTGCTAATAGATTTGAGCAACTTCTATAACTGTTAGCTAAGTGGCTCAATACTAACATCGTTTGAAAGTGTTACAAGATAAGATAGGAAAGGAATAAACAGACTTGATTTAAACAACACATTTTAACCCATTAGCTTCTGTCAGACAACAGCTGATGTTTGCATTTAACAACGTCCTAGCTAACGTTACCATTAGCAAAGCTTGGATTTCCTTTTGTGTCATACAACACAGTCAAAAGGCAATATAAGCATTCAGCCACTTCCTAGCTAACGTTAATATGAGCTAGGAAGTGGCTAAATGCTAACATTATGGTTTGAAAGTGTTTTAAGATATGACAGGAAAGGCATAAACAGACTTGATTTTGAAAAAACAACATATTTGTTCACCCATTAGCTACTATCAGACAACAGCTAAAGTTAGCATTCAACCCCTTTCTGATTGTATTAACATGAGTGGCTAAATGCTAACACTATGTAAGGATATGGTAGGAAAGAAGACCACATTTGATCACCAACTAGCTATATCAGACAACAGCTAACGTTAGCATTTACCACTTTCCAGTGTGGATTTTCTATCATGTCGCACAACACAATGAAAAGGTAATGTTAGCATTTATTTAACTTTAAATATGGCCGAATGTTCCTCTGGATTTATACCATCCAATGTCTATTTAGTTGCTTGTCAATCAGGAAATGGTGATAAAATATGTATTTGTTGAAAATTCCCTGTGTTAACATAAAGACAGAGCAGTCTCACATTAGCATCTGAGCTTCCAAACCTGAGCATGATGTCAGGGGAAAATGGCTGCCATATGAATATGGTGAATGTTAGGGCACACTGGGAAGGGGGAATATGATTAAAGAGGAGGAACAGGGAGACGGACTGTGACAAGTGTACTCACGGAGTCAAAGCTAGCAAGGTCTCAAAAGCAAATTGTTTAAAAGTAGGTGAAACAACCCTGCCCTTTAGTATTAAAATACCATGCTACATATCCTAACCCTCGTTCTGTCTCTCTGTTTGTGTTTTGTATCTTTGTGGACCCCCTCACAGCTGACACGGTGGTCCCGCTGTCTCAGGATGAAGCAACAGAGGGCACCATGTCATCTGAATCCCTCCCTCTCATCTTCGAGCCTTTTGAAGACGTAACATCAGAGGGGGTCCCGGTAGGAGCAGCAGCAGCAGCGATGGCGGTCTTGTCGGTACCCGGCAGTGCTCAGCCTCCCGCTGCCATGGCGACCGGAGGAATGGACGTGGACCAGCAGCTGGTCACCGTGGAGACAGACAGCGACGGTCCCTCGCAGGCCCCTCCCCTGCTGATGCCAGACTGGACGTCACCCTGGCAGACGTCTGGCGCTGAGCTGCTGGAGCCAATCAGCTCCTCCGGTCCGTCTGTTTCACAGCGACAGGCAGGAAGTGAGGCGGAGGATCACATAGAGGGAGGTGAGGGGGGTGATGTGGCAGGAAAAGGATTAATGAGTGAATATCAGTGTCAATAAAAGCCTCTATAGAACAGTCACGTCATGTACCGTCATACTATTTTAGCAGGATTTAGCTTTTTTACTTCAAATCGCATTAACACTTATACATATACATTTTATATTTTGTAGGGCTCTTAATTTGAAAGCGTGATGGAGCTACTGATTTCAGAAAATGTTTTACCAACATATTTGAGTCACTTTATGGTAATTTAAAACCCAGTTTGACAGTTAAATTATAGTATCACATAACATTTTGCCATTAATGATAGTACCATATTTCTTTTAGGAAAACTCTGGTTTGAATAACTGTCACTTGACATGAACATATTTACATATTTGTACAGACTTGAAACTAGCTTAAATTTTGATTAATTTAAGCATGCATGTCTTGTGGGCTCTGGCTTCCTCCCACAGTCGAAAGACATCCTCGTTAGGTTCATTGGTGACTCTAAAATTGTCCGTAGGTGTGAGTGTGAGCGTGAAAGGTTGTCTGTCTCTATGTGTCAGCCCTGTGATTAATCGGCGATCAGTCCAGGCTGTACCCCGCCTCTGGCCCAGTGACAGCTGGGATCGTCTCCGGTGATCCTGAACAGGATAAGCGGTATAGATAATGGATGGATGGATGCCTTAGAATACAAGCCAGCTGTTGAACATAAGCATCTTGGATGTGAGATTCAAACACATTGTATAATGTTTGAATTCACAACTTAACTCTCAAATTCAACGCTGCTTGTTGTCTGACTTTTATATTTGACATTTATTAAACCTTTTATATTTGACATTTATTAAACCTTTTATATTTGACATTTATTAAACCATGTCTGCACTCTTTTGCACCAGGAAGACTTCGTTCATATCATCACCACAACCCTGTTAGGGTATTTTTATTCAGCCCTGACTAAATCTTCAATATGATACTGTAGATTATCTGTTGTAACCATTCTTTGTACAAGTATATGTACAAGTTTATTTTAACAAGTTAAAACAAACCAGTAATGTAATGCAAATAAAACAAACATGCCCATCCATCTTAAACATTCATCCATTATCTACACTGCTTATCCTGTTAAGGCTTGCGGGGGGCTGGAGCCTATCCCAGCTGTCAACAGAGCTGTCATTTGAGAGGCAGGGTACACCCGTCTAATGTCTAATATTTTGAAGAGGCATCCCTGTAAATGTGTCTGTTAATGTCTGAATCAGTCAAACACAACAAAACCCATGCTCCCCCACACTGTAATCCTGCATGTTTACTCAGAGACTCGGCCTCCCACACATTATCAGACAGTAACGAGCTGTCAGTCGTACAAACAGTGTTTGTAAACCTCCTCTCCTCCTGCTTTCTCCTCCTGCTTTGTCATGTTAAACGTGTAGGTGCTGTGAGGACACCGGACCTCGAGGAGAACCTGCCCACCACCGGCTCCTCCCTCCCATCCTTCCAGCATGCTATGACAACCGTAACCATGGCAACCCACCATCCGGCGCACAAATCCAGATCGGGGTTAGAGGAGATGGAGTCTGACGGTAGGACGAGTTTTTATCGACAGCTGAAAGTCGATTCTTTCTAATCTTAATCTGTCCTTGGCTGCTGAGTAGAACACTTTTATTTTTTTACCCCTCAGAGGAGCAGGATGAAGACGAGGATGATGAGAACTCGGAGGAGTCGGTGGAGGACGACAGCGATGAGGATCTCACAGAGACACCTAAAACATCTTCAACTCCGCCTCCGTACAGCCTCATCCCTCCACCTCCTGTGTGGGTTCAGCGCAACCAGGGCCTGAGTATGACAACACGCTTTCTTAATCATTATTAAATTAGCCGTAAAAGCTAACTTAAATCATTTAATGCCCATAACTTATGTGTAAATGTGTAAACTTTATGTAAAGTTTGTGGTTAAATGTATGTCTGTCTTTTCCTCCAGTGCGGAGCTGGGTAGAGCTGATCAGAGAGAAGGTAAGACTGCCCTCTGCTGTCCTTGAAAAGCCTTTGTTGTTTCCCTCACTCTTTTTGTGGTGTGAAGGATGAAGCATGCATTATTCTCTATCATTCGTATTAATCAACAGCTGATGTACCATGACAAATAAAACATTTACTACTGAATGAGTAACATTTGCTAAAAAACTTGTGTATTTTTCTGTTAATCGCACACACCTGTACTGAGGCAGATTATAAACCATTTGTAAAGCACTTTGGGTCCACTCCTGCTGACTTTAAATGTGCTGTATAAATAATGTGACTTGCCTTAACTTGACTTGACCTCTCCGCAGGCAGGTTATGTGTCCGGCATGTTGGCCCCTGTGGGTATTGGCATCACTGGGGCCCTGCTGATTGTCGGCGCCCTCTACAGCATCCGGATGATTCACCGCAAGAGGAGGAACAGCTTCAAACACCAGAGGAGGAAGGTCAGGCAGCAAGAGGTCAATACCAATCTCTTCTTTATCAATTTTTATTTTGCGTGTGTCCTTGTTGTTGACTTGTATTGAGCATTAAGGATATTTTTTCCTGCACAGCAACCTCGGGAGCCTGGGACAAGCCTTCAGGACCAGGCCATGCTGCTGGCCGACAGCTCCGAGGACGAGTTCTGATGAGACCCTCCTGGGGTCCTTTTGATGGCGACCAATGGCTGATGCTCCTGTTTAGGAGGCCCAGCTAACACCCAAAATGCTATGACAAAACATCTCCAATCACCCGGGGCTGTTTGGCCATGACTCATCTGATCCACAGTGTGACTGAGTGTAGGACACAGTTTGCACAAAGGTCAGCTTTGTATCCCCCCCTTTTTTAAAGTACCAATGTGAGCACTTTTCTGAATGTTGTCAGGTGATGTTGACTCTATAGGCTTGGCAGAGCTGGTGTGAAGCACTTTGACATGAAAAATAATGTTGCTGCTCTTAAAACAAAATGTAAAAGCAGGGTATTGGCAGGAAAGTGTTACTTGTAATTTAAGGTTTCAGCTGTGTGGAGTCTAGGGAGAAAGTTTGGACCAGCTGGTTTTCTGTCATGTAATAAAAAAAAGGGCTGTAGAGGAATTACATAACATAAACAATGTAAATACATGTACTGTATATGTAGCTGACTTGGGGTCAGTTGTGTTTGTGTAAATAAGGTTTTATTTCTTGCTACACATCTTGTATATTTGAAAGGAATTGCTTCACTTTTTAGGAAATATGCTCTTTTACTTCCTTGCCAAGAGTAAGATAAATGTTAGCTAGAGCAAGCAGTTAGCTTAGCCAAGAGCAAGATAATAAGATCTGTTAGCTAGAGGGAGCAGAAAGCTTAGCTGAGAATAAGATTATAAGATCTGTTAGCTAGAGCGAGCAGTTAGCTTAGTCAAGGGTAAGTTAATAAGATCCGTTAGCTAGAGCGAGCACTTAGTGTTTTACATGAGAATATCTGTAAAATGGAGCTAGCAATCAGGCTAACCGTCAGTTAATTGCCAAGCTAAGCAGTTAGCTTAGTTTTGAGACTTGGAGGACACAGCTAGCTCTGTCTTAAACTACCAAACCTGCTTTTCAGCAGCTCTAAATGAAAATAAATATTCTGTTAAGTCAATAAGTGGCAGTTATTTTTATCGGTGCACGACATTTGGTGTAAAAAAATTATATTTGATTTTTAACGGGTTATTTGTCAAACTATTACTTGGCCGGGAGCAGTGGCTCCGCTGGCCACCTTACAACTGCTAACAGCTAAAAAATGATTCAATAAGTGAGTTTTAAAGACACTGGTTCACATTTTGATACATTTGGATGAATAGGTGAGCTGTTCCCCAGTCTCCTGTGTTTATGCTAAGCTAATTATCTCTTAGCCGTAACGTTAGCTCGAGTTTAAAGACATAGATATGAGAGTGGTTTTGATATTTGAATCTAACTCTTGGGAAGAAAGCGTACAACAGTGTTTCCCAAAAGGCTGAACTATTCCTTAAAGCAAGATTTCAACACATTTTAGAAACCTTCACATTAAATTTGTTTGAATTAATGCTTTGTTTAAACGTGAATTTTGTGGAAATGTGTATCTTTCATTCGAAAACATCTGCTCATAACAGTTAGTGTGATATGCACATACCATAATACTATTTCTACATGTAGCATAGAACTGATTTTGACGTATAATATAATGTTGATATGGATTAATTTTATTGCCATTTGGAAAATCTTTCTTTTAAAGTGTAAGACAACATCTGAGTATATTCATACACGGACCCGTTTCAGAGACTTTCTTTCTCATGAATTAAGTGTTTCTGTTGGCTGTAAAAGCACAAACATTGAAGACAGTTTGGCTGGAGTTGATACTTTCACAAGAAACATTTTTTCAACCAGCTATTTTTGCACAATAGTGGTTTCTCTGTGTTAATCTGGTCCAGACAGGGACAGATAAAGAGGGTGTTTTGGCAGACATGTTTGGCCAAAGATGGTCACACTGCTGAGTTGCAATGAGTTTTAGTCAGATTAAGTCCCTTTCTTTTTGAGAAAAAAAAATCTAATTTAATGAAACGTCTATGCTGTTATTCACGCAGAAAAGATGCAAGAAATATTTAAATACTAATTTGAGCCATGTTTCTATCACCAATAACGAAGGGTCCTGTCTTTTGTCGAAGAATAATATATTTTCTGTGACTCAACGAGCCATCTGATATGCTTAAAGTACAACTGCCTGTTTATATGCAATAATACTGTTTTAGTTTAAGTGTGATGTACAATAGTGGACACTTTGTCTCTTTATGTAGATATTAAACAGGATGTGAGAAATAAAACAAACTCTTTTAGATGTCTGGTTGTGCCTTTTTCTTATAATACAGATGTGAATGTGTGAATGAAACCACTCAAGACAGCAGACAAGGCAACCCCCGTTTACAGCATTAAAAAAATCAAATAATTTATTTCTGTGTTCTTTTTCCACATTAAATAAAAGCTATCGGACATTTCCAGATCAAAATCAAGAGAGGGGACAGGGAAGAGGAACAGGGGGAACAGAAATCTGACATGCAAAAACACCTTTTGCTCTCCCCTTTTGCACACTTTGTGGATGGCAATGAGGCGGTACCGCCCGCCCCGAAAAGACCGCAGGAAGCCCCTGGTGTTGGTTTGTTGGTTTGCTTTTTGTTGCACAGCCAATAAAAATGTCTATCTGACCAACAAACTGGTTTCTGGGGGAATTTATGATTGTAACACTCAAAACGCAGAATGGCAGATGTCACCCTGTGCGTGGAGAAGGAAGTTGTGATTGTTAGAATAAGCTCCCTGGAAAGCAAACAGACGTCCAGGATGAGGGCAACAAAACTGCTTCTGACATCTGTGAACACTGAACTGGCATGTCGAGTCCGAACTGATTCCAAAAGCAATGTCGGAGAGAAAAACTATGCGTCACCACAAGCGATGGGGACAAACTGCGATAGATGACGGAGCCCTTCAGTCTGTGATCTGAACAGAGCTCTTTGGCTCTTTGTGACAGGCTGTAATGCCCATAGACCTCATGGAACTGCCAGAGTTTCTCAGGAGTAAAACAAAGACAGAGATAATAAACCCTTTTCCTTCAACGTCTAAAACACCTTCTGGTTTGTAGGAGCAAGAAAGGTTAATTTTATCAGGTGTAACATCTCCTTTCAATGCATCAGTAGTTCATGTTTTAAAGGAGAAAAGGCGGGGACAGTGAGGGGGGCACAGAAGAAGGGGAAACAAGTGTCCAACACAGGGACAGAAGATTCAAACCTCCTAAATGAACCAAAAAGGGGAGATAACCGATGAGCAGTGAAGAAAAATAAAAAGGTATTTTAGGGTCCAGAGCGTTTTTGAACTGCTCATAACTCTCTCTTCTGGATGGGCTAAAGTAGCACAGAAACGTAAAATAAAAATCTAATCTGATAAATCAACCCAAACCGGCCCCTTCCCAACAGATGATTCACAAAAAAAAAAAAAAACATGCTCTCAATAAATCCAATGAATAGAACAACACTCGTATACAAATCTGAAAAAAAAAAGAAAGAAAAATAGGTCATCTGATCCATTGCTCCAAATGCACTGACACAAACGTACATACACAGGCTGTTATGTGGGTGGCAACTCTGTAAACATTCACTCTCCCTTTCTCTCAATCCTGGACTCCTGGGATCAAACACTCAGCTGTGTGCTGAGAGGGGAAATAAACCCAAATTCCGCAATCCAAAATATTCTTCTACCGTGAAGAGAAGTTTGTGTTCTTGAGTCAAACATTTGTAGCTCTGAATTCGTGCCACACGGCAGTGTCTTGTAGTGCTTTAAACTCTGAATATCATAAGCAGGATAAAAGCGCACAGATGTCCAATTGCATAATTTCAAGGAGGAAAACTACAACTAAAATTGCATTTACATGTGAAGTAGGTTGTTTTTCCAATTTGACTTTGAAATAAAAGGATTTATTCCCCCCTTAACTATCACCCAGACTGTCTCCTGCCCTTTCTATTGCATTAAGCACTAACTCACATCCTGGAAAGCTAAAAAAAGGGTGTGATTTGTTCCTTCCTGTTGTCCTTATAAGGCTGGAGAAAAACACAGCACCTCAAAGGCTCTGATTTTTCCTGTGCGGGGCCTCTGAAAGTAGAGAACTGCAAGTCTAAGAGACAAGATCCACACCGTTGTCAAAATAACAAGGACACGCATTCATTCCAACACATACACGCTGCAGCAATTTCCAAAGAAGTGCATCTGACCTTTGTTCATCTTACTTTAAAAAAAAAAAAAAAAAAAGAAAAAGCGACTGAAGCAAACTTTCTCTGCCATAATTAGTGTGGATTTGGAACGTCCGGGTGCATCTATAACACGTTCCAGGCTGGAGATCTTTAAAATGTTAGCGAGGTTGGTTGTGCATCGAGTTAGGGCACCAGGGAAGTGCATCGTGGCCTCAGCCGCGTCAGAGCAGCACGAGGTTATACAGGTGTATAGTAGACAATCGAAATAAACTGAAAGCGAACACAAGAATAAAATATAATCTGCTAAGAATACTTGTCTATTTTCCTTTTTTATCAAGAGATAAACACACACACCAACACACACACACACAGCATACTCAAAACAGGGATCCAGCATATGAAAAAATTCGACCAGACCAGAACCGGGCCGAGGCTGCCGCGTGACGACTTTAAGGGGCGCGGGTCACTGCAGTTGTGGCTGAGAGTGCAGATGGATTGAGTGGCACTTTTTTAAAGAGGAGAAACAGAGGAATAATCTAAAAGGAGTGACACGTTTGACCACAAGACCGTTGGCAAGGAGTCTCTCATTTGCTCCGATTTGGGGAATTTTGCAGCAGCTGGCAGTGCAATTGGAAAGAAATAGTTCTGAAGAAACAAACTCCTCACTCATACTGTCACGGTTCGATGATGATGAGAGGTTTAGTGAGGGACACTGAAGCAGGAAGGTGGGCAAAGTTTGAGGCGCTAATGGAGTGATTTCGATCATCTGCTCTGCACCAACATGCGTACACCAGACACAGGAAGGGGGTGAGCCTCAGACTGGGTTAATCAACACACACACTCTTCACACTTTTCCCCGCACTCACGTTAAAATAAATGCATGCATATCTTTACAGGCTTCAGTCCTGAAGGCTGAGGCAGGTGATGGAAAACTGGACAGGATGGGAAACAAAAACAAACATTCACACACGCACACTCTCTCTCATAGTGAAACCAACCACACCACACACGCTCGCACAAAATCAGGCGTTTTCCGGAAAAAAAACAAAAAAAACATGAGGCGGTACAAACACACAGTCATACTATAGCTTTTCCATCAACCGTCAAACTGACAAGGTTAAAAAAGAAACACAAAAATAAACTCCACAAATATTTTTCTTCCCAGTCTGTTTTTGCCACCCTGCTTCCTTGTTTCGCGCCGTGTTTGTTGAAGTCTGTTTGCGTCCTGTGTTCTGCACGAGGGGTTTGCCGTGGTGTCCTCACTTGAGCTGCCTCACACCTCACGTCCCAGTCGATTCGGCATCGAAGCTTGAAGGTCAAAAAAGGTCACCCCAAGGTCATCCCAGAGACCACCCTCGCTCGCCCCCCCCTCTCCTCCTCGTCACAGGAAGTATCAGGGGCTGCTTCATGAAAACATCAGGTGGGATGTTAGCCCAGTTCTGCCTTAAACAACACTCGTTCAGAGGTCGAGGACAAACAGAGGGTGTGTTTGCATGTCTTATGTTTGAACACAGGTGTGTGTGAGTGTGTATTCTCGGTGTGTGTGCGTGTGTGTGTGTGTATAAGAGTGAAATGACCAGGGCAGAGCTGAGGCTGTCAAGCTGATAGTGTACGAGGTGAACAGCACCGGCTGTCCCGTTTCCTCCCCCCGTCCCCTCTTCGTTCCTCTAGCGGAGCCACAGTTTGAGCCGCAGCGCGTCCACTCCGTTCAGGTAGTATCTGAACAGCCGCTTGTCTCTGACAAAACCCAAGTTCTCGTACAGCTTCAGGGCTGATTTGTTGGTGATTTCAGTCTCCAATACAACCTGCGGACACACAGAAGGCCATGTCAGTAGACTGTTATTAATGCATTTCATACAATCTGGTACCAGGGACATGTATGGTTGATGAGAACTGTTAGTGGACCCTAACATTGTCTTGGCATGTTTTCAGCCTATTAAATGGAAAAAAGCCATTTTTAAAAAACAAAACATCCCCACATGTCTAAACCTGTCTTAGTAAGTGGGTGGACCTGGTTAGCCTGGAAGCTAGTCATCACCAAAATGTCCAAGAGTCAGCTGGCTTTGTACATAATTACATAAGAAAATTAGCTTTAAGGCACATGATGTCTCAGGTGCTGTGTGTACTTGGGGTGGGGGTGGGGGGCGTATACTTGGGCGAGAATAGCAGGAATAGCTTCATTGAGCAAGCTAGCTGCTCATTACACCCAACTCCACCACAATGTCCCATATTTCACTCCTACGTGTCTTACACCTTGGTCTGAGCTGAGCTAGCAGTTTCCCACTGCTGCCAGGCTTTATGCTACAGTAAGCTAACTATAACAGGGAGCACACACTTATGGTTTGTTGTAGTGGGAATAGCGCTGCACACAGCACCATAACAAGAATAATGGCCCTGTCCCAAGCTGTGACTGTGTGACCTGAAGCAGACGCACAGTTATTATTTACACCTGTGCTTGTCCTACTGTGACAGATAATGCATTACTAACCCAGGATATTTATCTTACATTTATTACACAAGGAGAAAACAAATAAGCAAACCTCTTAAATTGTTGGAATACAAAATCATGCGAAGCACCTGTAAGAACTATGACTGACCGTTTTTCAACACAGCATCACAGTGGGTGCTGCTTTTTTTGTTCAACTGATCAACATAAAGAGACGAATTAAATACTCGAGGACATCTTTATGTAGATATTTAAAGACGACCACAAATTCTAATGACAGACACATTACTGTCCAATTATAAGTAAGGGATAATGTATAGTGAGCAGGTTGTTATCGTGGAATGGAGCCCTAACAGGGTGCGCAGGACCCCGACGCAAAGCAGAGAGGTTTTGTCTCACCCTGAAGGGGTTAGTGCGGTCTTCAGTTTTGTTGATCTCTCCGTTGTAGCTTTCAGTTTTTGCATCTTTGAACCTTTATTGCTTTTTCTCAGCTGTTTTCTGTCATTTCTATTTTTTCCCCTCTGGATTTGGCGATTAGAGCTGAATCCCTAGCAACGGTCTGTTCTTCATAGCAACGGTCTGTTCTCAAGAAATAGCAGACCTCTGAATGCCATAAATAACCAATCGGATTCAAGTATTTAACACGGCCATGTAATAAAACAAGATATCGTCCTAGCTAGGTTAAATATTTCTCATATGCATTGTACACTTTGCTGACTATTTTTCCAAAGTTACACCAGTCATTAGAATGATTTCCTCATTTATATGCAGATTTTACAGAACATTCATTGTACGACAATTTCAAAATCAAGCCACCATTAATATACAGTAAACATACTTGGCACAAGTGATCTAGCCCAGTGACCTTCAGCTACATATTGTCAAAGATATGATATAACATAGTCACACACTAGTAAAAAATTGATAGTTTAGCTAATCTTCTTCTGTCAACTGCTAATGCATTTACAAGCAAAACATTTAGGGAATCAAACTATTTAGACAAACTGGATTTTAGACAGTAATGTGATGTGATACATTTAGTCATTGTTTAGAAAACCTGTAAAATCTTTGGTACTAGGGATGCACGATATTGGATTTTTTTGACGATATCCAATATGCCAATATTTTACAACTCATTTAGCTGATTACCGATACTGATATTTTTTTCCCGCACACCTAATTGCAGAGATCATCAACTCTCTTCTGTATTGGAATTAGCATACAGTATAATGGTGATACTCTTATCACATTTGTTACAACGGTCGGGGTGACGGGTCTTGAGATGGTTAATCAAGTTTGTAGTGTTGAAAGACTTTGCCTTGGCTCCTCCTCGCATCACCGAAGCTGAGCAGTCATTGCAAATAGCAATTTTGCTATCTATTTCAGATACTTTGAAAAACTTCCACACCACGGACATTTTGGCTTCTAACTCTCTCATGCTGCAGGTAGACACATGTGATGTCATCACGCTGCGCCGCGCAGGTCTTATTCGCGCCGGGGACATTGCGCCGAGGTCGGGCATTTAATCAAGTATGCAGCAGCCCATTATTTTATCGGTTAAATTATAGCGGCGGATATTGGCGTGTTGGCCGATATCATCCTTTTTAAGCCAATATCGGCCAATACCGATAACGTGCCGATAATATCGTGCATCCCTATTTGGTACCTGTGTTTTCAGCTTCCAGGACTTAAGTTATAATGTTTCTTTTTATACAACAGATCCCTTCAGATATAAAAGCAACAAAGCTTACAACACAGCTACTGTATTTGCAGTTGCGTCATTGATGGAAAATACATTTCTCTAAAAGCATGTGCTTGGTCCAATCACAAACTAAACAAGAATTACTGTGGAGATACGGTGGCAGTACTTTGGTCTCCGTCAACAAAAAGATGGGAGAAAATTTAAAATGGAATCGAAATTTTCACCTCTAATATCTGGAGAGTTGAAATAATTTCAAAAAAGCAATACATGAGAGAAGTAAGAGAGAACGCTGCTTTTCAGAGCAAGCAGAGCATATGAAAAGACTGTTGTAGAGGGAGATACTGAAAGGCTCGGAGGAGCTGACAATCAAACCAAGGTTACCAGTAGATGGAGATATGTGAAGGACGAGGCAAGAAATGTGGGCCTTGAAATACAAGCACAATTATTCCTCTTTCTGTTGGTTCCTGCCCGCATAGACACTGACTGTCAACTAGGAAGAGATATTCAGGAGCACTGACATTTGTCCAACTACACACTTAATCAAAGAACCAAAGGACAAATTTAAATATGTGGTTTATTCTTATTAATTTTATGTGTCATAACTTTATGTTTAGACTGTATTTCCCAAGGGTTTCTGGTTTCTCTGTCTTTTTCCGTACAATCTAGTTCAGTAAATGCAACACTGTCCTCTAATCTACTGCATATGTGAACATTGTGAGTGAATATACACAGTTTGAATGAGTGCCAGTGTCAGGCATAAAGCCCATGCATGTTGGCATGCACCCATAAGTGTGTTTCAGGCTTTTCTCTGGATGCATATAAAAGTGGTTTAAAAAAAGCCAGGCATGTGACCTGATTGAGACATCCTGCAGCTGCAATGGGTTTTATGTATCTTACCTCGTCACAGTCACCCTCCACCATGGCATAGATGGCCTTCTTCACCAGATTAGTACCTGAAACAGTAGACTCAAAGTCAGCGATGGGATACAAATAAACAAAATACACACTTTAAAATGTTTTGCAGCCTTGCCGTTTAATAGTTTAAGAAAAGCAGAAGGTATGCGTCACTTTAGTTTTAAGAATGGTTTCTCGCATGAACTCAGAGTGCATAACTTATCTAAATTTAGCGTTTGCATAAAGAGTTGTCAAAAAAGCACAAAAGATGCTGCTGGCCAGACATCATTAAACTACTCAGTATGGATCTCACCGATGCTTTTCCTTCTGTGTTTCGAGTCCACGGCCAGCATGGCGATGTAGCCACGACGGAACATCTTCTTGTGCATGTCAAGCTTACAAACGATGGCTCCGACACACTCCTGCTCCACCATGGCCTGTGACACACAAACACACATAACCGTTAAAAGGCCTACTGGAACAGACCATGAACAGACCTCCTCTACAGTCGCTGTCATCCTGCCTGTTCTGCTGCCTCTCTGAGGTGACCTCTGACCTTTATTTCATGACACTTCCTCTTATGTCACATGTGGCGTTCCTGACAAACTGGAACTGGGAAGTTTACGACCTTGAGAGGGAGAGGATAAACAAAGAAGGGACAGGAATCCCTGAAAGGACACTGTAGGTACACGAGGAAACAACTACTTAAAGCCCATAACTCTTTACTGAAACAAGACTTTGCTAGCTGCTAAATTTCTGTACACGAATGACTGGCCCAAAGACCCTCACATCTGGATGAACTAAAAGGGATACTGTAATGTCAGTCCATCTTTTCGTGATTGGACAGCTGTTAATTGAGACCGATAACCACAAAACAAACAAGGTTGAAGGTTTTGTGACAGAAAGAAGGGTGTTTTAGCTTCCAAGAGAAGCACTAAAAGCTCCAAACCAATGTGCTATCAGTGGTACATTTACATATGTATGCGTTTATCTTCAGCGCATATCAGCGCTATGTTTGGCTGCTTTGAGACACACTGACAGGTGAAAGCATGCAGTCACACCCAGTCCCAGTAAAGGTATGCAACCTCAGGTAACCAGTCCATGGGCTAGGAGGGGGGTTGGTCGCACAATTTACTATAAATTAATAATCACGGTTAAAGAGGGAATGCAGACATTTTCTTTCATGGTTTCAGTGTGAGACTCACCAGAAAGCAGAGCTGTGGCCAATTGTGGATGAAGTACCTATACGTGTAAATTGAATAAGGCTCAGATAAGTCCTTGGTGATCAGTCTCATGATCCACGGCATCTGCAGCTCGGACTCATAGCGGACATATCGGATGCCGTGGCTCTCCTCCTCCGCCCGGCCGGGAGAGCCGCTCAGGTCGAGCCGGGCCAGCTCCGCGGCCGGTGGCTGCTGCGGGTCAGCCGTGCTCGCCTCTCCGCCGGGCCCGGCAGCTTCCCTCGGCTCGTCGCTGGGCGGTCTCGGGGGCTCCGTGTGGTCAAACTCCTCTTTCCCTTCGTCCTCGGGGTGGCTGTGGGCCGCGTCAGTTCTTGTGAAACCCGGCATCCCGTTCATGCTGTTGTTAACCAGGGGAGAGTGACTGCCGTTTTTGGAGAAGGGGCTGTGGCCTTCGTGTTGGCAATGCTCACTATTGTTTCTACCGGCTGAAGCCTCTTCGCTGCTGCCGCTGCTGCAGCTGTCACAGTTGTCCACGGACGGTCTCGGATTGTCAGGCCGGTTTCCTGTGTGTTCATGGCTGTCAGTGTCCTCTGAGGGGCTCGCCAAGCCGTTTAGCTGCTGCTGCTCTCGGGCTTGCATTTTGAGGTGCAGCGCCGCCGGGCTAGCTCGAGCTAGCATGTTCTTCTGCTTCTTCTGGACCGACGTTTTTACTTCGCTAACCGGCGGGGACTTCTTCCCTGTATCGACGGGTACACGGTCCTCCCTGTGACAGGCCGACTCTCCGTCTCCCCCCACCGGCTCCGCGCTCCCAGCCCCGGGGAAAGGAGGAATTTCAGCCGGGGATGCAGACAGTGCGCTACTAGGCCCAGGCGGCACTGTGGCCATCCCACCGCATTAAGGTGGAGATTCACGCTTGGAAAACGTTGAACACAATCTCATCCACAAAGCGAAGGGTTATACAACCAATATACAAGCCAGTTCACCGAATATTACATGAATCCAACGTTTTTGAGGCGCTAACGTATCCGCTCGCGACGTTAGTCGCTGCTTTCTCCTCGATTTCCCTGCTGCCGGAAAGTGCTGTCGCAGCAAACGCCATTGCAACAGCAGACGGAGACGTTTTACGACAGTGGTGTAACGCATGACTGAGGCAGTTTTTTTCAGTCATCAGGGGCAAGTAGCTAGTTTGCTTACAGTGTGGCTAAAACTATTTCCCCTTACTGTCTGTTTAGATTAATTCCTTTAATTGTATTAACATTATTGACTAAGCAAGAATTTGAATTCAATTACTTATTCAGCAAAGTGATTCAGGTATTGACAAAACAAGATGTATTTTAGATTAATTTCTGTTGATTTGCCGTTTAAAGCAGAGTATTTTAAGCCCTTTGGAACTACAAATAATCTGAGTTTTAATGTGTATTATGGTGTGATATATGTGGGACCGCTCTTAATGAAATTGCCTCGCTGTGAACCATCTTAAACCCAAGGACTGGTCAAACCTGATCGATGAAGTTTCACTGAGAAGTTCACTTCAACCAGCCATGTCTCCTCTTACCATAGGAGGGCACATTTTTATAGCTTTATTTGGATACTTTTTTCTATTGCAACAATACCACTGTTTCTCCACCAGATGTCGCAAGTAGATCAGTTTCATTCGCCTCTCTTATCAGTTTGCTCAGCGTCTTCATCCTGAGAGGTAGTTGAAAGTAAGTTTTTAGGTATGTGCGTTGAGACGACTATCCATGGTTTGAGACTTACCATTTATGTTGTACTTTTAACTTGCTACACTGTGTATAAAGTCATTTCATGAATAACAAAACAATACAGGCAACAAAAGTAATGATTTGGATGCCATACTCATTTATTATCAATTATATTGCTCCTTAAAATCCAAATGCATTTATTTCAGACAAAAAAGCAGTATGGTGCTGGTATTTCTCTACATGTGTGCTGTATGAGGTAAGAGAAACAGAAAATCCCTGACCTCTCATCAATGACCCTAATATACATGAAAAACATAAATTTAAATTTCCGAATCATTCATATATCTCTTTGTGAAATATCTGGAGTTTTCCTCTGAATATAAGGATCAAAGGTGGTAGCTCTTTCATATATAGAGAGGACAAAAAATACTTGTCAGACTTCACATGCAAACAATGCAACCTGACTTGACTGGAAATAACCTCAAAGACTGAGACAGAAGACTCGTGTTAACCCCTGTTTATCTCCTGCAGGAGGATGCAGCTCTTCATAGGTGGCAGTGTTGCTCTTTTGTGTCTTCCATGTACTCAGAGGTGGTTCAGTGTTTGGAGATGACTTCATGTGAACTTTAAAGTCCAAGTCCTTTTGTGTCCTGGATGGATGGATGGATGGAAGCAAAGATGGATGGATGGATAGATGGATGAAAGATGGATGATAGATGGATGAAAGATGGATGGATAGATTGATGGATGGATGATAGATGGATGAAAGATGGATGGATGGATGGCAGGAAAGGATGGATGGATAGATGGAAGGAAAGATGGATGGATAGATGGAAGGAAAGATGGATGGATAGATGGATAAATGGACGGACGGACAGACAGACGTGTAGAAAGAGGCAGAGTCACACTTTGTACATATATGTCACAGAGACGGTGAGATAGACGGGCAGAGCGACAGAGAGATAGACGGGCAGAGCGACGGCCCTTTGAAAGCTAAGCCTCGGGGCTGAGAACTCTCTGAAGAGCTGGAATCAGACATGCACAATCAGTTCCCCTCTTCAAATCTCCTTTGCAGGCCTATCTACTTGAACAGGCTTCTCTTAATTACTTTCTCTATCACTTAGCGAGCCGTGCCTGCCTGGGACGACAAGCAGCGCGGTCTTGCCAGAGACACTTGGCTGGTTTGAACCCATATTCATATATCTTCTTTCTCACAATCCTGTCCCGTACCTTTTTCTTTCCCCCCCCTCCTCCTCCTCCTCCTTTTCCTCCTCCTGCTTTCATTCTACTCTGCTCTTGTCTCTCTGTGGCTCTCCCCATCCTGCCTCTATACCCTTTTCCAAATATCTCCAGGGCGTCAGTTGCGTCATGTGACTGGTGTGCTTGTGATTACAGCAGCTGGCAACCACATTCATCTATGAGGAAGAACCAAAATACCTTGAAGACGACAGCATGTAAAGAAGAATATAGGTTGGGAAGTGCTCAGGAAAGTCGCTCAGGAACACCTAGGCTGAAAATGACACCCAAACAACCTCCTCTTTTGAGTCTTTCTCGACCTGTCTCAGCAGTTGGAAGCCAAGTTCTGCATCTCCTCCTTTCCCTCCTGCCTGTCACTTTGTCTCGCTGCCCTCACTTCCCAGTGTCCTCCTCCTCCTTACTCTCCATCCTTTTTTTCCCCCATGTCTGGCGTCTGGTCCACTAGAGCTGTATTTAATTAGTTTCTGTTGGGTTAATTAGGGGGCTAAAGTTAGGGGGTCGGACCAGAACAAAAGCGGGTCAGGCTGGACGGATGCAGGTGCTCTTGCACGGTTGCCAGATTCCAGCGTTCAGATTAAGTTGGCTGCAAACTGCTTCAGAGAGAGAGAGGCAGGTTTCCCACCTGGCGTCTTCACTTATTATTTGATATTTTTTTATCTTTGCATTTCTGCAAGTAACCCACCTTATAATCGCAGGATGTCAGCTCACTTTCATGTCTTCTCCCTCTCATATCACACTGGCACCCATCACACAGAGCTGATCTAATGTATGGTGTGCGTCTGCCAGTCTGTTTCCATACAAGGTGCTGCGTCGTATGTTCCCATTCATATCGCTCCAGGCACTCGCTCCCGCTTTTTTTCATCCATATGTGGCAGCTATACAATTTCTTTTCCCTTTTTTGATCAAGTGTAGAATAAAAAAAACATGTGAGGAAGACTTCAAATAACCAAGTGAAGTGTACATAAAATGAGCACTTCAGGCCTGTGAAGTGAACATCAGTTGTTTAAATGTAGTGATCATGTAAATGTGAGAATCGGGAGGTTTCAGTTGCAGCTTTTTGAAGGTTACCTGCTTACTTTTTGCACGATATACAACCCATGAAAGGTTTTTGATAGATGTAAGACACATTTGCAAGTAGATACAGACACATATTTGTAAATTTCATTACAAAAATGGGCGAGAAGAGCCGAAAGAGACACAATTTGACCTTTTCTTCCATCCTGTGGAGATGAAGAGGCAGCAGATGAACTGATACAAGAGGAGAGGAGGAGAGGAGAGAGAGAGAGAGGGCATCTCTGGCATGGCTGGAGACCCTCAGTGTGCGAGGGTCCTGGGGCCCTTTAGACAGGCGCCAGCCCAGCAGGGAGGCAGAGACAATCGCGCAGCACCAGATTCAATGCAGGGAGATGGAGGGATGGAGGAGACACAGAGGGGAGGATTGAAGGAGGGTGGGTGGACGGTTGGACAAAGAGAGCGGATGAGAAAGGTGGAGGACACGACAAGGAGAGGAGTAGACAGGTAAGAGCAGGAGGGAATGAAAGCGTTTAAATGAAGAGGATAGAGTGGATCAAGAGGAGGTGAGAGGAGAAGGAGTAAAGAAGAAGAAAGAGCGAGCGAGAGAGAGAGATAGCACATATTCCCTCTGTTACAGTCTTTATCAGCGGCCCAGATCGTGGCGTATGAACAGTGATCCAAGTCAACCATCTGCTGAGGCTAGATAAGCCTGGGAGAGCCGGGTATTGAGCTGTCACTCAGGGAGGAGCGGCGCAAAAAAGAAAGAGAGGAGGGGAGAGAGAAATAAAGACAGAACGGGAGAGGGTGATGGAGAGGGAGGGAGGTGCGTGTGTGTGTGTGTGTGTGCAAGGTAGGAGAAGATTTGCGCAGACTGGAGAGCATCACGTCTTGTTAGAGGGAGACTTAACGTCAAATAGATGTCCGGCCCTGTCCTGCCTCGTCTGGAAGTAATCCTTCAGCTAATAAGAAGAACAATGAAATGTATTGCTTTTTTATTTTTGTCAACCCACACACACACACACACGCACACACAAGCACACGCATGCATCCACTCCCATCATCACTCAGGCTAAAGATGACAAGAGGCTGTTTGCTGCTGTCACAAACTCAAACATGTCACCACATCTGGTTAGAAGTACAAAATTTGGCTGCTTGAATTTAACTTCAAATAACTCTAAAATTAACCGCACACACGCACACACATTTATAGTGTCGAAAAAGTGTGTGTTGGGGGGGTCGTCTCACTTGATTAGACACCTCTGCTGCTGAGCATCCCCAGAGTGGAAGATGGGTTACTAGTTGATTAAGCCTATGTGTAGGTGATTAAGTTAAATCCCACTTAAACATACCCCACTAAACCACTTAATGCACAACTATGAATGACATTATCCTCCTGCGTGTGTGAGAAAGTGTGAGAATGTTCAATATTTGGTAAATTGTGTCATTATTTAAGCGATTTTGTGTTTTTAAGTTGTGTATTCAATCCCAGCGCTGCAGTTTAATGTGTGTTTGTGTTTATACTGGGATACTGTGGTAGTACGGGGGCGTGAATGCAGGCCGGGAGGGGGGTCAGGCCCGGGAGTGGGGGTTAGGAGGGGATTAGCCGAGGCCAGTTGGATCATTTTACAGCCGGAGGACCCCCCCTCACCCTCTGCAGTCTCCTGGACAATGAGGATTAAACTCCTCTTGTTCCTCAACTCCGAAAAACGGCAGGACGACAAAGACACTATTCCTCCTGGGTCCCCTGGCTGAGGCTGGGAGCTGAGCTGAGGAGAGGAGAGGAGGGAGCGAAGGAGGGAAGGAGTGAAGAGGAGGAGGAGGGAGGCAGCGGGGGAGGCAGGGGGTCCATCATAAAATTAATCCCTTCACAGTTTCCTCTGGGTGCAAAGTGAGATATGAGGCAGACATGTCTAATGAAACGCTACAGTCATCTAAGGGCACAGCGATAAAAGCATATATTAAACTAATGGAGCTCGTCATTAGTGGCTCTATTAAGCGGATTGAGAGGGCCGTGCTCTCCTTTGGTGATCAGCACGGAAGATTAATCAGCACCGATAAAAGTCCACCTTCCCACTTTCTCCGATTTCAGAGCACACACAGGAGTCGCATGGCAATATTTAAGCTCACTTACCCATAATCCTCTGGGTTACACCTATGACTACACTCACTTATTTAGTCCATTTGTATTGCGTCTTCAGTTTTTTGCCAAGAGTTGGATGAGAAGATCAATACCACTCCCGTGTCTGTACAGTAAATATGAAGCTACATTCAGCAGCCGGTTAGCCTAGCCTAGCTTAAAGACTAGCTTACTGGTTATCTCTTTTATGTAATGCGCAGAGAAACCAAAGTGTGAAAATACAATGTAGTCTGACACGTGAACGTCCATAAAACAGCTACATCTTTTTTTAATGTCTAATGCCCTTTAAACAGAGCTAGCCTATCAAGTCTTTATGCTAAACTAGCATACTTACTGGCTGTCTAAAGAGAACCGTATTTCCCATCAGGGCCTCTATTGTCCACTAATAAATACCTTGTGTGTAGTATAAAGTCTAAAAACAACATGCTTTGTCTGGTTTATCACTACATGTTGTTTTACACCCCGTTTTTCTGCTAATAAAACACAATGTGTAAGTTAGTGAGCTAATCTTTATGCTAAGTTCAGCTAACCGGCTGCAGCTTTTTCGACATGGTAATAATCATCTAGTAGAACTCTGTGCAAGGAAGGTCCCCAAATGTTAAACTAGGTATTCTATTTAAGTGAGCTCTCTGTCTAATGGTAACAAAGTCAGCCTGACTTTGTTACCATTAGACAGAGACAGGCTAACTGTTACCCTTTGTTTTCAGTCTTTATGCTAAGCTAAGATAGATAGCTGCTTGCTGTCGAAAGGTAACTAGCAGTGCCTCTGAAGTTCAGTTATTAATACGTTGAATCTTGTTTAAGTGTAACAATGACATGTTGTCTTGTGATCTGTTTTTATACATAAAACAAAAACATAATGTGTTAGTTAGTTAGTGAGCTAAACTTCATGCTAAATTAAGCTAACCAGATGTTTTCTTGAAAGTAGACTTTGTTTCCATCAGACTTACCTTCTTTTCTGTTTCAAGTCTTTATGTGGAGGTAAGCTATCCATCATCAGTTATTTCCTGAACTGTCAATCTATTCCTTAAAACATATATTGTATCATAGTGGCTACTTAGGTAGGCTACTTTGTGAACACAAAATACCCCAGGCTTAGTAAACGGAAAGATAAATCCTGTGTAAAAGCCCGGTGTTGAGCAGGGTGTGATCATAGCCTGAGGCCTGGTGATTAAGGATCTCCATGTGGCAAAGTGTCCAACCAAAGACAAACCAGTGGGCTCAGTATGTGGCAGGGTCAGGCTTAAAGAACGACACAGGTTATTTGTCCTCAATATTCTACTGTAACAACTACTGGTGCTTATAAAGTATTTGATGTCATGAAGCTGAGGATCAAATTTACTGGTCAACATCCAAATGAGAGGGACGATGAAAGAGGAAGACAAAGGAAACAGAGGTCTGCAGTTTTAATCTGAGGGGAAAACGAGGGAGTCAATATGGGAACGTAAAGAGAAGAGAGAAAGAGAGAACCGAGGAGGAGGGCGAGGCGCACAACAGAACCAGGGGGAGTTAGAGGAGAGAGGAGAGCAGAGGAGGGGCCTTTCATACAAAAAAGGCTCTCTTTAAACTTATAGAAAAGAAAAAAAAGAGCAAAAGAAAAGCTTCTTCTCGCCTCCTGGACGCAGTGTCAAACCCAATCAGTGTCTGTCCTGGCAGCGCTGCTCGTCTCCCAGGCACCGGCTCACAATGGAGGCGAGCCTGGGCCGCCACACCTCTCACTTCCAATCTGCGTCCTCCAGGACAGGCCTGAGAGCCGGGGGCCGCGGGGAGGCACAACAATGCACCTCAAATGTTCAAATTCTCATAAAAAAATCCCAGTGTGGCGAGAATTGGATTAACTAGTAAAAGTCTAAAACCTTCCTCCAGTAGCTTTAGATCAGCTCATGTTGATTTGGACAGCTAATATCAGTTCATATTGTGCAGAAGGTGACGCAAGTGTGGCTTAGGATGAACAGCAGTGTAGGTAGTTATTGTTCTTACAGATTCTAAACACAGGTGGAAAGAATGGGACTTAGTGTCAGGGTGCGTGTACGTAAAGCCAAACACAAACATGGATAAACTGCTCGACGATTACAACGACCAACAATCCCTGAGCTGCCGAGTCCCGCGCTTATAAACGTGAGCAACACGGCTTGATCCTTAAAAACCTCGCCACTCAAAAATAAAAATGTCTGTCTTGAATAGACACCCCCCTAAATCGCATTGTTGAGCAAATCCCGCATTAAAAGGAGAGAGTAACTCTGCATTTATACTCCTGAAGACTTTAGTTAAGCCAGTGCCTCCGCCACTTTGCAGCGCGGGCTTCATCCAGCCTAAGTAAATCCGTCTCTCAATGGCGATTGGCTGAAGCCGAAGGGGCCATCTTTTTCACACGCTTCCTCGGCTAGTGTTTACCCGTCACCAAACAATGGCTGGTTACTGGCAATTAAACAGCATTTTGCGAGGAATCCGTGGCAGTGGTCTAATGGCATTACTGTTGGATGATTCAATCCTTGAATAGTCAACAGGATTTTGCCTCTCACCAGGAAAATACTGCTTCATCGAATTACCCGTATTACATAGATTTACCCAAAGCTTATGATTCAGGGTTCACAGATTACTGCTGCTCTAAAGATGGTGGGGAAAGGAGTGATAGGCCGGGAGGGCGATGACTCCAACGCATCAAACAGGAGAAACATTTGCAGATTTAAAGATTATTAATTTACCTTCTTTTCTTTCATCTTTCTTTAAACACAGACTTAAATAATGGGATGATGCAACTCTGGAAAAAACTGTTTCCACACATGCATATAGGAGCCAAACTGCACATTGTGCCCTTTGACCTTCCGTGGGTCGAGTCGGGCTGGGCAGCTCGGGGAACCAGGAAGACCGGCCAAGTCCATTATCTCACAATGAAGGGCTAATTACCGGGCCGGCAAGCCTCAAATCACACGGCAGCAGACTGCCTGTCTCTGTCCTCCGCTCACCCAACATCTTAATTGCTCTTTTATTCTCTCTCTGTTTTTCCCGTGCCTCTCTCCCCGACTCGCTCAGCTCCTCTCGCCTCAGCCATTTCGCACATAAAAGCAAGATGCTAATTGCCTGCTATGGAAATATTGGGCCTGTGATTAGCCAGGCAGAGGGCTTGGCTGGCCTGTGTGATTTTCTCCGCCTGTACGAACGAGCGTGGAGCCAGCACGGAGAGCGTGGAAATAGCAAACTGCAGCGGCCGCTGGTGAAAGGGAAAATTCATTTTTCTGTCATTCACATGCGCGGCAGGGTTCAAAGTGTGAGCATTGTCATTGTGCTCCAGTGGCAATTTGTCAGACTGCTATGTTGGCAAAATGTTGATGGAAAATCAGCTTGAAGAAAATTACAGGAAAATTAGTTCAGCTGCTTTCAGGCAGAGTTGGAGTGTTGTTATCACGGGGTAATTATTTTCCTCCTTACAGTTTAAATATCTGGACAAGTAACTGTCAACCCTGAGATATTAAAGAGAGAAAACAGAGTGATCAAACGTGTTGGTGTGAATGATTGGTTGTTTTTTGTATCTTTAATGAGTAATTTACCAAAACTCTCTGACCCTGTTTTATTATCCCAATCTGTAGCCGATTTACTAATAATAGCCGCTCATAATCAGCTAACAAGACAACAAGGGCTGCTGTTAATAGACTCCATCTTGAGATGCACATATACATGGAAATGAGACCCAGTGGGGGAATTTGCTTCAGAGTCTGCTCCATAAAACATGCCCTCTTTCTTATATTTCTTATACAATATACACCGACTTGTTTGTCCAGCACATCCCACAGATGCTCCATTGGATTGAGATCTGTAGAATTTAGAGGCCGAGTCAACACCTTGAACTCGTTGTCGTGTTCCTCAAACCCTTCCTGAACCATGTTTGCTGTGTGGCAGGGCGCATTATCCTGCTGAAAGAGGCCACTGCCATTAGGGAATACCGTTTCCATGAAGGGGTGTACTTGGTCTGCAACAATGTTTAGGTAGGTGGTACGTGTCAAAGTAACATCCACATGAATGGCAGGACCCAAGGCTTTCTTCCCATAGTGCATCCTGGTGCCATGTCTTCCCCGGGTGCGCGACACACACTCACCCAGCCATCCACATGATGTCAAAGAAAACGTGATTCATCAGACCAGGCCACCGTCTTCCATTGCTCTGTAGCCCAGTTCTGATGCTCACATGCCCATTGTAGGCGCTTTCAGTGGTGAACAGGGGTCAGCATGGGCACCCTGACTGGTCTACGCAGCCCCATATGCAACAAACTGTGATGCTCTGTGTGTTTTGACACCTTTCTATCAGAACCAGCATCAACTTCTTCAGCACTTTCAGCTACAGCAGCTCTTCTGTTGGATCGGACCACACGGGCCAGCCTTCACGTCTATAAACCTTTGCTGCCCATGACCCTGTAGGTGGTCCACCAGTTTTCCTTCCTTGGACCACTTTTGGTAGGTCCTGACCCACTGAGATAATCAATGTTATTCACTTGACCTGTCAGTGGTCATAATGGTATGGCTGATCGGTGTATACTCTAATAGTTAGTTAATATTTTTATATATGTATTAATAGTTAATATTTGTCATACTATGTCTGTCTTGCATGATGATGCACTGATGGAAACGGCAAAGACTCGTTCTTTTAAAGTGATACAGCGCACCACATTTAGGTTTAAATCCCTCTTCATGTTGGGAAGATAGTGCGGAATGATGTGTAGGAAGTACAGATATTTGTGTTTAAATGTCGGGGATACAAATAAAAAATAAGTATTCAAGTAAAGTAAAGTTACTAGAACTTTACTAACTTTATTTAGGCACAGTAACTAAGTATAGAAAAAATTGGGCCTACAAACTAACACAAGTAGAGAGAGCTGCTTCTTAAAGCTGCACTGATTCCGTTTCTCTGAGACGGAGCAGGTGCAACATTTCCCCTCTGCCTCTCCTCCTATAGAGCCTACTTGGTAATCTTTAGCTCTTTCCTTACACGTCACTTGTTAGCAGGTTATTTCAGTAACTTTTTTTCAGTCAGAGTCACCTGCCATTTGACCTCGGCCTTGTCCCAAGTACCAACCCAAAGCTTTCTGAGAAGCTTGGCGGATATTGAAATGCTCTTTCAGACGTTTTCTCCTCGCAGTGCTTTGTCCACGACGTTGGAAAAGATGGAGACGGGAAAGAGGCCGCTTTTCCCAACGATGGGAGCAGTGGAGTTTTTTTTGGGGGGACAGAGCAGTGATGGGGGGAGGTTTGGGGGGGCCAAGAGGGGTGCAGGTCGGCTGTTCAAAGGCTGGCTTTTTGCATTGTTGGTCAGTTGGGGATTAAGGTCCTCTGTGCGGCAGAATAGCCCCTCTAATTAAAAAGGATAAGAAGGCAGAAAAATAGCGAGAGGCACGGGAGGAAGCAAAGAGAGAGGGAGAGGGGAGAGCAAATTTGCAGAGAAAAGAAAAGAAAAGAAAAACTGTTTTCAGTGTCACTCCTGCAGCCGGGCCCGTCGATTCAGACTGGATTAACTTTACACTCCTCCTCCCTCTTTCCCTCTGTCACTCTGTCCCCAAATCTCTTTCTGTCATTCTTTCTCTCTCGCAATTTCCGAGCTTTGTTCTCTGCACTATATTTCTTTGAAAGTACAGTTAAAGGAAGCGTTCAAAGCATTTGGATGGACCTCAAAATAAGCTCGTTTTTTGAAGGAAATCGCTCAACAAAACTTTGATTTGTTGCAGATATTAACCAAGAAAAACACTGTGCTGCAGGTTTGCAAGGAGATATTTTGCATGCATGGTGATATTTTGTAACCCAGCTACTTGCACCAGCATGTGTGGGTCTGTGTGTGTGTGTGTGTTTGTGTGCTGCTCAGTATTTGCCATCATCACAATGTGAATAGAGTTGCTGTGTGCTGTGCCCCAGATGCTGGCTGACAGTAGGTGGGCTGTTTGCCGTGGGGATGCCAGGTTGTGTTTTTGTTTGGCCCTCCTCTGTCCCGCCTGCCTCCCTCCCCTCACCCGATGGGGGGTCCTAGGCTCCCCGGGGCCGGTCCCTGCTGACCAATACCCAGGTATGAGGCCTCTCAGTTTGGCTAACACTAGCCGCAGGCCGCGGGAGGTTAACGAGGTACCAGCAGGGACAAGACATTCAGCCCTCCCCTGGGCAAAGCACAAGTGGTGGATGTATCTCAATGAAGGGCATGAATATGATGTGATACAGGCAGGAGGTGGAGGGTGCAAAGGGGATTAGATGGTCATAATAATACTGCAGGTGTGATATAAAACACTCATAGTTGGCTAGCTGAGACAACGTTTGCAAAAAGTCACTGTATTAGCAAAGTATTAGCATTGTGCTAGCTGTTTCTCAGGTGCAGTTAACCAAAAGCCATCCTGACAGTTCTGGGACCTTTGACGGGAACAAAGAGAGGAAAAGAGAAGACTTTAAATGATAATTTTGTTACATTGTTATGATGCAGGAGTTCACAAAAGATGTTAGCCTGAAACTTTTATAAAAATAAAGAGTGTTAACTTACTGTTTCATTAGAGAATTAGCTTGTTTAAAGAGCATTTAGTATTGAATGAAGATGATGTACAACTTAAAGAACAAAGGAAGAAAAAGAACCTGTTGAGAGAAAGTAGGAAGATGTTTGAGCTTTTAGTGCTGGCATGTTCCTAGCTTAATAGCATGTTAGTTAGCTCACCCTAAAAACACCATATTTCACCTGGATGGACGTTGCGTTGCAGGACGTGTCGGTGTCCAGCTCCGTGACTGCCACAGCAAAGTTGTTTCTCTTCACCGAGTCCCCTGTAAAACCAAAAAACACTGACACTATTATAAAAAATGATGATGTGACATCTGTTGGTCATATTGCAGCTTCAGTAATGTTTTGGTCCAAAGTGCACTGTGCCTGTAAGATGCCCAAAAACTACAACCGACTAATGAAACTATCACAGCTGTCTGTGTCTGTGCTGCTTTACCCAGAAACACCTGCTGTGTGCAGCTCATGCAGACTCCTCTGATAACACTGTAGTTGAACATCCAGGACGCTCCCTTCAGTTTGTAATCATCAATACATGTATCGCTTCCTCCGCCACACCTATCAATAAATCTATCGGTGTGAGTGTGCAGATGGTAAGAAGCATTCAGAATGTCCAAAACAGCCCACTGTGTGTGTGTGTGTGTGTGTGTGTGTGTGTGTGTGACAGATGGGGTTGGCTGAGAGGGCCAAGACATTGATTTGACCTTGAGATGGACAGATGAACTGAAATGGTGCAAAAACTGAGGATTTAACAACAGAGCAACATTATTACAGATAAACACACAGATATCTGGAGTCGTGCATCTATTCTCACCTGTCTTTGTGTTTCATCTGTGTCTGCAAGAGCTCTGACTTTATGCAAGTACAAATTAAATCACCAGAACGCCCCTTTAACTTAATGAACTTAAAGGAATAATAAGTAGGATTTTTCTAGAAAAATAAAATATAGACTTTTACAAATATAATATACTATAAATCACTTATGTGCCTCTATACACATGCTGGTGAGTGTGTGTGCAGACCCTTGTGAGACCCTTCCCTCTGCATCTATTCTGTTGTTTTGCTTTGCACGGGACGTTTTCAGGAGGGGCGCTGTTGTGGTTCCCTGAGCCAATCACAGCGTACAGGTGAGTGTGGGAGTGGTTCAAATTAGCAACTGGGCCTCATTCAGACCGGCGAACATGGCGAAAGAGCGATGCAGAGCTGGCCTTCTTTCTGTTGGACAGGTAGGTGCCTCAAACCGGGTAGGACAAGCTAACCGGCGGTTAGCATGCTAGCACAAAGGTAACCTTGATGCTGTGGGTGTTAGCTCGGCGGGGTGGGCGTGTTCTCGCAAGAGAGAGTGAGAGTAAGCTTCTGGTGACGAAGAGCCCAGGAGGAGGGGCCCAGCTTGAATGTGTTGTTGACATTATACTTATATATAATATACTTATTATATTATTATACCTTTAAAATGGTATCGGGCAAAAAGAGTGATAAAAATGAGAAGAGCTATAACAGTTAAGTCACATGAATCCTCAGCAGCAAACACTAAATCCAAGAGCCGTTTCCCACTGATTGATTCATAGATGATATGAATGCAGGAACCAGATACTCTTTATTCATCACGTTTTAAAAAAGAAGATTTAAATGTAGAATTGGTGATATCTTTGAAACTTGAACACCCTTCTTTAGATACACTGGTAAACTTACAGATTCTGTATTAAAGGGAATGATTGACTACAGCCCCGATAACTGGCAGAGGGATACTTTAGGGGTCTTAGGGCTGTAAAACTTTTAATATGTATTTTTATGCATCTTAAAACAAGGGTAATAAGAAACCGAATTTTCCTTAATATTTAATAGATAAAGACTCTCTGACACAAATATAGTTATGATTTTTCCTGT
The DNA here is from genome assembly GCF_022749685.1 of Semicossyphus pulcher. Taxonomy (NCBI): domain Eukaryota; kingdom Metazoa; phylum Chordata; class Actinopteri; order Labriformes; family Labridae; genus Semicossyphus; species Semicossyphus pulcher. Next base: position 17,694,583 of record NW_027211615.1, on the reverse strand, counting down.
CATATATGTTCTGTAATCATCACCAACCAGTCGTACAGAGAGCAAACAAAAGCAGCAGGAGGAGGAGGCAGCCTGTATCATCAGCCCACTGTGACAGAGTGTGATATCTCAGTCCCACGATTCTTAGCTTCATTTTAGTCTCCCTGTAGCAGCAGGAGAAAGCGTGACTCCCTGGATTGGCCCCGCAGACAAGGAGGAGGGCAGATTGCCACAGACATTAACAAGAGACTTCACCTTTTTACAACCAGCAGCCCGTTTAGCTCAAACGCTCCCCGGGGCCAGGAGATATTTTCTGATGAATTATATATCAGAGCTGAAGATGAAAGCGCTCAGCGGGAGCCGAGAACAACAAGGGAGCAGAGCTGTTAGGCTGTTTGTTTTAGAGGAGCTCTCAGGGAAATAACACTTACAACTCCTTAAGGCCAATACTGACCAAAATTAGGCCTAATTATACAAAATATCATCCGTTTTTTTCTCTGATTTTAATGTCTTATTATCAGAACTGACTTTATGTTATTGCACAAGACTATACACAATATTGTGCAGGTTTTTTACATTAGGTTTTTATTAATAAGCTGTTATTGATTTTACTCTTCTTGTCTAAACCCAGCAGTCTCGCAGTCTGTTCATCTGGCATCTAGACTCCTAATTAGTTCTCTAACCTGCTGCTTGTTTGGGAGCATCAGCCACACCTCACAGTCTGAACTGGTGGAGGCAGAGTTTGTCCAAATGGAATAAAAACAGTTCATAAAAATGAAATTTACACTGGATATGGACGGTTGGATTCAGGAAGTATATAGAAGATTTGGCTGTATTGATAATGCAGGACAGATTTTCTCTTTAATCTCCAACATGCAGCGAGTGAGGCTGGGCAGAATAAAAGTCGCACACTAAAAAAAAAAAAAATAGACACAATTAAGTTGCCATTTTTTTTGTTTTTGTTTCTTCATCGTTGTTTTTTTATACCAAAGTGTTAGTGGGGGGTTACATCTTCACGGGCCACCATTCCCCCCTCCCCTTAAATCTCCTTTACAGGGTTACACAGACTCAGACCGTGACAGATCCCCAAGAAGTTATTTCCACTTCTTGCCACAAAAAAAAACCCACTTCAGAATTGCTTGCTCAGCTTTTTTCTTTTTTTTTTCCTCTTCAAATTAAATCTGCAAAGCTGCAGCTTAAATCTTCCGGTTATTCCTATTATGAGCGAGGTTTGTGTTATGTTTTAAAAATGATCTGATAGAGCCTGAACTGCTCCCTGCAGGTGCTCCGCTCTGATTGGCTGCTCTTAATCACTGCATCACACCTTTATTGGCATCTCGAAACCGGAACACGATACTTTTTAATTACTGTAAGTATAGGGTAATATTTTCTTTGTTCTTACATCACATTATATTATGTCATTATCAGGATATGGTAGCATATAGTGAAGGGGACCAGCGGTGCTTCGGAGCAGGCCACGTTCCTCCAGCTGCTGCATCCTCTCACACCTCTGCCCTGCATCATGATTTTTTCTCTCATTTCCATTGGCTGCATATATTCCTCTCAGTCTCTCTCTCTCTCCATAAATACTGAGCATCTCTCAGATTTATCCGCATCCAACGAGCTTAACCGAGAGGAACTAATCAAAATCCCAGACCGCGCGCGCGCGAGAGAGAGGAGCGTTTAGAAAGAGACGTTTTAAAAAAGAGTCGAACAAACAAAGTAAGTGCTTTTCTTCCCTACATTTTAAGCATGTGGATATTATTTAATTTATTTAGGGGACATTTTTTTTTTTGGACGGTAAGAGCAAGCCGGCCACAGCGCGCTGGAGAGGCACTGAGCCTACAGGGAGGTAATTGGGGAGGCGTGTTTTAAAAGGAAACTTTTCTGCCTCGCGCCTCTGTGGGCTGCAGCGAGGAGGCATTCAAGCGATTAATAGCAGCCCACAACTTCAGATAATACACTCTAACCGCTGCGGTTTGACTACACACTCAGTCTGTGTTCATGCAGAGGAGGGAGGGGAAACCCACCCAAAGTCAAGTTTAAGGTTCATCTTGTTTTTGTTTTTTAAATATAATAAACTACAGGCTTTATTAAATGTATAATAATTTATAGAACAAATGTTTGCTGTAACTTAAGCTTTTGGAGTGATGTTTTAAAACGAAAAACTTTATTTGTTTCCGGTTTTATTTTGAAAAAAAAAAAAAGATTTGCATAATAACCATAAAAACGTGTTCTTTTGATTTATGATAACGATTGGAAACATTCAAATAATAAATAACAATTATTCACGTAAAGCCATGCAATCGCACAGGAGCTCTCTGTGCCGAATAACATTAATAAAAATAATAACAATATTTACGTGATAATAATTCTTCGTATGACCGTGTCAGTTTGGGAAAGTGAGTGTCAGAGTTGGTTTGAGCGGTGTTTGGGGGGGTTCGGGGGGGTGCTGGTTGTCTGGCAGTCAGCTGGTCTGATTAATACAATGCACCTCTTTGTTTTATTTTCGTGACGCAGAAAATTGCGGAGGCCTGAATGCGGAGTCGTGGCTGGCGTCCTGTAATCAGGCCAGCGCGTGCCGTCCGGATTATCTCGTTAATTTCTTACAGAAAGAAAAAAAAATCTCTTGTAGCCAATAATAATTACTGACTGCATGGGCAGGAGTTTATTATTATTATTATTATTATTGAACGGATGAGGAGCAGAGTGACAGATTGAGTATTGAGGAGTGGCCGTTATTGGCTGTATAAGAGGCAGAGAGAGAGGAGCACCCAGGGGTCCTGGGAACTTTATTCTACAGGTAGGTGTTACTGGGGACGTTAGGAGAGGCCTCAGACAGCAGCATATGGTGTGCACACTAATTAGCTATTATTAATAAAAAACTGAAAATATTAAGACTGATTAAACATTGGAGTTTTATTGTGTGAAGTATGAAGTCTCCTTTACGCTTCTAGGCCTGACAGCTGCATGGTTCTCTTGAGAAATATATGTTAAAAATATATTTATAATAAACTGAATATTTATTTCAATGCAGTAGATTGCGATTTTAATATTCAAGTTAATATATTAAGGCCATAAATTAATTTAATATCCGATGAGAGACCTATTTTGTATTTAAAACATACAAATCTGTGTCATAAAGAATAAATTAATAAGGGTTATATTTTATATATTTATGGCCTTATATTTATATAATATTGCTATAAGGATAAGGGTTTTCCTGTGTGTCATTTTAAATGTTATTTAGGCAATATTAGTCTTTGTAAAAGTTTGAATAATCTGTCTAAAAAACGCTAAAGATGGTAACAGATTCATTCGTCTTTTCACCACATCATACGTTTCAAAGTGGAAGAGTAAACGTGCCCTGTCAGACTTTATTTCCACAGCGCCTGCAGATAAAGCAGAGGGCCATCTCCTTGTTTGTTTGGATCGAGATGAAGTGTTCCTCTCTAATCAACACTCCTCGATAGTCTCACCTTCCAAATCTAATTACCGGGAGCGATTCATTAGGAGAGGAGGGGGACTCACCCTGAGGAGGGTCGGTAATATGTCCACGCTCACTTCGGGGGAATGCCTCCGTGTTTCTAATTATTTGCTAAAGTTGTCCTTCGTATTTTAATTTCGTTACATTTAAATGTACAAGGGTTTTAGTGGAAACAAACAATAGCCTGGAGTTATAGAAATGAAGATGCTGAGCTGGATGTGAATGCGCGCTCAGTTTGCAGTATTGGCCTCTTTGTTTGCGCCCTAAAGTCTTTTGTTATCAGCATTACTTATCGGTCAACAGTGGGCTTTGTTTCTGCAAATGGCCCCCCAATCAGCTGTCTATTTAGCTTCGCCTAACCTGTGGGTATATGCTAATTGAGAGCCCGGTTGGGGCCCACGAGTGTGCGCATTTTAACGACAATGTTTTGTTTTGGTGCTACCAGGAGAGGAGTGTGTTTGGGGAGGGGGGTGGTAGTGGTAAGGGGCGGGGTTATAGTAGCAGTTAGTGTGTGTGTGGAGGTGGGGGGGGGGGTGATGGCGTAAACGCCTGTCAGCCAGACAGAGCATCCTCAGTCCAGCAGAGACAGCTGGGGGTCTCCTCTCGGCTTTAAGAGCCCCGCGAGTCCGAGGACGCCCACTTCTCCAAAGCCGCCGCGGTGCGTAAAGGCTGCGCGTAAAGAGCAGCGCACACAGACGAACTAAACGAGCTTCCTGTTTTTTATGTTCCGCTTCAGGTTGATCCGCACGAGGTGAGAAACCAAACGGACACGCGAGAGGATTAAAACCCTTTTTTTCTGGCACATTTTTTTTGTATTCTTCTTCGTTGGTGCCCTCTCATCCGGCCACCAGCATGATGTCCTATCTGAAGCAGCCGCCGTACACGGTGAACGGGCTGAGCTTATCCGCGTCAGGAGTGGACCTGCTGCATCCTTCAGTGGGATACCAAGGTAATACACCCCAGTGCAACCATTAAGATGGCAAAGAAATTGGATTGTTTTTAAGTGTAAAATAACCTGAATGTGTCTGGAATTAACTGCTTGTTTACATTTAATAACGAATCATGACTAACTTCATATTTCTCATAACATCAGACCATAAAGCAAAGCCTCATTAGCACCTTTAAAATCTCTATTTTAGCGATTAAATACTTAATTTATAAAATAGGGTCATATTGACATTTTTTGACAACTGTCGAGAAACAAGTTTCAGAACTTTGTATAATTTAAATCCGTGTTATTTCGTTACTCAATTCCGTAACCATTTTGTTCTTTATTCTTTTCAGGGACCCCTCGCAAACAGAGGAGAGAGAGGACGACCTTCACCCGGGCTCAGCTCGACGTGCTGGAGAACCTGTTCGGAAAGACCCGGTACCCTGACATCTTCATGAGAGAGGAGGTGGCCTTAAAGATCAACCTGCCTGAATCCCGCGTGCAGGTGAGTTGAAATAAATCTCAAACACACACACACACAGAGAGAGAAACAGAGTCAGTGAAGTTCAAAAACTGGTCAATTGTCCCGGAGGGGCGAGACAAGTGTCCTCTTCATTGTTAGAGATTTTCCCGTTTCAAAAGAAAATAATAATAAACGCTAAGAGCTACATACTTTTCTGAGGTGTTGATACAGGGATTATTTTGATTTCGCCTCTGATAACTTGAATAGTTTTCTTAGATTGACTCTTACACTGCAGGGTTTCTGGGGTTTCTTTAACCCTAACAGTCAAAGAAACATTCCCAAACCCCATGTTATCATTATAGAAATATTCACTTCATTAAAACGCATTCTCCCTGCAGGTTTGGTTTAAAAACCGACGAGCCAAACACCGCCAGCAGGCCCAGCAGACCCAGAGCGGAGCGCAGAAACAGGCCGTCACAAAGCCGGTGAAGAAGAAGTGCTCTCCGGTCCGGGAGGCCAGCTCAGAGAGCGGAGCCAGCGGACAGTTCACGCCGCCCTCCAGCACCTCTCTCCCGGCTGTGAGCAGCAGCGCTGCGCCGGTGTCCATCTGGAGCCCGGCCTCCATCTCCCCTCTCTCGGACCCCCTCTCCACCACCTCCTCCTCCTCCTCCTGCATGCAGCGCTCCTACCCCATGACCTACACCCAGGCGTCGGGCTACAACCAGGGCTACACGGGCTCCTCGTCCTACTTCACCGGGATGGACTGCGGCTCATACCTTTCGCCGATGCACCACCAGCTCTCCGCCGCGGGCTCCGCCATGAGCCCCATGGGCGGCAGCGGGGTCTCCAGCCACCTGAGCCCGGCCTCCTCGCTCTCCTCGTCGGCGTACGGGGCGGCGGGTCTGGGCTTCACCGGAGCTGCGGACTGCCTGGACTATAAGGAGCAGACATCGTCGTGGAAGCTCAATTTCAACGCGGACTGTTTGGATTACAAAGACCAGGCAGCGTGGAAGTTTCAAGTGTTGTGAGAGGAGAAAATCAAAAGGGACATTTTCCACACAAAAAACAGACTTTTACAGCAAAATAAAACCCAAAGTTGGGCGCGACAACTTCAGGCCCCAACTTCTACCTCCTCGTGCAGAACAGAGAAGCAGGACTGCATCACTTGTTGGGTTAATTTATTGAACATTCAGACTGATTTCTCCCCAACTTTGATCAAGGACACGGAACAAATGTGCTGACGAAAAGGAAAAAAAGGATCAAAAGAGTCTAAGTTGGGTTGAGTTTGAGGAGTAGGTCAGGTTTTCTTCTCTAAGCTCCTTAAAGACTCCCCTCTCTCTCTCTCTTGTCCTTTTTTTTTACTTTGTTGGCACGCTGAAGGGCCCCTTTGATCAAAGCATGAGTGTGTGTGTGTGTGTGTTGTAGAGAATGTGTGTGTGTGTGTGTGTGAGCAGCTCTGATATGAACCTGGATGCACTATTAATTTATGAGAAATATGTTTAGTAATAAGAGACAATCAGTGCGTTTTGCGTGTGCTCATAAATGTCCTCTATGTGAATTATTTCCCTCCATGTGTTAGATTTACTTTTTTTTAAATTGTGATTCTTTGTATGCAAGTTTGCCACAAACCCAGCTGTGAATTTGATAGATTTATTTCCATGTCTCGAGTGTTAAATGATAAATTATTAAACGGACATTAGATGGATGAAATAGGGATTGCAGGGTGAATAAAGTCAGCAGCATAAGGTTCACTGGAGCTGTAACGTGCTGTGAAAAGGCCACAAACACTAAATGACAATAAAGACCACTTGACTTGAACCAACTGTGTAAATCATCCATAACTTCCGGGTTTGTTCCGTGTTTATCACCTGTGTCTGCACACACGTCACATGTTTGTTTAGATCCTTATTACATTTCAAATTAAAAGTCCCAGTTGTGCCGAATTCCATCCACTGCAGCGCCACCAAACCTCATGATAATCTCCCCACATTTTAGAGTTTGTACTTCTTCATCTCTAGAGTCAATGATTTCTGTTCAGGCTGTGAGGAATGCGAGTTATGTTAGAGCTATGTTAATCCTGGCTCGTTAAAGAGGATAATCCAACATTTTTTATTGACGGCTGCTCTCTGGTTGAGGGCGCACCGCTGGATGGTTCACATGGAGAGAAGAGAAATGAGCTCTGGTGCGCAAGGATCCAGAAGCAGACGCGAGTTTAAAGACACGAAAGAAACAGCAGAAAAGGACGTGAAAATAAAGGGTTTAAACAATAAGTCAGTTTATGATGCACAAAGAGGAGTGGACATCAATTCAATCAGATATTAGCTTAAAGAAACAATTGCACAATTAAGGCCTTTATTTTATATCAAATTTAAATTCGGGGTTAAAATTATTTCCTACTTTTTATAATAAAATCATCAAAGTAAATATCAGCTGACATCTGTTGCAGAAACGTCCGGTTTTAAGAGGAGAGAGTATGAGGGCCTGCGCAGGTCCAGGGTCTCGTGCCTGGATTAAAGCCGTAGAAGAAGAGGGCTCGCGCTATCAGTCTAATTACGCTGTGACAGGAGACGTCAGGAGACTTCTTGTTCGAACTCTCGTGTGACTTTTTGCTGCCATTAGACTGCTTTGTTGTCCATTTGACCCCCAATTAGCACCGAATGACGCACGCGATAATAAACAAGCGAGCAGTCTGTGTGAACTTTATTAAACATTAGTCTACATGTTTTATTTATTTGCTATAACAGGCTATGTCTTAATCGGTTACATTGGCACGAGCCACTTAACATGTTATATGGCGCTATAAAAATGGCGACCTAAAAGTCTGATCTAAATAGATTAAGACAAAAAACAAAATAAAATATAAAACACTAGGAAAAGTGACGTAAACAATAATTCATGACAAACAATAAGCCTAACTGATGGTTGCAAAGTGATTCATATTGAATGTATTTTCCATTTAAAAACAATTCAAATCCACGTTTCCATAAAAATCAGAGCGCTTACATTTTATTTTGAAAGTCTGCGGTGAACTATCATTGGCGAATAAAACGTGCTCGTAAATAAACGGATCTTTATATATTTCCATATTACAATAGTCATCTAAATATAGGCTATATATAATTGATCCATCATTCATGTTTAAAGTTTCAACAGGTGCAGTAGCCTAATAACTGTTCACAGAGAGTCCTGCAGCAGGAGGACCCGGGCCCGAGTATCCGGTTTTAATTAAGCAGCAGCGGCTCTAAAGTAGACATATGGGTCCGGCAGACGCGCTTCATTAATCCTCCCTTCGCATTTCAGGATGTCAAACAATAAAAAAAAAATGAGCCTCGGAAGCCTCTTCTTGACCGAGGACACCCCGCATTTCATCCACCGGCGCCCTGAGGCAGGGCTTCCCCCGAGAGGGATCACTCCATCGCGGCCGGGGATTCACAGGTTCCCCCGCCGGGAGGAGACTCGCTCCGGCCGGACGAGGCTGGAGAGGAGACCCGATACCAATGAGGCCATAAAGCGCTGAAGCCCTAAGCCCCGCTGATAAAAATGTATAGCGAGCAGATAAATACTGGGAGCGTTAAACTAGCCTGCTTAATATAAAAAAGTGTCAGAATAAACTTTATTAGCAACATTTATATAACAGGCTCATCAGTGCACGTGTATAAGCATGGGCTACGTTGTCCCGTTTTATTGTCTGCAGGGGGAAACAGGCATGTTTAAGTGGTCTCACACTTTTTGTCAGATATTGACAGCTTTGTAGCTTTTGTCATGATTTATAATAACACATTATTTTTAGTAGAGTACAATGTGGCCTACTGCACTAGCAGCGTACAGTACACACAGAGTGTGTTTGTGTTCTTCTGATGGACAGCTACATTTTTTTACTTAGACCAATCAATCAGGACTATTGGTATCAAACCAGTATGTCAGTTATTGTCTGAAGAGGCCTGACATAAAACATGAAGAGATGATGTGGTGCCAGTCTATCAGAGCTCATTTAAACAGGCTATGATCAGCTGTCCAGCGCCCCTGACAGGCGTCTGACTTTGCTCCCTAAGAAAGGGGATTTAGTGAAAGTACTGGGGCAGCAGGGCATCACTGGGGCAATCATTTGAAAGCACTAACGGCCATTTGGTTAAGTAGGTATGGAGCTGATTTCTGCATAAAACAAACACACAGATCAACTGAACATACTTTCTTTTATGAGGAGGAGAACACGGGAGATAAACGGCCAATTTGTTGGTGAGAATTTAACTGCAGACTATTGTTATGCATAAGTACGTGTCCTACATTCCCCCAGAGAGCATGTCTATCACATATCAGCACAGCGACACATACATAATTCATCTGCAACAACAACAATCCAGGACTCAGAAACAATAGTGTTTCTGTACTGGTGTAGACTGGCGGTTGAGGAATATGGTAAATGGTTAAAAGTACACAGCTTTAACTCTTTATGACCCGCTCGATCTGTGTTAAGCCAGCAGAGGGGTTTTATCTCCTGGATTACACTATTTGATGAGATTAAACTTAATTCTATCACATGCACACGCTAAATGTTGACATGTGATGTTTTAATGGGACTTAAAGAGACGCAAAATGTTCTTTTAATTGATCCAAACACTCAGCTATACGTGTTAAAGTATGTCAGCTGTTTATTTCTAGGCTTTTGTTTACAGGGTAGAAATGCAAAGTTAAATATAACTCTGGACACACGGAAACCTGGTTCATCTTGTCTTTCTGTTAAAGTTTTCTTAAATTGTGAGCAAGCTGACCAAAAGGCATTTTTTGTTGTGTATAATATCTGAACCTGGCGTGATATAGGTCGCTTACACTGCTACAGCCACTAAACTCGATATAAGTGGCAATGAGTTAAAATGCCAAAGTGAGGTAGAACTGTCATGGAAAAATTGCCTCTGAGCTGTTTGAACTGTACATTTATCAACCAATCAAATTTTATTTGTATAGCACCAAATCATGACCAAAGTTATCCTAAGACACTTTGCAAAAAGAGCCGGTCCCAAGTATTCTGTACTTTACCAAAAGTACAAAAGAACAGTATAAAAAACTACTTTGGAGGGGATAAGAAAAATAAGACAAATCCCTGCATTCAAAAATCTGCTACAGTACCAAAGAGTGAGATGCAATCATAGCATCATGATAAAGGTTGATGTATAAATGTTTATTATATGCATTATTACTATTGGATTTACTGGCAGCAGAAGTAGCAACATAAGAGGTTTTTAGCATTTCACGATCGTAGCTTGTCAACATGCAGCTACATACTTGGGTGGTGTCTGTTATCGTCTGAAGGGTCAAAAGCGAAATCTGAGGGTTCATGAGTTCATTCTTTAGAGATGAAAGAAGAAAAAAAAGTTAAGTGTTTCTTTTGAAGAATTTTCTTGGACCTTAAATAGTTAATTGAATGAGACAGAAGAATTTTTGATTGAAAACGTCTCTTTGGGGGAACTGTTAAAAACTCAATTCTTCCTGAAAAACGACACACAAAGTCAAACACCAGACGCTTGTTATTAAGAAGTGATCACAAGCCAAAAAACAAAACACTGGGATCCACTAGATTCTGATCGTTTTTTTGTCAAGTAGTTGTAAGAAAAGTTACCAGTACATTCAGCTGTCGGGTAAATGTATCAGATTATAAAGAACAATAAACCTCCATGTCGTAGTGGAGTTTAACATTAGGGACTAGCATAGAATCATAATACTAAGTAAAGGTGGGATAAAAACATCTAAACAAAAAACAAACAAATATACGGCGCTCTACCTGCAACTTTGACTGAGCACGTCACTACTTCATGACTCCTCGTGATGGTGCTTATGATATAACGGACATTAATTGGCCAGAGACTAAATTAATCAGATATCGTGATGTATCATTTATATGATTGTCGTGCAATATACAAATTATCGCAGAATCGCTGTATTCTGATATCATTATCGTGGGCCACGTATCACTTATTGTATCGTGAGTTACCCTCCCACCCCTAATACTAAGGTGCAAGCAACTACATATTGTAAGTCAATCTGTAATGAAATTATGGGTCCAGTGAATGCATGTAGTGTTATCTTCATTTTGATGATCAGTATCATACTGTACATGTATGTTTTATAAGTTTGTCTTGTATAACAAGAAAGAGAACATTTCAAGTACCGGTGTATCAAATATAAAACACTCTTGGACATCAAGACTTACAGCTGCCCATTAAGTTTGTCTTTGTTGTAGAGAAAACAACTCTCACCCGGCAGTGTAGCGTGTTTGTTTGGCTACTTTTACCGAAGACTCGACCTCCTGAGTGCTTCTCCAATAATAGTCACCTTCTGTCGATGCTATTTTGGTGCTGCAGCCAGGACGTACTGCGGGCAGGGTTTTCATTTTCTTGTGAGGAGAGGGACACTCTGCCAAACTCAACATTATTTTCATTCAAAATAAAACAATCGATACTGTATGTTGATGGCTTTTCTCTAAGAGCGGCTGAAGATCATTTATTTACATTGTGCACCTATGAAGGCCGAAATGTCAGTACTCCTGTCTTTTCTTGAGTCTGTTTGAAATCAGATAAAAGTTATATTCTCGTAGTTATTGTTTTTTCTTTAGGGAAAAACACTCAAATTTAGAAAACCCTGTTACAGATTCATGATGAGAACAGTCCTGCTCTAAATTCATACATTTGTGTCTGATTTGTGTCTTAATCTGTGCAAAAATCCCACCCAATAATATCTAAAATTATGTAGAATTAACTGACATTAAAGACTTGAGTTTGTTTTTAACGCATGCTTATAACACTTATAAAGAAAATGTTTTTAAAAATTGCTTACGATTGCTATAAAATGGGTTTCCCCACCAGTAATACTGAGATATTGTCGCCACAGTAACAACACACACGTCACACACGCAGACATTAAACAGATTACAGGTTTAAAGAAAATCCAGCATATGTAAAAAAAAAATGAATGACCATTAGAGAATTAGTGTTTTACACAAAGTTAATGCCTAGTTAATGTTTCTTTATTTCTTTTTTTTAAAGCATCCATTTAGCTTCGGGACCTCACGACCCTGGATTAAGTGTACGGTGGACGTCCAGCCAACAAAGCACTCCTGCCTTTCTGAGAACAGACCATTAGCAGGGACATCATAAATCTCCTTATGAGAGCGGCAGGGAGATGCTGTAATAACAGATTACATGCGTTTAATGGCCAAATTTACATCCATAAGCTGCAGCTAAAAGCGTTTGATGCAAACAGATGGAGGGGCGAGCAGTTACATAAATAATCTAATCAAAAACACACCTGCAGAGTGGATGTTGCAGGTTTGATCATGCTTAGATAAACTGGTGAGGGTGGATCTGTCATGTTTGGTTTAAAAGTTACACAACGTACCTTTTAACACAAGCACAAAGATAGTTACAGTACAGTGTATTATAATGCTTGTGCGACAGTGTGGATTTAGCTTTTTGCTAATATCAGTAATAGTTTTAGAGATAGTGAGTGTGTTTGTTGGTCATGTTAACAGCTCAACATGAGGACCGGCTTTCAGGACCGGCGCAGTTGTGGTTCCCTGAGCCAATCACAGCGTACAGGTGAGTGTGGGAGTGGTTCAAATTAGCAACTGGGCCCCATTCAGACCGGCGAACATGGGGAAAGAGAGATGCAGAGCTGCCCTTCTTTCTGTTGGACAGGTAGGTGCCTCAAACCGGGTAGGACAAGCTAACCGGCGGTTAGCATGCTAGCGCAAAGGTTACCGTGATGCTGTGGGTGTTAGCTCGGCGGGGCAGGGTGTGTTCTCGCAAGAGAGAGTGAGAGTAAGCTTCTGGTGACGAAGAGCCCAGGAGGAGGGGCCCAGTTTGAATGTGTTGTTCCTAAACCTTTAATTCAAGTTGACTAAATATATATTTTAATGGTTAATAGAACTTGGAAGTATGGCCTCATATAAACAACTTTTGAGTGGCAGATGGGAATATTACTTATTAAAGTGGGAAACAAATCAGATCCTCATTTCCAAGGATAAATAATACTGATTAACAATCAGTAATCAATGTCTCTGTTGTCAGTCGATATGTATCCTTGAAATCCTAGGTGCCATTGGTGTGTGTGTGTGTGTTTGTATTTTCATTTTTCATTGTTTTATTTTAAATGTTCTTATTCGCTTCTTTTTTTTGTCATGTGATTATTTTTTCTTCATTATTATTTGTCAAAGTAAAATTTCACAACTCTACAATGTTGAATATTTTCTTTATGTTTACATGTAAAAAATGAAAAAGCCATAACATATAAATGATAATATAAAGTATATATATTTTTTCACAGTATTCTGTTCCTTAATTTACAGAGTGAACTACATAGCACTGAGAATTTTGGCTGTAATGACGGTTTATTATGGCAGAGTGATATCATTTACAATATTGAAGCTTTGTATCACAGTTTATATAAAGGTGTACCAAGAGACACACAGCAGCAGTTGCCCCAGTGCACTTGCTTTACCCACATCCCAAAGGTGGGAACTATTCAGTAAATATCAAGTTTACAGGTCATGCTAAGAGAAGTCCACAGGAAAAACATGTTCCCATGGTAACTGCAATGTAATTAAGCTGACCAAGGTTGCTGTTGTCAATGAGCAAAACTACCAGTGTTTGATACTAAAAAGGTAAAAGTTCACTGGATTATCACTCAGCAAATTTTGTTTTTTGGATCTTTAACCGTATTTCAGCTGCATATTTGTGTACTTTAGAGTATGGAGTTTCCTGAGATAGCAAACTAGAATAACAAACTTTCACACTCACACACAAAATTCTTGCAGTTTTTGTTCGTATATGTGTAATAACAGTGGTGATAATAAATCAAATAAGGTCACATCTGTGCTCTCAGCTCAATAATTGGACAACTTGTTAGACACGCAGCGACCGCAACTGCCAAACACCTCCTGTACTAGTGTAACAATAACAGGGGGTCAAAGGTCAAGGGGCCTCCTATTGCTTGTCAGAAGACCGTACAGTGCTGAAAGTCTTACGCAACATTATACAACTCCATCCACGTTCATCTTTAGTGCGATTAGACACAGACAGGGCGTGATTTATAAAGATGAATAAGAAACACAACAGGTGAGCGACGGGACAGGCATCCTAATTACAGCTTCCTCGTTTCATGACATAATTGACCTTCCTCCTCTTCCTCCTCGCTCGGTCTCTATCAGGGCAGATGGAGAGGTAGTACAGTGGAGAAGGACGGATGCAGAATTTGTTGACAGATGCCCCTCTCTCCCTGCCCCGCCTCCTCTCGGCCCACCTGTTAATGGCAGCGCTGAGCTCCTGGACGCGAGCGTGTCTGCTGCGGACGCACGCTGGGAGGAGGCGGCCGGGGAGGGGCGGACTGGGAACGCTGGCACGTGCTGTCCTGTGGAGATCTTTCTCCTGTTACGAGTCATGAAGCAAGGCCTGGTTCTGTTAGCATTAGGTGTGTGTGTGTGTGTGTGAATGAGTGCAGGTGTGTGTCTCTACATTGTTTCCTCTAAAGCGAAGATTGTGTACTGGGCATTGATGTGTTTATGGGCCTGTGGATCAATCATATGTGTGTGAGCGTGTTAGTGTGTGTGTATGTTTAGGGGAGCAGGAGGAGTGTGCCCTCGCTGCTCCCCCACAGCCGCCACACGCCTGGCCACCTGCTCCGGGATTAGAGAGCATGCGGATTACACGCGTCACAATGGAGATACACAAACACAAATATGCCCTCGGCCAACAAAGGACACACACACACACACACACCGGACAGCCTCAGCGCTAATCGCTTTTAGCATCTTCAATATTTTCATAGTTTCAGGAATAATCACTCTGGACGCGGCGCAAGACAGGGCAGATGATGTTTGTGTTTATGTTGACTGATGCATTTAGGTGCCAGGGGAGAGATTTGAAGCTGTGATTTTTTCTGTGAGTTTGTTTTAATGGGTTTTTTTAAGGACTAGATGTATCATGTGCTTTTGCATGTGTGTCTGTGTAGGGGGGCTCCAGTATGGACGCAACACACTGTCCTACTTTTCAACCATCAAAACACTGTGACGTCAAAACAGAGAATCTAACAGGCGATCGTCACCAAGAGAGGTCATCCAAACTGAACTTCAGCATTAGCAGCGAGAACAACATAAACACAAACAACTAATGGCAGGTTGTGTGTGTTATTTAAAGAGCACATGCTCTAAGCTACAACAAAAAGGGTCCACTCAAAGATGACTCAATAGGCCTCTTTCCACACAAAGTCCCGTGAAGAACAGTGACTCAGTGAAGCGCTATTAGCCATTTGTTTTTAGTCAAGAACTTTGACTTAGTTTTCACCAATAATTTAAAGGGACATGCGTCCATTTTTAACATTATGGTCAACTTGCATGTCATTAAAAGCAGTAGACAGCCTGTAAAATCACTTTTAAATTGTCTTTCTCTTTCTACACTGCGGTTCAGCGGTTGGACAATGCAACGCCGCCCCATTCAGTGTTGTTAAATAGCATTCCGGCATTGTGGAAGCAAAAGATGCGCAAGGTGTAAACAAACAGCGCAAGCTTCACACACACACACGCCGCTGTTCCGCCCTGCCGGCTCTGCCGTTTACACAGACAGCGTTTCGCCTCTGTTACTACCTCTGATGCCGGCTCAGAGGCGGAACGACTGCGCCTCACTATTCCGCCTCCGTGCGAGTTGTAATAATCCCGCCTTAAACTGGCAGTGTAAAAAGGTTTAAAAGAGAGGATATCTCAACCTCTGCAGCGGCTGCTTTAATCATTATTTGTAAATCTATTTCTTCCAAACTCCCCAAATGCAAGAAATAAAATCAAAGTTGAGCCCTTTGAAAATATAATCAAAAAAGGCAGATGAAATAAACAGAGCTAACAAAGACATTTAACAATAATAAATGTATTCTACGTTTAGTTTCAGCAGCAAAAGTCTGAGCAGAAGTCATTAAAAGTTGATCTGCTACCTTTGACACAATTCAAATTAACTTTACGAACATAAACCTTGAAAGCAAAAAGATAAGTTTAATTTAATCCTAAAGTAAGTTGCAGTTTTATGGCTTGTTCTAAGAGTTGTTTCAGCTATATAAATTGAGTGTTTTCTGGGTGTAATTTGTCACAAATACGACAGGAACATGAATGAAAAACGTCACAAGTGATGATACAAAGGAAATATCACAAACATCATCCTGAGGCTTTCGAGTAACCGTCAGCTGTGTGCATGTAAATCTAACAGTCATCTCTGTAACACTTGCCTTTGTGTGCATGATGTAATTTAGAGCCTCAGTGTCATCTACTCACATTATAATGACGTGTTTGAAGTGAACCTATCACACAAATTATAGTAAAGTGATGTAAAAGTATGCCAACATCCTGATGTACAGCCAGAACATGAACGACCAGCACGGTGCGTTCAGGGACCAGAGCACTTGTTGGGAATGAAGAGGCCTTTAGGTGGCTTGTCATGATGAGATTTTGGAGGGAGATCTTCTTCCCCCTCTTCCTCGGCTCCCTTGCCCCTCGGGGTCGACAGGTTTGTTTTGCTAATGACCCCATCCCGTTATGACCTCATTCAGTTTGCGCTCAGTAATTGGTGGCACACTGACACACTGCTGTGTCGGGGGAGGGGCTCACACGCCTCGAGGGGGGCGATCCCATTGTAAACATTCCTCCCTGACAAATAAGGCATTGTTATTGATGATTAACGGCAATGAGGGGGTACGGTACTGTGTGTGTGTGTGTGTGTGTGTGTGTGTGTATGTGTGTGTGTGTGTGTGTGTATGTGTGTGTTGGGGCAGGAGGGAAAAAGATAATGAGGATGATGCAGGTGATGAATGATGATGACACTGAGGCAAACTGAGATTTGTCTTATAAAGAAGACACTCTTCACAACTTCAGCTACTGATGTGCTCTTTTGCAAGCAAGGCAGTAAGTCCTGAGACACTAGTAGGGATCTATGTTTTTCACTACAGATTCCTGGTTGAACTGTGTCTAATGTTGAGAACTGTGTAATCTGGATTGGTGTAGAAGAGGATGAATATAGTAGATTTGAAGAGATTATTATGAATGAATCCAGAGGTCTTGAGACACTTTGACTTGACTAATCATTTTTTTTACTACTTTATAAGCTAATAAGTTATTTTGTATTTGACAGCTGTAGTTACTGTTACTTAGCAGATTAACATTCAAAACAATTACTATTTGAGAAATACTAGAAAAGAACTAGAAACAAAAGAGTTCCTCTTTGATACCCTTGGAATAAAAAAAAAAAAAAAAGAGTAGTTGCAACTGGCAGCAATAATATACCATGGTTTACTTATTTATAATTATAGCTGAGTAGGCTAGAATAAATATGCAGATTTTTTGGGGGGGCTAATAAATTATTGCATCGGAACAGTGCATTGAATGTTGTACTTGCAGATACCTGATGCAGCGTTCAAGGCTGTATCGTAGGAATATTTGATATTAGAATCAAGATTGATACAACTTTATTACGCAACCGAATGTAATGTAGTTGAAATTAGGGTTATCTTGGCCAGTTGCCATATTAAAGAACCGTTTACACCTGAATGTATCAGTAAATTTGATCCAAGAATCATTATCAGCGATCACACCGGTGAGTCAATCAATACAGAGTTTTTGTGGGTCTTAGAACCAAACTTGGGTTTGAGGTGGAGAGGTCTTCTTGGTTGGGAATCTTTGCTGCCACTTGTCTTTTACAGCCTTTGAAATGTCTGTCTCCATATGTTTGATTTGCGCAAGATCCTACCATTGGTGCTGTCGATGTGAAACTTTTTCGAGGTTGATCTTGATGTTGCCCTTCAACCTTTTTTCTTTTCGACCTTCAGGTCCCTGCTGGTCTACTTCTAGTTTGAAGTACAGGATCTCTGCAAGCACACAGGAGTCGTGCAGCTGGCGTTGCATCGTGTAAAACACTGATGTATCTTTGTTTGTCCATTGAGCTGATGCTTACGACTTTTTTGATATCTCTGGCAGTAAGGCTTCATGTCTGCGTTCCTTTTGGGCGGCTGTGGCTCAGTGGTCGAGTCGGTCGTCTCTCAATCACAAGGATGGGGGTTCAATCCCTGACTCCTACAGTCACATGTAGAAGTGTCCTTGGGCAAGACACTGAACCCCAAATTGCTCCCGCTGGCATAGCCATCAGGTATGCATGGGCATAGATCTGATTGGAGATTGGCACTTAGGCCTTTGCCATCTGTGTGTGAATCTGTTTGTCTGAATGGGTGAATGTGACATGTAGTGTAAAAGCAGCTTTGAGCAGTCGCAAGACTAGAAAGGCGCTATGTAAGTACAGTCCATTTACCATTTAGTAGAATTAAAGAACCAGCTGTCTTGTGGTCAAGCAGTTTTGTTCCTTGGTGCACAAAAAGTCTTTGCATGAGACTTACAAAGGTGCCAGTGGCCCAGCTGGTATGCTGATCCTTGTTGATGTCAGCTCTGAACGAGAGGAGGCTGCCAAGATGAGGAAAGCGGTTCACAATTTTGAGAGTGGTATTGCACATGTTCATTGAGGCTGGGGGAGCGAAGCTTTTATGTGGCAACCGATTGGCTTGAACAAATGCATCCAGGGTGCACCACAGATTTTCTCTTAATTGGCATAAATTGTATTTTCATAGATGTACAGTTGCTCCCAGACTCATATATAATACTATAAGGGCACTCGGCTCAATCCTTTGCCCAAGCAACCAGGTGTGTTTATCTATATCTATAAGTTAGATCAACTATTATTGCTTGGTTATGAGTCTGATTCGGTCCAAATGTAATGTGGTCTTCCTTTGCCCATACTTAAGCCTTCCTCCAAGTTTCATGAAAATTGGGCCAGTAGTTTTCCCATAATCCTGCTGACAATCAGACAAACAAACAGCACCAAAAACACAATCTCGGTACAACTGCACACTGATACTGGTAATTCCAGTACAGTTTGTTGATAATAACTTAGTCCTTAGTAAAATGATGAACACAGGATTTTACTTGTGATGTGTTTAACCACGGTGTAAATACTTTAACTAAAGTGAAGGATCACAAAGGGGACATCTCAATATGCTGCACTAATGTAGAGGATACAGTTATTATCTATGACAGAAGTGAATAACTTCCCGTTTCATCTGCTTCCTATTCTCCCCAAACTTTCATTTGACTCGCAGATGGAGACCTCTCTTGCATGGATGGGAGGTAAACTATTAGACTCGTAATACGGCACAAAATTATATCCCCAAGGTCTGTCTCAGCTCAGTGCGTGTGCGTGTGTGTGTGTGTGTGTGTGTGTGTGTGTGTGTGTGTCTGTGCTCATGCGTTAAGTGGTTGCATGTCTTCTGTGAGAAACGCCCCGGGTCATTCATGGGTTTTTCTAATGTGTCTGTCTACATGCCATTATTCAAATTAATTCAAGGGGAAGTGTAACATTGTGTGTGTGTGTGTGTGTGTTCAAATACATTCCACTGATGAAATTAACCATTGATTGTGCATCAGAAAAGTCAAACGATGGCTATCAGTGTTACTTAAGTATAATGAATGTGTAACAGTCATTATTAGCATTAATTATCGAGCGTTTACAAAGTCATTAGCAAGTTTTATCTGCTACACGTGTGTGAGTGTTTGCGTGTGCTCTGTGGAGATGGATTTGTCTGGTTAACAAAATGTTCTGCAGGTGTTAGATTGTGCGTGTCATGCAGGTGAGCACCACAGGAACAACAAAAAACAAGGGATGAAAGTGTTTCTGTTTGTGTCTAAAAAAAAAAACATTACACGTCTGCACACACACACAATCCGTTTCTTTATTTTACTTTTAGTCGGTGGCAGCAAAAGTCATCCCTGCAAACTCCCCTCCTCCTCCTCTTCCCCCCTCCTCCTCTTCCCCTCTCCTCATCCCACTATCACATCGGACAGGGTCTACTTATAGCACCACGCCAGCGAGCGGAGAATGGGAAGAGAAAGGGTATTATGACAGTGCGGAGAGAAAAGAGAGGGAGCGAGAGAAAAGAAGGGCAGACAGGGTATTATGAGAGAGAGGGATGAGAGCAGTGAAGGCATTTGGAGTCTTTATTCGCCTTCCTAAGCCACGGGCTCCGCTCCCAATCCGATTGGTCGATACGGCCAACCATGTAAATGAAATGCAAAGTAGAGAGAGACCCTGACTTCCCTTTGCCAATTTGTGGGGCCCTTTTCTCTCCCGCTCCGCCGATGGCTTCGTTCTTTTATCAGTCTGTCTTCCTCGCAATGTGACGCCTTTCTTCCTCACTATCACAGCCCGCCGCCTTCAACCTCTGATTCTTCCCCTCTCTCTCTCTCTCTCTCTATGGAAGATAATGATTTGCCTTTTTTTCCTGTAAGAGCTGAACTCTGCACTTCTCTAATGTTCGCCTCCAAGGATTTAATCCACAGAGGCTTTTTTATTTCCTGGGAAACTCCAGAGGTGATTAAGCATATGCTCTTTTGCATGTCTGCTGCTGTTTGCATGTGTGCAGAAACATAAACCGTATGTCCCCTCACGCTCTCGGCATAATGTTGGATTTGAGGCCATTCGACAGCTCCTCCAGGAAGTGGCAATGTCGGGATTCCTACAATTCATGCAAATTCAACCAGTTACCGAAACTTTTCCCGAACTTGATCAATCATCCTAGTTCTTCAACGTAAATGGACTGTACTTACATTGGCTTTTCGTCTTCAGACCACTCAAAGCTGCTTTTACACTACATGTCACATTCACACATTCACACACTGATGGCAAAGGCCAAAGTGCCAATCTCCAATCAGGATCGAAGCTCATTCATACCTGATGGCTATGCCTTTAGGAGCAAATCTAGGCTTCAGCGTCTTGCCCAAGGACACTTCCACATGTGACTGTAGCAGTCAGGCATCGAACCCCCAACCTTCTGATTGAGACGACCGACTCTACCACTGAGCCACAGCCGCCCAACGTGCATCATATACGTCACCCAATTCACTTCCTTGTTATTAAAAAAAAAATATATGTTCTGAAAGCTGTTAGCCAGTCAGAAGCTGCGATCCTAATTTTCCACCAACCACAGGCTCTGTTACTCAGGTGTGCGTCAGCGGAGTGGAATGATGAAAATAAATTGGGGCGGCTGTGGTGGAAGGCCGGAGGTATGATCCCCTGCTCCCTCTGTCTACATGTCCTTGGGCAAGACACAGAACCCCAAATTGCGATGTGTAATTGTGATGACTGATTGATGACTGATTGACAGTTGGGCACGTCAGGTAGCAGCCTCTGCCATCCATGTGTGAATGGGTGAATGTGACATGTAGCGTAAAAGCAGCTTTGAGTGGTCGCAAAGACTAGAAGGGCGCAATACAAGTAAAGTCTATTTACCATAATAATACTCCCACTCTCTATCATTTTATACTAGCCGAAATAACAAGTAAACCTGCGTGAATGTAGTAAACAATTGTTTGGATTCTCCTTTGAACACAAGGTTTGCCATTGTCACTGACAGTTTACCAATGTTCTCTGCGCTGTTTAATTTAGTGCTCGCTGTTTTAACTGATTTAAAGCTTTAAGGAGATGTCGGTGCTTTGAGGGAAACATCCCAGGTGCACTTCTTTATCTACATATAAAGACTGTTTTCTAAGAAGCCCTTTTATGTAAAGTGAGTATTTTTGTAATATTCAAAAGCTCCATCGACTTCATTGAAAATGAAAAAAAAAAACGTATAATATTGCAACTTGCAATTTTTATAAGCTGTGTAATCAGCCAATTTAGGAGGAAACTATCTCACAAAAATGCCTGCAAAACCCTGGAGAGACTGATTGGAGGTTGTTTGAACTTCATCAGGTCTGACACTTTATAAACTCCGCTTCACATTATTTATATACCCTCCTCTTCGTTTACTCTCTATGATGGAGACCCTCCTCCACCCTGCAGAGGGAGGCCCTGTTGACACTAAACTCCTCCCGGGGGGTCGAGCACCAGTAATGGGGGCTCTAGCAGCCTAAACCCCCGGCTGTGAGATTTAGGTTGCTGTCTGTTTATTTTATTTATTTATTTTGAAGCTCTAGCAGTGTTTTTTTTTTTTTTTTAACAGGATGATGACGGGGTGACAGGGAGATAGATGGGTCAGGACTGATGACAGTTTTAAGTGCAGACAAATGCCACAGTCTGTCCCAGATTAAAATGCCCACTACCACTGTAATCCCTGCAGCGCTGCCAAATTGGTATTTCCTTTTCTGAACTGAGCCGCAGTGAATGAGCCGAGACTGGGACAGGAAGAGACTGAGCGTCATGACATATATCGTCTGAACTGACTGAACTCCCCAGCCCTGTGTTTGATCAGACTGGTCTGGAAACACCTACACGAGGAATTGTTTGCCTTTTTGCTCACATAGGGGACATTTGGAGGCTTTACTTTAGCTGTAGTGAAGAAACGTGTTTTATTTCTAATAATTATAAGTGATATAAATAAGATGAACAAGAACAAAATGTGATCAGCTTGATACAAACGCAAATATAGAACAAATTGGTTATCAAAGTGTAGTTCAGGGAGCAGAGCTGATCCAGTGGTCAGCAGCTATGCTCTTGAACTGTTCATAATGCAAACACTGCCACCTGCAGGCTGCTGTTAAAACCACAACAGGCTCATTATACACAGTAACATGCACAAACATGTTACAAATCTTCAATGCACAGACTAATTCACACATTAGGACAATAAAAAAAGAGAATAAACTGCCATAATGACAGCTGATGATGTTGTACAATATTGACTAAAAATAACTCATAATGTAAAAATGATGATGGCATAGTGCAATACGTTTTTATCGTTCTCCTGTTGAAGCTATTTTTGTAAATTCCACACTGTGGGCAATGGTAGCGTGGCATGCCTGGGTCTGTAATAAGATAAGTGGGACAGAGCTGCCGTAACTAACTGCCACTCACGCGCCACCGGAACCGGAATCACAGTTATTAGCCCTGAAACTGATCTCGTTCACACGAGAACACAAGCTTTGTTATCCCAAGATAATGGGTCAAATTAGTGCTGGGCGGTATGACTAAAAATCTGTGCCATGGTATTTTTTTATATTCTCGCGGTTTCACAGTATACCACGGTATTTTTCTTTTCTTTTCAAATTTACAAAACAAAAATCCTCCTACTTTTACCACACTTGGTTCAGCGACTACAAATAGACTTGTGGGCTGCAAATGGGTTACTAGTCATCTACCGTTTCCAACGGTGTTCAAATGTATGTTTAATCAGCGCAACCAGCCGGTAACTTTTGGAAACGAAACTCATGCATCCTACTTCCTGTCGCCAAACACACAACCTCATGCAACAACCTCACACAACCTCATACGTGTGTGCGCAGCAGGTGAAGCCACTCCGCGACACCTCTGCTCCATGAACGGTCCGTTCATAGCCACAGTGTTTAGCAAAATCGGGGGGAAGTTCCGTTAATAATGGGGACACATTCACTGACAAGCCGACTCACTGAATCATCCTGCCGACATTATAAATGAGGGCTTAATGGTCCATTGCAGCGCATCGTTCCCCAAAGTATAGCTTCACCAGGCAGGCACACACATATGCTGACACTGGGCTGTGAACTGAAGCGCTGCTGTACACCCACTGCTAAATATTAGCTCAGTCCCTGCTCAGACAGGCCTGTAGCGAACACCAAGTGTTCATTCACCAAAGTAATGTGTAAGTAACCAAATATGCTACTATTCAGACCCAAGACAGCAGGCTGGACACCGTGTAAACGTGGGGGCCAAAAAAAGACGCAGCGACAAACCAATTTTAGAAGTCCGCTTTCAAGATGGAGACACAGACATGGCATATCTTCTGTGTAACACCAGGAGACTCATCGACTTTTTCCCAGGCACTACATTAAGCTGCTGCACCATACAAACTTAAGTGTTAATTAAAATGTTAAAGTGTTAATTCCTTCACATATATTTCGTAATTTAAGCCTGTGTCTAGCTATGTTTGTTTTGTGCTTTTACAACTATGGGGATACGAGGTATGATCTATTACGGTGGTGCCGTGTCGTTATCTCGTGATAACAAGAAAGATAAGTCGAGATCTTGATTACCAACATGTTCAGACATGTATGTGGTGTCTTTAGAAGAATGTCTGTCATGTGCTCTGGGTCTTAATTCACATTCAGTAGAACAAATAAGCATTGTTTAAGGTTGTCAGCTATGTAACGAAATATTTTTTAAAAGAGCTGAAGGATTGATAAAGCTTCAGAGGAGTGTTGACTCTCAGTAGAATTGGCAGTATTAGCATCCCCAGGCTATTTTTGAAGACTTTGATAAATAAATAAATCTCATTCATCTCTGCTCCTCCTGCTGTCAGGGGTGAGTAACTTTGACAACTCTGTGACCCTGGATGGATGATCCAGGCAGATCACAGCCCAAGTGCAGCCCAGGCTGGCACTAACACCTCCACACCCGGGTGAGATCAATTCAGTTTTTTATCATTTCCAAATTTTTCAACATAGACTTTTCTTCCAATCAATTTATGTGAGCATGTTCAGTTTGGGCTCAAAAATTCTTATAATAGATTTGTAAGCTTGAAAGAATGAACCCCACACATTCTTTCATTAATTGTTCAACATAATGCTGATTTTTATTATTATGCTGATTTACGTCATTTTACGCAAGTTTATTTTTAAGTAGATATTTGGTGCTGTCAAAAGGATGATTGACAAATACGGCTCCTGTAGCCGATCTGTTCTGGATTAGTAGAGTAGAGGGCGAACGGCGAGAGGAAACATAACTAAAAAAATTACTACAGTCATTGAAGGTCGCATATCTGTGAATGTTAACCTCAGACCAACACAAGAAGCTGTTCTGCTGTTAAACACACCGCTTGCGCGATCCCTGCTGTTTTTTCGTGTGTGTTTTGGTTAACGGGAGTGGCTATAGCAGCTCCACCCGCTGATATCTACTTTGCAGACTCTGGCTCCAAATGACATCACCATCAAAAGATGGCAGCGCCTGTCACAGGGGCTATTTTGGCATCAATTCCGTACAATGAGAGCAGATGGAGACGCATCGTCCATACAGTCATTGGTAAAAACTAGGGCTGTCAAAGTTAATAACGCGTTAACGCACATTCCCTTCAACACCACTCATTATTTTAACGTGCGATTAATGCACGCACGTTCTATTATTATAACCCTCCGCCCGCCTCGCAGTTTGAGAAATCAGAAAGCGATGCAGCTGCAATGTTGTGGATAGCATGCAGAAACAAACCTCCATGAGCAGAAATGGATAAAGAAAAGGGTCTTTTAAATGGCAAATTCAGCCCTGCTCGATGGTTCTCTGGACAAGACAAAAGTTATTTGTTTTTACAGTAGATGTGAACTGAGTTTCCACTGGCAGTGTGTCCGCTACATACATTTTGCTGGTTGTTCGCCCGCTCTCCTTGTTGAGGAAGAGCACTGATACAGTGACATGTGTCACAGGACATCAGGACGCTCTCTGTCCGCACACAATCATATGCAGTTCTGTGACGCAATGAAATGTATTTGACTTGATCAAGAACTTCTTGCAATCAAGTATCATAATATATTAGTTTGTCCTATTTTCTAAAAATTTAAGACATGTACTGGTTAAATTGTTCAATACTCAAGATGGAAGAGTTAACAAATCTCAGTGGTTCATCAAAATAATAAAGGCTACCTAGAAAGGAAAGGTTCGATGTTTTACAAAATACATTTTTTTATTCTTTTTTTTTACCAAGTCTAGGATGAGAAGATCAACCGTTTTCATCAGTGTACCCCAAAGATGAGCTACAGCCAGTTAGCTTAGCTTAGCACAAAGCTTGCAGCTTAGCTTGACACTGTCCAAACGTAAAAAAAAAAAAAGAAAAGCCTTTCAGAACCTCTTAAGCTCAGAACTTATTAACATTTTATATGTCGAATTATATAAATTATATTGTTTTCACTACGGAATAAAAACACCAAAACCACCATCACTAATGTACGGAAGCCCTTAGCGGACATGCATCCATACATTTTATTTACTCCATTTTTCCGTGATATATATTTCTGGTTGTTTTCTAGAGATCTCGACTTATCTATCACATTATCACGAGATAATGACGCTGCACCACTGTCACGTCAGATGATCATAACTCGAATCCCCAGAGTTGTAAATCAAAAAGAAACACAGAACATGTGGGCCAGAGCTGTTTTTTGCTATATGCGGACTATGCGGATGCATAGGGCCCCTGTAGCCACTAGGGGGCCCCCAAGCTGCAATTCAGCCTCAATAAATAAGGGAAGAATTAAATTACTGGTCTTTACTTGTAACCAGTCAAGCCCTTCGTGTGTAGCGAAGCACAAAGATGCTTAAAATTAAATGTAGAATATAAAAAAAACTAAACTGTAATGATAGGGAAGCTGTAGCTTGTGTTGTGGGGTAATCAACTTAAAATCATCATGTTCCTGTCACGCAATGAGTGACTGCCCACAGGTATGATGGGATGACAGACAAGACAGCTGCATGTCAGGTCAGTGAGGATGATTGAGTCAGATACGCAGTTACGCGAGGCTGCTGTTCAGTGAATGTGTTCCCGTTATTAGCGGAACCTCCTCCCGGTGCTGTTTAACACTGTGGCAACATGAACGGACTGTTGAGGATGTGCGTTTGGCGACAGGAAGTAGGATGCGTGAGTTTGGTTTCCAAAAGCTACCGTCACAGGGCTGGTCACGCTGATTAAACATACATTTGAACACCATTAGAAACGGTAGATGACTAGTAACCCAGATGCAGGCCACAAGCCTATTTGTAGCCGCTGAACGAAACGTGGGTTAAAAGTAGGAGGATTTTTGTTTTGTAAAATAGAAAATAGACTTTAAAGTCCCAAATAATATAAAGTATAATTGTTCATTGTTTATACGTACATGAAAACACACTGCATTTATCTGGTATAATTTCTCGTATTCTTTGTATTTGAATAATTACTGCAAAACAAGAAGTTATCGCAATGTCAGTGTGTTCCCAATATGGTGCATCCCTACTATCAGGGGAGGAATGTGTCACATTTCCTATGTGAAGCCAGTCCTCCATCTTCTAAATTCAGATATCTTGATGCCATTAGAGGACAAAACACGGCTGAGCGAGGATATTAAGAAGAAAGTCTTAAATTACTTCCCCTAATATTCTTTATGGCTCAGACCCAGGTTGCTCTGTTCACTCACAGCTCCAAACAGGACAGGCTACTCCTCCCAAAACACATGAAGGCCTTTACCTCATTTTACCTTACATTGACAATAGAGTAAAGTAGTAGTAGCTTATTGCTGTATATTTAAGCAGTATTTATACCGATCAGCCATTACATAATGACCACCACTGGATGTGAGCGACTTTGACAAGGGCCAAACTGATGGCTAGACGACTGGGTCAGAGCGTCTCCAAAACTGCAGCTCTTGTGGGGTGTTTCTGGTCTGTAGTGGTCAGTACCTACCAAAAGTGGCCTAAGGAAGGAACGCAGGTGAACAGGTGAAAGGGTCATGGACAGCCAAGACTCATGAATGTGTGTGGGGAGTGAAGGCTGGCCTTTGTGGTCCGATCCAACAGAGGAGCTACTGTAGCTCAAACTGCTGAAAAAGTTCATGCTGGTTCTGATAGAAAGGTGTCAGAACACACAGTGCGTCGCAGTTTGTTGCGTATGGGGCTGCAATACAGTATTCCCAAATGGCAGCGGCCTCTTCAGCAGGATAATGCGCCCTGCCACACTGCAAACATAGTTCAGGACTGGTTTGAGGAACACGAACACTTGGCCTCCAAATTCCCCAGATCTTAATCCAATTGAGCATCTGTGGGATGTGCTGGACAAACAAGTCCGATCCATGGAGGCCCCACCTCGCAACTTACAGGACTTAAAGGATCTGCTGCTAAAGAACCTCATGGACTGAAGAAAATGCAGAAATGCCTAAAACCTTTCAGCAGGTATAAAAATGTTGACAGCATAGTATAGAAAATTGTTTTGGTCTTTATACCTAACTACTCCATCGTTATAGAAGTCTCAGTATTAAAAGTATTAAAGCTCAACGTTATGCATGGCGTGTGTGCTTTAACAGATATGTTTGGGTAGCTTGGCATCACTAAGCTAATTCAAGTCACTGAACTTGACCTCTTGGGTAACGACCTACAGTGGGGTGAAAGGGCATTTTTTGCAGCACTCACAGCAATGAAGAACTACATTTAAAAAGAATAACAGCAATGTGTCTTTTAGGTAAAAATGCTCAGATTTCTCTTGTTAATCCCAAGAACTCACTGTGAAGAGGTTTTACTGGGCTTGTGGCGGCTGTGGCTCAGTGGTCAAGTCGGTCGTCTTTCAATCGGAAGGTCGGAGGGTTCGATCCCCAGCTCCCTCATGCTACATGTTGAAGTGTCCTTGGGCAAGACACTGAACCCCAAATTGCACCCAGTGGCATATGAATGTGACAACTGATTGACAGTTGGCTCTTTACGTAGCAGCCGCTGCCATCAGTGTATGAATGTGTGTGTGAATGGGTGAATGTGACTTGTAGTGTCAAAGCAGCTTTGACTAGAAAAGCGCTGTATAAGTACAGTCCATTTACCATTTACTAGAACTACGTCATACATACAGAACAGTTCCTGGTGATGTCCTAAAACCTGGACACTTCAGACCACAACAAAACAAGTAAATGAGAAAATGTTCTTTTGGAAAACAAAACCTTTAACTAATGGAACTTTTGCTAGGAAAAAGTCACCATATGCTAAGTGTGCAGTGTAGATGTGGAAATGTGTGTGTTTGTGCAGGGAAGCACCATGATGGACAGTGTGTGGGAAGCTCCACTACAGCTCCCTGACAGCAGGGAGGAGGCCTAACATAACACACGTCAGACACACAAAAACACACGCGCACACTTGCGCACCCTCCTCATCAGCCTCTCCTTCCTCGTCCTCCCATCAACCCTCTCTTCGTCATCTCTCCCCTCCTCCTCCTCCTCCTCCTCCTCTCAAACCCTCCCAACAGTCCTGCCAAGCTGACAGCTCCAAGCTCCGTGGAAAATGAGTCTCGCTCGCATTACAATCGCGCAGGACAGATTCCATTAGCACTATCTGAAATTGAGCGCGGGGAGCAGAGAGCGGGAGGCAGCGGCGCGTGGCCTTATCAGAGGAAGAGGGTGAGTTCCGCCGACGTCACTAATCCACTGGGTAGGATTGAGCGCACACACACGCGGTGGAAGACTACTTGGGGAAGACACAGGAAGCACACACACTCTTTCATATACTGAAGAAAACATACCTACACACACTTGGGCACACATTAGGACAAACAGGAAATGAAAGGCTCATAAGCACACACACACGCACACACACACACACACACACACACACACAGATACCACAACATCAACTCTCACACTCTACAATGTTCTGAAAAGGACCAAAATTTGCATTTAGCCAAAGGACATGATGAAACTGGTGGAAAAACAGGCAACAGATCAACTCTCGCACTGCCTCTCATTCTGTTTCTGCGTGTGTGTGTGTGCGTGTGTGTATTTGTGAGTCTCTTCCTGAGGAGTGCTGGCAGGTCTGTTCAGTGCTGCCTCTGGTGGGATTTGTAACATGTCAGTCCGTCGGTTTGAGATGAAACTGAGCCTCGCTCGCACTTCCTGTGTGATCTCTACCTCCCTGCTTGTGTGTACTCTCGTCCTCCTTTCCACTCACACATACAAACATCCTCACATCCATACATCCATATACACATTATACTTATACATGCTGATGTACACACACATGTGCTTTTGCGGGATACCCCTCATGAACCCCCCAGTGTCATCATCCTTATAGTTATTAACCCTTGACACATAAATCCAAGGGTATGTGTGTGTGTGATATTAGCTGTGTGTGTGTGGGAGGGAGGATGGGGTTAATCTTTATGTAGTGGGGATCTTTTCTCACAAGATCACTCAATTTAAATAGAGCGAGAACACTTTGATGTCTCCAGCCCTCCCTCCCTCTTTCCTTTCGCTCTCCGTCTCTCATTCACCCCTCTAATTTGCTTCATGTCGCCCCCCTCTGTGCCTCGGTGATAAGGTGTAATGAGAAATGTTTTCAAAATGGCTCTCACCTACCATGCAACGCTAATTGGGCGTGTGCTTGATTCAGCCAGAAGAGTGGAGCTACTCATCCTTGACCGCTGAAGATGCTGAGGAGAGGGGGAAAAGAAAAGAGGAAGCACTTAGTTTTACAACCATGAGTGGATGGTACAGAGTAAAATAAAAGTGACACGTGCTTGCATCAACCAAGCGCCATCCAGAGTCCTGCCCCCTCAAAGAAACACAGTAATGAGGGGAAATACCATCTTCATTAGTTGTCATTTACAGGGAATTACAGCGATGCCTCCTTAGGGCTGTTATTGGTCACGCTGAATGCGAACAGCGAGAGCTGTGTCGCAGAGGAAAAGAAGAAACTTTGGGAATATGTGAGAACAGAGGAGCGTTTGGCCTATTTTCATTTCGCAGCAGAAAGATGCCAAGAAGGAGCATTTCTCTCAGCAAAATGGGGAAATTTGAAAGGCAAATAAGATTGGCTTTAACAGCAAAATACAAGTCAAACGAGGACACAAATCATAATATCATATAAGCTGCGTTTGTACAAAAGTGCAAAACATAAAAAACTGGTAAAAAGAGGTATCATATCAAACAGGAAACCACTGTAGACTTGAAATAACGGTTATCACAAACACTACGAAAAGGGTAAGTCACTTTAGATTAAATAAAATATAACATACTTCATTAGCTCTAAAAGAGGATTGTAAATAAGATTTATAAATGTAATTAAAAGAAATATAAACAATTCAATAGAGCAGCGAATATGTGAAAGGATAACAGGCCCCACAACAATTCTATTAGCTACACAAGCTATCTAGCTACAGTTGAAACATTTAAGCTAGCCACGCAGGTGGTCTCATTAGCTGTTGGGAATTAGTTACTTACTAGGATACAAAACCTAGAAGCTAAAATAAATGTAGAAAAGCAATGTGGAGTTATGCGCACATATTCTTTATGCTAAATCGCCAAAATAGTGTTGTAATGGGTAATTACCGGGGTTCCTCCATGTAACGAAAAAATTGCGTACATAACATTCAGGTAACTTCCGGTCCACGAGCGGGTGGGCGGGGCTTAACACTGCGACATTTATCGAAGCAATTTTCCTACCCGCTTGTGGGCAGAAGTGGCATCTTTCTCAGTAAATTGAAGCCTATATGGAGCCGATATTGAAGCCGTTATATTTCAGCATATTCCTAAAAGCTTAGGTGAGCTGTATGATACAGATATTAAAACAGATTCCCTCTCCTGTTGTACTGTCACATCCAGGATGGGCCTTCCCTTGCAGTGACGTGTGACGACAGCCTCCATGACAGCAAAAAGGGAGACCACTTGGTGAGACACACGAGGATCTGGATTACCATCCCACCACCACAACATCACCTCCCTAACAGGATAACACAGCATAATCAACTCCATAAAATAATCAAACTTATTACAAATCTTAACCCCTGTTAAATACACTGTGCTCATCTTACGTGTGCTGCATTCACTGCCACAAAAGAAAATAGTCTTATAAGACTGGAGAACACAGGACAGCAGCTTGTGGTGACTTAATATTGGCTTTAATTGGATTTGTAAATTATGTGGCTGAATTAACACTTCCTATGGCTCGGTGACTTAATGAAATGTGTAGAAAGAAAGAAAAAAGAAGTGAAAGTCTTAAAGTTAATTAATCGTCTGTGGCCCCAGCTTAATTAAAGTTTCCCAGTGTTTGTAGTTAATGGGAGGATTGATGGCACAATGGCGTGAATGCCCTGTGATACCTTCAGAGTCCACAGAGAGTATGGAGAGGAAGACTTTGCAGTCACTGATTAATACTCACACACGTTCAGACCCCCACAAGATGCCTTCACATGCTCCTCATTTGTAACAGATGCCTTTGTGTGCATGCACGTGCAGACATATGCATGAAAACACACAAACACCGTCCCCTTCAAACTTCCCATACACAGATACCCATTACTGTCCGTTGGGGGTTTCACATTAATTAGCTGGGATCAAAAACTACAAATCCCTCCTCTGAGAATTGAACTGTATTACTAAACCCTGCCTCCATCATCTATGCTTGGTCCCATGACACACACTCTCTCTAACACGCACACGCACGCACACACACACACGCACACGCACACACACACCATGGATAAACCTGCAAGGGAGCCTGAGGGGAGGAAAGAGCTGCTGTTAGCCACCCCTCCCTCCCTTTAATTGTAGAATTATTACAGCTAGATTTTGACAGAAGGTGCCTGAGGTTTGGCTGCTGATACAGGACTCACCTTAACGTTTTTTTTGGCCACTTGTTGTCAGATCTCCACGACAACTTATACATCACACATGGTAAATCATAATTAATAGAAGACATATTCTGGCCTTCTGAAACAGCTTTGGCTAAAGTTAACATTACGTAACCTTAAGCAACATTAAAGTTTATTTGGAGTAATGTTTCTGGCCCCTTCACTCTTACCGACCTTTTTCCGTCCGTGCTTTATCATTTAACACTTCATGCTGCTGTCTATAACAAGGTGGATGTGGTTGAGTGCTTTAAAACTAAAACAAAGAGCAGAGACTGAGACTGAGACGCCCGGCGGAGCTGAGGGGAACTGCAGAGTCATGTATATGAAAGTCACCCCTTTTTTTTACTGTATCAGACAGTAGTATAGTAAAGAATCAGTTTCTTTATAAATATTTTAGTAGAGGAAGAAAGATCTACTGGCAGAATATTGATATACATGTAATATATTGTACATAAGTACATTTCCATTCTTGTATAATCACACAAATATAAGAGTCGTTACTTAAATTGAGCCTTTAATATCAATAAAGGAAACATTTCATGCCACTGCATGCATGTTCAGCAGCCCTGAAGGGACAAACCCAACACTGGCTCTAGACAGGGCCTTCTGCCTTCTCTTACACACTTCGAAGGAGAAGTTGAAGTTTTCAGAGATAAATACACTGAACCTTTTGGACTTTATATTCCCAGTTGTGCCATATTTCGGTTTTGTGTTACCAGTTACCAAAAATCACGTTGAACCTTTTGGTTCCCCTTGGGGTCTGGGGCTCTACTTATTTAGGCACTTACCCACTTTACCTTATCAGTTATCTGTTTTTGAAATCAAAGAACAACAAGAGGCATTTCCTGAGAGTTCAACCATCAAGTTTCCTTGCATCCAGCTGTTACCTGCTATCTTGTCTGTAGTGAAAGCACAGTGCAGTTAAACTTTATATCACTTATAAGATTGGGTATTTTATTCAGTGACAGTATACATAGTTTCCAGTTAAACCAGATTTAAGCATCAGGAACATGGCTTTAATCTGAGTGTTAAGGACATGCTGAAAAACATCTTGTAAACTGTTACTCAGTCCTGTTCTGTCCTTTGAATGCGATGCACCCCCTTTAACACGTATAACAATGTATGTGTTCATACAGTCTCTTTTAAAGAGTTGTGAGCAGGCTTTTCATCATTCTCACCCTCCCATGCTTTGTACGAGATTAAACGTAGTATAGCTCTGAGAAAGCCATGAAATAGGCTTCATAATCTTTGAAAGAAAAAAAAAAAAACACCCTCCGCCTCCTGGTCCAAGAGTGAAACAATTTCTGAACAAACTTCCGAACAACACAACTCTTAGCGGCGTCTTTCAGCAGACATCGTGAATTCTGTGCAAAGAGGGGAACTTAAGTCTCACAAAATGCTATTTTAAATCGGCCGTTCTGTGATTTTGCAGACATTTGCAGCGTCTTATCACATTTGCGTGGAGATGAAGACGACTGCCAAAACTGCTCATTTAAACAGTCGATTATTTTAAAGAGGTGATGCAAGTCGAGAGCAACCTCATCACAGTGGAGGTGTGCGTGCCTTAGAGCTGGTAGAGAGCGCCCTCTGCTGGCACATTTGAACTGCATTCTGAGCACAGTCTTCCCTTTATGCTGATCTACAGTATTTAAAACCATGAAGAAGAAGACATTTCAAAAAAATTCAGAGCAGAGGAAAGTCAACTTTTTAACAGGTTTATTGACATGTGTATAGCGATTGTCTGTGCACCGGACGATTACAGGAGAGTATGATATAAAATAATAGAAAATAGCTGTACATAAAAACAGATGTTTGTAAAGGAATGCATTAATAACTGTGAGG
The DNA here is from genome assembly GCF_022749685.1 of Semicossyphus pulcher. Classification (NCBI taxonomy): domain Eukaryota; kingdom Metazoa; phylum Chordata; class Actinopteri; order Labriformes; family Labridae; genus Semicossyphus; species Semicossyphus pulcher. The sequence continues at coordinate 17,660,509 of NW_027211615.1, read as the reverse complement.
TTGTTATGCTGTATAATACATGTCAGCTACTCACTCACCTATAGTAAGATGAGCTCATAAGTTGAGGTTTTGCCATCTGGAATGAAGGTCAATTAATACATGTAATAAAAAACAACGTGAGGGAAGAGCTACTGATGTTTACTGGTGTTAAACAGCCTGATGCCACGCTAAAATACTGTATCTGAGAAGATCTAAAGTCTAAAATAATAAGAAAAAGGAAATTGCATATGGACACTTATAATCCAGAAAGTGTTAAAAAAGAAATTAAACAAAGAAGAAGTAAAGAAAATAAATATGTCAGTTCTAAACTAGAAGCCAATGAGGGTGCTGCAACTTGTCTTCCATCCACATGCCAATGTTGTTACATTAATCGTTGAATATATCGTCTTCAGAAGCAGGATTCACTGGATTTGGCGTGCTTAGTAAAGGGCAGCTCATGGGGATGTTGTCATCGCCTGTTAGTGACCTCTTTTTTACTGAGACCCGTATGTTAGTAATCTGTGTGAGTTCTATTATTTGGCCTTTATTTTGGATGTTTACAAACACGTCTAATGTCTTGTTCCACAGTAGTGAATCCCTTTGCCTAAAAGTGTCCTCGACCAGGCGTTCGTCGAGCCTCGCCAGCTGTGAATCTGGAATCCCTAATCCTGAGCTACAGTAATTATCAACACTACATCAATTATCCACCGCACTGCGGGGAGTTTCAATCTTGTATTTAGACTTCAAACACACACAAAAAAGCTGTTTGGAAACAGCAGGCTGACTTCCAGTAGCGTGAAATGTTTCCGTCTAAATACAGAATGAAACCAAGCGTGTGTGTGGACGTCTTTCTGCAGTGAAGTCGTTTGGTGGAAAATATTAGCATAGTAGTACAAAGTGGGATTTGATAGGTCTCATTCACAAACGTCACGCATCTATCAAGTATGAGGATTTTTTTTAGGCTTGCTTTCGCTTTTTTTTTTTTTTTTTTTCTTACATTTTTCTTTAGGAGAGGTCTTCCAGACAAAATAAAAAAACAGAAACGCTGCAGTTTGAACCGGAAGACATCTTGTCTGCGACAAACGCTCTCAGCATGAGTAACAGGTTGGTAAACAACCGTGCAAAGTTCTCGAGTAAGTGTACGTGTAGTGTTCATACTGTATGTGTACGTTCAGCACATGCAAGCTAGACACAATTTCCATGTGAGCGTGTATTATCAATTATACGTCTTCCACACTTGAGGCTATTATTGAAATGATCCGACTTTTTTTCCGAGCTAGATCGCCGAAGCTACACCATAATATTCAGTTACAAAAATAGTATCACAATATAGACCATTCAATATGAGCACCAGGGAAGGCTAAATATAGCCCGAGTATTTGGCTACATTCATTGTCTGGGCAATGTTTAAACGGTAGCAGTGTGTTGAGTGTGTGTTTGTCGGACACAGTGTTGGCAATGTTTTTCTCACTCACAAGCTCTCCTACACCTACCACACGAGAATATTCAGAAACATACAGAACTTGCTTACACTGAGTAGTAACAGTTCACTAAAACCAATTATCAGTTAGAAAAATAGCTTTTTTTAAACACTGAACACCTAAAACAATCCCCCCCCCCGCTTCCCCGAATAAATCCCTCCCCATTTCCTAACAAAATAATTTTCTTTGAACAAAAAAACGGTTCTCTTTTGAGGTTACACAAGGTCAAACCTTTTTGACACTCCTTCTAACCAACATGGACCCTGTTTAGCATTATTCAGTAACCAGAGGTGTGTTCAAACCAACACTAACAGACGCCTGCTGTGTTCCTCTGCAGCCTCAACATGCTAACTTCCGTTAGCATGTTGAGGCTACTCATCTGCAAACATTATTTAAATAAACGTCAGGTATTTCATTGCTCATCTTTAAAGTCTAGTGCTTTGGTTTAATCACACACTCTTGTTATTGAACACACCTCTGGTTGAGCCCTTAACCCGGAAACCGTTTCAGCCATGTTTGAAGCGTCCGCCAACGTAACACTTGGCTAAACATAGCACAACATCTAGCTTATCTATGGGAGTGCTCTTATTGCTGTAGAGAGTTATGAAGTGGATTTATACCTGGTTTCATTCCCGGCCCTGGCTTATCCTCGCTCTGCTTGATGGTCGGGATAAGATCTGGGATCGACAGGTGGATTCTTTGTGGTGTGATCACACGGTGTGAAGTGTTCCCTCTAGATGTTCGCAGATAGTCTGCAGGTTTTCATTCCAACCTCTCACTACAGAAGGGGTATTGTTTATGGGATCTCTGCATAGCTTTTATACTAAAATGATACATTAGGGCAAAAGAAGACGACTGCATACACTCAACAACATTCTAATTTGGTTAATAATATGAAATGCTGAATAGTTTTCACCTAACCTCCCACTTTTACCGTAAGTGGTTAATTTGGCTTGCTGAGGATGCAGCTACGAATATAAATCAGCTGGTTATTCAGGAAGGAAAAGGGGGTAGTGCAAATCTATAAAGAGACTGGGTGTTAAATAACAGTGAGGGTAAATTAAGAAGTAAATGTAATGGAGTTGCAGCATTAGGCGATAATCTTTCAGTAATAAGGAGGTGGTCGGATATCAGGCCGAGAAGTGCAAGAGAGGTGGTGTTTCACCGAGGTAAGGACACACAGACGCTGGGGATCAGCAGAGGAGAAAGGCCATTCTTTTCTTATGTGCAAAAAGCTACTTGTTATTTCTTACATGGCTTCAGAGACAGACAAATACAAGTATTTGGATCAGTCTGTTTAGTATGACAAAGTACATAATTAGTGTTGTTAAGATAATGGAGTGAAAATAATTGTTTAAAAAGGGGAGAGCATCATCTTTTAAACTCCGGTCTATATATGATCTTATTAATGAGAATCACCCTCTGTTGAAAGGTTGGTGATATCAGCCTGTGTAGCGTTTGGTTGGAATGAAAGCAGCAGAATCCTCCATGATGGAGGCCTGGAGGTCATTTTTTTTCCCACCTTTACTACAGATCCTACTCCAATCAACAAGCATAAAAGGATAAACAAGGGGAATGATTATTCAGCCTGAGCTGCGTTCAGGGAAGACGTTGGACAGTGTTTGGCCTGAGTGTAAGAACACTGATAAACGTTTACAACCTGAATGTAGCTCAGGCATCTTCCTGTTACTGTGAGAGTGAAAGTGGTTGCTGAGGAGTGGCGACTAGTCGATGGGGCCCTGGAAGATGAGCCGCGTCCACCCAGGGGTGCTGAGGGCAGTGGAGCAGAAGGGGCAGATAGGTCTGAAGGCGTGCGTCCCGTGGGGGAGCGGGGTCTCGGCCCAGTACCTGGCTGTCCTCTCTGAGCAGACGTGGCCGCACGGCACAAAGCCGTGAGTGGGAGATCCGGCGTCCACGTACACCGCGGGCTCGCAGCCCAGCCACAGCGGCACGTAGGGGCCCACGCTCCGGCACAGGGGACATTCTCGGCGGGTGGTGGAGCCCTCGCCCTCTCCTGGCAGCTCCTCCCCTTCAGATCTTTGGCCCCAGTCGTGGCGTCCGTGGACGTGGCCGCAGGCGAGGTAGACCCAGGGCTGACGCTCCTCAAGGCTGAAGCAGAGCATAAACAGATTTTCATTATTTTCAACTTGGTGTGAACTCATCATCTTCTTCTTCCTACCAGGATTTCATAACATATTTCACAACAGATCAGTCATACATGCTTCAACTTTGCGCTGTACACCAAAATAACGATAGAAAATAATGCTCCTACCTGTGGCTGCGTGGCAGGCTGGGGAAGGCCAGTGTGCTGAGGCCGACAGGACACTGGGGCCGCGACGCGTTCAACTCCTGGCGAAGCGCTTCCAGGTGACGCAGGGTTGGAGCACGCATCAACCCCTCACCTGTACGCCACAGCAGGGTTGCACCACACAGATCAACCAGGGAACCGTCACGTAGCGCACTGCTCTCACCCTCTGCCTGCAGAGGACAGACACATGCTAAAAAAATCGCACCATAAGCAAACCTCCCAGCCTTGATCAGGCTTAAAAAGAACTGTGCAGGTAGAAAGCACTCTGGCAGTGGCTCACCAGTTTGCCCCGGCTGGGTCCGGAGCGTGTCTCCCGCAGGGCGTAGACGTCTCCACAGACAGAGATCTCCCTCCACAGACCCTGCTTTGGGTCCTCTGGGAAACCCTCTGGGTGCATCACTAGGACTCCGTTGGTGGTGAGGCCGTCCATGTGCCCATCAGGGTTTTTCCATTTGGTTGCTTTTTCCTGTGATGAGCACAAATAATCAGTTTAAACCTTTTTCTTAGTTTATGATGATTGTACATAAATACTCTTTGTTGGTTGAATAATTTCTCTGCTCACTCCTAAGAAGATATTTTTTGACGAGTCAAAGCCGGCGGCGTAGATGCGTGCGGTGTAAGGTGGGTTGCGTTCACACACAACTCTGCAGGCAAAACGTGAGATGGTGCTGGGTGCGATGGAGGGATCCTCCCCCTCCTTCCCCCCTCCAGAGGTGTCTGTCACCACAAAGTCAATGGGGCTTTCTGTGGAGCGTCCAATCTGCAGAGAACAGCACAGAGAAATGTTCACTGTTACTGTCCTGGATTAACAGTCAGCCCAACAAATGCCTTTTAAGGTGATATTCACAAATGAATGACTGTTATATTTTGGTGTTTTACAGAGCTGACGGTGCCCTGGGAGGACTCAGTGGAGACGGTGTATGAAAGGAAAAGGCTTAGATATGCAGATTTGGCAGCAGAAGCTGAACAGCGAGGATGAAAGGTTAGGGTTCGTCCAGTAGAAGTGGGATGTAGAGGGTTCATAGCACTGGGAAAACTGGGAGTGCGTGGACAGAGTCGGCGAAAGGCAGTGAAGGAGATGTCAGTCGAAGCAGTTAAAGGGCCAGTAGCCCGATTTTCAACCTCAGTCCTATCATGCTATTATGGGGAGCTAACGCCATTATGGTAGAATTTTTTTTAAAAATTTGGCTCTGTGCCTTTGGAGGATGCTATGTGCTTCTCCAATGGGCGCTGGAAAACCTCCGCTAGACTGCGTAAAACGTGTCATCTGGCGGAGGCCAGGGAGCTCGCTAAACTACACTTCCTCAATCTAGGACGCCCGCCTCCGATGTCATGTCTCGTTCAAAATTGTCAGGTTTGAAATGTAAACTGCAGTCTGTACCGCTCTGAGCCATTGCCTGCAGCGATCAATGTCCTTGACTGGAAAACTGTAGTATTTCACTCCAGTGTCTCTCGCTGGGCCGTTCGCAATGCACGCTGGGTGTTGTAGGATTGTAGAATGGGTGAAACCACGAGCTGTTTGTACAACTGTCTCCACGGCTATGGCGCCAATTTCAAATATTATTGCTTCTATCGATTACAGAGAACACCAGCTTTGACTGGCAGTGGCTTCTTCGAGGGGCGAATTGCTCCTTTATAACAAGTCAGTGGATTTGGATGAGGAGAAATAATGCCAGTTGGGGGCCTTTTTTCCTTTCCGTTCCTTTTTCTTATGTAACGTTGGCACCATGAATTGTTGCAGTTTTTACATAAGGATTTGATAGCACAAGGTTTTGATGGGTGGTGAGAGCTAGCATGGAGGGGGGTGGCTGGGACGCCAGAGTTAACTGTTGAGCCTCCCCGAGGTCTTGTGGGCCTAACCTGACGAAACACCTGTGAAGGGAGGAGCCCACTTGATAACCCTGTTGCTCTAACAACAAGTTGTGGGGGGCTTTAAAAAGCCATGTGGTAGGGTAGGTAGTATTGGTTCGGGGATAGGGTTACCTCCCACCCTCACCTTAATGAGGGAGTAGAGGGAGGTAGAGCGTACAGCCCGATCCGGCCGACACATCTCTCTCCACAAACTCTTTTTCCCTCTCTATTTTTCTTATTGTATTGAATTCAAAAACATTATTTTAGTATCAGCTTTGTCAATACCTGGAGCCTGTGTTTGTTGTAGTTGGGAACGCTGTTTGGGTTGCTGTGACCACTAAGGGTCATGTGGTAGGCTAAGTATAAGTTTTGGGATGAGGGCACACTCCTTCACTGAGTCCTTATCCTTATCATTAGGACACATTAACTTTCAAACACATAACAACCCAATTAGTAAGAGTTCTAGATTCACACTAGCAGCTTCTACATTTGAGCGAGAGTTTAGTTTTTCCACCTGATGTTGCCTTTCATTGCTGCGGGTTATTTGGGTTACAGCTACGTCATCATTCGTTAAAAATTAAATCTATCTGCGCTGCTATAATAAGAAAAGAACCTTGGGTGTAAAAATAGGCCGGAGATTTTCCACACGTCTTCATTTTAAATAGTCCCAAGCCTGAACCGAAATAATCTACCTCCTCTGACTTCCTTTGATGGCGTTACATAACAGCATATTTTAGGAAGCGCTCATGATGTCATATCTAGGATTGTTTTAGCTGTAAAACGAACCATGAATTATCCAGGACATTCAAAAAAAAGTTGAGCATGTATTCTTGATATCCTTGGCGTGTTTCTGTACCTGGAACATGTCTGTGTTGTTGTCATGGCAGTACTCCACCACCACAGTCTGGTTACGGGACAGCGTGAAAGAGATGCTGTGCTGCCCCCTGCTGTGGACAGCCTGCAACAACAACAGCAATGAGCAGAGGTGATTAAATCATCTTCTGGTGAATTTTCCTGCCAGGCGAAACATCAAACTGAATCACTGCATGCTTTAAAAAATCCATGAAATGTAGTCACATGAATAATTTTAAAATAAAAGCATTATGTATCTGTACGTTGGCAGACACAAACGCAAACACACAAAGACGGACAGTCATGTAGACAGATATCATACTTAGTCATCCTTCCTCTGCTCCATTTATAAAGGACAACAGGCGGTCACAGGAAGGAAACCGATGCTTCACACACTGATGAAACACGCAGACGCACACGTACCTTGCTGTCCTGCGGTGTGTTGAGGATGTGCACGGCGCTGGGTTTGACGCCGTTGGCCTTGGCCCTTCGGTACAGAGCGAAGCGGCTCTTCCTGCGCCCACGGTCTCCGGTTGGAAGAGAGCCATTGTACCTGGAGGAAAGCAAACACAGGGGGGAGGGAAACATGAGCGCTGACTGATCTAGATCACACTGGAACACAGGACAGATGCAAGTTCACACATGTAATTCCCAGTTTGTCCGATGTTATCTAGAAAGCCTAACGGTGGGGTTATAACACTGTTTGCATACTGTACTTATGATCTGCCACCACTTGTGGGGAACTAAAGCTATAAATAGAAACTCGCGATGCTGCCAGGATGTGTGCAGAATTAAAAAATCATTCTTTACACTTACATTATGGCAAATGCTTCTGACACTGACTCTCGTGATTCACATTAAAGTGCCGATCTGAACCGTAGAGAAAGAGGACAACAAGCGCTTGATCTCGCTCTCTCAGCTCGTTGAGGCTCATGTTTACTAAAGAGGCCATCGCTCTTTATCTAACCCACGTTTTCAGAAGGTCAGTGACACCATCGCACGAATACAATTAACCATATAACCTTGAGTAAGAGCTCCAGCTAGGATTCATACTACTTTGTGTTCATTAATCGAAACAGAAACAGACATGAAGACTCAGATTCTTCTCATGAGAGTGGTTAATTATTTATACTAAGCCCCGAGTGTTTTATAATTTAATACGAACCTTTTTTTTGAGAAGATGATCTCAGTTGTCATGTTTTAATAAAAGTGAGCGAGGCAGGTGCTGACTAAAACACAGACGGTCCTCTTTTTTTTAGGAGCTGAGTCAGACTGATTTTTACAGGTTGAGCTCTAAAAGACGGTGGTATGCAGGTTTTTCCAGCAAACAGCAGGGCATGGTCCTGCTTAACAACCACTCAGAGGATACCCAGCAGACACTCTGTGAGGGGCAATGAGCGTCATTGCCGGGCCTTCAAACTTTATCAGATCAGAGGGCATCTGGTCTGGCTCTGGTCTGTCTTGAAGGGTGGGCTGAAGAAGCCACGACTTACTCTGACACTTTCCATACCAAAAGGCTGAAGTTAATTTACCGAGCAGTCTATTATTAGAAAATCAATGACAATTTTTGACAATTGATTTATTCATCAAATGAAAACGCCAATATCTGCTGCTGTTCATAAAACGTCCCTGCACTTCAACATTAACATCACTGAAATCTTTTGGTTATTTTTCCAATCAGTACTGAAACACCACTCTTGCAGTGTGCATGTGTTATTTGTGACAAAGCAACTCTTATCATCAGAATTCACAGAATAATTGTCGACGAAAGTAATCCTTAGCTGCAGCGCAATTAAGATGGAGAAGTACTTAATAGGAGCGCTGAAACAATCGTTTCACAGAGAGCTAATCTGAAACTATTTTTCTAATCGTTTAAGTTATTTCTAAAGCAAAAAATGCACATAAATAACAGGTTTTTGCTTCTTAAATAAAAATATTCACCAATATTCGCCACTTTCACACTGGCGTAGCTTTGTGTCAAATAGTAAAAAACACACTAATGTGTGTAAATCATAGACTGTATAAAAAGATGGACGACATGACAGCTCCCTAAAAGAGAAGCCATAACATCTCTATCTCCCCCTGCTGGCTGGCTGCAGTATAGCTCATAAAGCCCGCCTCCTCCATGTTAACAAATGGGACAAATAGTTAGTTCTTATCATGCTAAATTTACATCCAAGTGTTCATTTTTCTGACAAGATTATTTTTAATTAGTTATATGACAGCTCTGTTGACAAATCCGGCTCCTGCAGCCGATCTGTTCAGCAGAGTAGAGGAGGAACGGCGCGAGGAGACGTAACTAAAACAATCACTACAGTCATTGAAGTTTACATATCTGGGAACGTCTGATTCAGACCAACACAAGAAGCTGCTTTGCTGGTCAGCACGCCGATATGCGGGATCCTTGCCTTTTTTTTTTTTTTTTAAATAGTAATTTAAGTGTGTGCTCTGGTTTGTGGCTACAGCGGCTCCACTGGCCGGTCTCTACTGCGCAACTCTGGCTCCAAATGACGTCACCAGCTCAAGAAGGCAGCGCCCGTCATGGGGGGTATTTTGGCTTCAATGAGAGCAGATGGGGACATGTCGTCCGTTTAGATATATAGTCATTGGTGTGAATACTTTTTTCTGTTCTTTTTCTACTCATTCTCAATCTGAATTGTTTCAAATGTTTCTTCAATAAAAGTTAGAAAAAGCAGCTTGTTTACGAGTTTAACCAGATTAAACACAACAGATGGCAGGGAATTAAGACGAAACCCAGCTAATCAACATTTCTGACCTGAGTTTCAGCAAAAGCAAAGTGAAAATCACCTCAAATGGAAGACTTTTTCCTCTATTTACTTTACATTATTTTGATATACATGTTTATTTCTGTGATAGCAGTTCATCTTGGCAGTCCACATGTGGGAGTTGGTTTGGTGGTTGAAGTTGAAAATGTGTCTAGGAAAAGTTTGTTGACGTAATGCATTTTTAATGAGCTTTACTTCCATGAATCTCAGGAGCAAAAATGTATTTCTGTTGGGAACAACCCCGAGGCCAGATGAGGGCAGACACTCAGCATGATTCTGGAGAGAGGATCACGTCTGTTACTTGGAAAATCCCTTCATACCGAGGACATTTTGCTTGTGATATTTAATAAATGTCGAGTCCAATCGCAGAGGATGACTCAGTGCTACCTGCTCCCTCTGCAGCCCTGCCTGTCAGCTCAAACTGGACCCTGTCTGACAGGAGGAGGACTGGGTCAGGGAAGGAAGGCACGGGAGGAAAGGCTTCTGCGGGGTCTGCTTAGAAGGCAGGAGATGTGAAATGGGAGCGAGGATGAGAGGGCACAGGAGGGAAAAAAATCAGCTTATGGGGAAGGAAAGCCAGCGCCTTGACAGAAACAGAAGACGGAGAATAAAATGAAGCAAAGGGCGAGAGAGAAAGACGAGGGGTCGAGGGAAGAGGCCAGAGGATGAGCTGCTTCACAAAGTGCAATTTGCCAGGTCAGTTCTGACCCGTAACACGCATGTGCATACATCATAAAGCACAATATGAAATATTCACTCCTTCTGCCCCTCGACACTGGGTTTATTTTCGTTGAGGGCAAGCCACCAAGGAGGCCTGCCTCTGTGAAAGTCAGCACTCAGCAAAACACTAGGAGGCTGGCAGGGAACAGACCGGGTGATAGACGGAGGAATGCGACAGAGACAATGTTACGGGTGAGATTTAAAAAAAAAAGGCGTGGGGGAGATAAATACAGAGTACAAGAGGGTGTTTGCACTGTGATGGGAGCGGGTTATGAGCGAGTCGAGCTGCTGTACATGGTGTCCAGGCTAACTAAGGACAATGAGTGATGGCAGCCAGGCAGCCTCTGCAAAGATCACATGGCCTGCAGGGAAGCAGACATCGACCACATGGGCATGTAATCATCAAGGCTGACAGATGCAAAGTTTAAACACACCTGCACCAAAGAGGAGAGAAAGATATAAAAAATAAACACCATGCAGCAGAAAGAACAGCCTGTTCTGTCACTTTGTATCTGCTGTCAAAGTTACCTGCTGAGTGTTTGGGGAGAGATGACAGAAAACAGATCCAGCTGATCCGGATATATGTGATAATATTGACAATAGTGTATCTTCTTCCACATGATTCAAACTACAGACATAATACCTATAATCGCCTACGAGCCTGTGGCCATCATCCCATCAGAACAAGATCAAACCTCACTCACTACAGTTTTAGTAAGCTAATTCAAAGTGCATTTGCAGCCTTCACTTGGGCACACAATACAACGTGGTGCACACCGCAGAGCTCGCTTCTGTTTAAGTTGCATGCCCAACACTTCAAAATACATATTAAATCATTAGTCCTTCTTCTCATCAGAGAAAGTAAAGGGCCGCTCTGTTAAAACAGTCAGATGATGAGGAGGACGCTAATCAGTATTCTGATGCAGGCAGCCCACAGCCTCCTCGCTCCATGTTCAGCCGGAGGGGAAGAGATAGGCCATTAGGTCAGTTATCTTTGGTATACACAGGAAGCTCTGCGGGGTAACAGGGAGGCCTGTGTAAGCCTGGATATGACTGTGTCTGCATGTGTGTGTGTGTGTGCTGTGGCATTTCTGGTCCCTGCAGACCCTGCACAGTGTGGAGCTGCAGGGGTGGAAATGCTGTGGAAGCTGGTGGCTGTCATCAGCACATCCTGCCCACTGTGTGCTTGTGTGTGCTGCTGATGTAGAAGGGGTTTTTCTACTCCTCCTCATCCTCCTCCTACTCCTCCTTCCTTGGCATGGATGGTCATCTGGCTGCGACGTTTATTAATTAGTAATACATGAAGGTTTATGACTAAATAATATGAGCAAGATGCATGTATTTTTCAGACAATGATATCACCTTCAGTACTACTTTTCTTTAGCTATCACAGATCCAGCATAGTATGACATCATTGGGGTTTTCAGCCTGAGCAAGCCAGCGCTGCTTACCCACACTACAACCATTGATGAAAAGCGGCTACATCCGTAGTAGACATATGTGCTTTGGCTATAGCACAATTTTCTCCTTTAACACTCAAACGTACCATCCATGATGTGTAAATGTGTCATAATTTCAGGGAATATGCTTTATTAGGAAGACAAAGTTAGTTTGTAACATTAATACATTGCCATAGACTAGCGGCATACGACGGCAATTAAAGAACAATGAGCTAAAATGTTATGCTGTAGTGGATTACCGACCCTTAAAACGGCGATAAAGAGGGTATTTGTAATAAGAGCAGTGGATTAAACCTTACACGTCATCTGTTGGTTTATTGTGCTGATGGTGCCGCTACATATTAAACGTTAATTTGCCGCTGGAGGGTTGTCTTCGTCCCACCAGTTTCTTTTACGGTTCAGGTTTTAAAGGACTTACCCTAAAATGACCAATTCGCCGTATTTCACCGGGTCTTTAATGGGCACATCATCATCTCCGTCTCTTTTCGGTGAATTCATCAGACTGGACTGCTCCAGGAGAAAAAACGCGTCCAATGGCAACAGTGGAGGGATAAAACAATGCTAACACACTCGAAACTGACGGGAAGTGATTTGGGGTTTAGTCTGTTAAAGTTTGGGCATAGTTGGGCAAAGTTTTTCCCGACTTCTTGATGTTTCTTTTATTGTTTTAATCCCGTGAAGGCGCATCTTTTCGTTGCTAAAACGCCAGTCTGTAGCTAGTTAGTAACGCAACATATCTGCTGCTCAGTAGCATAGGGTACAACAACGGCTAACGGCAGGGAGTGGGGCATACCATCTATAGTAGGGGTGGTCGTTCAGAAAATATCTCACAATAGTTGACAAAATTATGTCTTAACCGATAAATGCGTGCTTGTTGATTTTTTAAACATTTGTAAGTCTTTATTCGCAATTAAATTGCGTAGAAACATATCCATAATGTAAATATAAATGCACGGTAGCATGAATATTCCTATGGAACAAGAAATGGACGCAACCTTGGTGAGAAGCTTGCTCCCACTGATAGAACAAAATGAGGCATTTCGGAATCCAGGGGAAGTGCCCACATCTGCTGGCGTGTAGAGGCGTGCTGGCATACTTAAAGTAAAAGACTAGGCCATACATCCTATGTATGGACATAATATAGCTCTTATCTCGCGAGTGATTATCTAGTCTGACGTAATGAGATGCTTCGGGGGTGTGGTGTAGCTGGGATGTGGGTCACCATTGCGCCCCAGACGAGACACCTTCTTTTCTTCTTGTCTGCATTTCATGTGGGAGTTGGGAGACAGATATAGGCCGGCTGGAGCCTACACTTCCATCTCTCCCTCCCTCTCTCACACACAAACAAACAGTGGTGTGTAGGCTACGTACTCACTCACAATGCTGTGGCCACATGAGGGCAGTGCACTTCAGTTGCAAACTACAACTTTCCAGCTCATGAAGTTGGTCAAGTGTGACTATTTACACAGATTTTAGTCGAAACATCAGTTGTGCATTGGTGAAATAGCATTTACTGTGTTCCATAATGTGTCTTTCTCTCTGGTAAAACTCTGAGATATGACCCTATAGTATCTCAATATGAATGAATGGGACTGAGACATACAGTTGGTTCAGATAAGTCACATACTTGGCACATTTTCCTTGCTGTTCATTGTTATTTGATGAGATTGAAAGCAAAGCCTTCCCTGCAGGCCTTCTTGGACTGAACTCAGATCTGGAGTGTCAGTAACAGAATCTGTCCGTGTCTCCACGCCGGCATGGCTGCCTTCATGTTGACAGTAGCCTACTTAGGGTTCTGGCGGGGTGGTGTAACATGTAGTGGCTTGCATGCAGGCGCCATGCAGTGTTCTGCAAGACTCTGCACTTTGTGGTGATGTTAGCCTCTGCTATCACAGCTATCAGTGTCATTAAAACATTTGCTTGTGCAAATGTACAGATGTTACATGAGTGATATGATAACAAATTCAAATTGGAAACACCCATGCCTTGCCTCGCACATCAGCTCAAGTGTTTCAACTTCACAGAGGCTGTTGATGACACTGAAAGGGCTGATGAGTCATGAATGAGCTCCAGCATCAATTAGAAAACAAACAACCACACCCAAAATGAATGAACGACAGCCCACTGCAGCCACAGAGTAACTAATTAACCAACTGCAGTGCTGACTCACCTCATAAGGGTTTAACAGTACACAAGTTCCACCATGTGCAGAAGTTTAACCCCTGCATACTTTTCTTCTGAGATACAAAACTGGATGGACCAGATGTGTGTGTGCGTGTGTATGCCTTTCTTTCCCACTCAGGGATTAAGGTCACACCCTCCTCATGCTCTCAATCTCCCTGTATCTCACATTTTCTCTTCTCTCTTTCCTCTGCTCTTACTTTTCTTTCATGCTTCCCCCCTCCTTTGACTGGCGAAATTCCAGCATTAAAATATGTTCGGCCTCCATCCTGCAGCAGGAATCCTCTCTGCCCTCTTTAATGTACATAGTTTATGGCTGTAACAATCAATCAGCAGGGCGAGGATCCAGTGTGCACTGGGTGGATTATTTACTCAGTCTCATTGGAATTGGAATTGGAATTCTCTGAAGGAATTAAATCCACTACATGTCTGGTAATCAAAATATTTAATGACTTGAAGTGCTTCATTTATCCCCACTGAAGAATTCCTCTTGTAGCTTTTCTCTGAGGTCATTATGGGGAAGATGCTTGTCCTTGCAAAGTTTCCTGTGTGATTATAAAGCATCTTTTTGCTCTCGATATTACCTCACAAACGCAAAGGAAAATGCTCATATAGAGACTCTTTTCCATAATGTCATCAGTTCTGCCATCTAGATCCTCTCTCAGTAAAAAGGAACTGATGTTATTATGAAAAAGATTGGACATGGCAGTTTTGATTGGCAGCCACTTTGTGCCATAATGACCTGACAAATTCTGTAGTCAGTCACCTCAGTGTGAGGTCTCGTGCACGTCCTGCTACTGCTGATTAGTATTAACAGAGCACATAATATACAAAAAATGCTGCACAGTAGTTCATCTCAGTGTAAAATCTCCATTTATAGCAGCTTGCTTTGTGATTGATGTCGCCGTCATGGATATGAGGGATCTAACCAGGCAATTTGGAAAGGAATTTATAGTCTTGCATGTACCAAATCATGTTGAAACCATATTTGGTGAACAAATCACAGATCAGATTGTTTACGCCTAATTGTGAACATGTGGAAAGTATTACCTCTGCTATCATTATGCAGCTTTTGGCTAGGCGCACCACAAGTCAGGAAAAACAAAGCAGGAGAGGTGGACACTGGTCATTTAGAAGTGCATGCTCGTGCAGAACAAAAACAAGGACATTTCTGGGAGAAATGCTCCAAATAACAGAGAATCTTTACACAAATATAACCACTTTTACATGTAACAACAACAGGATACTATACGTATACACAATTTAAAATGTAAGGACACACAAATAGATGACATTATCCTTATCAGACAAGACAAAACTCTCTTTTAAAGCTTTTGGCAATTAGTTGCATGATATGGCAACAAATGTGACGTCTGGATTGATTTATAATCAGGGTCAGTGTATCTGTGATGTAAAGGCCAGGCCGACTTCCTCAATCTGGAATTGGTTGAGGCAGATTTAAAAGCTGGAAACAGATATTTCTGAGGGGGCTGGTAAGTAAGGGATGGGACTAAGACGGTCAATTTAGACCACTTAGATGTGCTACAGCCATCTGCCGCTGAGTCTTTGTCCATGTTGCCATAGAGACGAGAGCAAACAAAGGAAAGGTATGTCTGTCATTTAAACACCACATCTCCTGCAGCTTATGTGCACCAGTGAAAATACCAAACAGAGCAACAAGAGTCATTATACCACCTTTATTTAAATCCTGATATGATCTCTGATATGCAGCCATTGCCGTCTGCTCGTAACAAAGAGACAGTGTCCTACCTGTGATGCACGAGTGCACACATGCCTGCTGGGTGTTTGCGCCTGTGTGTGTGATGAGGAGGCAGACTCCTACATGGAGCAGACATGATAGTGCAGATGGCTCAGCATATTCCCATTCTGCACGGGCACGTACACACAACAGGCTGCGCGCGTGATTGTGGTTCCCCGCAGGGACGACTAATTGCACACACAAGCAGGTTTGTTGCAAAACACTGGAAATAAATGGCGTCAGAAATTGATTGTATAAACTGTGGATAATAGCTTGAACAAAATGGGAGTGCAGAGTTACTATTGTTTGGAATAATATGTGCTGATTTTGGAGGAAGTTTGATTGCACATAATGGTACTGTAAGATAACCAACATCATTGAGCAACACAAGCAGAGATGACGTGGGATCATGTGAGAAGCAGGAGGGAAGGAAGTCATTTAAGGGCCTTGTAGAGATGTCTGAGCCAAATCCCAGTCAGAAAAGGACCAAATAAAGCTGCTGCACATGTGACAAGATTAAACTTTGAAGCTGGTTTGCTGGGCAATATACTGTATATTCCACTGTTTCACTTTGGATGAAAAGATGATTCAAAGATACAATCTATGTTAACTTTTAAAGACACAGACAATTTATACCCTATAGACTTTTGACCCTCAAATCATGACCATAAAACTCCTGTTTTGGCTTCTTTGAACTGGCTCCTATAGTACGTGTTCAGAGCAGATCTTTATGATTTATAATGCCAGATTTTAAGGCTCTTTATAGTTTATTTCTGACCTGAAACGTTTAAGTGGGTACGGACTTTGATATAGGTCTTTTGTCTGTTTCAAATACCAGGCTGAAAACTAAAGGCCCTTCTTAAAACATACTTTTATCGGTGAGACTGTCCTTATTTTACTTTTGTATTTTAATTTTCTTTCAACTGTATATTGTTTATTTTTAAAATATTTGTAATTGTCTCATTTCAGCCCACACTTTTCTTTTTAACCTGATGATTTTATGATCTTTTATTTTGCTGCCTTTTTGAAGCACTTTGTAACTTTATTTTGAAAGGCTTCCTCTCACTAAAGGCCATTCATTATTGTATTTATCACTGATCCAACATAATATACAAAATAGCTGTATGAATCCAATCCTTCTTAGGAGAACCAACACAAAAAGGAGGAAACATTTCCCAGCATGTAACATGATCAGCCTTTTTAGTAGAACAACTGCAGCTGAGCTTAAACACAGCCTACTGATCCGAGACGTTCCTCGCTGATCGCTCACAGCACACTGAGTCCTTTCACAAATCATAGAGCTCCTCATAGAGCTCCATGCAGCACCTGCCAACAACCTGCCATACATGTACATGACCCGAGCACGGGGGCTACACACGCAGCTGCCGGTGTGTGTGCTGCACACGAAAGCAGATGGCTCCTCAGACGGGTCATTAATAAGAGGCGGTGGGGAGGCTGTGTGTGTGGTGGGTTATTTTGGGATTTAATGTTGTGTGTTATTTAGGGATGAAAGTTGTGTTGGTGAGGCTATTTCTGTGTTTGTGTTAGTGGGAGGTTGCCAACGGGGAACAGAGACACAGCGACATTTAGAGTAATTGGCTCCCTCTTCAGAATTCCACAACGGGCCATTTTATAATTAAACAAAGTGTGAATGGTGACCTTTGACCTCGCTGCAACAGGTGTATCACAAGAGCTTTGAAAGGGAGGCATAATGACACTTGTTGATTGTTTTATCGTCCCTCAAGATGGAGTTACAGCAGGAATATAAAGCAGTCAGTCCAGCTAATTACAGTATGGTTAAACGAAACCTAGTTCCCCTCAGATTAACACTACCTTAACCCCATTTAACACCTCTGTTGTACTTCTCTTTTTTGTCCTGTTAATAATGTTTTATCTCATCCTATCCATCTGCTACTGTGGTGAACAACGTGCCACACAGGAAGGTTGCAGCACATGTCACTTCCTGTCACAAACCAAAGCATAACTCTACATCAACCAATCATGTTAAGTCTTTATCTTCAGGGGAGTAATCTGTCTTCAATTAGAAGATCACGTAGCTTCCTGTTATTGAATTCATAGTTTTATCTGCTGAAGCAATATGACTGTTCCATTATTAAGCTTATAAGAGGTTATACAGAGATTAAAAACACCATAAATGACATTAAAAGTAGAGATAAATCATAAAAACAAGCACTAAACTGCACCCAGCAAAGTCATAACTTGTGTACCAGGGAAACATACATTTTTCCCTTTGCACCTGCAATAATTTTCTATTTTTGTGACGATGATAAAGAACTATTCTGTTAAAACCGCCTTGTTCTAGACGTTGATAAAGCAGTGCTCTAAATGCACAGCCTCCATTAATTACATCTGTGAGCCTGAATCATTGCTGCAGCGCACATCTCCCTCCCACTGCACAACTTCTCCTCCAAATGCAAACACAGGCCTCGGGCTCCCTGTAATTATCAGCACATTGTCCAAGGCGGAGGGATGTGCGCAATGTGCGACAGATTTTGAGTAGCTTACAACCGCCTGGAAGCTGAATGTCACCCCGCATGCTGCTTTTATGACACTGTTTAAACGGGCCCCATGACAACCCAGACGCTGAGAGTTTCTGCGCTGCAGCTCGGGGCCCATCCAGCCGGTCCTGAAGTCCCTTTTGTGTGAGTCAATGGTGGATGTTGTTGGACAGGAAATGCTTGTGAAGACAGGCGCAGATAATCATTCACTCAGAAGACAGAGGTTTGAAAAAGATGGAAAGAAAATAAATCTGAGGGTGAATCTTAGACATGATGAGCTGAACAAAAACTGGTTTAATGAAGACTCAGCGGAGGGGTGTGTTTGAGGAGTGCAGGATTTTTTGGTCCTGTTTCCCATGTCAACTGGAAGATGCACTGTCCTGGTTTAGAAAACCACCAGAGGCTGATGATGGAGAATGCAGAGGTGTGACAAAATGTTGAAGGGTCCCCATTTTAAACATCAGGATTGCATGTGATTAGCTGTGACAAGTTTGATTGTGCGGGGTAGATTTTCATTTAGCTATTTCATTCTGTTTCTCTTCATAGAAACGTCATGACCACAATATTTTTGTAATTAATATTCTTTCTCTAGACTAATTAGGTTTGCACTTTTGAATGTTTTGCCTGTGTGTAACTTAGCGTTGTATTGCTGCTGTTGTCTTATGGTCAACAGGTCTCTCTTGAGAATTAGACCCTGTCTCAATCAGACGACCGGTTTAAATAAAGGTTAAATAGAAATAAAATTTAAAATATCATGCCAAGAGTGACTGAGCTTCAAAATAGTTTGGATTATAGTAGTTTTTATAAAGATAACAGAGACACAAGTCTTCAATCTTCCTCTTTTTTAATGGCATGTAGCAACTAGCATATAAGGTAATTAGCCTGTTATCCACAATGCTGAAGTGTGGGCCAGGGTAATCGATCACTATTAGACTGGGGCTGATAAATCACTTCATAAATAACAGTAAATTTAAATTAAATCCTCTTCATTAAACCAGTTTCTCCATTAATCTCTAGTTTTTTATTTCCTCAATGCTAAATAATGCTTTAAAGATTCAATTTGCCTCCCTTTACCCCACGTTTCTTTAGTTCCTTATTTAACGGTCTAT
The DNA here is from genome assembly GCF_022749685.1 of Semicossyphus pulcher. Classification (NCBI taxonomy): domain Eukaryota; kingdom Metazoa; phylum Chordata; class Actinopteri; order Labriformes; family Labridae; genus Semicossyphus; species Semicossyphus pulcher. The sequence continues at coordinate 17,641,504 of NW_027211615.1, read as the reverse complement.
ATTTGTTTTATTCTTTTGGCAGTCACATAGTACTGTATATTTTCTATGTCTTTATATCTGTCAGAAAGTCAGGCGAGAAGTTGAATGCCACTCATGTATTTCTGCTCAGGGTGAAACCACAGCTACCAGCCTGTTAGCTTACAAGACAGTAATGAGGAGGAAGCAGCTAGCTCGGCTCTGCTAAATATAACATTTAGCGCTCCAACTAATCATTCATTACTGTAACAGACAACAGTAGTTAACTGTTGGTGGTCTGTACTCTACAATTATGCTTTCTAAATGTTGTCAAAACTTGTATATCTGTTCACTTCATTCCACAGAGTGTGTACATATCTACACTAGCCGATGTAGCTAACATTTAAACACATTTGTACAAACATGATGAGAAGCACTCGAGGGGGAAACTCTCACTGAGTGCTTCTCTTGGCCTCTGGCTCTTCAAGTAAAGTGAACATACCGTCTCTAAAGCACCCGGCTCTATGGAAACATGTGGGCAGAGACAGACAACGGCTGCCTGAGGTGTGAGAAAAGCACCTCAACTTCAACAGAAGTGTTAGCGTATGTGTGCATGCTATTGTTAGCATGAACAGTATCAATGCTTGTACTGCTTTTAGCAGAGCTAGCACTGATTGTAGAGGAGAACGATTTGCAGTAGCATGACACACACATTCATACAGGTGATTACTTTATAGAAAGCATGTACTATGTTTCAATAAATCTTAGTTTATGACTCTTTCATGCTAAAATGTACATTGTCTGTCTGTTTCCTGGTTTGCAGAACGAAGACCTGCCGTGAGATCAGAATCAAAGAGGAACGCCTGAGTACACAAAGGACAGAGGAACTGCCACTAAGCTCAGTTTAAAAGTACTGTTTGAAGCCACCCCCTTCAAATGATGTACAATAGTGCAGTCCACCCCCACCCAGGGACACACAATGGCAGCGCAGAGGCTAAAACTGTGCGAGAGACAAAATGAAGCGGGTCTACTTGAGGTTTCATTCAAGTTCAACACTACTGTAGTAGCTTTCACTGCTAGCAGGAAAGACATTCTTAGTAAATCCCTTGTGTTGCAGGGTAATTGTGTACAATTTGACAACCAAAACTTTAGAGAGAAGTAGCATCTATTCTAGCAGCTACTCTCTCTACACATTAATTAATACATTACGCCTAGCTTTGGACAAAACCTTAAATCTAGTCCCTTAACTGAGGGCCACAGGTGATTCTGACAGCGCTTGACACCCTCCAATGTGTGCAGTGCATCTGCTGCCGAGTTCACTGACAGCTGTACAAAAAGCCTCTGACATGTGCAGTGTGATTCACTGGCTCAGCGCTGATGTAACATCAGTTTCAAACTGCCCTCCCTTCACACACTTCCTCTCATGAGAAAAGAAACTCGTTCATAGATTTGACTTTGGGATTTCACAATAGAAGTCATGAATGGAAAATTAGAAGCAAACTTGATCGTGTCTGACACTGCGGAGGCCCTGCCCTCAACTGTTCAAATATATTGCTCTCATGAGCTCTGAAAATGCAGGAATTCCTGTAACAGACGCAGCAGTTTCAGGAGAGATAAAAGGCGGCAACATTTGTGTCTATCTCAGCTGAACTGCCTGTCCCTGTCCTTCACATTCACGACACTGCTTTCAACACAGCAACAGGTCAAACTTCAAATCAGCTGCTACAGAGCAAACAGCACAGAGCAAATACACAGACAGAGAGCGAAGATTCCTGCAGACAAATTCCTCGACTGTGACTCTCCTGAACATTTGAAAAATTCTGAATTTAGTTTTTCTCTGTGTTTATCTTCACAATTCAACCTGACACTCACTGTAACTGTTTTTAATCTAAACCACCGATTTCCATGACAACTATTTTCTGCTTTCAACCGTTTCCTGACTTCATGAGGTGATGTCACCACCCACAATTACGATCACACCCACCTTATTTTAATGCACATAGAGGGGAAGCCGACCTTACACACACACACAGCTTATATCCTTATTTTTATAGCCTGGAAACAGATTCAATCTAAGCACAATATACAGTATGAATGATGTTAAAATGAGGCCTGATCTAGAGTCTGTGTGTTACAGCTCTTAGGTGAGGCTGTCACCCTAACCTCAGGAGTTACACAAACATGAGGTAAGACACTGCTCTCATCAAGTTCTCATTGGCCCAGTTTCACCCTGCTTAGATGTTACAACAAATTTAAGATTTTTTATCCGGACGACAATAAAAATCTTAGTTTGTAAGAAATGCATCATTTCCTGCTCATGAAAGTATCTGATTTTATTTTGAAAAGCCCCCTTGTTTAAACAGACAAATGTGAAGTTACACATTACATAGCAAGATTTTTCTGTTTAAAAGTTTAAGCTTGTTTATTTTGAAATCTGGTTTAATTTGAAAATGTCAAAAGCAAAGAGTGCCATCGACAAAAGGATACTTTAAGGCCTTAAGCAAAAGCCCGGTTTACTTGACAATCACTTCTCTGAAACCAGAGAGCTCATCACTTATTCACAGCCAGTGAGTCACACATGCATGTGCAGAAAGGAAACAGGCCGGGGCTCACTTCACCTCACAGCTCGCTCTAACTAGTCCCCTTTTTTCAAAACCTTCTAACGCCCAAAACTCTCACTTCCTCTTACAGAGCTCAGCTTTTCAGAAGTGAAATATTACTGTGGCTGCTGCTCATTGAAAAGGCGTCACTTCCATACTGATCTGGATACATTTCTTTTATTTCATCAGCATAGCAAAAAAAAGGAACAAAAATAAAACAGAGCAGAATTTATGAACTATTAACAGATAGCTGGTGTGTGGAACCTGAAGTGCACAGGCAGAAGATGTTAGGTTAAAGAAAGAGAGAAGAAGCAGCTCCAACAGTGGAGGTGGGGGGTTGGGGAGTTTTTAAACATTTGCTGGGGTCCAAAAGTCAGTCAAAATGTGCACAGCCAGCTAGCTGGTAACCCCACCCCCTCTTTTCCCTCCCAAAGTGCAAACTCAGCATTGGAGCGTCACGTCTGCTGTAGTAGCTGTCTTGATTTTTGGGCACCTGTAACCTCCTTTAAGGCAGCTGAAACTAGAAACACTCAGAGAAATGGAAGCTCTGGAAGAAACAAAAGGTGATATAATACGAGTGGCGGTAACAGATTGAGACCCTGAAACAACAAAAAGGTATATATCCATATCACAGTGTGTGTGTTTGAATATCCAGCGTCCACGTAGTGTCTTTCAAACAAACCGCCACGGCAGACATGATGGATGTAATCACGGCACAGGAAGTAAGCACTGACACGTTTCCTCAATCACTCCAGTACAATCAATTATGAAAACAGGTATTTTATCGAGGTCCTAACACGTCCATTAAACACATTCTTACAAAGTACAGAGGCAGTTTAAGCCACCAAAGTGATATGCTGATGTAGGCGATGGTTTTTCCGGACTTTTCCATCATTTTTGGATATGTAGCTGGGTCATGGGAATACTGAAGGAGGCGCAAAACTAGAAGAATGATTCCAAAAGTCCCTCAATGGAAATTATACAAAATAAAAGGAGGAAAGCAAAAGAATTTGCACCAAAATTAAGCTTATTGTATTTTTAAGGAGAAGTGATTATACAGAAAGTGAACCAAAGCAAACTAGAAAAAAGAAAGCAAAAGTCTTTTGTTTAAATGAAATCTGTGGTTATAGTGAAATCATTATCAAAAAGGAAAAATTAACAAAATATAACTGCTACTCTCTTTGAAATACACTCAGCAGAGAGGTTATGGTGTTAATTGCTTCAGATTGCATGTATTTACTGGTGTTTTCATTCTCAGCTACTTTTTTTTGCCTCAAAGTGTCCAGGCTGGTGAAACGTTAATATTTGTAATTTGAGGTAAGCCAGGTCAGGCCCTCACAGAGTCCATCCCCTGTCGTCGCACACGAGGGCTGAACGTACCAATTCCTATCTCTGATCCGGGTCAGGCCCAGCTTCTCCTGGATCTCGTGGGGCTTCATGGCGTCAGGTAGGTCTTGTTTGTTGGCGAAGATGAGGATGATGGTGTCGTTCATCTCCCGGTCGTTGATGATCCGGTGGAGCTCCTGCCTGGCCTCGTCGATCCTGTCCCTGTCGGCACAGTCCACCACGAAAATCAGACCCTGGGTGCCAGTGTAGTAATGTCTCCAGAGCGGCCTGATCTTGTCCTGGCCGCCAACGTCCCACACGTTGAACTTAACATTCTTATAGGTGACAGTCTCCACGTTGAAGCCAACCGTGGGGATGGTGGTGACTGACTGTCCCAGCTTCAGCTTGTACAGGATGGTCGTTTTACCGGCAGCATCAAGTCCAAGCATCAATATTCTCATCTCCTTGTTGCCAAAGATCTTTGACAGCATCTTCCCCATCTTGTTTTCTGTGCATAAATACTTTGTTGGAAGGAAAATAGGACTTCTCTGATGAGAGAAAGAAGTCAATACAACTGTGTGTGCTGTAAGCCTTCCACGTGATGGCGGCGGTGGAATCACACAAGTGTCAATATTCAAAAGGCTTTCAAGTTTGTACAGTTGAATAAGACGCCGCTACAATTAGCCGGAGTACAAAGATGATGTGACCTGAGAGGGTGAGCTTTCAGTGGGAGCGGTGTGTGTAGATCCTTTGCTGAATTGGGTGGGGATATATTTTCATGATCCACTGCCCTCCAATGTAGGAAGAAAAAATTACATCCACTTGTTTCAAAGTTCCTTCAAAATCCACATTTGAGCTCTATATTCTTCTTTAAAAAACCTGTTACTCTGCGTTCAGCAGTTTTTTTTCTTTCGAATATATAAATCAGGCCCAAGCCCGGGGTTCCCACTTCCTCCTTGGCTGCCGGGTGTCCACACTTGCCCTTAGCCAATACGAGTCGATGTATTTCAAAGCGCAGTTTTTTTCCTTCTTAAAAACGCACCAAAATATGCGTCCTCCCGTCCGTCTCTGCGCCGGGACATCCAGAGGAAGAGCGCTTCAAAAGGTCATTGATTCATCCGACTTTCTTCTCTTCCCCCTGTGACACAAGAGCGGTCCAGAGAAGGGAGGGGTGTTAGAAACAGAGGACAACTTTGGGTCCGAAAAAAGACTCTCGCTGCGCATAGAAAAGCTAAACAAAAACAAAAAGATAAAGAGCGGGATACGTACCTCCGTCTGCGGCAATCATCCCCCAGTCCCCGGGCCGTTTCTCCCCGCTCTCTGTCTCTCTTCCTCCCTCTCTCTCTCGCTCTACAGCCGTTCAGTCACAGCGGTGGCGGTGCTGTGTTACCGGAAAAGGTGCGGACCCAGATCAGCCGCCACTTCCTCTACACTGCTCACACACACTGGTGTTGCGTTCAGGGGCTCCTCATGAGCTCCGACGTTTGACAACGCAAAAAAAAAATTCTAGTGTTATATCATTCTTAATTTAATTATGATTTAAATAGCCTATGTCATAATATAGGCTTATAAGTATGTTTATAATAATAATAATTTTTATTTAGTAGCCTAAGTAGGGTTCTTGTCATCACTTTTTCATAGGTTACAGCTCTTTAGATTATTTACTAAATGTTTTTAAATGCACTGTGTGTACCTCAGTGTTGACTGATAAATCAAGTTCATGAAAATATATATTTTTAAATCTGCCTCTTACAATGAGGGAGACGTGGACATAGTATTTCATTTTTGTAAGACAGAACGGTTATAGGCCTACCACATTTGAGATTTCCCTTTATATACTCTTCTAACTGGTCTAAAGAGGCAGGACTCAGTTTAAAAAAAAAAAGGGCCATCGCATACTTATTTGCACCAATCAAGATTAAGCAATATTTGAATCAATATCTGATAACAATTGATGGGTTATACAGTCGCTGTCATTCAAAGCAGAGCTTTCAGGGGCTTTTATACCAAATTGATTTAGTGTTACACTGACCTTTGACCCTGGTTGAAAGTCTGCTGCTACTACAGACCTCACCTGGTAGTGATATCTTGGCTTACTTTTACTCCCAGGTGTACACTCCTACATAACTGCAGAAAGGTCAAAAGTTAAATCCAACCTAACAAAATGTTATGGTGTTATATTGCTATTTGAAGTTAGTCCAACCCTCATAGCATTTGCTGGAACATTGACTGGCCTAGCACGAGCACCTAACAAATACATGACAGCATGGCAATAAATAGATTGTGATGTATTATGATTATGATCTAATACATTTATGGAAATTCTTATCAGTTTTTTCTGTTTGACTTTCTGAACTTATAAATTAAATGCCAATTCATTCATCCTTTTGAGTAGTTGCTGCACAGGTCAGGTTAGGTTATCTGATGTAATTGATGTACCTGCATGATTCTTGCAATATTGAGTTGTATCCACAAGGTTGAATGCACTTATTGTAAGTCACTTTGGGTACAAAGATCAGCCAGATTAATGTAAAGTAGGCCTCTAAAGTAGGATTCTTAAAAATATAGCCTTTAAATTTTTACATTGTTAGGAATAAAAACCCGTTTACAATCAAGCCTCCAATCAAACCACTGTGAACATTGGGAACAAACACTATACAGTTCAAGATTTCCGACTGTACCTAAAGGCCCCATACGCCATTTCGCATGCGCGCTTATAAAAAACTGAACTGCAGACCGGTCCATTATCTCATGTTGACGCCATTTGAGCTTTCGTTATGTATTTTATAACCTCTAATATTTAATGTACCACAATAATTACTCATATTCTTTATAAATGAAACAGATGTAAGGAGATAGTTGTGTGTGTTCTCTCCAGAGATTGTTTCCGGTCGGGTCTTTCTTATCATTCATTCAAAACGGTTCCGTATGATCAGACTGTGACGTGGAGGTTGTGAGTGGGCAGGGCAGGAGGAACTAGTTTCACACGTTGAAAGCATATTACTTGACATATTCTTATAAAAATCGAGAACGAACACTATTAACAAAATAAAGCGTACACCATAACAATGAAAGGACTGAATTAGTCTATGTCCTATATGTCTTATTTCATAAGGATGTTCTAATTACTAAAATCGTGAAATACAGATTTCAATAAGCTTCGTGAACTTTGAACTGAAATTTACTAACATAAACCTACTTGGGCATTTCAAGCTTAAATTAGACTGAAATCTATGATTTTACAGTTTTTTATACGTTTAATATTCTGTAGCTATATATTGAAAAGATTATCCCAACTGGGCTATATATTCTGAGGATTCTCTGTATGAAAGCAAAGGACATATTTGTGCACAATATAAATCCAGAAGAGTCATTTAGACTGACAAAGACACTCATACTGATATACTTAAGAGTTTAAAACATTACTAACTAATATAGATTGGCTGATATGTTTATAATACCGCATAAAAATGATCAGGGCATATATAATGGTGTGGATTTAAGGGTTGTTAAATAAAATATGGAATGACAACAAGTTTATGTTGTGCAGTTTGGTCCTGCTGACAAATATTCTATGACAACACCTTTATCTGCAATAAAGTCGTACCAGCCAACATATCAGCCCGGGTGATTAATCAGTCTCTCTGTAATCGATATCTGTATAACTGCAGGCAATTTATTACTAAGTCTACGTCGTTATTGGCATGATTACCCTCGGTTGATTAAATAAAAATGTGCTCATCGTCAATGTTAAAACTCACCACTTTTATACTTCAGTTCACAGTTTTATGCAACTATAATCTGATGAACTTTCACTTTGTAAAAATGTATCAAAATGTATCAATTTGGCAAATACTAATAGGTCTGACTGAACCACACAGACACACAAGCGCGCGCGGGCGGGTGCTGCACTGAGCATGCGCACACTGTGTCTCAGTTCTTCCCCCAAGTTCCCAGTTAAGAATGGTGGCCGAAGCGCGCCCGTCTGTAGTAGGTTAGACCAAGTGACTTCTAAAGCTGCACACGAGTTCAGAAGGTTGACCTAAATTTCATGGAAAATACTGGTAAGGTCGCGAACTTGTCTTTATTTGTGGAATTTATGTAGTATCACTATAACCTTAGCAATGGTACCTTGTGTAATGGCCAACGTTAGCCGGCTAGCTAACGTGGGGAAGCCGATGGTACCGACTATTACCTGGAGATGGAGGCAAATGCTTTACACGTTGTAGTTGTTCTAGTTGGCATAGCTTATAAGGTAGTAATTCACAGTTGAGTATAATTTGTTGATACGCTTAAATATAGCCCAATTTAAGCGGGAAAGTGTTGTTAACTAACTAAATGCTCGTAATGGCTTAGTAAAACGAGCGCCAATGTGAAGCTAACGACAACCCCTGCTCACTTTGATGCCGTGATACTTCTCAGGAAATAGACGGACTCAAGGCCCAACTTCAGATTGAACTTTGACTATGCAAACAACCTCCCTGGTGCAACATGGCGTCAAACAGCCAAGAAGGCTAAAACGGCGATTAATCATGTTGCCGTAACACGCAACGATATTTATAAGGCTTTGCTATTCTGTTAAGGCCACTAGTAGTGTCATTTAACTTGGACACCGATCACGTGGATGCATATTTTTAGCAGTTAGCGCACGGGTTTAAGCTAAAGCTGGCGTCGTTTTAATGTTTGAACAAGGAAGTGAACTGTAGCAGCAGCTGCTGCTTCTGTCGGGGTGCCCTTTTACGGTGTGGAGTTTATTTATTTGTATTTATTTATTTTATTGTTTTATTGAATTAGGACCGTGCACATTAATCAACCTATCAGCAATATGCTTGAAAGTAAATATGCCGGAAACATTAACGTTTGAAAATGTCGATATGACCTACTGTAACTCTAAACCAGGGCTTACGTTGCTTCAGGATTATCAATGTATTACATTGATCATAAGGCTATTGCAAGTAAAACGCATTACCAAACGAGTTCTGGAAAGTTCTTTATCATCAGGATGTGCACTTAATAATCTATTTTCTCAATGATTGATCAACACTTCGTGGGATGATTTTGGCTCAGTGTGAGTGCTCAATTGAAATAACTTGTGTTAACCAGTGTTATATCAAAAAAAACACTTTCCTATTTGTCCAATTCAGCCACTGTTGTTATATTGCCAATGCCATTTTAACCATTGGGTTATTTTTAACTTAATCATTTATGAAATTATAGAAAATTTACCCACTGTAATACCATAAACTTGATAGCTGTGTCTGACCAACAGTCCAAAACTTGGAAAAGAAAATCAGATTTGAGAAGCCAAGACACAAGAATATTTTCTTGTAAAGCTCAACTGAAGAAATATATCTCTAATCAAAATAGAAGATTACTGTTGATGAACTAATTGTTGCAGCTGTGGTGATAATCCAACCTGCTTTTCAACAGGCCTACACCTCTCAGACGACACCATTACTGGAATGCTGGACACTGAGTCCCCTGCCATGGAGAGCAATGGGGATGCCTTTCTTCCTGACCTTCCTGTTCTAGGCCAAGCTGCAAACTGGTCCATGGATCAGGTTGCTCCAGAACCACTCACCAGCATCTTGCCAGAGGACTCCGATGCATCCCAGGATGCTCCAGAGCAACCACAGCTACCGGATCAGCAGATGAATGCCACAGAGCTGGGTGCTGTAGAGAAGGCTGTGGAACAGTTTAAACTCGCCAGTGCTCAGCTCTTCCCAGAGGAGCAGCCACCACCACCACCACCTCCTCCACCTCAGCCCACAGAGGAGCCAGTACAGCCACCAGAACAAAAAGAAGAGTCCGGGGAGGCTCAGTTAGAGAGTGACGAAATGAGAATAGAGACAGAGGCTGCTGTACCGGATGCCAGTCAAGGTAATCAAAATAGTTGGTGTTTAGTTTATGCTTTGTTCTTGATATTTATAGCCAAGATTAGTCTTTTTAGTGAGTAGTTGCAAGATTCAGTATGGGAAAATACCGTTTTGTTCCTCCACTTGATTCCACTTCCTTGTCAACTTCTCCAGATGTGACTGAGGCACCACAGGTGACAGAAGATGGCATGGAGCTTGAAGAACAATCCAAAGACACAGCTGAGGAACCGACTGTTCCTGCAGAACCAGAGCTGCCCAGTGAGTTTGAAAAGCTCCTCAAAGGGTGCGAGGATAACCCAGAAGACTTCAACGGATGGGTCTACCTGCTGCAGCAAGTAGAGCAAGAGGTAAGCATGCATATGTATTTTATACTGTTTAATACAACGCTTGAACAGAATGAGGTCTAAATCATAAACTATTAAATTCATGATTGCAAAGTTACTTAAAGGAAAATAGTAATAATTTTTGCTGTTACTTCTCCTTTGCAGAATGTCCTTTCAGCTGTGAGAAAAGCATTTGATGTATTCTTCCTGCGCTATCCCTACTGCTACGGCTACTGGAAGAAGTATGCGGATATTGAGAAAAAGCATGGAAATGTACAGGTTGCAGAAGAGGTAAGCAACACACATGTTCTGCTTCTTGTAGCAGCTGCCCAATCAGATAGTTATCTGCTCACAAGCTTCACTGTGCTGGCATTGTTCCTTTTCTATATCCCATTATTATATCAGACACCATGTGATTGTGCTTAAGCCTAGGTCCTCTAGAGACTGCATGTACTAACTGTTTAAGAATTATAGACTGGGGGACAAAGAGGGAGACACTTTAATTAATGTAGTAAAAAAGTTCCTGCCATTGACGGGCTTGTCTGTGTTTGGTCTTTTCTCAGGTGTACAGAAGAGGCTTGCAGGCAATCCCTCTCAGTGTGGACCTGTGGCTGCACTACCTGACCTTCATCAAAGAGAACTCAGACGCTGCTGACCCGGACACAGAGGGACGCATTAGAGCGTGAGTAACTCTTTTTTTCTGTGTGAACCCCTTAATTGAACTAAATATTTAGTAGCCATTTCTGAACACCAACAAGCTCATAGTTCACAATCTTTCCTTTTATTTTCTGCCATTAGTGCCTACGAACATGCAGTGCTCGCTGCAGGCACAGACTTTCGCTCTGACCGTCTTTGGGAGGCCTTCGTCAACTGGGAGACAGAGCAGGAGAAGCTGGCTAACGTCACCGCCATCTATGACCGCATCTTGGGCATCCCGACCCAGCTCTATTCCCAGCACTTCCAGAGGTAACAGGAAAAACAGAATAAAACTTTGCTGTTATTCATGTTGTGTGTGGTTCTATTCGTATATGAGTTATACTCCTGAGAGAGGAGTTCTGAGAGTTTAAATAAGAAATATCTATCTGTTTTATAGATGACGAAGACCATTGAAAAGACCCTTTCAAACCATCCATTTAATTGTATCTTTACCTGTTGTAATCTTTTCAGGTTCAAAGATCATGTGCAGAGCAACAACCCCAAACACTTCCTGTCAGAAGAGGAGTTTGTTCAGCTCAGGCTCGAGCTCTCTAAAAACAGCCTGTCGGCGATGGTCAGCGAGGATGACGAGACACCAGCTCCTCAGGAGGACCTGCCGCCTGGTACAGAGGACCTAGCGGATCCTGCTAAGGTAAAAATCCATTAACCAATCCTGCAGGAGAGACACATTTACAAAAGTACTGCTTGCAGGGTTCACAGGAGCTTGCCTGTTCTCCATGATGCAATGGAAAGAACTTTGTTCAGGTTTGAAGAGGTTTCTTTATGTCAGCAGCCAAGCCACTGAATGCCAGGTGGGATTCAAGTTGGCATCCAGTCAGGGACTCGCCCTTAAACCACGTTGACCCAAGCATCTGCACCCAGAGGCTGACATGCAGGGTGCAAACATACCTCCCCCCTCTGCAGGCTTCTTGTGTCTGACAACCTCATGGTGATGTAAATCCTCGGCTGCAGGACTTGCAGTTTTTACATCAAGTGGAGAAAGTCATCGGTTAATGTGAATGTAAGGGTGTTGACCATGTCTCTTTTTGTGTGTGTCTTAATGTAGAGGGTGACAGAGATTGAGAACATGCGCCACAAGGTTATCGAGGTCCGGCAGGAGGTCTTCAACCACAACGAACATGAAGTCAGCAAGCGCTGGACGTTTGAAGAAGGGGTATGTGTCTTGTTTTTCTCATAACCATGTGAATTATTTGATGTATGCTTTGTCTTTATATACATGAGCACGTAAAGCTAACATTCGTTTATGTCTTTTTAGATCAAGAGACCATACTTCCACGTCAAAGCTTTAGAGAAGACCCAGCTGAACAACTGGAAGGAGTACCTGGACTTTGAAATCGAAAACGGGACCCCGGAGCGCGTGGTCGTGCTTTTTGAGCGGTGCCTCATCGCCTGTGCGCTCTACGAGGAGTTCTGGACCAAGGTAACGTGACCCTTAACCTCTCTCTCACTCCCGCTACCTCCCTGCACTTCCCCAACAACGATGATAATCACAACGACACAGTAAATCGTCCTGCACTCTCTTTGCGTGTAACGTTGATATGTGACTGTATCTGTTGTATTAGGGGATGGCCAGCTTGCCACACAAGATTTGACTGCAGCATTTGCCAACTACTACGTTGCATCTTCTTCGTCTCCCACTACCTTACAGAAACTTATCTAATTGGTTCCATGAAGGTGCTGATGGGTTTACACAGAAAATTTCTAAAAACGATCTTGTCAATGAAGAAATTCACTGTTTCTCTCAACTGAAGTTTTGGGTTTAAAATGTGTTGTCTCTTTTGCCTTTTTTTCTCTTTCTCCTCTGTTCTTTTTCTCTGTCCTCTCCTGCATTTCTTCCAACTCGCTTTCTCTTTTTCACTCTGAAGTATGCAAAATATCTAGAGGGCTACAGCACTGACGGTGTGAGACATGTCTACAAGAAGGCGTGTACCATCCATCTGCCCAAGAAACCAGCCACCCACTTGCTGTGGGCTGCCTTTGAGGAGCAGCAAGGTGAGTCCAGGCCAAAAAATCATAGGGTGTGGCATTTTGTGTCTATAGTGATGCACAATATAATTTGATTAAAGCCACACTGACCCAACTGTTCTTTTTTCTTTGCCCAGGCAGCATAGACGAGGCTCGTGACATCCTGAAGTCCCTGGAGGCGGCAGTCCCAGGCCTGGCCATGGTGCGCCTTCGGAGGGTCAGCCTTGAGCGTCGCCATGGAAACTTGGAGGAAGCAGAGGCCCTGTTACAGGAAGCGATGGAGTCTGCGAAGAATGCTACTGAGACATCTTTCTATGCTGTGAAGCTGGCCAGGCAGCAGATGAAGGTGCAGAGAAGTCTGAGCAAGGCCAGGAAGGTGCTGCTCGATGCTATTGAAAAAGACCAGGTGAGCGCCTGTTTGTGACCTTCAACAGATGCATACAGAAATAGTACAGATAGAGGTAATTTACACCTGGAATCATCAAAGGGTTTGAGTGATCGGATCATAAGTGGACAACCTTGAGTACAGGTGTAAACACACCCAGGACAGAATAAGGAACAATTGAGATCCTATCGCTCGCCAGGTTTATTATATATTTCATGTCATTCCTAGCATGTGAAGACATGGTTTATGCATTAGAGTGTGGTGTGCACGGAAATACAGGACAGATCGTGTTTGTATTTATTCAGTGAGGGAGATTGCATTTAATTTTTCACTACAGCACAGTCTCAAACTGACGAGGGAGGAGCGTGAGAGACGACGCGGGTAACAGATGTGATCCAAGAGCAGCTCATCATAGTTTCTAACAATGCAGCGCAGTGAGGAGACAGACTTACGTTATAGCTGCTCGTCTCCACTATGAAACATTTGTGTTCCTCATGGTCTATCCCTGACTCAATAACATGTCCCTCAATGTCGTCTTTTTCTGTGCACAGCCACGATAACAGGTGAATGAGGCTGCGCGTTAACAGCTGCACTTAGAGCTGACCACTTGTGATCTGCTAACCGTTATTAAATCCTTCAATGTTGCCATTTGGATGTTTTTGTTTTTATGAAAAGACCCATGTTGTTCAGGTCATTCATATACTTGCTGGATTTGTACTTTTACCAACAGCCCTATTTAAAGGCAAGTACAAGGTTCAACAGTGAATGATATCTGAAGGGTGTGTTCGTCTGTAGACAGTCATATCTTGCCTAAATTAATGTTACACTATATATACTGCGTCACATCAAGGAAAGGGTGCTTTCTCCACTGCTTAGCACTCTGGTTCACACTTTTAATTTCTCTCTTTGTGTAACTGAAAATAATTGTTTATATTTCATTCTAACAGAAAACAAGTCCTACTTTTGATTTAACAATATTTATAGACATTTTATTTTAAAGGAGGTACTGTGGGGGATCTTGGGTAGTTGGCTAGTTGTGTTCCTCCTGTAGATTCTTCTCACCAGTCGGAGAAACTGGAGTACATGGGATTTTCAAAATAAGACACACCTCTTGTCACTATGCCTGTATTGCATTCATTCTGAGAAGTAATATTATAATGGCTTTACAGACGAGTCCAAAGTTGTATCTGAACCTGCTGGAGCTGGAGTACAGCGGCGACGTGACACAGAATGAGGCTGAGATCTTGGCTTGTTTCGACCGAGCCCTGCAGAGCCCGATGCCCCTTGAATCTCGCCTCCTCTTCAGCCAGCGCAAAGTGGAGTTCCTCGAGGACTTTGGCAGTGACATAAATGTGTACGTTTTTTCTTTTTAAAGAGAGTATTTGACATGTTCTCTTTGTCATGTTTGAAGTGTAGTTAATTTATTCTTTCGCATCTTTTAGGCTTGTGGCTGCAAATGAGGAACATCAGAAACTCCAGAAAGAAAGCGAACCCGCCAAGAGGAAGGCCGAGAACGGGTATGACAGGTAGATAATGGGACAGGGCTTGGGTCACATCAACACATCAAAATTTCATCAAATTTAGTCCTTTTTAAGTAACTTTCCATTTAAGCAGTATGTAGGAATGTAACACACTTTATTTCTTGGTTATGTACCTTTTTAAAAATGACGACTAACTTGAAACTGTTGGTCTCCAGCTCCCAGGAACCTGATGCTAAGAGGCAGCGTGTTGAGGACGGCTCCTCTGGTGCAGCCAACGCAGTGACGGACACTTCGGCAAACAACTCGGCATACAACTACAACTGGTACCAGGTGGGTTTCTTATCCGAGTAGCTGATGGAATAGACAAAAGTTTCCTTACTTTCACTAGTCATACCAAGCATGTTTGGTCATTTACAGCATTATTGTGTGTATTTTCTAGCAATAACTTGAATTGGTGTTTTTTAAATTCAAATATCAATCAAGCTCATGTTTTTTTTTAGCCTGTTGGAAACTTACCTTTTCTCCTTTTTTTTTAGCAGCAATATGGCGGTTGGGGACAAAACTCCTGGGGGCAGTACAATCAATACGGCCAGTATAACCAGTACTACCCGCCTCCTCCTACATAATGGACAAAATCCTGACGTGAAGATGGAGACTCAAGAGGAAAGCATCCCTTCTGCCCTGCCTACATCTCTGAACATGGCTGTCATGGAGAGTTCAGTCAGACCACAGAAGCTGATATGCTTCTTTGGGGTTTAATGTGTGCTAAACAGTTTAATTAAACTTTGTAGCCATCATATGGAAAATAACGCACATGGCCCTCCATGGCAGTCATGTTTATTATTCATGTTTGAAAAGAAAAATCTGAATAGCTCATCCATCATCTCCAACACTGGCTGCTTTTTTTGGGTTGTTTAATGCATGTTAATTGTGAAGGCAGATTTATTTTTCCCTGTGTGGTAAAGGCTTTTTATCTTTTAGATCGGATGACTTAGTTTGGTCTCTTTCTTTGTGTTTAAGATTTAAACTTGTAAAGGAGGCATTATTAATTGTACCTCTGAGTTGTGTGTTTTTTCCCCTCCCAAAACTGAAAGATTTTTAATATTTCATGGTTATGTTTCCATAAACAAAATGAAGAGTTCCTCCTTTTTTATTTTGACTTGATTTCATAATAAAGAGATTGATATCCTGAATTTTCCCATGTTTAATTCTTCATATTTTATTTCCTAAATATCTTAAATGATGGCTGAAGTGGCCATGAGCAATCAACAGACATTACAGACACAATTCTGCAATCAAGAATGTGTTTAATACACCACATATATTTTTGTTGACTGTCCAGTGAACCTCAAATGATTAGAACTAATAGTTAATGTACAAATACAATATTTTGCTTGTACTTAACGTTTATTACATTGAAAAGTTGAGCTGAGTCGCAAAGAAATGAGACCATAGCTTGAAAGTGCAAATACACCCAGGACTGCTCAAACTAGAGCCTGTTTATAATGACCTAGTGAGGTAGATGATTAAACGATTGTAATTAAACTTGATCTGTGCGTGACTAACTGTAATGATAGGGGGCGTTGCCGATAATAAAGAACATTTAAAAAGTATTTGATCACTCAATATAACTGCATCACACACCAAAGTTCGATGGGCGTGGCCACCGCTTCCAACCCGGGATACGTAAATCCGCACATGCGCAGTGTCGGCCCTCAAACAGCCCTTTCTATGCCTAGCGTTGAACGACTAGCATCAAACGAGGTAAGGCCTGAGCAATTTATGTAAAAAATCAGAGTTTTGTAAAACTCTTATTGAAACTGGGAGGCGATTATAGCACCTATATGACCATTGAACCTAAGTAATACTTTATTTCCAGTAGTTGCCCTGAATTTCGTGTATTTTTAAGCGAATTTAAGAAACGCGTGCCCCATGCGGCTAGTTATGCTAGCAGAGCATTAGCAAGATCCAAGAGGGACATGTCTGTTCAAGTTCCCAGCACGTTGCTTTTATCGTTTCTCGTAATATTTAAAGTTTCAAGCTTTTTTTTTTTTAGGGTTTACTTAAAAAGTGTATTTAAATGTTTCACTCATGTTAGAATCTCGGACATATTAGTGCGGGGTTAGTTTGCTGTCAGCTCAGTTGTCAGCTCATAGCAACGCCACAAGTATATTTCCGCAATAGTACCTAATGCAATGACTGTGGTTTGGTCCTTTTCTTTCTTTCTTGTAGCATCAAGATGCAGCTCTTCTTACGTGCCCAGAACACTCACACCCTTGAGGTGACCGGACAGGAGACTGTTGGACAGATCAAGGTAAAACATCTGCATTTTCTTGAGAAAACCCCAAACCTTTTAATTTTAATAATTCTAATAATCTTAATTAAAAGTACTGTTGCCAATAAAATGAACTGTAGTATTAATTTCACGTGTAAAGAGTTTAAATAATATTTATTCTCCTGTGTCTCTCTCTCAGGCCCATGTCCAGGATCTTGAGGGTCTCCTGGTTGAGGATCAGGTGCTGTTGCTTGCTGGGTGCCCACTGGAGGATGAAGCCTCTCTGGCATCCTGTGGCATCTCAGAGCACTGCACCCTGGAGGTAGCTGGCAGGCTGCTGGGAGGTCGGTACACAAATCCATCTGCATATTCTCAGTAACAATGGATATAATGTTTTTGTAGTCTCCTGTTTAAAATATTGTTATGTGATCACTCATCCTCTAGAGCCAAATTCATGCAGTTTTTCATAAACTGTTGGGATAAAGATCATAAAGCCAGTGTTTCCTGTTTAGTTTGTGTTCTCCATCCTGTCAGGCGTGATAGCCAAACCGACATCACTGTGGCACAAGCCGTCATGTCAAAAACCATCATAAAAAATGGACACAGAAATATCTAAATGTTTTCATTAAATCATGTCCCTGTTTGTGTTTTAAACAACTTAAGGAGCCTAAGTCTGCCTGTCAAATGTCCTAATGAACACTTTTCATTTCCTTTTTCCCCTCCTCAGGTAAGGTTCACGGCTCTCTGGCTCGTGCTGGAAAAGTCAGGGGACAGACACCCAAGGTAAGAAAATGTTTATGCTTTTTACCGTTTTGTACTGGTATAATACAAACCTGTGCATTTATGAATTCTTATCTTGAGTAAAAACAGAATAATGACTGATGCCTCTCCTTGTCATGTTGTCCAGGTTGACAAGCAGGAGAAGAAGAAGAAGAAGACCGGCCGTGCTAAGCGTCGCATCCAGTACAACAGACGCTTCGTGAACGTTGTGCCCACCTTCGGAAAGAAGAAGGGACCCAACGCCAACTCCTAAGTGCTTCAATGCCCTAAAGGAGAATCCCGGTCATCACCCATCAGTTTTTACCAAGTTCAATGTTGTCTTTCAATACAGAATAAAATATTTGGCTTGGACAAAAAACTGCTTTTGTGATGCATCTTTTGATTTTCAGTGGTGTCCTTTTTGCAGACCAGATGCTATTTGAGGGACTGCATGTCAAATATACTGTCATTTAAAATCCATTCAACATGTAAAGGATTACTTGTCACCAATCTACTGTAGTTTCTTTGAAAAAGGCTTAGTTTTCCTTTTCATTGTTTACCTTTTTTAGTTTCGTAACTTGTTAGTGGGTTTTAAACCTTGTATTAAGTGTCTTTGAAGAGAAATCTGGGTTAACGTGCAGTTTTATCAGCCTAAGAACATTCAGACTGGTTGTGTTAACTTGCAATCAGTGCACAAGTTGTAGCTTTTGTACCAGAATAGTGAATTATTTAAACACAAGACAGTCTACTTTAAATTTAATGGGATCTAAGAAGAGTTCCAAAGCGATGTCAATCAGTAATTAACTACAACATATTGAAATTCAATAACTTGTTAAGTAACTAGTTTCTATTTCATCGACAGTGAACACAGTGACCACACAGTGAATAATTCTCATTCCTTCTGATTAACTCTCTGAAACAGGTTTATTTCTCATTTACATTGTACATGCAAAAGAACCAAACAAAAATACAGTTTAAGGTTTCAGGGTGTCTCATATTTACATTATTGACAAGCCAAACATAAAACGCCGTAATAACTAGTGCTTTCTTGCAACGTGATAATAGAGGAGACAAAGTAGAAACAGAACGGCGCAGTCCAAATGCCATTTTAAATTGAATCTTTACAACAAGGCCGGTGGGTTTTCTTTTTTTTTTCTCCATCTGTCCTTGAAATGTAGTGCATGCTGGTCAGAATGTGTCAGTTAATCCACGGACACCAGCTCGACCTCGAAAATCAGCTTTGCGTTGGGTGGAACTCTGGTAAAAGTGGAATTAAGGAAAAGACGGCAGGTGATGCAAAGTTATGGTTAATCTTTTAACATCAATAACAGTTAATAAACAAACAAACATGGCTCCTTTAAGGAGCTGAGCACATGGCATGCACAGAATATAATTCAGCCAAAGAAAAGGATACTTGGAGTCAGGCAGACCCTTTTTTCCGTAGGCCCACTCTGGTTCGATCTCCAAGCGAGCTGTTTCACCCTTGCTCATTGTAAGAATGCCCTCATCCCACTGAGAAAGGAGAGGAGAATTGATGATGCATGTTGGAGAAAGATGTCTTATTTTGGAGCTAACAAAAGTTTGGATGCACGGAGCAAAAGAAACCCATAACAATCACGTACTCCTCTGATGACTCTGCCCAGGCCAACTTTGAAGGTAAGTGGTTTAGTCTGTTTCTTCTTTCTTGCCGCTGCAGGGACAGAGAAGTGATGGTTTAAGCCCAAATGCAGGACTTTATCACAGGGTATTTATTTCAACTGTATCCATAAACATGAAGGAAAAGTGTTGTTAGCTGTCAGCTGCTGGTCCGACATACTTGTGGGAATATTGGTGTCAAAGACGGTTCCATCCTCCAGGGAGCCGGTGTACCAGCAGCCCACTGTGTCGCCTTTCTTTGGAAAGTTTTCCTTGTCACCTTTCTTCAGCACGGCCTTGGTGAACTTGGGTGGACCCTAAAGAAAGCAGGAGCAGCTCATGTAAGTTTATATATGTGCAAAGCAATTACTGAAAATCCAACATGCGGACCAGATCAGTACCTCATCCACAACTTCTGTCTTGACTTCTTTGGGCTTCTCTTCAATTTTCACAGCCTTAACCTGTTCTGTCACTTCCTCAATGGGTTCTGTGCCTTTAAACTTCTGCAGATGACAAAGCATGAAACACACACACATATATATTTGTTATTGGATGCGTTTCTCAGATAGATCGCATGAACGACATAGGATGCAGTGTGACAAAGTGCAATATCATGTCTCATTAGCATCACTTACTTTGCTCTCAAAGAGCTGGTTGTAGGCGATAATCAGTTGTTCTTTCTTTGCTGTTTTGGCAACATTTTTGATGTTTCCCAGCAGCTTGTGCTCATTCAGGAACTGAAAAGGGAAAATGCGTTAAGTGCTTTGTATGAGCATCTTCTGTGACATCACTGACAGGTTCTGGTTATGGCCCGACAATTTTAAAATGAAAGCAAAAAGTAAATGGAATTGTTTGTGCTGCTAGTCAGATTAATCCACTCGCTGTGCCTTTTATCTAAATTGTGAATCACATTCGTGTAATAACAGAACTCTATACTGCAGTACATTCTGCCTCCCAAGATACTAAAACACAGCAGTCTTCCTGTTTGGCTCCCACGAGCTAACCATGCTGCATGCTGCGCTTCAAAGGGAGCATAAACACTGTAAACTACAAGTATGCACTGTAAACCTGCAAAGAGACTAAAGTGATCAACATACCGAGTGGGCTGCATTATCCTGAATGAACTTTATAATGTCTTTTTTGGGTAAATCATCACTTTTGAGCTGCTCATCGCTCCACTCCCGTGTTGGTTCATCCGCCATTTTGAGAGGCGAACTGATCAACTTTGACCCCTGTGGCGTATATAAAAACTGAAAATAAATTTTTGTTATATTTTTTATGACACATTTTATTCTAACATATTAAAAACGTCAGGTAATATTTTTGACATTTAAAAAAAAAAAGGTCCGGTGAAAAACAAATCACAGCACACAGTGCATTCTGAACATAGATATCAAACTGGTCGATTTTTATGGTTAAAGCATTAAATAATCGTTACATTTATAAGGCAAGCACACAATATAAATAAATGTATGCCAAACTTTATTCATGTAAGCCTATACTTATAATTTGGGAGTCTCAAAACCAGTATTAGAGCGAGCTATTTCTCTCTGACGAGTGTCTGCCACCTAGTGGACGAATGAAGCAACTTTTCAATGGGTGACATTATTTTTAACCTTGTTCAATACAGACTGTATGCTCAATAGCACAATTAACAACTCATTTAAAGAAAATTACTTTAATCCACGGCTAACTTTGTAACTATTTTAACCAATAGCCATGAATACAGCAATGCAGTGTTTCCTGTAAAAGGCATCATTGGAACACAATTTATCGTCGCTCCACCAATTCAGTCTAGATTAAAATATTTCAAGTTAGTATCGATGTTAGCATGCTAATGTTAGCATTTAACAACTCTGTACTAATGCATCAGATAGCCAGCTATTAGCATGGCTTTAGACCCTAAGTGTTGGAGCATTATTATCAGTTATACAACATTTAGTTCTGACTAAGTAATCTGATTGGACAAGAGGCATTCCATGAGTGGCGATATACAGAATAACATCACAAGGACTTTTCACTCTGTGTATCACTCCGCCTCAGCCAGGTATTCTGAATACTGTTAATTAACATTACTGTACACCATGTATGTTGACTTTAATCAAGCTGGTACCTCTGAATCACACAGCAGACTTTTATTTTACTGGTTGCTTTGTAAATTAAATCAAACAGCTAAATATACATCAGATAAAGTAGCAGATCTATGGTAACCTGTAGACACACAGTGCAGGAGAATGTTTGGGTTGCTTGGCAACAACAGTCCAGTTTCAGTTAAGTTGTGGAACAATTAACAATCTGTTGTTGATTATTACTGTTTACTACTATTTACCGCTTGTTTAACTGGTGTATAAAAGCAATATCACACTCGAGGTCATGATGTTGAACTGAATATCATCACGGCTGTGATTATTTGCAGCACTCAGCCTGTGGCCTTGTGCTTACGACCGAATCACAGCCGTGATGATATTCAGTATAACATCACTCCCTCTCATGTGATATTGCTTAATTAAACAGAGCAAAATTATTTCACAGATATTTTTGATTTTTTCTAATTCTGAGGTGAACACTGTATATACTCAAAGGAGGAGTATATTTAGGAGTATGTGTGCGTCTCTGTGGATAATGTTGCTGTTCTTTTCATAACGGCAGATATTTCTTGAAGTCCTCACAGAATAAAACCAGCTTTTACTTTTAGAAAAGAAACCTTACAATGATTGCTCTTAATGTGAGTTCACAATAGTTGCATTTTTAAAACAGTTGATAGACACCCAGCTTACATTTAAACAGTTCTGCTAACCAAGTCACTGTCTGTTGGTTTTTCTTTTAATCTTTTACTGTCTGTATCGTGATCTTCATTCAAAATTCAGTGGGCCGAGCAGAGTTCCTAAACTGTGTACATTACTTTTGCTGTAACATATTTACATACTAACCCTCTTTTATATGGAATTTCTTCTTTTTATATTCTGTGTTTTCCTCATTGGAAGTATCATAATGTACAACAGGAAACCTCAGGGCAACAAAACTAAACTTTAAACAATCAAACATACTTCTTCACAAACTCATGAACATGTATTTATATTATGTACAAAGTTCGCTAAACTTAAACATAAGTGATGTTTATCGAACAAATTATTGGTGCTGTATCCCATGTCATCCCATCCTGCAGCCATATTTACAAAGACACATAAATATTTCTCTAAACTGAGGTCAGAAGCATTTTTTTTTAAATTAATGTGCTTACAGCAAGTTGTCTGATTACACAAGCCAATAATACATCTTCTAGTCTCAGTATGTCTGCAGCTTTATCCTACACGAGCAGTTCCAGGCAGGCTGGTTACCGCAGACAGACCCTCATGCTTCCTGTCAGCCTGCAGCCTCCTGCTGCCTCTCTCACGGCCGTCACGTCAGTCTCATCTTTATTGCATCACTCGGCCTTCCTGTTTGCTCCCCGCTGGAAATTCTTTGCTCCTCGCACCAGCGGTCTGATCCGACAGAAAAAGAGCCTGTATGAATATGTCTCACAGCCGACCTTGTCTGCTCCTATTCATCATTCACCTTGAGAGAAGCAGTGAGAAGATGATGATTATAACCTCTCTGTGGTTACGAGGCAACAGCAGAAACACTGGGTGGGCCGCTCATGGGGAGGAAGTGAGGGATACTTTTGCACTTTTTATATACAGAAATTAATAAATTGCCTTTAGACACTGTAATGTAATGTAATGTTACCTTTTGGTTGACATCTTTATTTACAACCATAACTTCTTAGTTATTTCACCAGAGGGCCTGTTTGAAATGTCTTTTCTCCCCCTCAGTCTCGTTCTTTCATTCTTATGCTGCAGGTACGATGTTTACTTTAGCATTTTGGAGTGATGTCTCTCAGCGTTTACAAGTGTTTGGATGCATCACAGGAAGTTTAGGAGGAAATAGAAAGGAGTCTGAGGATCATGTCTGCTGCACTGTGTTGTGATGAAGTGTTTCGGAGGAATGCCAAAGCTGAGGAGCTTAAATGAGCTCACTGATGCAGCTCCTGAGAACTCTTCACATCTTCAGGTTACACAAACAAGTGAAACACATTCCCTGAGATGTGCCTCTCAGCAACGAGATGGCAAACAATCTAATCCTCAAGTGATGTTAGCAGAACCACGTCCTCAGATGCTCTTGAGTCGAGCAGGAGCACTGTCAGTCTGTCAGTCAAGTCTATGAGCAGCTTTTATTTTAGCTTCTGACGAGTCAACAGTGTCTGATGGGAAAACTGTGAATGATGCACAAATATCAAACAAAATACTGAGTATTTATTGTGATATTAGGGGCACCTTCTTATCCCCCATGAGACATTTGTATTCCTCAGGTTAATAATAGTTTGTCTTCTCTCTGCGGGGGGTTTACATTCAACCTACGATCTTAATCTTGGTTTTTACAGAGCCATGACTTGGCCAGC
Source organism: Semicossyphus pulcher (assembly GCF_022749685.1). Taxonomy (NCBI): domain Eukaryota; kingdom Metazoa; phylum Chordata; class Actinopteri; order Labriformes; family Labridae; genus Semicossyphus; species Semicossyphus pulcher. Next base: position 17,617,769 of record NW_027211615.1, on the reverse strand, counting down.
TCTCACATCCTAATTAAACTCTTAATTAGTTGATTCTATCTATCCTTTTTTTCCTCATTAAAGAGGGGGTATTATGCTGTATCACATTTTAAGATATGTATATAATGTTACAATGTTGGATGTCCAGATTAAACGTGGGTGAAGTTTCAAATCTGTCGGTAAAAGTATGTTGGAGTAATCCCCAGGCTTCTCAGCTCAGTCTGCTGTGAAGGCCAGGTTACACACAGGTTTTTCTACACGCTGCACTTTGTGACATCACAAAGTTCAGCCTCAGCAGGCTTCCGAGAGATGCCCAATTAGAGGAAAGCGGGCTTGTAGGGGCAGGGTTTCTTAAAGGGACAGAGCTGATTGAGTGGTTTCAGGCAGAGGCTGTATGAGGGCCTGCACAGAGCACCAGTGTGAGAAAAAGTTTGTTTAACTGTAAATTAGGCTAAGCTACTTCACAGGTATCACAGAGTGAAATATGAAACTTGAAATTAGCATGATACCACAGATAAAAGTTTTATCATGTCATCTCATCATCACTGAACATCACATTAATGTTAAGTCTCTAACTCAGATGTATGCGTTACATTAACGCACACTGGACTATATATTGTCTGCTTTCATTGCACAATGTCTTTAATTTTATACTGTTAGCTATTTGCACTACCATCAGCTTTTTAATTACACCTGGTGTACATACTTTGTTTTACATTGATTTTTTATATTTTATTCTTATTGTCTATTTGTATCTAATTAAGTCTCCTGTCAGTAGGAGAACTACTGTTTAATAGCTTTTTACTCACTTTTATTCTACTTCTGTGTTTATTGTTCTGCACCAAAACACCAAGTCAAATTCCTTGTATGTGTAAACCTACTTGGCAATAGGGGTTGGATGATACGATGCGATGCCCGATACATGGCCCACGATAACAATAATATCACGATACAGCTATTCTGCGATAATTGATATATTGCAAGACAATCATATAATGATACATCACCATATCTGATTATCTGAAGAATACAAAATGCCCCTAAAAAGGTAATAATAATGAATGTATTTATTCTCTAAATTTGGTGTCACAGAATTTAACACAAACTGAGATGAAACCATGTGTGTGTTTTCAGTCTGTAAATTAAATTTACTGAACTATAGAACAAATTAGGACATTTAATTTGAAAGTGGGTGGCGCATCTCTTAACTTCTTTCCATCGCTGTTCGACATTATCCCGCTGTCCTCTTCTTCTTTTATCCTGCTGTCAACTTCTTCTTTGGCCAATTAACTGTTGTTCACGTTACCCTCAATCTTGTCACAGGCACCACCGCGAGGAGTCATTAAGTAGTGACGAGTCAAAATCGCAGAGAAATCTGTTTATAGCACCATATAGTTGTAAATTAAAATATCCATATTCGGCGCCAGCATATCAGTGATTGTATTGCATGAGTCAGGACAACAATATATTGCTGTATCGATATTTTGTCTCACCCCTACTTGGCAATAAACTTGATTCTGATATTGCCATCCGAAATATACACGGAGGTAAAGTCAGCATTTGAAAACCAAGGGTGGATAAACACAGTAAGGTGGTTTGCATTGGACAGATGTCAGTTCTTACCATCATTATCAGACTAAACATTTTCTATCAGAGAACAAAGATGTGATCATCTTCTAAAAAAAGTAATTATCTTACTGTATATTAAAGGGAAAAGACATCTTGACATCAGAGATTAATCTAACCAGAATAATTATATACTTTACTTTTTGTACATAAACAGTATACACTAAACCATCCATGCGTTAGGGTCACAGCAGGTTCTAGTTAAATTGAGTCTGGTTGCAGTTACAACTTCTGCCCACAAGGGGTCAGTATGTACACATCATTGATATTTATGAAGCAGGTTCTGTATCACATTTACAAAAGATTGATCTTTTCAATATATGAGCTTTACAATGAGGTTTGACAGAAGGGAAAATTGGTCATGATTCACAGTGTTTGAAGAGCGCAACAATAATAAATACCATAAAGAGTGAAAATAAATAACAGGTCACGGTGAGGGAAGAGAAAAGGTTTGCAGTGCTGCTGCACAGAGCCGACAGTTCACTGTATGGGTGGATGGTGTCACTTTGGTGTTGAGGTTACCAAATGTTTTTTGTCTGTTTTTTGTTGTGCAAAAGAAGAAACAAATAGATATAATTATTCTGTATGTGAAAACATTAATTTGACAGGTTACTTTGAGAAATCAAGTGCACCCAAAAGAAGTAATTAGTGTCAAACATTTCACAGTGATATTGGCTTCTGTAGGTGTAGTGTCTCAATGCAGCATGAATGAAATCAATAAGCTTTTTAAATGTTGCACAAGAGAAGAATCATCAGGTCACTTTTATATTTAAAAATGTTTTTCGGAATCTTTCATTTACAGGCCTTGAGTTTTTATTATCAACCTTCTCTTAGATCCATTCTCCACAGACATCCTCAAGGTAAATTTGAATAAGTTGAAGGGAGAATTGGCAGAGAGAGAAAATACAGTCAGGTCAGATGGTCTGCCATTTTTATTATCAACAATGTAATTACTTGTAGAGAAATCACATCTCTCCCTCTAAGCCAGCGAGGAGCACACAGGCCTCACAGATATCATCCACTGAGCAGCCGGGATGCAGCTCCTCTCCTCAAGCACTTTTCCACATCTCCACTCCCCCTCCCCTCCTCTCCTCCTCCTACCACTCGCAGCAGTGGAATTAAAGGCTTTCATAATGGAAATCATCTCTCGGTGGCCTTGGTCCACTGTGGATAATGTGTTTTCTGCTCTGAGCCTAATAAGCTCCCTGGAAGCCATATGGTGGGCCGGGTTCACCTGCCTGCGCTCTGGGCTGGGAGAACATGTCTTTAGCTTCATATGGAATCTGATTCATATGCTGCTGCAGCTCAAACCAACAGCTTTCACCTCATGAGATGGAGGAAGAGCACCTCCAGCGTGAGAGGTGGGATAGGTCAGTGGGAAAACTCTGACAGAGAGAAAGTTGGCACTGTTACATTTTTTTCCATAAATCTTCCACCTATAACTGCTGAAGTAGTTCTGATACCAATACCAGTATCTTTATCGGCCTCTGATACAACCCGAAGCTGGTGTTCTGTGTGCAATGATGTGGTAATTTAGCAGTCTGCCCCAGTAAGAAACAACAGCAGTGAGGGGCTAGCATAGAGTAAAGTGTTTGCTACAGCAAGCAAAATGTTAGCATTAAATGTTCTTTCACCTATAATATGTATAACTTTTGATTGCCCTGGTATTGGAGGGGTTCACGTGTTGGCTAATACTCAAGTATTGGAATAGGGAGAGAAAAATTGCATTTGTGCTAGCATGCTAACCGCCAGTTACCTTTGCGCTAGCAGGCTAACCGCTAGTTACCTTTACGCTAGAATGCTAACTACTGGTTAGCTTGTCCCACCCGGTTTGAGACACCTACCTGTCCAACAGAAAGAAGGCCAGCTCTGCATCGCTCTTTCGCCATGTTCGCCGGTCTGAATGGGGCCTAGTTGCTAATTTGAACCACTCCCACACTCACCTATACGCTGTGACTGGCTCAGGGAACCACAACAGCCGCTCTTGAAAACATCCCGTGCAAAGCAAATCTACAGAATAGATGCAGAGGGAAGGGTCTCACAAGGGTCTGCACACACACTCACCAACACACATGTATAGAGGCCCATGTCGACTTTTAAAATGGAACTTACCTGTTGCCAGCTATTTTGACCGACATGTTTATCGCTGTGCAGAGGCAATGACACATCGAACAGATGTGGGTAATTGTGGACTTGGCCTATCAGCTTGTCTTCAAAACTCCCTGCTGCTGTGTTGACCCTGTCAGATCCCCTCTGCCTCTACACCGCCCCTACCGTTCATGTGCATACTGCATCTTGTGTCCGCGTAGCGTTAATTTTTGAGGAGGTGCACAGCCGGCGCTTCAAACAGACTCAGGGAACATGGGGCAACCATCATGTGCATGCGAACACTTAGTTAAAAGCAAGAATATCTAAAAACCTCATTAATGGTTCCTTGTATCATTATGCGACAAGGAACTCTCGTCCAACAAGCTGCACCCGGCTTCGGAGCCTTTCCAATCCAGAGCTCAGCCTGCAGATCTGTAGTCTCAGTACTAGCCCACGCCTGCCCTGTCAGATCTAATCTCTGGGCCGCATGCCGTGAAATGGGGCTTATTAAGAGTTTAACCGAGATCAGCCCAAACCCTGATCTGAGGCGTGCAAAGGGAAAGAGGGAAATCACTCACCTGAAAAATCTCAAAATCACAAGAAGTGGGTGGCATAAGGGGCTGGTATCAGTCAGCAGAGGCTTTGCTGTACGAGGCTACGCTCTCTCTCTCCCTTCTGTCTCTGTGATGCATCATCTGTTAACTGCTAATTAGAAACCAAAGAGAAAAGATGGATTTGAAGTTTCAGTTGGAACTGGTCCCAGTATGAGATCTCGCAGGGCTTAAAGGGACAGACTTGTGAGCCACATGCTCGGAAAAACTCTTGTCTCCTTGCATTGCTCTCACTCTGTCTGTTTGCATTTAAACAAAGAGATTCATGTCTGCATCCTCAGTGTAAATTATATTTTAAAACATTACATTATAACTTCATCTATATCTCTGTCTAGGATGTCAGGAGCTCATCTTCAGTTGTCCTTATACCTCAGAAAATAAAGTTTGTTCTCACTGTGGCAGTGGGAGGTTGGCCCTGACAGTTTCTCTTCACTTTGTCTGTCTGCAGACTTTGTATAGAGCCGGAACTCAGAAACTGTTGGGTAAAGATGTTCACAATAGAGCAATTACACAGCATGCCAACTGAAGGAGAAGTCACGTTGAATGCTGAATGATGTTTTTATGCTAGTTGCATGACTCTAGAGAGGAAACTGTGGTAATGAATCGGTCCATCACTTTACTCCACTCTGAAATATCTCAACAAATACTGGATGGATTACCATGAAATTAGTTACAGACGTTCATTGTTCCTAAATAAAGAATCCTAATTACTTTGGTAATCGCCTGACTATTCCTCTTTCACCACCATGAGGCTCACATTTGTGGTTTAGAGTGAAACGTCTCAACAATAATGCATGAATTGCTGTGATATTTGGTACACACAATCATGAGGGACATGACTCAGGATGAGTTAAAACTTCTCTGATTTTACTCTGGGGTCATCAAACTTTGTTTTATGTCCAAATAAATTCAAACAACAATTAGCCTCTGCTGTACATTGTATTAAATGAGCAAATGTTAGCATAGTAACATGCTAATATTATGATTTGGTAAACGTTTAAACAACTTAACAGCAGCACATTAGCATTGTCATTGTGACAAAAGTAGCATTTAGCTCGAAGTAAACCTTTTTAATTCATTTTGGCAGCCCTGTGAACAAAGCGTTATGTCTCCTGCTTCCACTTTAAAAAGCTAACGTATGACTCACTTTGAAACTTTACTGAGTAATATCTAAGCAAAGGCGCTTTATTCCACAACAAAGCTTTAAAAATAACTTGTTAGAAAGAGACACTCTTTACACTAATGGTCTGGTTTGTTTTTGTAGCTCATAAAGAGGCAGCAGTATCGATTTACAGTACATTTAAATTGCTGTCACATTCCTTAAGCAAGCTATCCGCTAAATCGTTGACTACGTGGCTAGCAGTTAGCTTAAAGCAGTTAGCAATGGCTTCACCTTCTGCCTCTCTCTCTCCTGCTCTCTCTTGCTTGGTGTGTCAGATGTTCAGCTAAAACTTGGCCTCCTTTACAGATAATGGTAAATGTATGTAGTTCCTTGTCGCACTGGAGGTGAGGCTCTCGGAATTGTTTGAAGTTTAAGTAAGAGTTAATAATTGAAAAAGTGGCCAGAAGCGTTTACCTGAACATTAAACCAAACACATTAAAGAGTCGTTATAGCATGTAACTTTAACAATAGTGCTGTTCCATCACATGTCCGTATACTTATATCAGTGTATAACAGCAAAACACAACAAGTGAAACAAACTGGTATATTACTGTCATTTCTAAGAGACTGGGTTGTTCAGGCATACATGACTCACTTTTGTCAACTGTAACATGCAGTTGGTGAAACAATATATTGTACATATACTACTCACACATGGTCACGTATTTATACATACCTTAAAAACATGCCTTTCCCTCCCTGAAGTGATGTCGTCTCATCCCTCCATCCTAAAATCTCCCCCCAGCCTGAGACCAAGGCCCCACCTCACCCCCACACACACATCACCCAGTCTCCCTGCCTACCCCCAGGATCCATCACCAAACAGAGCTTTGATTTGTGTTTACCAACCTTGGGATGAGATACACACGTGTGTCCCCCGAAGGGGAAACCTCAGGACAGAGATGGTCGATGCATTGCTGTAGTGAGGGGAATGCTGATCACAGAGTCAGAGGCAGAGCTAAGTGACATTGAGAGGCATATGTCAAAACTGAAGGTTTGGATTATGAGATTTTTTCTCATCTTAATTTGATTTGAATGTGACAAGTTCACAGCAAGATGGAAAGCTAGTGTTTTTAATTTCAGGAAGCAGAATGAGCAGAAACAGGGCACATTTTTCACTTTGAGTCATAACACTGATTTTAATATTTTTGATATGTTCATCATTCCAAAATATGCAGATTTTTAAGCTTCTTTTATCTGCACAGTTGTTTGGCTGAATATATTTCATGGTGAAACAGATGGACTTTCATTGTGTGGTGTGTGCATCAGCCCCCATTAAAGCCATGCCAGGAAACCCAACATGGCCTGGCACTAACTCATGTTGCACACATAAAACATTCAAACCTTCAAACCACTTTTGAGCTTAATATTTTTCCGTCACAAAAAAGGAAGGTAAACCTTTCCTTATCATGATGTCAAGTAAAACACAGAGCCATTTTGCTCTACTTAGATTTAGCAGAATGTGTTTTCAAACCTTGGATGTAGCAGCCTCTTTTCCCCATTTGTTCAAAGATTGGATTGTATTTTTAGCGATCCCTTTCCTTTAGAAGAACACAAACACGCACCGTGCGTGAGAGGGTAGGTGTAATTGAAAATGTGTTTTCGTTCAGTAGAAGGAATTCCATCTTCCTCCCTTTCGTTCCATCACCAGGGTGAAGCAGGTTTCACTGTGGCTGCCATGTAAAATACGTCACAGCCTTGAAGGGAAGAAGACTTACTGATAACTTAACATGTTTCTTAGTATTTATGAAACACCTCCTGAAGGTTACTTCTAAGGCAGGATCTCTCCTCTCAGGTAGGAAGCAGAACATGAAAGATGGGCGAACATGTGACAGGTAGGGTCATTTAAGTCATGAACTCATTATGTTGTTTGCAAATAAAATAGTACTCTATGGGAAGCTCAAGTTCTGGAAATGTGACCTTTTCTTTGTTTTCCCCCTCTGAGGATACGTGCATGAGCCTGAATGCACATTGGAGCAAGATGAGAAGGATTTTGGGCAGAGAGGGTATTTGAGGGATGAAGTGTGTTAAATCCTGTTCACGCTAAGACTATGCACCTGGTGCAAAAAACACAGGACATTAAAGCACAAAAGCCATGAAAGATGTGACCAGCCATTTTTGTTATGTGCAGCTGTCCTGTCCTGTCCTCTGCAGCCAGCTGAGCCACTCAGGCTCAGAGTTTGATCACGATGTGAAGCCTGACACGGACAAGGCACCATGCAATGAACATGAAAGGCACCGCAAACACACAGTCACTGGCACACACACTCACTTACTCTCGCAAAAATATTCAGCCATGCAAACACAATGTCTTTCATGTTTGTCTCTCTCTCATTCACCATATTCTTGGCGGCCATTTTCCTTTGACCTGACACTACTGGTGTTACACTTAAATTCTGTTATTCTATGTTCGTAGCAACATAGGGAAACTTCTATCGTTATAATTTCACTGCTTACTGATTAGGAACTAAAAGACAATGCAAAGGAAAAATGCTATGGTATGTAAAAGGCAATATTTCAAGTTTAAACCAGTTTAACCGCTAGCAAAGTCACATCAGCTAACGTTAGCATTCAACCAATTAATGATATGACTGTTAGATAGCTATCATTACCATTAGCTAACATTTCCGTTAGCTATGAATATATGCTCTTTATATGCCTAGCTCTAAGTCATATAAGGTAACATTAGCATGCAACCAATGGGTATACGACTATGAGCTAGTTAACAATAACCATTAGCTAAGTACGCAATTTACCATAAACTAGGAATTTCTGCCCTTTATGCCTTAATCTGCTTAGTAACATCAGGCAATGTTAGCATTCAACCAATTGCCAATATGACTGTTAGCTAGCTAACATTAACATTAGCTACCATTAGCTAACATTTACGTAAGAAATATATGCACTTTATGCCTACAGCTATGTCATATCAGGTAATATTAGCATGCAACCAATGGGTATGACCATTAGCTAGTTAACATTACTGTTAACTACTATAAGCAAACATTACAATAAGTTCGAAATGTATGCCCTTTAAGCCTTAATCAGCTAGGTAACATCAGGTAATGTTAGCATTCAACCAGTTGGTGATATGACTGTTAGGTAGCTAATATTAACATTAGCTACCATTAGCTAAAATTTATGTTAGCTAGGAATATATGCACTTTATGCCTACAGCTATGTCATATCAGGTACCATTAGCATGCAACCAATGGGTATGACCATTAGCTAGTTAACATTACCCTTTAGCTACTGTAAGCAAACATTACCATAAACTCGGAATTTATGCCCTTTAAGCCTGAATCAGCTAGGTAACATCAGGTAATGTTAGCATTTAACAAACTGGTGCTATGACTAGTTAGCTAGTAAACATTAGGCAAAGCTACCGTTAGCTAAATTACCATAATGACGGCATAAAAGGCAAAAATGATCAAGCTACAGTAATGTATGCTAGGACGTGGTTGAATTCTATTAGCTGTTGTATAAGGGGAGCTTACAGGTGATCAAATATTTTATTTTAATTGAAATACAACCGGATGTCTGCTGGATTTTCACAGTCCCTTTTCTTTTTAGTTGCAGATCAGTCGATAGCACCTAAATTGATAAAACATTTTCACATTCTCTGCATTTAAATGCGATGTATAAACTTCTCACCCTTAGCGTGGTGGTCGCAATTTGAATATAGTTATGTCCTTCGTTTTTGTTAAAAAAGACTAAAAACCAACAACACTTAAAATTCACACACTGTATCCCCGTGCGAATGCTGCTGTCTGCACTTTTCATTCACTCTCAGAATCACATTCATCTCAATAATGGAGGAGAGGAAAGTGCCTGTTCAAGATTGTCTGTGGCACCTCTACACCTCGCACTTTACAAGGTGCCAACCAATCTGTCCGACTGACAAAATTCATGAAGGTGCCACTTTTAAAGAAGAGGAGGAAGAAAGGTCATGTTTAAATAATGAATCTGTGCAGGGAATGAACTACAGCCCCAGTGTCTGTCTGACTTTTCTGCAAATTTTCTTCAGGTAGATGAGACAGTGACCACAAGTTCAATATGTCTTCAAGACACTTGAGGAAAGACGAGCTAAACTTTCCATCTACGTAAATTTACTCAAAAAAGGCAGAACTTACAGAATCTGAGTGAAAAGACAAACGCGTCATAATCTTTAGAAAAATATTATATATGCCTTCTCAAGGCCTTACATACATCACAACAAAAGAAAATAGATTGAGAGAGAGATGACGTTGTTGATGGTGATGATGATGACTGCAATAATATGGCATTGTTCAGTGGTATTAGCAGAAGGTCAGACTCTGTCCTGACAAGAAAGCCATTATCTAGAAGGGTGAGTGGGTCCACTGGGGCTCAGGGCTCATCAGTGTAAAGGACGCGGAGAGCAAGAGGCTGCAGAAAGACATGCAGAGGCGTTCTTACATGAATATAACAACACGTACAGGTGCAGATAGGTGTCATTAGGAATGTGCAGAGCTATCAGGCATCGTCCTCCGGCGCAGACAGAGAAAATCAATTTAGTGCTATGTTACCTGCTGTTCCGTGAAATCTTGGGTTAAAGCTGCAACGAGACGAAAAGATGAATTTACAGCTTTATATGCAGATATGTACAAAGCATATTGCACAGTGTTGTGTGACTCCCTCAGGAAAACTCTTCCTCTGGTGGAATGTAAAAACAAAACAGTTTTACTTACAACATTTAAATTCATTTTAAAGGAAAGCTCTTATTGGTTGACATTGTGCATTGTTAATGAAGCAGTGGCAACTAATGATTTTCTCCCCAATACCCGCTGAATAACAACTGGTATGTTGTGTGTGACGCTTAAAGCTGCATTTAAGGCCACTGGTGGGCAGCGCAACAAGCTATAACCACAACACTGTCACAAATTTGCCTAATTAAGTGATTTTGTTGCAACATTTTAGCAAAGAGTTTAAACATCTAGCAGGCCCAATAAAAACATAATCATGTATTAGGGGTTGTGTTTGTGGTCATATTGCGAATGTAGGCAAAATCTTTAGTTTCCTTTTGGCTCTGATTTTGTCTCCACCAACACCTGAGAAAAACATCCGTCTCTTAAGCAGTTAAATGCTCTGTTAAAGGGCGCCGGTTTAGCTCAGCGGTTAAATTGCGCGTCCCATATACAGAGGCTACAGTCCTCGAGGCGCTGGCCCCGGGTACGACCCCCACCCTCGCAGCATGCCGTCCCCACTGTCTCTTTTTCCACCATTATCCACTATCTTCTCTCTCTCTCTGTCCCCCTCTATAAAGGCATAATAGGCCTAAAAACTTAATTGCTCCATTAAATAAACCTTGCTAACTTTTTCTACCCTCCCATGTTGGAGCTTTTCTGCTGAAAACAGCAATCTGACGTATCTGTAAATGAAGTTTAAAGCTGTGAGATTGCACAAAAACATTAAAGCTACAGGCCGCTAAGCCAGAGAAATTAACCGAGAGACCTTTTACATAACTGGAAGTCATTTGATTCGTTGTTAACACAAAATAAAGACCCTGTTATACGCGTACTGTTCATTTAACAGGAACTGCAAGGTAAGGCCAATGCTCCTCTTCTCCTCAAACTGTGGCAGAAGGTTACCCGCAGAGGTTTAGATGACTTTTGGATTAAGCCTAGAATGACCCTGACCTGGATGACTGAGAACCTTCAAAGATGTATTTTAACTGATTTCAACACTAAACTACAACTGTATTCAAATATATATGTATATATAAAAAAACATTTCAACATTTTTTTTCACAGATCACTGCGATCTAAATCCGCAGGACGGATCTTTTGCACGTCATTCTCTGCTCTTGATTCAACAGTGTCCTCGTCGGTGAGTCACACAGCTCCCATGATGCATCTAACTAAATCATTTATCATAACAGTATGTTGGAGTGTAATAAGCAGCACACACTTGAGGAGTATAAGTTTAAAATGGTTTAATCAGCAGTCCGCAGAGAGGAGTGGTGGCCTCCAGTGGACAAGAGTGTCGGCTGAAGAGCGAGTGATCCTCTACACATAAACAGATAGAAGAGAGGAAGGCACACATGATGAGGCCTTCGGACTGAGGCCAGCACATCCTCACTAAACCCGCTGAGAGGAGCTACATGTTGTGTGCCGTGACTTTCTTCTTGATCGGGCTGAGGCTCGCACTTCCGCAGGTGAAAATAACAGCTTACGGCACACGTACGGCTTCCTTTGAGTAGCAGGTGAAACCACCAGACTTTATCTGCTTGTCTTTGCATGTTTCTTCACAGAGGTATCAGAGTAATAAAGGCAGAATGATGCAATTTTATGTCCCCTTAGGAGTATAAAAGTGAAGACAGGATGAAGCTCTGCTTTAAGGCTTGACCCTGCTCCCTGGTGATACTGCATTCAGAAAGACAAGACTACGGCTCATCCTAATTATTTCTAACTGATGGGCCAATCCATCAAGAGAGACAGTCTCAAAGAGGCAGGAGGAGGAGGTGGTGGAGGGAAACAAGGACGGTAAGAACTCACGCTGAGGCTAAACCCCTCTTCCTCTGTTTGATCTCTCCGTTCTGCGTTTTTTTCCCCCTGCTCCTTCTTTTTCATCCTTACCCTTTGACATCTCTTATTACGTTCCCGGAGTCGTCTCATGCTCCCCACATGGAAGTGTACTGTCTTTCGTGTTACTGTACATTATAATCGTGAACGTGCGTGGTAGGTCGATAACACAAATACATGAGGTTGTCATCGGCATGGCACATAATGTACGAGCAAGCGCTCTTTTGTCCGAAAAAGTCAATGTGAATTCAGAGACGCTATTAGCTTTATTCCTCATATGAGGATTCCATGACAAATGTCTACAGTCCAGGCACATCGGGTCATTAAATTCAGATTTATAAGATTGATATCAATGCTTATCAAAACACTAACGCCCCCTTATGCCATCAAAGGCCCCAGGCGCCTATTCTCCCCTCATGAAGAGAGAGACGGATAGACCCAAAGAATGGACGAGACCGACAGAGAGAGAGAGAGAGAGAGAGAGAGGGGAAGGAAGAGATAGACAAAAAATGTCCTCAGCCACAGCAGCTGAGTGCGATTCAGCATCGCGGCATTAGCTGACGTCTCCTGATAACAATAGTAAGGGATTAATCAGTATTCAGAGCATAGCTCAGGGCTGCACTAGTCCTTTATCACAGCAGCAACTGCAGTCTCTCTCTAAAGGTAAGGTTAAAATGGAGATTAGGCTTTGTTCCTGCTCACCTCCACTAATGAACCTTATCTCCCTTCACTACCCATCTCTTCATTCTGTGTCGCTCACAGAATAACACACCTCGTGCCCTCTTTCCTCCTCTCTGGAGGAAAACAAAGAAAAGCTCTCTGTTTTCGGTGTCTCTTTGTAAGTGCAATGGGCCAGGCACCCTGTTGTCGCATTCATTTTCTCTTTGAGTCATTCACATTGGAGCATTTGCAATTCTCGCCTGCTTAGAGGCTCTCTTGTCCAGTGTCTAAACTGTGTGTCAAAACCCCTAACCATGGGCCCATTTGCTCATAATGTTTTAGGATTACTTACTGCTGTCATCCAAGTAAAATGGACTTAAACGAACCAGAAAACAATGATGTCTACTCTTAAGAAGAAAATCAATTTAGGGCGACTAATTGAAATATGTTGCTGCGAGTCCAACGCTATCTGTCTCACATGCAAAGCACTTTGCTTACATTTGAAAGTGCTCTCTATTCAACCTCTCACATTTTTAAGCATGTGAGTTAGCCAGTTTAAAATATGTGTTCACTTAGCAGAGATATTAAAACAGGTTACACCAACACAAACTAATGCTAACAGCAGGTTCTTAAATTAAAATATGTTATTAACATGTTTACATCCAGTACCTGCCAGATGTTACAGCTACGTAGCTATTTGAACCAACTAGCAAAGAGTTAGCTTGCTAACATTACACATGTTGAGACTGAAGATTAAATATGGTCCAAAAATCTGTCCTAGTATTTAATGTTATAAAAGGATGTAATGCAGAAAAACTTACCATTACTTTTAGCAAAAGTAACACAGCCTATGTCACAAAACAAACAAAGAAAAACATTATGCTAATAACATCAGGCTAACTGACTGAGCCTACTGTTAGTTAGTTTAGTATAATCGGATAATCCAACTCCTAACTTCTATTTTCTACATGTACACATTGAGAATAATGTATTCATATTTAGGATCTGAAAATAAGTTTATAGCTCTTGAAAGTTTGTGAAACTGTTGTACAGTGATTTACTGGTTACGTAGCTGTAGCATTTCCATTTGACTGGAGGACGCTGTGATGAACTTACAGTTGGTGTCAGCTTTGGCGACCCCCGTGGACAAAGCAGTATGCGTCATCTCTTTGCTGACCTTGTCTTGTCTGGTCTGTGTGTTGTACATCGTCTGACTCGTGGCAGCAGTAAAAGGCATTAAAAATGAATCTATAGACATATTCAATCTTATTCCTTATGGTCTTGTTTGCTGTTGTAGGTCATAAAGACGCATCTGAATCAATTTAACTCTGTGTCAAAACCAGTTAAAAACGCCACACAGTAGGTTTAAGTGTTCTAAAACATTTGGTAAAGTTATTTAAAGGCTATTTAACAAATTTCGTCCGAACATCTTGGTTACACCGAGACAATTTAAAATACATCACCTGTGTTCAAGTGTTCCCTTTTATTTTCACTTAAAGAGCTGAATTTCACACGAGTATCCAACCAGAGCCTTTACACCTGAGCAGGAGGCAGAAACGTGTAACATGGCGATTCAATTTGAAGAGCTTCAGAGTGTGTTTGAACATGAAGGAGGCGTCTTTCAGCAGATCGAATCTATGATGCTGTCTGCCATCGACAGGCTGAAGAGCAGTGACAGTATATCACGCTGAAGCTGACTTTCTAGGGCTCCCTTTAAGAGTGAAGTTAAGAAGCTTAGGCACATGCATACGAATAAAATCACATCAAATATGTTGTCCTCTTGAAGACCTGCTGAAGACCACTTTCAGTATACATGATGGATATGAATTATATGTGTACATATTGTAATTATGTGATTAAAGATGTATTCAGAACTGTTTGAATCTCTGCCGCGTGATGGACTAAAAAATGCATCCATGCAAATTTGTTATCTTGAGTATTAACAAAGCGTCATTCAATTTTAGGGGATGTTGTTATTTCCCAAATCTCAATCATTGGGCTCCATACGAAACACTTTGTCGCCTTTTTAGAGGCTTTGTAAAACCTACTTATTTCTCAAAGCGAGAGAGTGCTGATGAGGGATGACTTTATCACGTTTAAGGACAATTTTATCTCTTATCTGTGTGCTCCTTAAAGACAACTGTTTCCCTCTGAAGAGCTCCATTTAAATTTATTTTTCATTGTTTCTCCATTCAGCTGAGTGATGCCTCTCATTGGTCTCTAAATCACATTCATGAATCTCTTTCAGCAATAACGGTGTGAGGAAAAACAGGGAAATGCCGGATCATATATTTCTTTTTTACTTGATTTTACTTTTTGTTTTAAGTCACCAGCCTTTGATTTTACATTTACTGCTTACTATCTGCACCAGCATCAAAATTACTACCCTTTGCGTCTGTTCTAAATTGAATAGGACTTTTAGGCTAAAATCCTGCTTTAAATCCTGATATCAGCATATTGTATCTACAAAGTATACTGAAGAGGACCGAATCCTGGCCAGCTAACAACGTTAAGCTAATATTAATAATGCTAAAGTTGTGGTGAGCCAGTTGGCACAGTTGCAGATTTACACATCACGCAGAAACATCAGTAATCATTTGGAGTCATGTTTCTGGGAACCAGATGAATGTGAGTCCCAAATGAAATCTTCTGTTAGCTCTGTTCACTCCTAGCAGCTAAATGCTCGTGTTCGTTTATTAGCTAGCCGCTAACGTCTGTCCGCAGTTTTTAGAGATGTGACTTGAGGTAGTGCTCAGGTTTAGGACTACAAGTTTGAAAATGAACAAAATGTTATGGTTGTGAAGTTAAAAAGAAGTGAGTTTAGCAGTTTTCTGTAGCCCTACTCATTTCTGCTCGAGGCTATGTACTGCTAGCATAACATACCTCCTTCTGCTTCAATACTGTCGACAGTCAAGTTGCTTTGTAGGTAAAGTTGGCACATTTTGTGAAGGAAGAAGGATATGTGGGGCGAAGAAATATCTCTGGTTCCTCTGCATTGATTTTGATCCTTTTTTAAAAACCTGTACATTTTGAGCTTAACAATTTAATTGGGGTATAATGTTTATCTGCTGCAGTCACGTGAGAAGGCATTGGCAGTGGAAGCACCTTAATATCAACCTGGTTCATGTCATTTTGTGAGACAGGCTTTCTTTGGGTAAGCCGGCTCAACAAAGCCTGAAGCATCATTTATATCATCATCAACAGTCATATTATAATCATCACTAACTGAAAGCATGGGCTCCGTGATGCGATGCATACAAGTGTACCTGCACGGCTTCGTTCTGTGTCTTTACATGTGTAACGTTATGTTCCAGAAGTTTACATATAACCTCAGCTGGAGGATCTATGTTGCCCGTGGAGAACATTGTCAGGACATTATTAATGAAAGGGCGGCGCTTTTCAGCCAACTCTGAACATAACATGGCCACAACCAGGTTAGATTTGCACAGTACGTTACCATGGTGATTTAGCCAGGTTAAAAGAGAGTCAGCTAGTACATCCCACTCGTTAACCAATGTGTGTTGTTGTTAAACAAGGGAATCTGGAATCTGAAAGGATCCAACTCAACTTTACATTGGTTTTGTTTTCAGGCACATCATTTAGATTATGTGCCACCACCACCACAGAATTCAGTGTTAAGAAGTCACGGTCATGTCATGTCATTTTGTGAGACCAGGTAGCTTAATATCCTGTTTTGAAATGTGTGGCTTAGGATGGTAAATGATTAAATATTTCTCCTCCAGCTCCTTCCGTTCTGTTGTTGCAGTCATCGTTTCCACTGCCAGACTTTACTCTGCCTTCATAAATGTCCAATGTGATCTGCCATTTACTATCTCCATTTCCGCCCTCTCCTTTTCGCCTGTCTTCCAAGGATAGCAACATAGTTTGCCTTTTGTGAAGCTGAAATGTAGATCCCGGCATGCTATTTGCATAAAAACTTGCTTTCAGCTCCTTTTGGTACAGGCACTATTGTTCACCCCGAATCTCTGCAAAAACGCTCAAGTCATTTCTCTGCATGAATGCCCTTTCTAAACCAACAGGCTTTAGATGAATTCTAAATCGCTCAATGTGCTTCACTCTCCACTTTCTCTCTCAGACCACTCAGATCCAGAGTTGGCATGATAAATCTGTATGCACATCTGCCAACCCATCCCTGTCCTCTCTCTGTCTCTCTCCCCTGCTCCTGTTCCAGCTCCTCCAGCCCCCCCCCCCTCTCCTCCAGCCATCCATCTCTCAGTCCCAGACTCATTTGATTTGGGGTGTAATTGCGGGTGCAGATCTGTGGCCGGGTGTGGAGAGGAGCGATTGCTGTGCTCCACTGAGTGCTGAGGATGAGATAGAAGAGAACAGTGCCCAGGAGACTCCATGCTGCTAAAGCTGGTTACCTACACTCATAGCTAGCTGCAAGCGCACTCCAGTGCCAATGGGAAGCTGAGGTTAGCTTCGCCAGTTCAAGTCTCTCCGTCTTTCCCTCCCTCTCCCTCTCTTGGCCTATCTCTTTTACACTTACACTCTTTTTAACTCTCTTTTTCTATCTATCTATCTATCTAAAATACTATAGTGTTCTCAGTGTCTTTCTCTTCCACACTCCCTCCACAAGCGTGCCTTTTCAATTCGATGTGGACTTAGCTCCCGCAGATTTATCCTTGCTTGGGCTCGAGTAACCAATTACCACGCCAGGTGCCTTCACATTTTCGATTTCACATTCACTTGGCTAGAAAAGTAAACCCAAATATGTGTGAATGCATATCGCAGCAGAGAAGAGGGATGATTCCTTTCCCCGGCGTTGCTGCGAGGAGCCTTCAAGTGTGTCCCATCAGGGAAGCAGTCGACCTCGGACACAGCACGCGCGTCGCAGGTTAACTTGAAAAGCAAACATGTTTTTGGAGTGTTCGGCAGTGCAGTGTGTGTCATTGTGTGACAGCGTGTGTGATGATATATTCTTTTACTGCAGTGCCTGCATGGCCTCAAAACTGCAACGATCTCCTGCGCAAGCTAGTAATCAAGTCCTTCAAAACTGCATAATTACACCAACAGACAGCCTGTTTAAAGCCATCAGCCTCCTGTGGCTCCATTCTAATGTATTAAACAGAGGTATAGCCTGTAATTATAGTCAAGACACATCGAGGACAGAGTGGAGTGCCTATGGACAGAGGAAAATATTACACTCGCTCCCCTGTGAGATAAGAACCCAGCAATTACGTCCCAACATGCTACGGTACATAGCAATCAGATTCACCGGGCTATAATGCTTTATTTCGCCACATTGACAGGCAAAGCCGTACCTAAATTGGCTCCCATAAGGAATGACTTTGTGATAAATATTCTGCGTGAGTTTATTTTGAAAGGTGAATACACACACTCAGCTCCCTGCTCTCTGTCGTGGCCTTGAGATCCACGCAGGAGAGGGAAAAGACTCGGCGGCTGGGAGCAGTTTTTTGCTCCGTGGGACTCTCCAGGCCTTCGCAGGAAATGATTTATTCAGGAAGTAAGTGTAGCAGCGGTCCAAGGGGCCTCCCCCGCCATCATTTAGGTGCATGCGCCTGCTTCATTTATCCTCCCCTTTTATTGATTAATTCATGGCCCTAATTAAATTTTCACAAGTTGCCAATTGTCCTTCACAACGTCTGACTCCCCTGTCGATCCGGAGCCGGTGGGGACGCCTGCCCTCCTGATAATGGGAGAAGACGCCATCGCTGCTGGGGAACGTTTCCTCCCCTCATCTCAGACCGAGCCGGACCAGGAGAGACTTCTTCTCTCTCAATATTTTACAAATTCCTGCCCATTATAATCGTTCTTTTTTTGGTTACCCAGCGAGAGATTACTTTAATATTGATGATATGGTAATGTATCAATAATTGTGGGCTGCTGGGATAACAACCCACAGATGGGCAAACGAGAGCATCAATTAAGCAGTCAGTTAGCTCTCATTTACAGTGAGCTGTCACCCTGTATTCATCTAAGGTGTTTTACAGTAAGTTGGGCACAACAGGTTTATTGCAAATGCACTAAAAACACTTTAGTTAACATGGAAAAGCTTGTAACTCACCAAAAACCTGTAATCAATCGCATATACATGCAGAATCCGGGTAGTATCATCCACAGCATCTTAGCGGGCATAGGCTGAATGCAGGGAAACACATGTCTACATGGAGGTGTCACTTACAATCCTCTCTTCGACGTTCTCTCTCAACTTGAACTCCATGTTGTTTCTCAAGTTGCGGTTCAGACTGTAACTAATGGCAACACACGAAAAGAGAAAGTCTTGACCAGAAGTCCAGACGGGTTCTGAGATAGACAAAAACACTGCACAGATCGAACACATGTAGCCTATTGCGACGCCCTGCCGTCTCTGCTTGCTATTGGTTTACTTGTTTTGGCTTCCTGGCTCAGGAGCCAATCAGGAAAGGAGGGATTGGCATCAGGAAACTGCCCACACCTGAGCTAATTCGGCCCTAGCCTACTTAAGAAGCTTCCACTCTAACATCCGTCCCTCTCCTCTCTTCCTCCAGCTGGGTTGGTTTAGCTTTCTGTTGTGTTTGCACCCATCACTCACTACAATCATCCAGACATTACATTCATTACTGGCGCACTGAATTACCATACTTTACCTTATTTTAAGTTACAATGTATTACCAATGCTCATATCCCTCCACTGGCTCCCAGTCGCCGCTCGCATCAAATTCAAAACCCTGTTGCTCGCTTACAAAACAGCAACAGAAACGGCTAGCTAGACTCATCTCCTCTGTTTCCCCCCGGTGGTGGAACGAGCTACCAAACTCCATTCGGTCCAACTTTAAGAAAAAGCTAAAGACCCAGCTCTTTCATGAACACCTCAGCCCTTTATGATGTTAATGATGCTGTTGATGATGAACTTGAAGCTGTTTATAGGCTCTTACTGACTTCGTTCCCTCCTGTCTTGATCGTTGCTTTTGTTGTATTAACTCTCAGATGTAAATCAATGCCTCTCAGCTGCTTTTGACAGTCACATGGATGATTATGATGACTCACACAATGAAAGCCTTCTAACATTTTTGGGAGAGTACTCAAAAGGGAGAAACATAATATATTTTGGTCACAAAGACAACCAATTATTTTTCAGGTTGTGCACAACTGTGCTTTGTATTTACATAGACTTTCACACATTGTTTGATGAATTAAACAACTATTTGAGAAGCGAACCAAAGCAACAGAGAAACTGTACGCAAATATGTTTAAAAGCTCTGGCAGGAATATAGTTTAAAGGTACTAACTAATTATGCCGCTAGCAGCCGTGTTTCTCAGTTGAATGTAGGAAGCTCTTGGAAAAGCTGTGATTTTTAGGATGTTAATTAGAGTCGGATGGCAGTTTGAGTCACCTTAATACATTTAATCGCCATGTTCAGGACAGAAATGTGGCAGTAATGTTACAGGTCTGTCAAAAAGTATGTTGCTAACAAGGCAGAGAGAAAAAGATGAGCGCTAGCAAAGTTTACCCCCCAAACGTAGCAGCTGAATTATCTAACACGCTTCGGCTGGGTCTCCTAAACTCCCACTATTCTCCCTTTCGCGTCTCACTTCTCTCAAGGCTACGACATATAAGGCAAGAAAACCCCTCTGACTATGAGAAATCACTTTCATTTCTGTGCAATAATAGAGTCAAAACCTACAATTATTCCCACACTTCTCCAGCTGATTGCCTGTTACGCAGCAGTGCTCGCAGACACACAAACACACGCACACACAGGCAGGACACTTAGAAGCAGCTACGCCAACTTTGCTATTGGGATAGAATTTGTATCTCAACCTCAATATATCAAGCTGCAATCCATAACAAGATGATTCAACTATTTGCTGCACTCCATTTATATTGGTTCTGAGTAGAGACATTGCTTATTTCTGTGTGTGTGTGGATGTGTGTTGACCCCCTTGTGTGCCCGATGTCAGCTGTGGTTGAGCCAGCAGCACCACCAGTCTGTTTTGTTTTTTACACTGAGCCACAAAACCAGTAGAACATCAGCATGTATTATTGAAGCCTGCAGCTCATCGTCAGTGAAAATATTCAGTGTTACAGCCTGCAGAGTTTTGTTTCACTCCACAGGAAGAAGTTGGCAGTCAGATCCCAGACACAGCAGACCAGCACAGACCTCTTGCATAAACTAGACTGGGGTCACATATGTCTGAGTGGACCAGCAGCAGACGGTCGTCCAATATTTATTCTGAATCAAAAGATAAGCAACTATTTGTATATACGGCTGTATATACAAAACTGAAGATTAATTAAAGGCTAGATTGTGATCTAATCCTGCAAGCTCTCTGCTGGAAAATGTTTACAAAAGCAGATGGCCATCAAGAACCCACATACTGCTTAAGGTTCCAACATGTTTAAGGGCCTGTGTCCACTAACGGCATTTTTTGTGCTTGCGTGCCTATTTTCTACACAAAACCAATGTAGTTCAGTGTTTCAGCACTCAGCGTCCTCAGTGCAGTCAGTCAGCAGGGGGCGCCCGAAATGTTTTGGCTTCACTTTTAGGGAGCTGTTATGTCGCATGTCGTCCATCTTTTTATACAGTTTATGGTACTGACCCACCAGTTGAGAACCACGGGTCTAGACCTTTTCTATATGAATAACCTATAGGACTGTAAATTGTCATAAGATAGCTTTTCTTATGATTTAGTGCTTTAAAAAAAAAAAGGATTCATTTTTTAAAACTTTATTACCAGGAAATGATGGAAAACAAAAATCTAATCATCATGCATTAAGTGATTATTACATGAAATAGTAGCATAGAAGGTAGCAGCCTTATCTGTTTGAGAAAGGACTTTACAGTGATATGTGATCACAATATGTAAGTATTATCTAAAGTAACAGAGGGCCATGACATGTCATTCTAAATATAATATACCAGTAAGACATTAATAAGAGAGTTTATACCTGTAGTTATATTCATTCAAATAAACAGCTTGGATGATCTACCTCAGCAGGTGAAGTTTCCCAGTTGTCAAGTAAGTTGAACTTTGATGTTGAAATACTCCTATTTTTCTGAGCACTACTACTACTAGATTGGATATAAAGTTCTATGTTGATCCTGGAAACAGTTGACGAAAACAATAAAAGCCTCAAGTACTTCTACTAATAACAGTATTATAACTGTATGTGGCAAAAATATCTTTAAAACTTTGTAGGACAACGTAATAAGGTGTAAACTGTCACACACTGCTAGCAAGCAGAGGCACAGCAACATTAGCATTCATTTAGACTCTTGTGTCTGGCCCCCCAACAAAGTGCACAATATTAGCTCACTTTTTAGCTCTGTTTTGGTCGCCACCACCTCTTTAGCTGCTAAACACTTTGGTCACTTGCTTCTTGCTAAGTTTGTTTGTTTGGTGTTGCAGGAAGCAGATAGCAGTTAGCTATTAGCATGGTGTGTTTTTAGGCTGTAAACAACTAGCTGCTGCTGCTGCTAATCAAAGCTAATAAGGATCAAGGCCAGAAAACCAAAACAAATATCAAACCCTTTTATATTCTACAAAGTAATTTAAAGCGTCTTTAATGTTGAATGCATTCAATGTGAATCACAGAAAAAGTTATGATCTCTAGCATTTTATTCTACAAATATTCAATCTGTGCGACTTGGAATATAACCGTATGTATGGCAGAGGAATTATGTCACACTAACTCCGGGCCAAGTATGTTAAACATCCCTTCTTCTGTTCACAGAGGCACAGCATGGGAGCTGTCAGACGGGTGTTTAATAACTGGAGTGTTATCCAAACTGCAACCCTAAAATTAGTCACCACGTTCAGTTGCCATGGAGAGTATCAGACGGGGCTTTGTCTGCGTGTCAGGAAGAGGCATAAATCCCACAGCCATGCGATAAAAGCCGTTAGATTAGAAACACGAGAATGAGCTGGATGCATCTTTTCCATCTCTTTCTCTCCTTTGTTCTCTGCTCACTTTGTTGTTATGTCCTTTCTCACTCCTCTCATTCCCATTTCTTTGTCCTTACTACCTGTCTGAGGGGAAAAATGGACTCTTCTCACTCCCCTCCTCATATCAGCCTGTAACTTTGGTTTTCCTGCGTCATGGTGTCCTGTGTGAGTATTATTTTCACACTCACTGTCTCTTATATCCTCTATTACAACTACACACTGGAAACTGGGATCGACATTAGCCTTAGCACTATGTAATTTCTGTATGCACATAGTAATCACATAAAAGTATTAAAAATTTGTTTCAGTAAGACTCGAAATATTGCCATTAAGGTTTCTGTAAGCCTTTCTGATATTTAGTGTGATTAAGCTCGGATATTTTTCACAAAAATTACTCAGTTCACTCTTTGAAACAGTCAGTAAAAGTCACACGCCAGCTGTTTGGCTATTTACACCTGGCATTAGCATTAGCAGGTGATTATTGCTAGCCACAGGTCTTTGATTGCTGACCGTAACTGCCAATTTTCACTGCAGGAATTTAGTGCAAGTCATTGGTGGGGAGATTAGCTTCATAATAACATAGCACTAGCTAACGGTACAGAGCTATCATTTAGCACTGATTTTATAGCTTTCAAGACCCCTCCAGTAAAAATCAAGTGTTTAACCCTGTAAACATCTGCATGTGGTGTTCTTCATGTGCTACAAGACATATCAGGGATAACATCAGCAGTCATCTCCATGGCTGGGCCTGTCTGCTTTTAAACTGCAGTGTACCAAGGACAGGCTGAACAACACATTTTCAGATTGGCAGGTTTGAGACTTCATAAACCTAAAGAGCCAATCCCGTTAAAGGACGGGGTGACGCTATGCATATCATTATGTGCAACCTATGGCAACCACTTTGGCGATGCACGAGCCAGCTGTAACCGTCATCGAGATGTTTGCAAACTCACTACTGACTATTAACGTTAATGTTACTACTATTAAATACTAAATTTCAAGCTAGCTAAGTTTCAACAAGTTGCCACTAAATGATGGCAGAGATGGATTTTGTCTTTGTGACGGAGGGGGCAGTTGGAAATTTGCATTGTTGCATTGTGGGCGGGGAGGATGCAGATTCAGGAACTTTTAAAGCTCCTGTGAGGAGTTTTTTTCTGGTTATGAAACAGACTGAAATTAATTCGGATTACTCTATATGACCCACAAAAGCAAACCAGACCATCAGCAACAAGATTGATTATTTCTATGTAGTTATTTTTAATGCTTGAAACTGCTGGGGGGTAGGTGTCAGACGAAGCGATTAACTGCACGCTGCCTTTGTTCCAGGGCCAACATTTAAAGTGAGTGATACATGTGACTGTTAAAGAAAGCAGGATGAGACTTTTTGTTAAAAACCACCACTTAAGTCTGTACAGGACAAAATCATCAAAGAGATGATAAGAGGTTCAGCTTTGTGCACAGGGGGCGCCAAAATCAACACAAACAGAAAGTTCCTCACCGAAGCTTTAATGAGGGAGAAGGAGGAGATGCCTTGGGAGGATTTTTACAAAGTAATTAAATGTATTTTGCAGAAAAAACATATCAGACACAATTTATTATTTCAAGCAGAGCATTTTAAGATAAGATAAGATAATCCTTTATTGATCCCCAGGGGGGAAATTCAGGTGCTGGAAATGTCTTATGACTGGAGCCGGTCTTTAAGACTGAGCTAACGTTGCATGTGTATGCTAACTGCTAACTCTGATATAGATAGTAAAGTATTTTTTATCTCACCATTCTGCAGACAGCAGGGCTTTTGTTTCTGTCCTGATTTAGTCTCAAACATAGAGTTATTGCTGCACTACACTGATTGTCACATGTTCCATCACTGTGCAGATGAGCCAGGCAGATGTCAATCAAAATGTAATCTGACACGCCCAGACAAGCCTAAAAGATTGTTTTACCAGCAAAATGAGCAGTTTTTTAAACTAGGCTTGTTACTGACTTTTTTCCCCCCATTTCTCGCCAAATTTCCCAAAGCTTTAATTTAAGCATTTGTTCTGCTTCTTTTCTTCCCCTTTTGTTGTCCTCACTTTCTTCCTCTCTGTATTTTCCTTCTCTCCTCCTTCAGTCCCTCTCAGACTAAGGGTTGCATGCCGCTGCCCCTGGTGAAAGCTCCATCCGACTGTAAACGAATGAGTCTGTCACACCGCAAACAATCTGCATTCATCATGTCTTATCTGCCTGGGCCTCCGCGGCAGCAGCCATGATACCCAGGCAGAGCGAATGTGTTTGGGCCCGGGGGGGCGCAGGGTCAAGGTCTACGGCTCAGGGAAATAGCGTGCGGGCTCAAGGCTTATTTTGCGAGCTGGTGTTGGATTTAAGCATCGGATTGTGGAGGAGGGGGACAGGCGGCTTGACTTATCCTTGATCGAGGATAACGTTCTTTTGCTCTCTTTTTTTATTTGTGCAGGGATGCTTTGCTGACCATGCATGCTCTTTTCCAGCGATTCCCAGCTTTGGATACATACAGCTGCTGCACATCTGGCAGGATAATAGGATAACCAGAATCTTAAACCTGGACATAAACAGGTTTAAGAGCCTTTCTTGAGGGCTTATCATAATTAATAGTTGCAGCTTTATCACCCTGAATTTCTCTTCCAGTCGCAGCTTTCACACTGGAGCATTTTCATTGACATCTCGTCCTACGGAGAGAAAAAAAGCACAGAAAAGTTCTTGGGAGTTTGGCCTCACGCTGAGAAACAGTATGTGTGGAATCAGTGTTTACAGCTCCTAATACCGAGGTGAAATATTACTCTGGCGAGGCATAATAAGTCAAACAACACAGCTATCAAAGTTATTACCACAGACAGGAACATGCAAGCTATTCCTGTAAACAAACACAGCACCACGGAGCTCGTACTGATGGATTCTGTGATGAATATATGTTTAGACTGTCAAAAACACATGTCGATGTCAGTGGGAGAGCTGATGGACTTTCAATAGAGTCGATTGTGCATTCAATAAAGTGCCTAAGCCTGATGTGAATGTGGATCGTATAGCTCATGCTATGCTGTAGCGGATAGCAACAGAGCACCAGAAACAGGTGAAAAACCTGGACAACAAAGACCTTTTTTTATCTTTAGATTCATTCTTCCTCAAGATGCGGTTTCTGATCTGCTCTGGCATTAATAGGTTGATTAAATTTGGGCATCAAACCGGCCTCGAAACACTAATGACGACAGGCGTCGTGTTTATGAGCGCCGTGTTTGGAAGGCAAATTGAATAATAGCGCTGGTTTGAAGGTCAGAGCTGCAGCGCTGACCGAGCAACAAAGTCACTGACTCCACCTGCTGCCCGGCAGACCTCGGGGCCGCCGATCACTCACCCACCCGGCGGACATGCCGCACCCTGGGTGACTGGACTACACCTCCCAGCTAGCCACTCTATCATTGCCGACAGCGCTCGCGGGAGCGTGGGCAGGGAGCGTGTTGGAGGTCGTAGCCCAGCGCACGGACCGACTGTTCCATCTGGGGACGTTTGCGGGGGGGTGGGAGAGAGGTCAAAGGTCACGTGGACATTCCGTCTGACCGACTTGATGCGAGATGGGACTCTGCGGGGATAACAAAGATGAAACGTGGAGGAGATGGCACATGACACACGGAGCGTTTGAAGCTAACTGTTGGTGTGATAATTAGAAGTGCTGTGATGGATGTCTGCAGCTGACCATTAGAAACTTGCAGCAGCACACTGACTGCAGTTTGAGCTGCATGCTGTTTAATTAAAACGCCCCTGTCTTTGTTTTCTCCTCTTTCCAACCCACACCCAAACAAATGAGTGTTTGCAAGAATAAATCTAAAGAGCATTCCACAAATCAATTTTTCATTTTCCCCTCTTTTGTCTCCGAGTGAATCGTATATGAAACCCTTGAAGTACCGAGCAGAAGTTAATATAAGTGCTCTGTGATTATTTCTTTTGTTGAGTGTGTGTGAGTGTTTCTTTTCCATAATTCAAATGGCTAAAGGGAAGCTTGTCTCTGCGGGGGGGGGGGGGGGGGGGGGGTCATGCAACAGTGCACAGGAGACTCTGGTTCCCAGCTCGCCAAAGCTAATGAGCACCTTGAACAATGTTCTTCTAAACAAATTGAGTTAACCTGCGATTTAATTCAATTTGGCCTCTGATTGAGTTGTTAGTTTTTTTTTGTTGTTGTTGTTGTCTGGAGGTAGAGCTGGAAAACACCTCTGCTTTTGTTTCGTCTTGTTCTGCTCCCTGCTGCGATGGGAATGGACTCACTGATGGATGCAACGCGAATAATTAAAACCGATAATAGCAGTGACCGCCGGAGTTACTCCCCCCTCTTACAGCGACATTTGAGTGTTTTGTTCTGCTTGTAGCATTAGCTTTTATAATCAGGAGTAGCACTATGACGGACAATATCTAAAAGCAGTGGCCTTTCAACACATTCTCACTTGGCCCCTAGACAAGCTCCGTGCTAAAGCTAATGAAGAGCGGCTGTGGCTGTCGACAGTGAAACACAGTCCTCTGTCTATGACTGATAGGGACACTGCTCCGCTAATGCATATTTAATTGTGTGAGCCATTACGATGCTGGAATATTTCAATTACATACATGCATTATACTTTCCTTGGAGGAGCAGCTCTGTGTTTAATTTGATTCCGTATAATTACTGTAAAATGAATTTTAATTGTAATATCCAAAGCTAAAATAAATTGGCATATATTTCCTGCTCCCTGCAGTGAGGTGACTTTTCATTTGGATTTGAAACACAGCAATCAGACTATATTTGGAGAAATTAAGAAAATGGAGTCCATCTAGATAACTTTGTTTAAGCGAAGGCATGAAGACAGTGCGGCCTCCATTAACCCACTTTGCAGCCGATCGGAGCCCAGTGGGAATCTCATCACTGAGGGGGGAAGTCACGTCCAGCCACCTTAAGCTGAATTTGAATGTAAAAATGGGACTAATAACTTTTTGTTTCATCTCTATTCACCATTCTACATAAAAATGTAGAATCTGTTGGCAGGATCGGGATTTTAGGGACGTCGAGTCTTCTGCTTTCCGTTTGAGCTACGCTTGTAGTGCGAGTAATATTGACCAATCACGTATCAGCAGGCTGTCCATGTGGAGAGCAAAAGCAGGCGTAGTGCCACGTATTGACATCCCGGCTCCCATCAGTGTCACCTGACAACGATTTAGCTTCTTATTAATCTCTATAAGCAGATATCTGCATGCTAACAGCTAACAATCCGTTCTACATAAAAAATTCAAAATCGCTTGACGCTGTGTCACGAAGATTTCCCGACTGTCTCGAATGCATCAGAAACGTTGCAACCTCAATTTAACAAGTAGTTTTCTTCTCCACTTGAGGACAGACTTGACAAAGCTTGTATTTTTTACCTTTTACTGCATCATGATGTTGTAATTTCAGCAAACTTAAGACCCCTTTAATTAAAGGTTCATACCGCTGTAATTAGCCAGAGTGCAGCCTCTGTGTAACTTATTATATACAGTGAAACTGAGACTCACCAGAAACAGATGAACGGGCGCTCCTCTGGGGGATTTAAAGGGATAGTTTGGATTTTTGGACACAGAAACAGGCCTGCCGCAGGTGTAGTGATGCTGGATCTGTCAAGAGAGAAAATACTGCCAAAAAAACAGCGCAGTATATGAAATCTTAGGACGATGATTTTGTGTTGAAATTGGATCACCATTGCCTGTGTGTTGTTTTTGTAGAGTAAAACTTTAACTACTTATTCTACGTTCCGAACCGGGCAGAACTCCGACCACGGGACTCGGCAAGTGAGCTAATAGCTTTGCATCCTCTTCACTACGAGCAAGTATTTCATTCAACTTGGTGTCCAAAAATTTGAACTGAACCCACGGTCGCTTCTCAAGTTGCTAACTGGACTGTAAACAATGCAGCGCACAAAAAAAGAAGTCTTGACTAGAAGTCGTTGATGGCTAAACGCTGCCTATATGCTCACCATTGTCCCCAGAGGCTAAATCGTCTCAGACGATGGGTTCCAAGATCGCTTTTTGTTTTACCAACATCAGACAGCCGAATCACAAAAATCTGAATTGCCTCTGTTGTTTCTTCATCGAGACTTCTTAAGATTATTATTTTTGTCTGAACATCTGCCGTCTTTATTACAGTTGTCTGTTTTAAATCGACACTGGCAGCTGGGCGTGCGCTGCTGAAATTTTCTCTAGACAATGAAATATATGCAGTCGTATCCCCCCCCTTGTCTCTTTCTCCATCGGTGGCTCCTGTTGTCCGAGTGGATCCAGCAGGTTCCGCTGGGTGGAGATGAGCTTCCCACTATTGGAAAATCAGGAGACACAGCCGCCTCATAATTAGATTTGCTTTCTGTGTGGCGCCAGTCCCTTCAATCTAATCTATTTATGCATTCCCTCTTTCAGGCCTCATTGAGATTCTATCGCCTTGTATTTGTACACCGCCTGTCAAAACGGCCTTCTTCTCCTCACAATTTTGGGCTCATTTCACTGGCGGAGATGGGCGATGATTGCCCGCTGGTCTCATCGCGAATGCAATGTGCTGGAACTTAAGAGGCTTGTCTTGTGTCTTTAAAAAGGCTGGTGTGTGTGTGTGTGTGTTGGTTTAGCAGGATAAGTCATATAAGCTCTGGGAGGTTTTTGTGTTTGTTGTGTACATGTGCTCATGTCCTCCTGTCGCTGTAGCATCGATGTGGGCATCCATAAATAGTCTGTACGTGAGAGTGAGTGGCAGAGGTGTCGGGATATGGTGGCGACAGGGAGGAGAAGGAGAGGGTGAAGTGTTAACATTAGATTAACTTTATTGATCCCCTGAGTATTACTGATATGCCAAAGTGTGTGTGTGTATTGATACGGTGTACTTGGTAACTACGTAACGAAACATGATGTACTGAAAGTGAAGATGTGTACCAACAAAGACCTCCTCTTGGCTTAAATGAACTCTGACATCACAGATTCTGTAGTTGACAGTATGGGTAAACTTTTTTTTAAAGATTGTTCTGCGGCCATGTTGCCTTTATTAGAGAGGACAGCTACCGAGAGACAGAAAGTATGGGGAGAAGAATGCTGCGTCAAAGACTGCGGCCTCTGTATGCGGGGCGTCTGCTCTACCACCTGAGCTAATGGTAAAAACTTAAAACATAACTTCCAAACCCAACAAGTCACCTTTTCTTATCCTGATAGCAGGGGCGCATCCACACTTTTTTTTGCCCGGGGTGACCCACCTGGGGCACTGACATATGCAGGGTTGGCATGAAGTATGTGTCCACACACATGCAAATGAATAGCATTTAATTAACCCTTACTTCTAAGCTTAACTCTTTCAGGACTCAAAGTGGTCAGAGTAACAATTCAAAGTACTAAAGGAAATGTGCCACAGTGAAGTGTAAAGAAAGCTACGAGCAGCCTGTTGCAACACAGCCCAAATAGTTGATTTAACACAAGTCCCGCCTCTGACAAGGAAAATAACCAATCCTAGTTTAGATTTTGGGGTGGCACTTGGGGTGGCCAATCAGATTTCAAGGGGGGCCCAGGCCACCCCTCTGGATCCGCCCCTGCCTGATAGCCACAGGCAAACCCAGTTATAGTTTTCTTTGAGGAGAGACTGTGTAACTGTTAAAGCGTCATAAGATTAACAAACTTCAGTAATGTCTAACTAGCTAACTAGGCTAACATTAGAAACAGTAAGCTACTGGTCTTACAAGTCCACTGACAGTACAAAAGAAGAGGACGAAGCCTACTGGTTGCTGAAGTGAGGCCCGTGCAGAACTGCCTTGGAGCGGCATTTTTTCTAACGGCCAGCAGGGGGCGAGAGGTCGGCTTGTATACAACCAGATGAGAGAATAACTGTACCTTTAATCTCAGTAAACATTGTCCTAAAGAGTGTGTGGTCTCAATCTGTAGTTCTAAGTCTTCTCAAGTAGTAAATGATGTTCTCATTTAGAGGGAAAATAGATGATAAAGGTGGGTATGTTTTAGGGCGTGGCTACCTGTGATTGACAAGTTGCTACTAAGGAATGGTCTCTAACACAATGAACTGTCAATCAGAATAGAGACATAACAATGATTATCCAGCCTGTTTCTTCGTGCTCCCAGAAAACAAGATGACACGACCAGAGTGACGAAACTTCAAATGACACTACTCAAACCAAAGTGCGACGTCACGCTGGTAACGTCCACTTTTATAAAGTCTGTACCAGAACAAGCTGTGGCAAAACCCCCGAGCTGAGCAAGGGAGTGTTTATATGCTAATGTTTTTAACCTTTTATTTGTTACACAGGAGACACTGTCCACTTTGCATTATGCAAATAAGATGTTGGTTGCCAAATTACAAGCAGAAGAAGGCATTGTTATGAAAAGACAAACATCTGTAAGTAACAGAGTTTTTATGTGAAGACACAGACTTCAGTGTGTCTCTTTTGTGTGCTCGAGCAGCTACGTACATGTTATTTATTCACATGAGAAGGAGAGAGCCTCAAAGTAAACAGGATCCAGGTGACTTGAGGCGGTTCCGGCTGTCTCAAGTGTTTCACTGCGTGTCTGTCAGCGATGAGACCTGTCGCACTTTGTTGCCAATCTTATCAGCGTGAATGGCAATGTCCCCAGAAGGGCATGGCAAAGCTTCAGTACATCCGGACAATAAATTACCCCGATAACAACAATGAATGCTTTTCGTGACAAGTCGCTTGCTGTTTTATCATTGTCCAGCTGACACCACCTCCGGTGCCAGGCTGACATCAGACCACATTCAAACCAAATCAGGCTTTGAGGTGAGGCCATCTGCACTGAAGGACATGAAGCAAAGAGAAACTGTGAGTGAAGGTTACGGACTGACAGGGGGGATCGACGTCTGGCAGGTGTTCAATTGACACCAAAGGAAAAAAAAAAATGTATGTAAGATTATTTATTTATTAACTCAACTTGGGTTATAATTAATATGACTATAGGCAATATTGAATTGATTCACATTTTTAAATCTAGAATAAATAATAACATTTTTAAAAGTACAAATACCTTACAGAAACTAGGATTTGAGGTTCTTAAACCATGGTGTTGTTTAGAGAAGAATTGAATACTTTCATACTTGAGGGTGTCAGTAAGCATTTTTTTTCTTTAGCATACATGCTAGCTAGCTGTTTCCCCCCTTTTCCACTATTTCTACTAAGCTAAGCTAATCGTCTCCTGGCTTTAGCTTAAAAACTAAACGCACAGATAACTGAGGGGTATCAATCTGCTCATCTTACCTTTGAAAATCAATAAAAGTACGCTATTTACAAAAATATCAAACTATTCTGATAAGAGACTTAATTGGTTTGGCGTCATAATTTGTGACAAGACTACATTTTTTGGGACATTCAGCTACTTATTAGCATGTTTGCTAGTAGGCCTCTAGTGAGCAAAAACCTAAATGTTGGCTTTAGCAGCTATTTATTAGCATGTTTAGGCGCTTTGACCAAAAGTTCCAGAAACTTTTAGTTCCTGGAACTTCTCTTCAAGGAACTAAATGGTTCCTGTGGCCTGTCCTGTGGCCCGTTGTCTGCGTTTCCACAGTGGCCTAAAGTCCCGGGTAGATTATGCATATCAGGCCAATGACGTATGGAGAAGCAAACAACATCTTTTAAACACGGCGGGGTGAAATAAACACTGCGAGTATTCGACCAATCAGAAACGATCAGCACTGCAGGCCGCACCCTGAAAGTTCTGGGCCATTTGGAAAGTCCTATCCCCCTGATCAGGGCTGTTTCAGGGGGTAAATTAATTACACCGGAACTAAATTTAGACACTAGTTTCTGCTGCACAGAGTTCCTGAAAAGGTTCCTAGTTCCTGGGGAAAGTTCCTGCTGTCGAAAAGCACCTTTTGTTAGTAGGCCTACAGTGAGCAAAAACCTAAATGTTGGGTTTTAGCGGTCCTAAGTGGATGGCTGCATGTTTTAGGTCATTTGAAACATTAACACAAATAGTTATAGGCTAACAGCAGGAGGTTCCGTAAAATCCCACATATAAGCCTGTTTTCGGAACCTTTTGGAAAAGGTTTCCTATAGCTATTTATTGATAAAAACGTGTATACAAGCAGTTTGAACATGATTTAAATGTATTGTTTATATAACACTTTAATGTTGATTGTTGTGAGCACGGCGGCTGCACTTGGCGGTCATAATGGCGCATGTCCGTGACAAAGTTTTAGCGAGATTAAAGCACCATCGTCTTGGTAAAATACTGTAACACAATAAAATACCTCTCTCTGCATTTTATACTGGTTATATTGGTCGCACCGTGATATAGGACACAGCCCACTTTTTAGATGAAAAGAATGTATTAAAAGTGCGTCTTATACACTGAACTTTAAGGTAAATATCAGTATACTTTAAAGCAAGGCACATTAATCCAGACTATACAGCCAGTCACTGGGGAACAGCATGAAACTGCAACTAATCCCCTTTAACATCCTGTTTTCTTAATGGGAAAAAGCTTGACATAAAATTGAGGTTTTAAACGTTCACTCAATCTTCCCTGTTGAATTCAACTAGTCAAAAAAAACCCAGAGCCTCCTATATAGCAGCTATGCTAATTGACTGCATTGAGCAAAAGCCAGTCAGTATGACAGCCTCTGTCTGTGCTGCTTGTTTCCTGTGCGCATTCAGATCTCTTGGGCATGTAATGCAGCTCCGCTTCCTGCGAGCTGCACGCAGCAGCACTGTTCAGCTGGTGACACCATTACAGTGAGTGATGGTCTGTCTGACAGGGGCTTCTGTCACCACTTGCAGGAGGAGTCGACGAACTGAACAGTCTCTCAGCGACGGAGGAGTGCCGCTTGTTGCCAGAGGGATAAACACTGTCACTGGTTGCTTTTAATTTTACTCTGTCTAGTTGAGCATTTGTCAGCTGAAGCGCTTGATTGCGGTCTCTTAAGCATTATAGTCCACTCTCTGACACGTATTCACTTCCTGTTGTCTAACTGTGAGGGCTTTTATTGTGACTATAACCAGTAAGAATGATGATTGGTGTTCACTTCTCACAGATTATAAATACATGATCTCATCTGACAGTTTAATTGCCTTTGGATAGGCACGCTCGTGTGTGTGTGTGTGTGTGTGCAGCTCGAGTTTCCACGTCTTACCTCTGCGACAAACTCCAAGTTCACGGGAGCACCTTGAACTTGCACCTTGCGATACTTTGCAAATAAGATTAGAGCAATTTAATTAGGCAGAAAGCTGCAGTAATAAAGCCATTAAATTAGTCGCCGGTGCAGGGCAACAGTGGCAAGGAATCCCACTAATTAACCTGTGTCTCTCAGACTGTTGCAGCCCGGCTTGTCATAATGACGCACGCTTGATGCTGCAACGACCCGAATGTCCCGACCCTGTCCAAAGCACTTAAATTCTCATCTAGATGCAAAATTGGTAAAGTTCATTAGTGTAAACATTCAAAGTGTGCAACATCCGCTTGTTTTCTTCGATGCACTGGGCGTTTGATGTGTGTAAATTGTGTAAGCATGATGACTTCCTGTGCAAGACCACAAGCTTATTTTAGCTCATTTTAAATATCAACTTATTTGAGGTTTAAAATACATCTGAGCGTGCTGCATGGGCACAAATAACCTCGAACTTCACTGATGTTCATTCAGTGAATCTCACCTGTTTTTAGGAAGCATTCGCAACCTTAACATGACCTTTTACAGGGAAAGAAAAAAGCGCTCCTTGATGCAGATTAAAAGCACAGCAGCTTCTTTTAATTAGCACGTTGCCTGTGGATCAAACAGTTGTTATTCCTCTTAATCAGTCTCTAAGAATTGACCCACGGTGCCAAAAGCAGCTCAAGCAGAGTCAAACAGACGGGAGTTTAAAAATAAATCCAGACGCAAAATGAAAGCCGGGCTCGGTTGCAGAAATAACATCTTGTGACTCGTCACCTCTTTTTTACCCTCATCTACATCCTATCACACATAAAAGCCACATTTTTCTCTGTCATGTCAGACATGAAATGATATTAACTACTTCACCTGCAAACATTTTCCCATCACTGCAGCTAGAGGGCAAGCTAGCACAGAAAACCATCCTGCTGTATGCCTCAGAGGGATGAGGGTTAAACTTTCCCACCTTTAGCGCTGCTTAAAGCCTGCATCTTAACATATTAGCCTCATATAATATACATGAAGGATGTTCTGCATGCTAGCACTGCATGCACAGGATGATATCCTGCCTTATTTTTAAATGATGAGAGCTGCACCCTTCAGATTTTTCACAACACATCCCGACGTCTCTTCATCGAGGCGTACATTCCTGCACTTACATGCAAGACATGAAACATGGCATCTTATAGATTTAACATGAAGGTCTGAGCAGCTCTTAATGTTTCTGTTGGTCTTTGACACGGTATCCGGTTTGGGTGGGTGGTGTTTGTGGCGCGCGTTGGCTGACTGCAGCACCCATGGGACTGCGCGTAGCCCCTGGCATTGTCATTCTTCATTGATCAGAGGGGAGAGGCTAACAAGGTCTCCAGGCTACATGCTGCTCTCTGCCTTCTGTAACAAACCCGCTCGTACTGCTCAATCTGTGTCGGGATTAAATGCTTTCTCACTCGAGACAATAGGCCGTCTCATTCAGGGGCCTCGATTTCCTCAAGGGAAATTACAGTTTATGAAACCTATGGTCTCATTTTGGCAGTTATGGTCGTCCTTTCTATCGGTTATGATAACGTACTCGCAAAGTTAATTGCTTAGATGTGCAGATGCAGCATCATCATTAAACATGAGTCTAAATGGGCCGAAGAACAGCAGCAGTCAGACGGGTTTAGAAAGACTTACACAAAGACGAACCAAACAAATCAACCCATTTTAAACGATCGTCCTGATGCTGTACCCGGTGGAGTTTTGCACACGCAGTTTTCCTTTCAAACAATATTCTGTGTGTGCTCACTTTGGGTTTCACCTCCGAGCATTAGATGGGCTGGTACAACCCAATCATCTGACTATGCTTCTCACAAGTACAGCAGTTTGGTCGATGGCTCTTCACTTTAGACTATGATCCCCGACGTTCCCCTCCAGCATCAGTCAGTGGTCTGCGGCCGTGTTAGCAATAACAAAAATCCAATATCTGCCGGCTTTCAAAATAAAGCTTTCAGAGAAACTTCATAATTCAGAGGACTGGCAGGAGAGGACGTCAGACGTAGTAAGGCGACCTCCATCGTCAAAGAACAGTAAAAGACACATGGTCAGTGTTGAGCAACAGGTTTGTTTAGGTTTAGGCACCAAAACTATGCCGTCAGGTGAAGGAATAGTTTGTGTTTGGGGTTTAAATACGTAGTTAAAGAGAAGTCAGAGTTGAGGTGTACAGGAGTGCAGTCGCGTGGATCATACACTAGGCCACTGTTCCTATCAAGAAACAGTTAACGCTTGTTCTCCTACAACTTTAGATTGTTTCGAATGAAGACAGCACACAAGGCTCTCATTTTCTGTAACACACATTTAGCAAACCATTTCCACAGCACGCCTTCACAAATAGACCAATTTTCACGGCTTGTATTACAAAAGTTGATGAAAGAATATGTCACCAAGATTGCAAAGCAGAGGGCTTTCGGTACCTCTGTCAAGAAGCTAATAATCACGGTCCCTAGGACAATGGAAATACTGACGGCGCAATTTTTAGTAAACTTAGTAGAAAGGGGGTGCGGGTTTGGCCCAGCAGTTAAATAGTGCATCCCATGCACACAGGCAGAGGCCCTGGGATCTCAACCCCGCTCTCTCTTCTCATATCCAACTCAACACTGTCCTATCAAATAAAGACGAGGGACAGGAACATAAGCCTTAAAAAAAGAAAGAAAAAACTTGAACTAAAATCCGGCTAACGAACAAGTCGTATTAGCTGATTCATAGTGGTTGGGCTTGGTGATGTCATAGGGGACTGAACATGGCAGAAGTCTTTCAAGAGCCCTTCAACTTATGTAATAAATGAAGGTGAAACTTGTGTTTTAGGTAACGATGGAGGGGCTGTCGTTAAACCACTTGCGTATAAAATCCCACCATAAGTCCGCCTCTCAGTTTCGTGTTGGTCTAAACGCCACTAAGTGATCCCTTCCAAAGTAACACGGCCATTAGCGGGGATAAAGTGCCATCGTGGATTTAAGAAAAGTTATGTACAGTTTGTAGCTCATTAGATTGCCTCCACACCATCAAATCCAGAGCGCTGATCTCGGGCCCTCTTACCTGCAACCTGCATAGCAATCATCCCTCCCAGTGACCTCCTCCTCCGACCCGCCGCTTGCCCTGTCTCTGCCTGCTTCCTCATTAGCGGCTGGCTCTGGATGAGGAAAATCCATTAGTAATCCTACCATCTCACACCGCATGAATCTGGGTATTTCCATTTTTTTCCCCTGCTCAATCGTTCGCTGCTTTCTCTGTCATTTGCATGCACACGCTGGCATTTTTAAATTTTCAGTCTCATCCTTGTTTGC
Source organism: Semicossyphus pulcher (assembly GCF_022749685.1). Lineage (NCBI taxonomy): Eukaryota > Metazoa > Chordata > Actinopteri > Labriformes > Labridae > Semicossyphus > Semicossyphus pulcher. The sequence goes on along the minus strand of NW_027211615.1, from coordinate 17,580,726 downwards.
CTCTCTCCACACACGTTTCATTCCCTCTCTTCCTCCTCGTGTCTGTGAAATACCCAGAGAGCACACATACACGCTCCCGCCCACGCAGTCGTCCTCTGGCATATGGAGCTTCTGAGCTGGGTGAAATCGTGGTCAGAAGATGTCTCTGCCGTTTGGATCTAAATTGGCCGGTCCTGAACTCTGAGCTTCAGAGGATGGCCTGAGGTAACAAGCAGGAAGAGGTGAAGCTCCAACAATACGCAGCGCCTATCATTCATTACGTGTGCAGAGGAACTTTGCTGCTCACAGGGTGAGGAGGAGGAGGGATGTGAATATTCAGATGTACATGTTTCACGTGAATATTTATGTCATGCATCTACGAATCGAGAGGAGTGATTGCGATATCAGAGCACGCAGATGTCTGAGAGGACTGTTGATGTGTAATAAAGTAGAACATTTTCAGTGACAGACTTTAAAAAATGTTCTAAAAATACAGATAATAAGAGAATTTGCAGCCGGTGTATATTCAGCACAGGGATAGGAAGCATAACAAAGAAATGCTGCTAACTCAGATGAATTGAATCAGATGGAGTAATCATACAATTAATCTATTTGTTATACCTGTATCACCTTCCAGCTCCGTGACACAAACCAGACTAAATTACACCAATTAGGTTTGCTGTGATAGATCTCGGTGCTCTTCGTCGTCGTCCCCTAATTACTTATTTTTGTGCGGCAATTTTTCCTAATTGAACGCGTCAGAAAAATGTATTGAGCGCAAACAAAGCGTGGCTAATTGTGGTGTGAGACAATGGCAGGGGTGAGAAATGAATTAGCTCAGATGACATGTACAGTATGTGTGAGTGCAGTGCGTGTGTGTGTGTGTGTGTGTGCGAGCGATGCATGTACTGTGTGGGCTTGCTGGTGTGTTGGACCATGCAGAGTCAGGAGTGGTCTGACGGAAGTGCAAACACAAACACTTTGAACTGGAGCTGACCGGCTCTGCTTTATAAGGACCTCTGAGGTTATTTTGCACATTAAGCGCATTAATTACATTGTGTGTACTTTAGAATACTGCTGAGCATTGTCTAAAGCATGCTATGAAACATTCTGGTTAACATGAGCGACCATATTTCCAAACTACCAAATACGGACCCTTGAGTGTACTGCACATTGTTCACATGTAAGCACCTATGCATGCACTGTAGGTGTTTTCATCAGGAGGGACAATGACTTCAGCAGTTAGCACACCTACAGAGAGTGCCTTTCTATACCGTGGATGCCATGAACGCAACATTTTTGTTGCTGGGTTCCTCATGAAGGACAGAGTAAGCCTCATGAAGCCCTTTAATAAAGGTAGAAAGAGCTGCGAGCACCTTGCAATATTGCACTTGCGGATGATTCAAGCAAGCAACAGCCTTTGACGATGACACATTGATTGACACATCTACGTGTAGCATATTGTTCATGTCTTAAAACTGGGTTAGGTAAAAATCAGCATGTTAACCAGTATATATTGTGATGGCCTTCCTGCTTAGCAGGGCCTCCTTCATTGTCCTTGTTTCTGGTTCTTTCTTTTCGGTGTTGCCTCCCTCCACCTAGGAGCGCCTGGCCAGTCTCCCAATGTGCATTTAACACTTTACACACCAACACAACATCAGCAGACACCCTGATTAACACACTCCATAACCTTTGTATTTAAACTTAAATTAGTATTTTTGTAGAAAACATTTACATCTTAACGTTTGCATCTTGAACCAGCCAGGTTATAACAACATGTCTGTAGAAGTTTAAATGGGGCGACGCCTGTGAGCTCAGGCAGACAACTCAAGCTGCACTGATTTAATAATTGATATGCGTCACTTCCACAGTCACCCGACAACACTTTGTCCCAATTGGCGGTCTATTTAAGCTGCAAGATGTCCTGTCTCTCCCTCTGCTATGTCATTGCCATCGCTGCCCTGCACCAGTACTGAGCTCATACTTTCAGCCCCACCACCACCACCGTAGCATCCACCTGCAGGCTGCGAAGAGGGGGTTAAAGATATCATCTCATCACTCCTCAAATTTCTGCATGTAAAATAAGTCTGCGAGGAGTGAAGAGGTTGTTGGCAGAGACGCCAAACACAAGCTATGTCTGCTGCTGCAATAAACATTTCAAACAATAACAACGTGAGTCTGACTGAAATGTAATTGTGGTGAAAACCAGGACAGCTTGGAAACTGGACAACATATCTTTTACTTGTACGGTCAATGTTTGCTGAGGCAACTAAATGTACTTTGTTAAAGTAAGGGAAGGATTGTCTGTGTTGTGTTTTGTACAGGAGCTTGGATGCTAACCTAGCTTGCTTCCAGAGCTCTGAATCGCTAATCACATTCTTTCATATTTGTTCAGAGATTCAAACAGGTCTCTTGTCGTGCCCAGTGATGACTATTTCAACTTATTAGAGAATAAATTGAATCATTAAAGTTAAGCAGATTAAGAGAGCCCCTTCATTTTCCTGCTAGCTAGCAGGACAATTAAGGGACCTAGCTAGCTATCTTAGTGGCTTAAGGCCGATGCTAACGGTTGTCTCCAATCAAATTCAGACAGTTTGTACAATTAAATCTGTCAGAAAATATAAAAATCTTAATATATATGATATAAATTTCATCATATTAGTAAAGTCCACATGAGGCTGCATGGAGGTTAAATCCAGCTGTCACTTCAGCTGTGCTAACGTATCGACTACACCTCGACCTAACCTTGTCATTCCTCCCATTCTGCCCACCACATCTGGCCCCTCTCTCATTTTACACTCTCAGGGGTTAAACGCACGTAGCCTTTATTCAATCTAGCTGTTGATCATGCAGATAATGACTTTAGGGAGCTGGTTAGGCCGAGGGACACGAGGAGGCTCTATACACATGACAACTAGCAGACGGGATAAAGAGACCGTTGGCCTTGCCAGGATGACAAGCTGAAGGCGTACATATTCAGCAGGTGGCCTCTTACGATGTAATGCGTACCCAGCTTCAATTCAAAGAGTGTGTGGGCAGGAGCAGACCGTGTGTTTGCACATGTGTAGATTTACAGTGGAGTATGTGCCTTTGTGAAGCAGCATGTGTTTTAAATACATGTGGAGGCTGCAGGGAGGAGATTTCTGCTGAACTCTAATTGTGTCATGTATAATATTCTCAAACTCCGCCACAGGCAAGGTCAACCCTGCTTTTATGTTATAAAAAACAGATAAATCCAGTCATACAGTGAAGCACTATAGCGCTGCTGTTGTCCCTGAATCTGCAAACTGTACTTGTGTACTGTAGATTTACTGCATGAATGGTAATGGAGGTCATCTCGCATAAAGTCACAACCAGGCAGAATTGTTCTGACACTCACTTGTGTTAAGTCTGAAATGTCAGAGCAAATTTACTCGTCCTCTCTCTCTCTCTCTCTCTCCGCCTCCCTTTATTTCATGCCCTCTTTCTTTTTCTGCTCGCTTTCTTTGCTTGCGCAGGAAATTTACAGAGACGCTCATTCTCCCCGGACGTCACAATTTTCTTCCTGACGCACTTGAGTTCCATCTTGCAACATCTCTCACGCGAAATTACACCGAGGTAATATCAGACCTCAGCCTCGTTACAAGGAGTAATCAAACAGGGAGAGAAGTGGCTAACGTACGTGTATATGGACAGGAAGTGGCTGTCAGGTAGGGTCCTGTTCATGTAAACTGGGGGCTTACTTTTGACTTATGAGAAAATGTTTTGCTCTTTTCACTCTTTAGCAGAAATCACAGAGAACCACATGAATAGGACTTAAATATAAATTAAAGTTTCATCTTGTTTATGTACATCCCCCGTTTCGTGTAGCATAAATTTTATTGCTGTCTTCGCCAATTAAAAGATAAGGCTGACTGTCTTATATATTTCATATAGTTCAGAAATCCCACGATAAGCCCAAATTAAAAATGAATTAAACCTAACTTAACATTGACCTTTTACCTAAAGCCTGATAAAGCATATTCCTCTCTCCCATAGAGCTCAGCTGCAGTGTTAATTTCGTTAACGAAAATTCTGACAAAAAAATGACGAGACGTTGACGAGCTACAAATAGATCATTGATAACAAAAACTCTGACAAGACGGATGTTGTGTTTTTGTCAACGAGACGAGACTAAAATGTTAGTGGTGGGCTGTCAGACATTTTATTTTAAAGCCTCAAGCCCCAGTTAGAGATAACAGCTATCACGATGGTGGTTATTAACTTGCTCTGTTAACACAGGCAAAAAAAGGGCGTCACTTGATGCTTCTTCCGCACAAAAAGGAGCAATCATCGGCTTCCTGCTTCAGTCAGACTGTTAAAATGAGAAGCGACCTAGCATAAAAACGAGATCATTAGATGCTGTGCGCTCATCGCTCTTTTACTGGATGATCTGCTGAAATTTAAAGTGATAATTTAACCTGAAGCAAACAGGAAGAAACAAAAAGAGGGAGACTGTCAGACTAAAATGTGATGTTTTGAGTTTTGCGACTATAACTAAAAAGGGTAGAAAATAATAAAATGTGACTACAACATTTTGGACTAAGACTAAATATAAAATAGCTGCCAAAATTTACACAGCTCCAAAAACGATTAAATCCATAGACTGTATATGAGAAGTGGACGTAGCCACCGTGATGTCACCCATTATTTTTGGACGTTCTGAAATTTGAGTTGCACATTTTGGCCGTCACCATCTTGTATTTTAGAGCCAAATTTAAACGGCAGGATGCATACGTCTCTATCTTAGGTGACAGGTCGGCGTGGTAGTCAATAACAGGAAGCAGTGCCCCAAAGCTGACCTTGTTCTATTGCACTGTCACTCAAAATGGGACCCTGATGAACACCATGCTGTATCTAAGAAGACAAGGCAAAAGCCTTTTAGGAAGATGTTTACTATGGTGATAAATCACATATTATTAAAGTATTATATTATCTTTTAACAACCAGTGCCATCGCCCCCTGCTGGCCATTAGATAGAATGCAGGTTTAAGGCACTTCTGCACGTTCCTTTACTATGTTGAACAATGGCTACCGTACTACCGTAACCACCCACTGGATAACTGTGTTAATCCACAGCTGAAAATAGAACACGAGACATAACGCTTAGTTGGTTTGGCTTTTTTATGGGATACATTGACAATAAGAAAAAAATGATAACCTTAAAAGAAGCAGGTCATGTGATAAGGAGAGGCATTATCATCACTTGAGACTTATGTGTACCCAAGAGACTTCTGTGTGTACCTAATCCGAGACACAAGATGCGGTCAAGCATGGCTGACATAGATCGGACACGCTCAGATGGGGCCGCTGGAGAGCGCGGCGTCTTTGTCCCAAGAAGAAGCCCAGTGTGGAGTGCAGATGGCCGCAACTGTGGCTCTCTGGCATCCGCTCCGATCTGCTCGGGCTGACCCTCCCCTGTGCCGACCTGGGTAAACGCTGCAGCTGCGGTGACCCTCTGCCACACACCTTCACGTACACACACACACACACACACACACGAGCAAACAAGCTGCTAGTCTCTGGGGGATGTACACCTTCATCTGTGATTTCAGAGAAAACAAACTGCCGTCAGAAAGCAGCATATGGCCCGCTTCTGATGAAACACATCTCGTTGGCTCAGACTGATACAGTAACACAAAAGGCCTGTTGGCTGTGGTGTTTAGCACCGCTGTTCGAGCTTTGGGAGGAGTTATCTGCCAAATATAACAAGTGATACTTTTTTATTGTACACTTTTCAGCTTTGTATTGTTGTTATTTCTTCGGAGGATTATACGGCTCTTTCCTTTGCCAGCTGTAAATCCCAAGGACAATTTGCAGCGTAGAGAATCACAAAACTCCTTTATTTATGCATGTAGGTCGCTGAGAACAAATTGTTATTTACAAGCGTAACCTTGGAGGAGTGAATGTTCCTCTGGAGTGGGGAGGGGAGGAGATAAAAAGTGGCGTTCAGGCAAACAGAAACTCTGCTCGCTGAGGAACATTATGAGACACTGATAAACTGCGGCGTCATTTCAAAATAAGAGCAGAGTGGCAGTGAAACATGGCTGCAGAATAAATGAGGGATTAAGCAATAAACTCTGGTAAGCACAGAGAGAGGGAACACAAAAGAGAAACAACAGAGCAGCAGGACACTCAAATCATCAGAAAGCAGAAGCAGGTAAGCTGGGAAACAACGCTGCAGGCGTGAGACCGATACTAAGATTATGTTTTGCTGCACACTCAATAAAATATGCAAATGAAGACTTCAGTGTAATATTGAAATCCACATTCAGATTTACTGCCCACACTTTGCGCTCCACATTTACAAAGAGGTAAGAACGTTTTCTGGATTTTATTGAACCACCATCGACTGTATTAAAGATGGACGACATGACAGCTCCCTAAAAGTGAAGCCAAAACATCTCTATCGCCCCCTGCTGACTGGCTGCAGTGTAGGTCATAAAGCCCGCCTCCTCCATGTAAACACATGGGCCTAACAACATGATTGACAGCTCTGTTGACAAATACGGCTCCTGCAGCCGATCTGCTCCCAGATTAGCAGAGTAGAGGAGGAACTGCTAGAGGCAACGTAGCTATCACTCACACTACAGTCACTGAAGTTTACATAACTATTAGTATCTGCTTCAGTCCAACACAAGAAGCTGCTCTGCTGTTTTGTGCCCAGACGTACGGGATCTTTGCCATTTTTTCAGGAAGTTAAATGTGTGTTTTGGTTAGCAGAAGGGTCAGTATGTCAGTACCGTGGTTACGCCAGCCGATCTCTCCAGCGCCAGCTCTGGCTCCAAATGCACAAGATGGCAGCGCCCACTTCTGTGGCATATTTTGGCTTTACTTTTGCACAATAAGAGGAGGTGGAGACCTGTCGTCTATCTTTATATACAGTCATTGGTGACCACTAAAAGAACTGGAAACCAGTATGTTCACAAGGTGCTGGATGGGGCAGAGGTCTGGCTCTGTGCAGCAAAATAGAAAACTGTTCATCAGATTTCATTATAAAAATAAAAGGTCGCCGACCTCTTTCATTCTCTTATTTAAATGACTAAATATTAGAGTCAGATCACCAGTTCACCTTTGTCTACCCCCTCTCATCCTCAGCGCTCTTCTCATTTCCTGCCTCCAGCCCCGCCCCACTTCTCCCACACCGTGTTCTGTCCTCCTGTTGCTCAAGCCTGTTTCTCCACCAGATGTCCTCAGACTCTCCCTACCTTTCCCCAATCCACTCACCTGCTCACCTGTCCCCACCTCTCTCAGTAGACACAATCCAAATATGCTGGGCAGATTCGTCTGTTTTTAAACGTTTATTCTCAGTGTTGTTCAGACTTTTGTTCTCCTTCAGCCTGCCTGATTTGGGACTTTTATTTCCTGACATTTTCCCCTGATTTGTGCGCCTGCTTTGGACCGCTTTAACTTTGCGATTTTCTTCTTTCAATAACTTAATTTAAACAACATTGCTGTCTGCATGTTTGTCCTGTCCTTTGCATTTCTGTTTGACTCATACGGACAACATAGCACTTAAAACTTGTAAGGGTTTTGTGACACAGCCCCGGTCCAACAGTGCACTTTATCCTGTTACAGTACTGCAGTACCATCTACATCAAAGCACAGCTCAAACAAGCAACAGCCTTGCTTTCCTGCTTGTATAGCTGTTTTAACCTCCCCCATAAAGTCAACACGAGCCACACTTTGAGCTGCCACCGTTATTAACTGCTAGTTACAGCTGAAATCAATGACTTCAAATGTACCTCAACCTAAAGCACCCTGCAGAACAAGTCAAACAGAGCGGATAACGTGCGCTTTATGTAACACCGAGCTGTGAGAAAGGACATGATCATAAAAACAGTTGTGTGTTTCTCTCCCATGGAAACAAGCTGATGTTCTGTCTCCTTTCTTCCAGCAGTGCAGCTAGCATTACTGTTTCAGTAGCGCTGGTTCAATACTGCGGTATGTAGCCTACATTCTGCGTTTCATCTGCTATGAAAAATTTAGAACATGTGTTATATCATCGTCAGACCCACAGAGACATGAATATCAAAGTGCGCTCTCTCAGTTTTGTTTCATAACGCTCATCCAATTCTCTCCCTACCTCTCCCTCCCTGCTCTGATGCAACGCCTGAATCAAACGTGTACTGTAAATTAAGCTCGCATGTCCACGCAGAAACACGGGATGATCAATGCCGGAACAATGGCGCCAGACTGCACTCACTCCTCCTCTTTCTCCTGTTCTCCTCGCTCGCGGTCGGCTCCTTCCACGCGAGCGCCGAGGCCTCCTAATAGATTCTGCTAACTCAAAGACCATCTCTGGTGTAGCCAAGACAACACAGCTCATGATATATTCCCTCCTGATATTAAAAAACAAGTGGGACGGGCACAGGGATTGTCTGCGCTCTCTTATCAGACTTCTGAGGGCGTTCATCTCCCCCCCCTCTTCTTCCTCCCACCTGCCTCCCCCGTGTGCTCCCCAAGCCTCCTCTCTTCCTCCCCCTGATCATCACGACGATAACCACAAAGTCAGTTTTTCATTCTGGAGGCCAACTTCAAACCCCCCCTCCCCATTTTCACCAAATCCCCCTGACACTGTTCTCAGATCAGCCTATTTGTTATACACTGTTTTTTTCACTGTCGTGCGAGAGACAGCAAGAGAGACGAGCTCCTTGTTTGACTGCTGCCAGCTTTGTCTTGTCTCCTTCTCTCCATTGACTGTCTATAGGGACATGTGTGTTTGTGTGGTTGTGTATCAGCCTACATGAAGTGCAGCCAATCTTGCTTCAATGTGCATATGTTTACACTGAATTTAAATGCAAATTGGCAGACTCGACTCGTCTGTTGTTGTGTGCGACTCACCTAAAGGCTGAAAAACAACAGAAAAGAGTCACACACTGAAGCTGCTGTGAGGAACTTTGGGTTTGTGTCAATCTTGGCGACCCCTGGCTCAGAATCAGGAACACTTCAGTTATCCCCGGGGAGGATAAATACAGCTGATCTCATCCTGTATATGTTTAAATGAGTGTTTTCTGACTAAAAACATCCTTTTAACTGTCAAACACATCACTCAACATAGCTTCATCTGACACCGACCTGATGGCAGCAGGACAGACACACATTGAAAATAACTACAAAGAAATAATCAATCTTATTCCCGATGGCCTCATTTTGTTGGTTATATAGAGACAGCAGTTTTCATTTCAGTCATACCAGTTTAAAACTCCTCACAATAGGTGTTTGCCCCTGCAATTTTGTCCTCGTTATCCACCGTGATATACACAGTGGTGAACATGTAGGGCGTGTAGCCAGCGGTTAGCGATAAACGACTTCCATTCAAGACGTCCTTTTTCAGAAAAAGAAACAGCTTTTCTTTTGATTTACTTTAATCAACAGGTCTAAAGTTTGCAGAAATTTCAGCATCATGATGCAGATTAGTAAAAAGTAATTGAATGATAGCACCAAGTGAGATGGCATATATTGAAAAGAGAAGGGGGCCGAGCACTGACCCTTGAGGCACCCCTAGGGATAAGCTGTGGGGTTTGGACACTTCTGCCTTCCATGATACTCTAAAAGATCTCCCTGAGAGGTAGGACATGAACCAGAGGAGAGCAGATCCTGAGATACCAAGTTCAGAGAGAGTGGAGGGGAGGATTTGGTGGTTCACTGTGTCAAAGGCAGTCTTGTCTCGGTAATGAAAACAAAACATACGCATGTACAGTATATACATATGTATATATTTATATATATATACATATGAATATACGTATGTTTTCAATATCAACGTTTTTTTTCTTTATCTCATCAACGTCTCCTCTTCATCATGGAAAAAAGGTCCTTGAAGAACATTTAAAGTCATAAATTGTGTTAATGATATTAACACTGTTACGCATGTGTATTTCACATCATAGATTGTACATCAGAAGTGGACACTGTAAAGACCGCGTGTGGACTAACTTTTTGAAGCCTTGATATTGTCATTGTGGCTGTCACTATCTTGTTTCTGTTTTTGCCGCCGGAAGTGACCATCTTTGGATGAAAGGACGGATACACATTGCTATGTCACTATCCTGGTTATGAAGCAGCAACTTGTCAATCACAGGTCCTCACCCCCCCAATCATAGCCTGCTTTATTGTCCACTGAAATGGGACAAAACTATCATTACACTGTATTGAAGAACATTGAGACCATTAACTTATTATTGTCTGGAAAAAGGTTAACTGAATAAATCAAGAGCTCTTTATATGTATAATACAAATCTGACCTCTTTGTAACCAGTGCAGTCGCCCCCTGCTGGCCATTAGAAAGAATGCAGGTTTAAGGCACTTCTGCATTAGCGTCACTTGTAGAGGCACTGCGTTTCAAGTCTACATTATGTATATGATCGTTTTTATTATCTTTATTTTTTGCTTCAAACACATCTTTGCAATGTATTTTATGATACGATGAAAGAAGACATGTAGGTGTATCGATAAAGTTGTTCTTTAAACTTGAAGTAATGCTTGATTTGACCTCTCTCGTCCTTGGAGGTCCTTTGGGTGTACACAGAAAGACAAAGACTATGAACCGACATCACTCAACCAAACCACGTTCTCATGAAACACAGGAACGAGATTATAATTTGATTAAGTCAATAATGTATATGAGAGCGAGCCCATGTCAACACCATTCTCTGATTGTATTAATTAGATCTGGCTCTTAATCTGTCACATTAATTAGATCTCGCTGTAATGTATTTAGATTTTCACACTGCTTCGATTTTAATTCATTTACAGACATCAGTTAGGTGTGCACCTGTGCCGAGAGCTGTAGCCGTAAATCGTAGACACATAAAATTTGTCACTTAAAGAACCAGATAAATCCAGATTTTTATCAGAACACACAAACACACCATTATCATAATGTTAATTGGTAAATGGACTGCACTTAAACAGTGCTCGACCACTCAAAGGGCTTTTACGCTACATGTCACGTTCACCCTTTTCACACACACATCAGCCAATCAGTACAGTTCATTGCACGCCAAGTCAAACGAGATGGCGGACTCTGAAGCCGCAGAGGAACACTCTTTTAAATGTATGCGTTCTTGGTTTCAACTCAAATAACTAGCGATACAAACAAAAGGGCCCTTGAAACTAATTCTCTTCAAATAATATGTTAAGTTACGTTAGTTATGCTAGCTAGTCAGCCTGCTAGCAACCTGTTGCTAGGCGACAGGAGCGGCGTTTGGTGATGCAAGGGTTAGGGTGGGAACAGCTGGTGACGCAACCGGAAATGCTCCGTAGACCAGACCGTCTCATTTCAGTTCGACTTTAGAGGCCTGTGCAGGCTATGAATGCTGAGCCTCTGTACACCGCCTCCTTCCAAGGCTGCAGCCCGTGGACTGAGACACAGCTGGAGATTTAAAAATTCGTAACATGTTTATCCAAAGCCTGAAAAACAGTATTTTTAAATGTGCTTTATTATGGCTCAAACTCTTAAACTCTGCGCTCTTATTTTATCACTACATGATGTCAAAGTAAAAATATCCCTTTAAATGAAACAGGCGGTGCTGAACCTAGGCTCAGTTATTATAATGTGTCGCTCACAGCAGAGAGTCAGAGGTGCAGAGGGGAGAGGGCTCTGACAACTGATAGTCAGTCATATAACATGGCATTTATATGTTTTTCTCACAACAACAACAAATTGATGATTATTTAGTAAAATTTGATCAAGCACAATCCGACAGAAGAAAATGAATACAAATAGAAATGAATAAAATCCTGATTCAGAGTGGGTTGCTTGATATGACTCTTTTTTTACAACAACTAATGAGTCAATTTGCTTGTATTTTGAAATTACAGGCCATGACTTCACTCTGTCTTCACACACACACAGTCAGACAAATAGACTCAAAGACACAGACAAGAGAAGCCTTAACCACTTAACAGCATGCATGCACACTTTCCCTCGCACACACTTACACACACATCCCAGCAGCCAGTTGTTCCCTGCTTTGCATAAACCAATAATGTAATGGAGAGAAAGCCATTCCCTGATAAACAGTGTAATGAATAATTTAAAATAAAACAGCTGCAAAGGATCTCAAACTTTGAAACACGCACCGATCGCACTCTCAGAAAGTCCATAAAGAGATGTAATGGAAGTCAATGGATGTAATGTTGCACAATCATTGGACAAATAAGACGAGTTACTTCGCTTACATCCAGCTGAATTCAATATGAGCTAATTCTGAGCGGCTTTGATTTTTGCTGTGATGGATTGTACTCGAGCCTGGTCACCAGCTCAGTGGGCTTTGCTTGCTCAGTGGGTTATAAGAGAGTACATCTAGCTTTGTTTTGCTGTATAGCTTCCCTTCCTGCCTCAGGGTTGAGGTGACCGCTACAACCAGAGAGTGGGCAGGAGACAAAAGTAGACATGTACGTGCTGCACGTGCATGTACATGAGTATGTAGACATATGTAAGTGTGGAGCTGCAAGGAGCTAAAAGCAGCCAACACGGACGCCTCAGGGAGCTCACAGTCTGAGCCGTCAAGTCGTTAGCGGTTTATTCCTGACACACTGGCCGCTGTTAAGATATGATGCTCTCCAAGGGCCACTGCTGACAATTAAACCTGCTTTGGCCAAGTTTAAATGTCACAACACATTTTTCAATTCTTCTTCATATACAATGAAATTTGAACTGCTTCTGCCTTCCAGTTATCTGCCAACTCTTATTATGACAGGCTGATAAGGGCCTGCATAATTTTCACTCAACACAAAACTCCTAGCCCCCATAATTCCTTGCATAAATAAAAGGTGTGACTTTCTGATGCACATTTTAATGAACCTTAGACATGTTTGAAGATAAATGGTATGCTAACACAATCCGTCACACCTTAGCAAAGACAGTGTGATTAACCTCCACTACAGAGGAATGGGAGGGACTCCATACAGTAAAGTTAGCTTACGTTAGCATGAGCTAAAATGTTTAGGGACAAGTTGCACTGTTTAAAACAGCATAGACAATCAAGCTAAACTAAGCTACTTCAAAGTGCAGGGAGAAGAAAGTGTAAGCAATGTAAGGCATGACTTTTATTGCATTAATTCAGGATGTATTATAAATGCTTGTTGATGAATGAATAATGGAGTCACTAACAGTTTATGTGCTTAATGCCTCATGTATCATCTGTGAATCAGTATAAACTCACACTAAGTTTATATGCCATGAAATGAGCTGGAAGCAATGACATAGACAAGATCATTAAAGACCCATATGATCCGACTCTGAAGCAGAACACCTGATCTCAAAGACGTTTCTCAAAGCTGTTTTTAAAGTACATAAAGTCAGTAATAAACGCTCAGGAAAGACACTTTTTACCCTCCACAGATTGTGTGGATGTGCTTGTGTGGTGAGAGAAAAAACGCTGCACGCAAGTTTCTTTGACAAAAATAAGTTTAACTTACTACACAGCTAACAACAAGCTTACAACGCGTAGCTTAGCATTAAGTGTCCGGCCAATCTGTTCCCACAAATGGCCTTTGTGATACTGTTTGTTTGTCATATGTACGGCTCCTGCGTGTTTGGTGCTAACCAGGGTGACGGGTGGTGCCCCTTCTGATTGGTTGCCTGAAAAAAGGTGCGGTGACGGCACCTTTCTGAAAAGTTCAGAGATTTTCAGCTTGAAGCGCTCGGAGCAGCCGCACTAAAAGGGCTCTGAAAAAAAGATGCTGGATGCGGTGCCTTTTCTCTAGGCGACCGCATGCGGCTGCATATGCTCTGTCCTCATTTGGAACAATTGAGAAATGCTGGCGCTCAGAAAAAGGCGCTATGTGTACAAGGGGCCTAAATGGGACCACAATTTACAAAACAAACATTGTGCTGTATTTAAGAAAACTTGAAAGGAGCAGTTGAGAGCATAAACTAATTCACAAAATGCTCACTGAGCTTAATAATGAACTTAGAAGTAGGCTCAATCTTCATCTGGTTTACATAATCAGACTTTGTTTTGCAACCAGTTGAGTCGCCTCCTGCTGGTCATTAGAGAGAGTGCAGGTTGAAGGCACTTGCGCATTGGAGGCTACATCCACCTCTTATATACAGTATTGTGTTTGGGACATTATTTTTGTTCCCAGGAGGAAAAGAATCTCAGTGCTGACAATCTGAAATGTTACCTTCACAATGTGTCTCTGTAACAGAGCGCATATTCTATCTTCAAAGTGAGTGTCGATCTGGCTGTTGAAGGGTCTAAAATCATGTCCCATATCAGTACAGTCTGCTCCACAACCATCTGTCATCCACCTCTCTCCAAAGCATCACCCTGCCTCCCTTTGACCGTCCGCCCCGCTGCACGGTGGGCCGCTCCGCTGGGACACAATGGAGGTCGTATCTGGAAGGGGACAGTACATCAGCTGGACGCTAATCGGCTGACTCACCTTCATAACGCTCCCCTCTGGGACGGGCCAGAGGACTGTGGAAGGGGAAAGGCGGAGGGAAATCAGGCTGTGAGCGATTAGGTTAATGAAAGAGGAAAATGGAGTGAAAGGACAGGAAAAGGTGGCCCTAAGGCAAATAAGTTTAGAGGAGACGAAGCAATTGCTCTGACAGCTTTGGAGAACGGCATATAGACACTGATTGGCAGAGGAGAAATAAGAGCCAGGATGCACTGTCACCGGGTGAAAGAATTACTTTAAATGTCCTATTTTAGATCCTCCAATTTCTATCAACTGTTAGAAGGCCAATGAAAGCAGCGCTATCACACAAAGTCCTCTTTTTACAGCTGTCTGGGTTTACTGACTGACTGTAAGTTAACTGAAAATCTCCAATAAAGTCGCCATTTAATGTTCCGCTTGGCAGAATTTATACAAAACCTGCAGTGTGGCTGCAACAGAGAGACGCATGCAATCAAATCATACTGAAACACCACAGAGGATGATGATTTATTATTGGTGTTATATATCCTTATATCCTTATAGTGTTATATTATATCCTTATAGTGTTATATATCGTTATAGTGTTATATATCCTTATATCCTTTTAGTGCTATATATCCTTATAGTGTTATATATCCTTATTGTGTTATATATCCTAGTGTTATATATCATTATAGTGTTATATATCCTTATTGTGTTATATATCCTGATATCCTCATAGTGTTATATATCCTTATCGTGTTTTATATCCTTATATATCCTTATAGTGCTATATATCCTTATTGTGTTACATATCCTTATATCCTCATAGTGTTATATATCCTTATATATCATTATAGTGTTATATATCCCTATATCCTCATAGTGTTATATATCCTTATAGTGTTATATATCCTTAAATCCTTATAGTGCTATATATCCTTCTATCCTTATAGTGTTATATATCCTTATACCCATATAGTGTGATATATCCTTATATCCTTATTGTGTTAAATATCCTTATAGTGTTATATATCCTTAAATCCTTATAGTGTTATATATCCTTCTATCCTTATAGTGCTATATATCCTTATTGTGTTATATATCCTTATAGTGTTATATATCCTTAAATCCTTATAGTGTTATATATCCTTCTATCCTTATAGTGCTATATATCCTTATTGTGTTATATATCCTTATAGTGTTATATATCCTTCTATCCTTATAGTGTTATATATCCTTATACCCATATAGTGTGATATATCCTTATATCCTTATTGTGTTAAATATCCTTATAGTGTTATATATCCTTAAATCCTTATAGTGTTATATATCCTTCTATCCTTATAGTGCTATATATCCTTATAGTGTTATATATCCTTCTATCCTTATAGTGCTATATATCCTTATTGTGTTATATATCCTTATAGTGTAATATATCCTTCTATCCTTATAGTGTTATATATCCTTATTGTGTTATATATCCTTCTATCCTTATAGTGCTATATATCCTTTTATCCTTATAGTGCTATATATCCTTATTGTGTTAAATATCCTTATAGTGTTATATATCCTTCTATCCTTATAGTGCTATATATCCTTATTGTGTTAAATATCCTAGTGTTATATATCATTATAGTGTTATATATCCTTCTATCCTTATAGTGTTATATATCCTTATAGTGCTATATATCCTTCTATCCTTATAGTGCTATATATCCTTATTGTGTTATATATCCTTATAGTGTTATATATCCTTCTATCCTTATAGTGCTATATATCCTTATTGTGTTATATATCCTTATGGTGTTATATATCCTTCTATCCTTATAGTGCTATATATCCTTATTGTGTTATATATCCTTCTATCCTTATAGTGCTATATATCCTTATAGTGTTATATATCCTTATTGTGTTAAATATCCTAGTGTTATATATCATTATAGTGTTATATATCCTTATTGTGTTAAATATCCTAGTGTTATATATCATTATAGTGTTATATATCCTTATTGTGTTATATATCCTAGTGTTATATATCATTATAGTGTTATATATCCTTATTGTGTTATATATCCTGATATCCTCATAGTGCTATATATCCTTCTATCCTTATAGTGCTATATATCCTTATAGTGTTATATATCCTTCTATCCTTATTGTGTTATATATCCTTCTATCCTTATAGTGCTATATATCCTTATTGTGTTATATATCCTTCTATCCTTATAGTGCTATATATCCTTATTGTGTTATATATCCTTATAACCTTATAGTGTTATATTATATCCTTATATCCTTATAGTGTTATAAATCCTTATAACCTTATAGTGTTATATTATATCCTTATATCCTTATAGTGTTATAAATCCTTATATCCTTATAGTGTTATATATCCTTATTACGAAGTTGTATATAGTCAGTGATGGAAGAAGTACTCTAAGTAACAATACCACAGAGTACAAATACTTGAGTAATACATCTTAGGTATCTTTCTTGCTTGAAATGTACTTAAAGGATCAAAAAGCTCCTTTGATGGTTTTACATGGTTATTCATCCCATTTCTAATGCAAATATACATGTTTAAGAAACTCTTTTTAATTAGTGTGTGCACCTTCAAACAAGAAATAATAAGGAAGGTTGCTGCACTGAACTTTCACAAACTATAATTTATTGAAGATAATATTTAAAAGTGTATTCTATTAAAAACAATCGCTTATCCAGCCATACCCTCTCCACATTAAATGACTAAAATACAAATTAATGACTGAATTAATTTGTGGACTGAACATTTGGGGTATTTTAGAACTTTGCATTAATTGGTATGAAAAAAATCTAAAACATAAAAGAACAAACATAGAAACAATACTGATGAAACATCAATGTTGTACTAAAATCAAAGGCTCTGATGGAAGAAGAAAAAACAATCACGTATCCAGTGTTGCAGGCCTTTAATAAGTCTGTTTGGTCACCAAAAACTGATTAGTGATGTGCGAGTCATGAGTCAATTGTTTTTACTGACTGACCTCATCTCCACTAACTCGTTCACTGACTCACCCCTCCTACCCACTACTAGCCACTGCAAACTGCAAATTTGAAGCAAAACCACCGTATAAGCCTCGCCCTGTGAGAAAACAACCACTTTGGCGCTTGTTTCAACTCAGTACTCGCTCCCACAGTCCGGCGCCCGGAGCTTGCTTCCTGCCCTGAGCTGAAGGTCTGACTCAAGTCACACGAATCACTCACTGAATCACTTTCCCAACATGGCAGGGCACAAAAAGCACTTTTTAAGCACACAATCATGGGAAAACCAGCGTCATAAAACTGGCAAAATGACTCACTTTACGATCAGAAAATTGGTCATTTGGGTCCAAATCAACTAGGTCATCAAAAACAATCAGAAGGTCTAGAAGAGCTGCATGATTAAATTTAATCTCCATGAATGTTAGCGGAGTGCTAAACCAGAAGTTAGCCTGATTGGGCGACAGAAGTCCAGTGTGCACATACTCTATGGGCGCTTGGGCCAATGGGGGATTCAAGCTCCCCAACTGTGGGAGGTAACTGTCTCAGGTGACTCGAGTGACTCGAAAAACCCGACTCTCTTTAGTGAGAAAACTCAGGTTAGTAAAACGAGTCAAACCTCCCCCATGAGCAGCATTTCAACAAGCTAAAGCTAGCAAGCTAGTCACTCAAGTAGGGCATTAAAAAGTAGTTAAACTCTCCTTAAGTCTAAGATATGTCCTGCACTAGCAATGGACAGGTGGTAGTTCATGTGTTATGAGGTGAGTGGCATTTTTCTGGGTGGATACAAGCAGAACGTACGTTACTGATGCCTACTCCATGTTCTAGTTAAATACTTGAGCAAATGCATCCATTATTTATTCACAAAAGTTTATTAAGAGGAGAAAGAATCAAAAGTTCTGAGTAAAATAACACACAGTAAAAGAGCATTAATTGCTGAAAATATAAACATACAGCAGTGGTAATACTGTATAAGCTCTTGGATTGTGTGGAGGCTGCACGGTCGTTCTGTGGTTAGCGCTGTCGCCTCACAGCTAGAAGGTTCCTAGTTCGAGTCCTGGCTTGGATGAAGGGGGCCTGTCTGTGTGGAGTCTGCATGTTCTCCTCGTGCATGCGTGGGTTTCCTCTGTGTACTCTGGCTTCTTTCCAAAGACATGCTCGTTTTACTAATTGATGACTCTAAAATTGCCTGTGGGTGTGATTGTGAGCGTGAGTGGTTGTCTGTCTCTATCTGTCAGCCCTTTGATTGACTGGCGATCAGTCCAGGGTGTACCCCGCCTCTCGCCCCATTAAAGCTGCATGGGATCCAGCCCCCCCCCCCCCCCCCCCGCGACCCTGAGCAGGATGAGTGGTAGATGGATGGATGGATTGTGCGGAATACTAACTTCATACTTCTTGATCACTGGCTGTTACAATTCAAAATCATTAATCAATTCAGTCAGGGAAATCATGGGCTACATACGTGTCAGTAGCTTGTCAGTGACATACAGTTTATCTGGCCTGAGTTCATCGGGGGGGGTGTAGGCTACAGCTTGCGTGATGCTAAATTCTCAAGTAAATGAAAAGTTCACACTTGCCTTCAACAGCTTTAAAATGGTAATTTTTGTCCTAATGAGAAGTGACGGTGATGATTATTGGAATTTGCACCTTTGCATGAATGTTAGTTAGTTTGGCCCCAGGACATGCTCCTGGTTGTATCTTTGAAATGTGCTGTACATGTTAACAAGTCTGTTTGCAGAAAAAGGGCTCTGTCAGGCTGAGAAGAACAAAGCACAGGAATTATGCAGTCAGAATAGGAGATTATGAGTTTAGGCCTTTTGGGGTGTTTTGTTAAATGCTAAATAATGCTGAAAAAAAGCGCAGCCTGGTGCACTGAACTTGAAGTATTCCTAATATAAATCCTCCTGTTGTTCTTCTACCAAAGAGGAAGACAAAAGAAGAGAAGGAGCAGGGGAAATGATGACAATAATAATTTCAGCAGCTTCCTCACAGGCTTTTTAGTCTTTGCAGCTGCGATTGTTCGCTGAGCTTTCCCCTCTTTACTTTTGCTACATCTTTCAGGCTCTCTGTTCTCACACGAAACGGCACATACACAGTTTACAGTAACAACGGTGGCAGATTCACTGCTCGAAAGTTGTTTTCAACAGAGAATTGCTGCGTAAATGCAAACAGACAAAGTAGGCTTTTCATTTCTATCCAGAAAACATAGATAATGCTGTCTGAAATGAAAACAGTTGCTAGCATCAGCTGTAACTAGCTTGTTAATTAAGCTAACACTAGTTTAAAAAAAAAAGTCCCTGCCTGACTTTTTAAATGTCCCGAGCAACTTGTTTTTACATGGGAACCCTGTAAAAGGAGTCTTAAGTATTTAATGGTGACATACATGATAATACCTCAAAGACAGAAACTAAAGCTACATGTCTGCGGTAAAAAGTTAGCATCAATGATCCATGTTCAAGAAATGGTTCTTGCGGTAGAGCTAGCTTAGTTTTGTTCTAACTTCCCCTGTTAGCTGCTCACTCTTACCTTTTTATATTTTTAAACCAACACATTTTATATAGGCCTATTCACTTTTGAACATTAGTTAAAGGGCTTTTAGGAAGAGGTTTAACCACAACTTTGACGAGCCTAAAACTCTCTCTTCCTGTTAGCTGGGCTAGCATACTGAGCGGGACAAAGTTGCTAACGTAACCCTAAACTCTGCAGTATTGAGGACCAGCTTCTACACTGGTAAAATGCTAGACAGTGTGCTTGTTGTGAGTGAGGCTTTATTTTTACATTTAACCCAACTAATTAATGTAATAAGCTAGCAAACGTATGTTCTCCTTTAGTAACACTCAGCGATTAGCAAGCAAGTAGCCTAAGTCTGACATGCTAATTGAGCACGAGTCTTTTGCTTGTGTGTTTTTAGCGCTGATGAATTCCCCACCATTTGAACAAATGTCTCTTTCTATTGCATCTGTTCACAGTGAATTTATGTCTTTAATGCATTTATTTCTTACTCCAAGTGAAACGCTGGCTCAGAGATCTAGCTCGTTGTCAACAGCACGAGTTGGAGCTCCAGAAATGTATTCAGAACATTTATTATTTAGATTCAAGTTTGCAAGTCTACTAGCAGCACAAGCAAGTATTTAGTTTTAAATGCTCTATTTAAATTTGAGGAAGAATGTGGTTAGAGAATACTTAAAATAACTCTTCTTGCACAGCTTGTATTTTCTCGACATGTTGGGTAAAAGCTTCACTCTCGGCATCCAGAGAAGGGCGATCTTGTTTGGATTCAGCGGAGGTGATGGGGTGTATTTGATTGCCAGTCCTGTCACCTTTGCTGAAGCCTCGGAGCATTGTTGGGATTGGGCCTGTCACTGTGCAGGTGTTGCAGGAGCATTTATTGTGCTGATATACTCCCAGCTTCGCTCCGTGTGTGACAATTTATCTTGAGGACTGGCCCCTTTAGATTATATTGGGCTCCTCAGGACATCCCACAATTCAGCTGTGAGACCAAACAAAACAAAACTAAGCCTCCGTTTTCCTCTGTGTGCTAATGTGTTCTGCAAAGAAACAAACAAACAAAAAATACCTCAGAAACAAGAGGAGCAAACTCTCGACGATGTGCGTATTGATTTTATGAGAACTCTTCCTCCAGAATGTTGAGCACACGTTTGCACCTTCAGGAACAAAACCTTCGAAATCCTCCCTCCCACCACCCACCATCTTCTACCTCAATACAAAAAAAAAGCAACTTAAAAAAAGCAACTGAAAGAAAGCCCAAAGGAACGCAAACCATCTGGAGTGGAAAATGTGTACAAGCTGTAAACAAATAGCCAAGGACCAGGCCTCAGAGTCTCTGCGAGCTCTCATCAAATGCTAAAAGAATTCACCTCACACTGCAGAGCTGACCTGGCCCTCACCCAGCCTCCCCGAGCCCTCATAACCCGACCCTGCAGCACTCACACATACTTCCCCCTGTTGTCCACGAGGCAGCAAAGTGTCTCAACAATGGCCTTTTGATCTGCACAAAAAGCTCAGGTGTTCCCAGTTCAAACAAAGTGTGTCGAGGTTCAACTCTCGAGGCCAAAGGTTACGGCTGATGGAGAGGAACTCGCTGCTTCATGTCAGAGATGTTCAGTTTACTTCAGCTGTGGGTGTTCTGGCCGTTTTTGTAATGTGAAGAACATTGAGCCTCATTTTTTAAGAAGATTCTGACATTCAACGTTTTCTTATCTGGGATTTAATGTGGGGCACACACTACAAGATAATCAAGCCACTTTTGGGCCCGATTCCCCGATAAAAGTAAGCAAAGTCCAAAAGATTTGATGGTTCTAAAGATGATCTTGCCAGATTTTCGTGTGGTGTGAGGAAAGTTAAGAGTGATTTTACTTCCCCCGATCTGCTCGGAAAAACATCGTGGCCGCACCATTTTCAAAGCGTAAATATAAAACATGTTGAACATTTACGATCCGGCATCCTGTTGTGTGGGGGGAACCCAGAGGACCGCCGAGCACGCACTCTGTGGATCGTCACGTGAAACAAAACGATCGTTAATTGCCCGTCGTCAGCCATGTTTGTTTGATCTTGGACTCTGGTTGTTGGTGAATGAATCTGTTAGTGTGTGGTGTGCTGTTTGGGTCATATCGTTGCTCTCCACGCACTATATGAACAAAACTTAGATTAACGAAGGTAGGTGATTATTCTTGTGAGCACTGTTCTCTACCTCAGCTCGTCATGCGTTGCCTATTACTTTTTTTACCCTGTCCTTTACTTTGAGCTGCCAATAAAGTCTATCTTATCTTATCTTATCTTAAACAGGTGCAGCTTTAAGAACACATATATGATCAAATTGTATTAATTCCTTCTGATTCTGAGATAGTCGAGGGCTTGGAAGAGGAAACCACTGACCAGGGGGCTGACAGTTTTGTGTCCATATTCTAAAAAGTGCTGTCTCTAAATAAACAAATCCAATATGGTGGTTAAGCTAACACTGTGATCAGACCTTTCCACCTCTAGTGGTCAACGTCTCTCTGCTGTATTCGGCAGTATTTCTCCCTTCAGATTTGAGAGACTTTTCACTTACAAGGACGTTGGCATTCATCAACTAAAGAACACAGTTGCGAACAATTCCTCCATTTAAGAACATGTCATGAGAAGCAATTTAAAAAAAGAAAAATGTTGGGGTAGGAGGCCCAACTATCTTGTTTGTTTTAAAGATGAAGTCATGAATACTCTTTCTTACGTCCCTCTTCCCTTACGTCTTCGTCCCAGTCTCCGTTGAGGGGCAGTAAACCGAGCCGGAGCCACTCTGCCTCCAGCGGCCCCCCTCCGAGTGCACCTTCACAAGAGTGTGAAATATAATTGGACACCTGCACCCAAGGAGCACCAAAAATAGCTCTCCATGTTTACACCAGAGCTCGGGAGGGGGGGGCAGTGCAGCGAGAGTATCACTGTTCCCCTTTGTTAGACTCAGCCGGTTTGCATTGCCGTCGTCTGATCGCCCGGCCCCTCCGCAGCACGGAAACACAAATCCATCCCAAGTTCCTGAAAGCAAAATGGAATTTCAAGTGCTTTTTTGTGTCTTTGTAAACTCTCCAGCGAACACTAATGTCGAAACAAATCTCTCCGACCAGACTACTCGCCCTGAATTTAGTTTAGCGCGACTCATTCATGAGGAATTTCCAGTACAATACAAGGATTAATTCCTTTTAGAGGAAGAATAGTTTGCCTTTAAGTGAAGTGAGCCAGTTATGGTACACTGCCTTCCGCCCACACATCTTCTTTCACCCCCTGTCCTCCTCCCTCCATTCTTCACATTAAATGATCCCTGGTTTCCCCTTAGTGAACCTTGATTTTCAATAATCTTAGTTTATCTGAGCGCTGTCAGAGGAAGAGGAGAAAGAGAAAGACTTTATCTTTGAGGAAGGGAGGCGCTGTGTGCTGAGAGCAGCAGAGCAAAGCTGCGTCTGTCCACATGACCCACTATTTACAGTTCTGTGCTGATCAATAGGCGCTCCAGGCTGTGAAAACCTCACTGAACCAGATCTACATCTCCACCTCTTACCCCAGGGACCTCGAGGAGGATCTCGGCACACAATTAAAATTTCACACTTGACTGCTTTCCACAGACTGTCAATATTAGGAAAATGAATAACAGCAAAGTTTGCAGTAAACATAAAGTTAAAGGAGACTAATAACTTGTACAAGTAAAACCACAACAACACAGAGAGGTGATTAATCAAGATTAGGAGTTCATATCCATGCTAGCTGCTCTGTGAGGCTGTACTAACCAAGCTAAGTGCTAACTGCAGCATGCTAACATACTGATATTGTTAACCTAACTTCATTATGCAACAGTGATTGCTGTGTCACAACCAAAGTACTATGAAAAGATGCCTTTTACAATATATTCTGCTGGCACTGGGAATCTCGCTAGTATTTCAGGTATTTAATTAGAAACAAAAGTATTGAACGAGTGACCCCCTGCTGCTGCTTCAAGAAAAGTCAGGGTATAATCATCGTCACCCTAATGGCAGTGGCCTCTTTCAGCAGGGTAATGCGCCCTGCCACACTGCAAACATGGTTTGAGGAACACAAACACTCCGCCTCCAAATTCTACAGATCTCAATCCAGTGGAGCATCTGTGGGATGTGCTGGACAAACAAGTCAGATCTATGGAGGCCCCACCTCCCAACTTACAGGACTTAAAGGATCTGCTGCTAACGTCTTGGTGCCAGATACCTCAGCACACCTTCAGAGGTCTAGTGCCTCGACAGGTCAGGGCTGTGTTGGCGGCAAAAGGAGGTCCTACACAATATTAGGCAGGTGGTCATTATGTTATGGCTGATCAGTCTCTTGTCCAGTCAGATTACTTGGATCATACAGTATAATACAAAACTGCTTTCCCGATTACATCTTAATGACGATGTTAGCGCTGCCTAGATTATGTTCACAGACAACAATTATACAGTAAATGTAACATAACACTGTATTGTACCATGCTGGAGTCACAATCAGGTCCACAGTTAAAGTAAGGCTACAAAAGCACTTTGGTTAATTTCAGGGGAGGATGTTGGTTTGTGTTAGATTTTGATAAAAATATATGTCGCTACTTTCTTTGAGGTGGACTGACAGTGTCATTGAAAACACACCTGATGCTGTAGAACATCTTTTGTCAGGTAAAGCACTAAATTATCCAAAGTGTTTGTCTTCTCTCAGCAGAAGGTTTATTCCTCCGGGAGAGAATCTGGCTCATGGTCACGGCTTTGTTCAAAAGGAGACGTGACAAAATGAAGCTGCTGCAGCTGCAGCAAACTAAGTCGTGCCTGTCTGGTCGAAAACAAACCAGACGGCTGCCATGTCACACGGCATGACATAATTCCTGCTTTGAAGGCAGATCTGAAATCCATTTGACCAGCTTGATAAATATCATTTCACATTAAACACACACTGCAGAGTTTTATTCCACTGAGTTCACAACCGTGACTGAAACAAACAAAATAAAACCAATTGAATTTGCCGAGCTGTCAGCCTTTTGTCAGAGTTAAAACTAATTCAGGATGCTGTGGGCGGATTTTGTCGACGAATCGAAGAACAACAACCCGTAAAGCGGAACCAGGGATCAGCTGAACTTGTCAAAGACGTGGCATCGGCACATTTTTCAAATGATTTCCAGTCAGCTCACATCGAGACGAGGGCTCAGTCACCCAGTGAAATATGTGAACACTGGAAAGGTATCTTGTTCCTGACAGATAAAGGATTTACACACCTTTATATCCGTGTGTGTGTGTGTTTGTGTGTGTGTGTCTGATGCAAAATCAGGTGGGTATAATTGCTCGGTCTTACGTGTTGTCTTCACGCTGAGAGGTACTCCATGCGGTGTCCCGTCCTTCAGAGGCTCTCGTGCGACATCAAAACCAGGAGAGAAGAGCGCAGATGAAAAGAGGAGATGGAAATGATGGATTGGAGTTTCAGATACTCGCCCAATTCCAGCACTTATATTTTTTACCTTTACAGGCTTTTCTGACAGGAGAGGAGTTACATGAAAAAAGAATCCCATGGGTTTCTCTTAGAAATATTTCCATCTCACTTGAAATTGTAATCCATTTCAGGTCCTGGTTGGGGAAAGAGTCACCACAATCTTTTCCTTTTTGAAGGTACAATTGATTTCTGTAAAGCTGCTGTAATCAATATGTTTAAATCTGTACTGCGAAAATGTTGCTTGCAGATTTAAACTTGTAGGGAATCATTACTGCACTCTGAAATGTGGCTCAGCTCCATGGAGCTTTTAAACACTCTTGGTCCATTGTTTTAGGTTTCGCAGCCTGAAGCGTAACTATTTTATTTTCACTCTCATCGCTCCAATGAAAGCCAGACAGACAAACTAGCTGGTGCACTCAGTGGAATGTTTAGCAGCTAAATAGCGACATATCTCCCTCAGGAGTTGGTGGGGACCAAAACGGAGGGTAAAACGGGGGGGTGCTATAGTCACAAACCTGCATAGCCCCTGTTACCCCTCGATCCCACAGGATCCGTCTCCGGCGCGTTCCGTCTGCGCGAGAATTGAGAAATCACGCAATAACATTAATGTTAGCAGAGCAACACACAAACTACAGTTCAGTTTGCACATCCGAGGTTGATTATCTGCTCATTTGGAAATCATTCTGTGATTTTTGTGCTTCAACCATGGAGGAGTACACTACTTAATTAAAAGTGTTCTTTTTTCGAGATTTCAGTGTGTTGATCTTAAAATAAACGGAAAAAAACGTGAGTCTGTATCGGTCCGAACATGGTGTTTTATTTTGAAATGACCTGATGCTGTATGCTGCTTTCGTGTGTGACTTCCTGTGTGGAACGATCTGCTCTGTTGAGCTTGTTTGAAGCGGCCTCCGTCAAAAATAGACCCGGCGCGTATATTTAGCGGAGCAGAGCGGAGACACACTTCTGGGACGCTCCGGAGACGGACCGCGGCGCGCGCTGTGGAATCACTATCATTGACTTGAATGGGCGCGATCGACTCCGGAGGTCGCGGCGCACATGAAACGCGCCGGAGACGGATCCTGTGGAATCGAAGGGTTAAGCCCCCCAGGCCGTTGTGATGGACTGCTTGTTAATCACAAAGAGGAGAGTGCAGGAAGAATGAAAATGAAAACCTAAATGAGTCAGACCCAGATCTGGTCTCTGAGGGGGCCAAAGAAGGAGATAAGGAAGACAAGTCTCAGAGAGAGCCATGATTGAGGGAGAGCCAGAGCAGTCAATCGCTGCTAGCAGCACTGTTAGCAAGGCCTCCACTCCCTCTGATTTAACCCGCCTGTCATGTTCGGCTCAAATCTGACCGATTTACAACTTTCATCATTCATAAATATTGTGTTTTACATTTGATTGCCACTAGGTCGTATGATATCCTCCACACTAGTTATTTGAACACATAAAATTGCTGATCACCACTTTCACTGAATTTTGTAACACCTGTGGTGCTCCCGGTCAAAAATGACCACCAAAGGAAATGAAAGGGTAACACTCGATTATGTTCATCCATCAGATGGAAAACATTCCCATTCACACACATCCACACATTCCCCCACGAGGACAACACACTTCAGACTGAACAATTTTTGAACCAGATGAAGAGGAGATTGAAGTTGAAGCAGTGATCTAGGAGGATGTCTCGGAAGTGGAAGACAACATTGATGGATTTTGGAATACATTTTCAGTATCTGTTCTTTGTATATTCACTGCAGTTATTCATGTTAACCACTAGTCTGAGACATTAATTACAGCTTACAAATAAACAAATTTTACTAATGCACAGTTGTCTGATTTTGCATAAGAAATGCACTTGTCATTTCGGATGTATTTTGTTGTTGTTCCCGGGCGCTGTCCGGTGCTGCCTGGTGCTGAAGTCTTCACATGTGAAACATTTCTGTGCCTGCCTTGTGGTCAGTTCTATTAGCTTGTAGCTATTTTGTTGAGTATTCTTTGGCCAAATTTAATTTCAAACTTAATTTATATCGAATTCTCTATCACCGGTAGAGAAAAAACCCTGGCGCCATCATTGGGTAAAAACAAGTGATTATTGGACTTGCATTCATTACACATGCTTCGATGTGAATTATAAAGTTTCTTTGTGTTTGCTTTTTGTACAAATAAAGAATTTTTTTGCTAACTTTGTTGCTAAATTTTAGATGTATTTACATCTTGGGGCTTTGCCGACTAGTGCTTTCATTTTAGGTTGAAATATCACACGCTACATTGAAACATTAATATTTAACATTCATAATTAGGACTGCAACTTTAGTTTTTGAAATTTAGAATTACCCAACACTGATATGGAGAATAGAAACAGTTTAATCCTTTCATGAGATTCAGGAAACAGATAAAAAGTTCCTTCAAAGCCCCGATCCTCTCGGAGAACATGATGACTAAGTACTAAGACTTCTACAATCATACCATTGTCATCAAAATCAATTTTCACTATAACACAAGAGATGAGCCGTTTCTGTCACAGCATCACATGTTTTCATGCTGACTCAGTGGAGTGTAAAGGCTCTTTCTCATGTACCAGTAGTTTGACCTAAATGTATAAAGGCCATGTGACGTCATCGTACTGTGAAGCGAGTCATCCCACTCTACATTAACAGTGTAGTGTTTATTTCAATCAGAGAAAAATCTGAGGAAAGAATCCCATCTTTTGCCCGTTCAATTTTGACACCACTCGATGCGACGCTCCATTAGGGCATCTGAAGCATCTCTGAATGATAATTCTGGGGCTCATATTTTAATGGCGTGACCGCTCATAAGAGCAGCGAGATAAGGGAGCGGAGGGGGTGGATCCTCGTGGCATTGTGTAATCAGGACGTGGTGATGAGAAAAAGGTCATTTGTGCTAATGCAACATTTTTTATTCTGTGAGAAGACGTCAGCGCTGATAGATGATCCAAAGGTCAGCCGTGTCATCACGCCCATCCTGTCCTGTGGGCTGATCTGATGACACTCCATCAGAGAAGAAGAACAGGTCATCTGGTGGGTGGGTAAGAGGCTGGGTGGGGCCCACTCGCTCGCTCACATGATCAACAACCTTTACTTGCACCAAGAGGTTTTCAGACCCGACGGAGGAAATCCGTCAGGTTTAAGCTTCAATTATTTCCTTGCTGCCATACAGGAGCAGATTTATGCTCTTTTGATCTGTATCAGCAACTTTAACAGTAATGAAAAGCCTGTGACGCCGCTTGGATAAACACACATTTCATTCGGAGATAAATGAATCACCTACTTGATATGCGCAGGAGCAGTAATCATTATCTAGCTAGCTCATGAGCATTATACTCATAGCCTTGCGGTAAACAAAGCTTATGAAATCACTTCTTGTCAATTAGCTCTCTGAGAGACGAGCCAGAAAAAATATTGTGATGGACGTGATGTGGGAGAATGAAGAGTCTTTATTATCATGCCTTACAAAGTCTATACATTTGCAGCATAAGACTCGATAAAGAGAGCGCTCTGCGAACAAACGCTGAAGGGAATATGAACTCTGAGAAATAAGACGTCTCATTTAAACTTGTGGAATCAAAAACATACCGATGATAAAAGAGAAAAGAGCAAACCCACTTTGGGACATTTTTTGCTTAACAGAAGCAGCTCAAACTGTACCCATAAGGGCGTTAACACAGACTTAAGAAGTAGATGTAGCCTGTAGTTTCAAAAGTGAAGCCAATTCAGGAAGTGCCTTGAACCTGCATTCTCCCTAAAGGCCAGCAGGGGGAGACTCTTGAAAGAAATATGATAAAAGTAGAAAGGAAAACGAGCCTCTCATCTTCTCAGTTGATTTATTGTGTCAGTAAACATTTTTCTAATGTGTTTATGGACCTGACTGTCCAAATTCTTTTGTCACATCTTTGTGTGGGCATTAAAAATACTGTCCTTAAATGGTTTCCATCTTATCCATCAAAGAGAACTTTTTCTATCCATCTAGGCCAGTACTCAGGAGTGGCCCCACTTGGTTGTGGGGTCCCGCAAGGCTCCATTTTAGGCCCCCCTCTCTTTTCTTTATATTATTCCCTGGGGTCCATTTATAAAACCATTTCTTTCCATTGTTTTGCAGATGATTTGCAAATCTTTGTGTTAAAGTTAAATCATGGATGGAGTTAAACTATCTTAATGAAAAGAAAACTGAAATTATATTTGGGAAACTTAAACTCCTGGATGGCTTTGATCGTGTTCCCGGCCCTCCTACAGTCACACTTCTGTCTTTGAATGATCTTTGACAGCTCAAAACAGATTAGAACAGTTAAGACAAGCTTCTTTCAGCTGAGGCTTGGGACCTGAGGTGAAGGTAAAGGCCTATCTTCCTCTAATTTAATTTGAGAGAGTCATTCACATGTTTATTACTTCTCGCTTGGATTATTGTAACTCCTTGTATGTCGGTGTAGATCATTCATCTCTTTGTCGTTGGTCCAGAATGCAGCTGTCGCGTCACTCCAGTACTGGCTTCTCATCACTGGTTTCCTTTCAGTTTTAGGATTTTATTACTTGTTTGGGCTGGCACCATCATACTTGTCTGAGTTGTTGCACCATCATGCTCCAGTCAGAGCACTGAGGTCAACAAATCAGATGCTCTTGGATTCTCCAAGATCCAGGCTCTAAACCAGAGGAGACAGAGCCTTTGCGGTGGCCGCTCCTCATCTGAGGAACAGTCTTTTATTATGCAACAGTTTTTTGCGGCTCCATCCATGTCTTTCAAACAGTCTATTGGAACAACATTAAAAAGCTACCTCAAGAGGTAATCCAACGTATATATGGGACATTATTTGGGTAAAAAATGTGAGTTGAAACAATGATGCAGTATGCTTTGTAAAAGTGCTCCAAATGTGTCCTCGTATTAGAGTTGCAGAACTCTTAGTACAGCAGAAGTAGCCCCCTCAGAGATTAACTAAAAGTGCAGTAGCAGAGCAGGAAAAGGTGACCACTGTGCTGTTTCGGCAGTCCTCGGCTCCTCTTTGTGTATCTGTCCAGTGGCCACAATTCAAACGCGATCTGATGTCTTCCTCCCATGATGTGTGCTCTTATCACACGACACAGATGTCTGAGCGGGTGCCAGCGGGCTCGGGGTCTGTGATGAGAACTCCAAGTTATGCGCGGTGGCACCCGGTGTGAGCGCTGGCTTCCGAAGGGCAGACAGATAAATTATTCAGCCTGAAGTTTTGCATCAACACGGCTCAGAAGGCAGCACATGAGAGGGATTAATTTATGCAGCATCCATGAGAGGACGAGGAGATGTCTCAAAGCCACGAGATGAGTGAGAGGGGGTTACATGTGGAGAGGCAAGGTACTGCTCAGAGTGTTGGAGATACAGGTGATTAAGAAAACTACAAAGCAGTGCCTCATGGACTCTTTGCTCTGAATCTACTGATATTATTGTATTTATTGTTTTCAGATTATTTCTATTTCTTTGAAAACTTTTGAGTCTTTCTTATAAACTATAACTTAGAGGAAGTATTTAGTAAGTGGTCAAATATAACAGCGTGGTGGCCCAACACTTCAAAAAACGACGCTGTAGGTCCCCTCTCTGCATCATGACAAGCACTGTCCTCTGGATTATTGTTTTTATGTGCCGTTAAAGTCCCGGGACCTACTATGAAGAATGCAGAAGTTGGTTTTGGGTGGTAGTTTGGGGGATGGAGGGGTCAAACATACACAGGTGAGCAGAGTTTGATTGTAACAAGGTCAAAACCTAGTATGTGGCTGACCGCATCGGGTCAATGTGAGCTTTTGTGGGCAATGTGTGACAATGACTGTCCTTATGAGGCCGATGACAAGTGCTTGAAGGCAGGTGCACGCTGCCTGACGTAGGTGAGGACGCAGCGGAGGAGCAGCCCCGCCTACTCCCCCAACAAAGTATCCAGAGTCATGTAGACAGAGAGTCGCGTCAGTGGAGGTCCAGGCCCCCGGCAGCCTGTTATCCCGCATTCTATCTTCCCCTGTTTTCAACTCCACTACTCACTGTCTTCTCTATAAATAAAGGCATAAAAGGCCTAAAAAATCTATTATTAAGTTATGTAATGAACAGGTACAGAAGTGGAACCTCAGGGGCCAGTTTAGACACCACACCTAGGCTAGCTAGCCAGGCTATAATGTTAGCAATTTTTTAGCTCGCTATCTAGCAAGCAACCCACTCGATTCTACCCAGCTACACAAAACCCAGAAGAGATCATCACAAAAGTCATATCTTTGATCATGCACTGTAACCTGTTATTGTTTTAGGTTAAAGCCAAATGGCTGACTTTAGCTAGCTAGGCTGGTAATTTTCTAGATAATACTAGCTAGCAATTTAGCCTCTAAGTTTAATCAATTTCGACTGCATAAAAGATATAAAGCACAATGTATTTAACTTTCCTGTTCAACCTAACATTACCTCTGAATGCCTCTTCCTACATCAAGTTTATTCCTGTGTGGTGAGAAGACGTGCGTGCGGGTACTGCCCTCAACCAATGCGCATGCGTGAGCTCCCTGGTTCATATTGTCCTTTCATAATATGTCATTACAGTTATTCATTGTACTTTATTACTCTGGTAAGGTACTTTCATTACATAACTAGTATGATACATACAATATACGATATGTAAGTCCTTGAGTAAACCTAAAGCATAGTCATTTTCTAAAACACAAGTTGCCTCATCATGACTAAGCAACGACCTTCCAGCAATGTAAACATTTTTGTCATTCAAAAGTAATAAAAATGTAAAATGTTAGTCAGCAAGCTTAATTTTGAAAATCTTTCCTGATGTTGCTTTAAAGATATTTCCTTTTCAATAGGACTGGTGAAAAGAGACAGAAATCATAGTGGAGACAGAGAGTGGAGATGACATGCACTGGGGCCGGAGGGTCGGAGTCGAGCACCCCTCTCTTATTGCTTCACATAACAGTTAAAGATGTTGGGACACTGACCATGCTGCTGAAAATGTATTCCACTACACATGAACACGCTCCGTCTCACTTGTGTTGCAGGACGAGTGCATGAGAGCCGAGGGCAGCCCATTGTTTCCATCACTAACTTCATCTAACTACCTCTCTCTCTGCCAGTGTTATGCAACTAGCTTATTAGCTTTAGCCTATTGAAGGCTCCTCTTATGCGCTGTGAGTGCATGAGCAGTGTGCGCTCAGATAGGTCGGTGGACAGGCAGTTGAGAGGTTGATTTATTTCGTGCCCGCAACAGATTTTCTTTTTTTTTTTTTATTGAAGCACTTTATTCATTTATGCTGTCGGGATGTTATGGGAATAAAAAAATATATTAAAGAGAGCTTCTACGATAAAAAGTCTACCTTTGCTTTAAGAAGGAAAACAGAGGGAACAAAGAGGGTCCCAGCTAATAAACTAATTACAAGCAGTGTGGATCTCTTAGTACTGAACGTTTATGTGTTTTATTCTCTAAAGCAATCACCATTAATCATCTCAGCTCACACACCTGAGTTAAAGCACAGCACATGTTAAAGGCGAGTAAATGTTTCTTTATTGATGTTGTGTCAGCGCTGCAGAATGACTTTGACAAATCTGCCATAACTGAGTGTTGTTGAGTGACATGGGGCGCCCTGTCAGAGGAGCATTAGCGGCCATTAGCATTCCCTGACATTTCTCCATTCGTCCTAAAAGGAGAGGTGGCCTGTAAACAAAGTGCTGCTGCGGCGCGTGGCAAGGGGAAAAGGGAGCGGAGCGTAATGTAAAATGGCATTGTGCAGCGGTCGAGATACCAGGTGCACATTTAAATGCAGATCTGCAGGCCAACCTCTGGCTGGCTGAAACAGAGGAGGGAGCCGATAAGGGAGTGGACAGAGGGGACATGCAGCAGGGTAATTGAAAATGCTCGGGATTTTAAAGGCCAAAACGCTACCAGGGGTTATCAGGAGCAGAAACAATCTGAATTTTTTATGGGAGTAACTTATTATCCGGACAAAAAGGAGGTTTGTCACGCTTCACAGAGGGCACGCTGGATAAAACAAGATCATAAAGGCCACAAGCAAACTTTAGAGAGCCTTAAAAGTGGTGTAAAATTACTTTTAGCACCTTGTGTGCAGAAACAACATTTGGATTGTGTACTCAACACCCTTTTGAATAAATGTGCTCCAGTTACCCGCAGCCGCTCCCTTCACAGTAATTGGTGGTGAAATGGAACAAAGTCCATAATGTGCTGTTGATGTTGTTTTGTTTGTGCACACGCTAAAAGAGCTCACCACTTGGATATCCATAAAGAGGCTTACATCATCACTTATGTTGCCATGCAGGGCAGAAAAAAGCTGGATACACAGGCGAGAGCTGCACAAAAGGACATCATGTGTCTCTGATTGCCCATCATTCAGCCACACATTCGCACAACTGTGCCGAAGGGGAAAGATACAACAACGCCGAAAAATACTGTTGAGGCAGCTTAAGGTTTTGTCATGTGTAGATGCTGCACCCACACATCCTTACCAAACACACACTGAGCCACCGCATCCTCTAAATCAGTGGGCAGCCTTAGGAGAGCCTTAAGGCGAAAGGGAGACTGATGACAAAATCTGCATCTCATGAAACAGTAACACTCTCCTGCTGATCCCTCGGGGTAAAGGGCTGAAAAACAACACAACAGGCAGATTCCTCCAGTCCCAGTAACAATAAAAACAACCTGCCCATAAGGAGTACGGTGACAGCCTGGCCTACAGGGAGCTTTATGCTGGAGATGCCCTTTAGGCTCTACACCAAGACCGGATTCTGAGGAAAGATGCCACAACAGTGTAAACATCTCATCCTGACATGCGTTACTGTATCTGTCAGGATGGTAAGAACAGAACATTACAGCGTGGCATTTAAATAACCTTTTAAAGCCGGAAGAGCATCTTTAGAGAAATGTAGTTCAATCTATATCACAGGATCACGTGTATGCGTTTTCTTTTACTGGGTTTCATGAGAAAATCTACATCAGTCGTGTTTGTTGCATTAAGAGCCAGAAGATGATTAGCTTAGCTTAGCATTAAGAAAGGAAGCTAACGCTTACCAACACCTCTCAACGTGTGTTGTTTGTTTGAGCCACCCACACAAAGAAATATAAAAAGGACAGTTTCTGGATTTAGAGAGAGCGACATTGTTATTACTATATGTTGGTGATCATGGTGACTTCCTGGAGGTTGAGTGGATGAAAAAATCACAAGCACACAACTCCTTTTTTTATTACTATTGTGCATGTATTAACGCCATAATATAAAACGTGTTAATTAGTGAGTTTAAAGGTGCTGGTAGGCATTTACTTACGAGCTAAGCTAGATGCTAACTTGCTAACTGCTTTCAGTATCTAGCTAAAAAAAAGCTTTTGAGAAAAGCACCCACATCGTCCTTCTTTTTTCACAAGTATGATCAGAATACTGATATTCTTATTTCAGTGGGTCTCCAGTTAATGTAAGTATAGAGCCAGAAGATGCTTAGCTTAGCATGAAGCTAAGCTGTGTCCACTAACGGCGCTTTTTGCGCTAGTAGCGCCCATGACCTCAATTTCAGAGCGCTTCTCCCCGGCGCTTACTGTTGCTAGGTTATGAAAGTTGTACCACGGCACTTCCTCTTTCCTTGGTAGTGACTGGTAAGTCTGTTTTAATCATGCATGCTTAATATTTGCTTTTATAAAAGAAAATTTAACAAAGAAAACATAAAAACAATGGAGAGGAATAGTGTCCTGACATTAGCAGCAGCTGTACACCTGGAAATTGTACCCTTTAAAAAAACAACAGGATTAGCTTCTCCTCCGCCATTGTTGTTGAGAAAGTTGATATCTGAAGTCCCATCTATTCTTGATTTTGATTGGTCGGTGAGGTGAGAGTTGACGAGCACCACGGTGTTCCAAAGGTTTAACTATTGTGTACTGAGAGAGCTGTGAGCATGACGACGCCCAGGGCGTGAACTGCATTGGTTTTGTGTAGAAAACAGGCGCTAAACCTGCATTATTTAAACATATGATTACTAGATTGTCGTCTTCCTTTGGTGGCCTACTAGCGTGTTTCTTGACATGTTACTGCCACTATACAACACAGTGAATATGTGAGTATTGCGTGCACAAGAACACGCTGACCAGGAGAGTCAGATGCCGTGCTGCACAGCGGTAACAGTGGTCAAAAACTCCATAAATGCCATAAGCTGTTGTCCATGAGTCCACATGGTAGCACTTCTCTGACCTTGTGTCTATAAAAAGTGTTTTTTCTAAAAGTTTGTGGCTGTTCTTGTATGTTTGGCATATCAAAGACATGGAAAGAAGAGGAATAGTAAAGTCGTTTCAGCCTGTGTACAGTAGCCTCTCCTCAGGTTGCCGCTCTATAAGCTCCCCTCAGTCGGGAGGCCCCTGCTGTCTAACCTTTGGATGACTTTCAAGTCCCTCCACGCGCCTTTGTTGTTCCTCTGTCTTCCCCTCAGATGTCCTTCTCTTGCCACAATCCCTCGCATGCTCACAACTCTCAGAGACAAGCAAGCGCACCAGCTCTGCAGAAGAAGCACAAACTGGGGATTTGTGTCAAAAGAACAATTTGCACAACACAAAAGCTTTTGTTTCCAGGCCTTTGAGTTGGAGACAGGTGGCTACTGTGGGAATAACTTGGCGTTCCCTTTGAAAAACTGTGAGGACAAAGGTTTCAAGTACAGTCAGGCCGCAGAAACAAGAGGATTGTGTAAAAGCACTGAGCATATAATACAAGACATTGTTTTCTGCTCTGTGCTGCTTCATCCTGTTCTAGTCTGATGGAGAATTTATCCGACACAGCACATAAAATATTCCTTTTCTTTATTTTTTCATTAGTTGCAGGTATGGCACAAAAAAATGGGTGATAAATCCAAAGAAATACAGTGAAAAAGAAGCCTGATCGTATATAAATATAGAGCACAAAACAGAGAAGAGTGACAGGTCATCATTACAGGGTGTGGACACAGAACAAATAAATAACATCACTGAAACACAGCCTTCTCAGCAACCTCCATATTACAGCATCAAATCTAATTGTTTCCAGGGGTCTGTTCAAGAGCGGGGAGGCCAATTTCCAAACGTCCTCATCTTGTCATCCTGCACGCAGACAGCTGTAAAAACGTCGTCCTCCTGCCTGCCGTGCGACTCCTGATCAGAGAGAGGAGGAACGCCAGATTCACTCCAACACCACAGACAGTAAGGTAACCAAGAGGTGGCACTTGTTTCCAGCTGGGGAAGTTGTCACACGGAGGAGCCGTTGCCATCAAATAACGACACACTGCTTCTTCCCTGACAGAGTGAAATGAGATCTCAGAAATGTGTCTGCCTCTGCCTGTTATTTAGTGCGACTGCAGGCAGGCTCCTGTCGAGAAGTCACTCTCTCCTGCCCGGCCACTGGAAGAAAGTCAGCACATTACGATGCCAATTTTACTCTTGAAAACATTCAGCACAGTGGTGGTGTTTCAGGTTTAATATCAGGACGTTTTGGTCCTGCCTGAGTGCCTCGTGTGAACATTTTTCTCACTGAAAATGCCAATTCTTCCTCACCACAATGCCCCCTTTTCCCCTCCAAATCTCTTTGCTAAATCAATACCAAGAAAGCCGCGTGTGTCTGTAGAGAACATTTGGGCCAGCAGCTGCAGTTATATCATGCAGCTGGAACTGAAGGGTTATTAAGGGAGCTGAGATATGGAGATGAATGGCACAATGTGACAAAGCCCTTCTTAGGTTGAACAAAAAAATGAGAACGTTTCCTCTCAGAAAGAAATGTTGGCACTGTTCCTTTAAGAGACCCTGGAGGACATAGGTGTTAAGAATGTAAGAGTCGCTTTAATGTGAATTCCTCCTCCTGATACCACTTTATGGTTTGAAACCTTCAGCAGCGTAACTTCTCTACTTATACTTTCTGATATTAAAATGTACGCGCTCTGCAGGAATTAAGGCAATACTTAGTTTAAATTACATTTCCTCACACAGCAACCGGTCATGCTTCTACTCACACGGATAGCTTTAATCAAGTTTGCCAAAGAACCTGGGAAATTGTTTCAACCAAATGCATGTTGCAGCAATTAGGTTCAATCTGCGGCCTGCACCGACTCTGACAGACCACATCCTTTAATCCTACAGCGCCTCCATTTTAATGCTGTTTAATGTGAGCACCGGGTACATTCATGCACAGCTGCATTATTCATCCGTGTGTTCATCAATGCACAAAATAAAAGAATCGAAGATGAAACAGCATCGAAAAGAAGTCCTTGTATGTTTCCTTGGTACTCTGGGACCATTGCATGTGCCATTAATGTTACTCAAATGCTACGCACCTTCTCTGTACGACTTCCCTCCTCCCACCTACCAAACAGCTTCTGCTTTTTCTATGCAGTAAAGATCGACTGTTTGTTTTCAGCAGTGTTCCAAAGGAAAGAGGTACTTCCCAGGGCGCACTGTGACCACTATGATGTAACGCAATGCAACTGACCCTAACGCTTTATTTATAACGCGCAGTATTTAATGTAATCACAAGCTTTAGCACTTTATGCTACAGGCTTTCTCAGGCTGTACTTTGTGACATCCTCATTTACATTTACTGTATGCAGAGCAAAAACAAAATACAATCACCATCACAAAGTACAGCTTGAGTTAAATCAGCACTTTTCTAACACAACGTCAGCAACAAACACCAACGTGTCAGTTAGGGGAAACTTAATTCAGAGCAAATGGATATAAAAATTAAGTTTTCAGTCGGCTTTGTGAAGGACTCAAAGAATCTGAGGAGCAACAAAGACCCTCCTGGGAAAAACACACATTCATTAGAGAAACTCGTCACACACATAAAGCAGAGAAGGGAGCTGCGGCAGCAACACTGAAATACGCGCATCAGCAGGGTAACAGTATAGCCGGAGATATACTTGCTGTGACTTTATACATGGCTACCCTGCATTCCCTGCATCTGTTTGGAGCGTACATGAGATGCACACGAACGATAGGCGCAGTGTAGAGGCAGAGGGGATCTGACAGGGTCATCTCAGAAGCAGGGACGACAATGATCCGCATCTGATCTCAGAATTAACATAATAGTGACCTCAAGTGTCGCCATGTCTGTTGTTTACATCCCGCACATACAGTAGTTGCGTACGGCCTGAGCTCTCTGGTGTGCCCTCTAGAGGTTTCCTCCAGTAACACACACAGTGCAAAGACAAGCGCAGACGGTTGTGTACACGAACGCAAGGTTAAAAAGCATCTCCGGACTAAGAAGTGTCGGGCTATAATGGCCACACTATCTGAGTATGATTGGACGTTAATGGTCAGCTGACACCTATGCAGCAGGGTCATTCTAAATCTGACAACAACGTGCACCTCTTTGTGATGGATTCCAGTCGGAACTATGTCTTTCCTTGAAACGCTGTGAAAAGCTGTAGGACAGGATTTAAGGTACTTTTATTTGCTTGGCTGGTCTGTCCGAGGCTTTACCCGCTCAGCAGATATGTGTGAATAAAATCAAGTATTAAAAAGGCAGTTTGCTTGGGTGTGACAAATTTTACAACAGGGTGTCAGAAGCGCCCCCATATCTGTTTGAACATGCCCGTTGTGATTAAGCAAGTTATTGTGAAGCATGAACGAGTTGATGCCAATCACTGGATACAAGTGTGACTCCAGAGCTCTTATTTTCTGCTCTATAAAGAATGTAATACTCTTTATTCTACTCACTTTATTGGGCAGCTTGCAGTGCCTGCAGTATTTTCCTTTAAACTTAACGCTGTCTTTAAAGTCTATCCCCCTTTAAAATGTATGGCACCATCACCACAAGTACAAACTTTGCACACCAGTGTCCTAAGTTGCTTCAGTAAGAAACAGAAGCCATGAAAACCACCACACACTTAATGTCTCAGGTACAGTGATGGAAAAAAACAAACACTTTGCACACGTGGACACATTCAGCTCCAGCACCCAAACTAATCACAAGCTACAAAAACCTCAAACACATTTCCCCTTTTTATTTGATGAAAATGTCACTTTCCAGAACTACAGAAGCTCTAATCATCAAAATAAAGACTGCGAGAAAGAAAACTGTCACACAGCACTGTTTACATATCCCAAACCTGTTAATCCCTTCCAATTGTACTTTGAAGTAGCTTAGAGGACTTTTATCAATAAATAGAGCAGAGCTGAGAGTGTAAGCTACTCACCGGGCTCACATCCCTCCTCGTACACACAAAGAGCAGAGGCTGACACAGGCGGTGTGGAAATCAAGAGTGTGGTGAGAGCTGTAACACCATGGAAACAAACAATGATTCCTCTAGCTGTCCAATTATAGCCGCAGTTCTGGGAAAATAAAACTATATTTCCTTTCACATGGAGGACAACTCTGCAGATATGTGTGAATGTACCGAGAATCGGACAACAGATCTGACGTGGTTTTGTGACGGCGT
Organism: Semicossyphus pulcher; assembly: GCF_022749685.1. NCBI lineage: Eukaryota > Metazoa > Chordata > Actinopteri > Labriformes > Labridae > Semicossyphus > Semicossyphus pulcher. Next base: position 17,540,955 of record NW_027211615.1, on the reverse strand, counting down.
ATACGGATAGAATCCATATTTCCCTGCACGGCAACTTAGAGGTAATACACAGGAGGAGTTTTTCAAAGGCTGTTATTTTAAACCAATAAGGGAAGTAGCCTTATTTGCTTTTTTACTGAGAAGTAGATATGAAGACCAATCTCATTTCTATACGGTCAATTTTGCTGCCAGTTAGCTTAGCCAGCTAGCATGGCTCTGTCAAAACAAGTCACACAAATAACCAAGTTGAATCTTTCTGTTTGATCTGTACAACCCGATGAGATATAAAAGACACATTGTGGTTTTGTCTATTTCTTGGCTGGGAGCAGTGACTTCCTGACGTCTTTGCTAGTAGCCTGGCTAGCTAACAGTGACAACACCCCATTAAACCACAACTTGTTGGTCTTCTACCTCCAGGTATGTTAGAGTTACACTAGCAAAGCTGGGGGTGACTTTTGTAACTTCCAGACAGCACCAAGCTAACAGATTTCCTGTGTTTTAAGTCTTTATGCTAAGCTATGCTAACGTGCTAGTGAGAAAGCCAGCAAATTAGCTTGTTTTAACGTCAAACTATTACTTTAAAACACTTTACCAACAATATAATAATAGCAAATGGTTTCTTTATGAGAAGCTATGCTAACATGCTAGTAAGATAGCAAGCAAATGAACTTGTTTTAACGTCAAACTATGATTTTAAAACATTTGACCAGCAAGATAATGATAGCAAAGGGTCTCTTTTATTTAAATCCAGCTGTAATCTTTTAGTAAATCATGTACTCTCAGGTGTAGCTGCAGTTACATGACGATTTATCTTTCTTATAATGAAGCGACCAGGTCCTCAGGGTGTTAAAGGAACAGTTACCAAAATGTCTTAATGAACTCAAATCCATATTTAGTAACAGTGACGTCTGCACGGGGCACTTTGGCACTTTTCATTACTTACTATACCACAGCAGGATATAGCGACTAGCTAATGGATGCATCATCCGAGCGTATGTTTTTGGAAATTGTGTCAAAGTCTGTCGAACTTCATGTTCTTGACGTGTTCAAAACAACCTATGAAAGTCTGAAAGTTCTCATCAAAAGCACACGCACACACACACACACACACACACACACACGCACACACACAAAAACATATGTTTTAGTAAAACATTACATCTATTAAGACTGTAAGAAAATAAGTCACCCCAGAACTCCATTTACATTCATTGTGATCTGGGCCTCATGGGAATAAAGACGCGGACATGAAAGAAACAAATGGATAGCAGATAATACAGACCATAATGAGATCTTAAGGATGCCCTGAAATGCTCATCATTCTGCTCTGTTTTGCGTAGCATATTTATCTTCTTTACATGTATCAGTTTCTTATCACACATATTGTACACGGCTTTTTGCTCACACATGAACATGACCCACTCAGACCGACCCAGGCTTCCACTGAAGAGGCTACATATGCTGAGCAACCAAAACACCAAACTGAACCTTCACCCAGCCTGCACTCGCACTCTCGACCGGGTTCCCCCTGGGTTCTTCAGTGTTCTGGTTGCACTATAAATATGAATGTCACAAGTAAAAAAAGGATCAATTTGCTGTTAAATATGGAGTGTTGAAAAGCCAGTAAGAGCAGGTCATGTGTGTGCAGAGAAATATAAAATGGACTTTATATGTTGAGACCTTAAACTGTATGTTGTGCTTCCTGTACTCCAACATAAAACATTTATCATAAACCTTTGAATAGAGCTTCTTTAACATTTACAAGTTATACAGTTACCAAATTGGTTTACTTCTTATGCTTCCATCAGCGTTGATACTTAAGCAATGCAAAGGGAGACAACAAGAAGAGAAAGGAAGTTAAGTCATCTTCAACAGAAAAAATAAGAAACAAGACACAAGTCCTCAAAACATTTGTCATAACCAACAATGAACGGAATTTTTCAATTTTCTTATTTTCTCTTTTTTACAATACATTTTTTAAAAACCCCGCTGGTTAAGGTTATGGTCTCAGGTAGATCTTCCACAGTCAGTCTTCACAGTTTGTGTAAAAGCAGAGAAACATTCTCGCTAGAGTAATAAAATATCATGACTATTATTATGGTCATTATTATCTTTTGTTCTCATATTGTTCCATAGAAATGGTGGAGGATAGGGGGGCGAGGCGTCACCCGAATGAAGAGCCTGCAGTCCCAAGGTTCACACTCTCCTCCCTGTACAACGCAATGTTTAATTCAGCTTTTATTTTGTTAAAAAATGCTCGTCCGCAGGGAAGGAGAATTACGGGAAGAGAGAAAGTGTCTTCGTCCTCCTGTAACATCTTCACGTGTCCTTCCGCGATAAAACGTCCAGAGCCTCACTTTCACTGTTTTTATCCAAATGTTTCCAAACCTGCCGGGTCACATCCAACTACGCTTAGGCATAGGCATAGGCTTAGGCGCATGCACGCACACATACACACACACTCGCACACACTCATTCGCACGACGGTCCCATCACGAGTTAAATCTGGGTGTAGCACAAACTCCATACTCCCTCTGAACACGCATGCCCTCCCATCAGCACTTGTGGGGCAAAAGAAACGTGTAGAAAATAGCCCATCAGAGGAAACATGGACAGAGACGTGTCCGATGATTAACACCCAGGCTCACGATTCGGTTTGTAATCTGAAGGCACTTTGTTTCATGGCAGAAAGTAAAGTGGCTTCTGTTCCACAGGTGGCCCGCTCTCTCCCCTCTGCCTCCCCCTCCTCCACCTCCACTCTTCTCTCTATCCACCTCTCCCTCTTATTTCTCTAATTTCTGCCCTCCAGTCCAGCTCTCTCCACACCTCCGCTAATTCTTCTGCATGTTTTGTTCTGCCACCATAGCGTCGTTTGGCCACTTGGACTCGTGAGCACAGTGTTAAAAGATACATAGGCAGCTACAGGGGGGGAAAGCAGACAGAACAAAATGTTGCCGGAGTCCTTGTTCCTCCACAGCACAAGCACCGAGCAGATAAAGAAATGCCGAGGTGTGACGTGAGGCTGGGCCAGAGTGAAAAACAAGTGTCGTGATTGGCATCTGGTGCGAGAAGATGAAGATAAAGATACACAGAGAAAGGTCTGATTCCATGTATTTGTAAGCAGGGAAATGTTATTTCCTCTTCTAAAAGTCAGCAGTGTCTATATAATCCGCTGCCTTCCAAAGATATTTTCAGAACTTCATAAAATTGTTCTTGTGCTTTACAAACTCCTCCTCCCTCGACGCTTGTGAACTCTATCGCCAAAGTCCAGGCTTTTCATCCCCCACCTGTCTTTGTGCTCGAAGACGTCCCGAGTCCTGCACCGAGGAGTGTTTTCTGTAAAAGAAGTCTCTTTAAAAAATTAGCGCATCTTCTTTAATATCTCTATTTTTCTCTCTCTCATATACCGGTCCCTCCGCGGTCCGTCAGGGCTCCCCTGCTGCTTTCAGGATGCATGAATCTTTGGTGATTGGATGCCGAGGGTAAAGTTCACAGACGGTGGGTCTGAATATTCGCCTCTGAGATGACGAAGAGAAGGGTCACCTCTGACCTTCCAGGAGGGTCATCACCAAGGTGACGCATAGCAGCCATATATGGGAGGATGTGGACAGAGACCTGGAGCTGAGATCTACATCGGAAGAAGAAAATAAAACGGCTTTTAATTTGATATACTGAAATTGATGAAACACAATCATACCTTAACACAGATGTGTAATGGGCCAAGTGCATATAAAGGAATATTTTTGGGATGAAATATGCTAATTATCTTTCTTGCCAAGAGTGAGACGAGAAGATTGATACCACACTCATGTATGTACGATATATATATGAGGTTAAAGCCAGCAGCTATTTAGCCTAGCTTAGCATAATTTTTTTGTCCGGCTTGTCCGTTTTTGTCCTAAGAAATTAAGTCCAAAGTGAAAATGATAAAATGCAATTTTTCAGGAGGTTATGTGATGGACTTATACTTTCCTGGGCACAGTTACTTCCTAGAGTCACAACTGATTTTCAGCGCAGACCAGACTCAAGAAAGTCACCGCTGCCGGCCAACAATTAGCATGACACATAACTCCTCTAAAAAACCACAAAGTGTCATTTTTACACTGTGAATTATGTTCAAACAAACAACAATAAAGGGTTAATAAATGAGCTTTACAGATGAGACATATTTTGGACTGAAGAAGGCTAGCTGTTTCCCCCTGCTTTCAGTCTTTAAGCTAAGCTAGGCTAACTGTCAGTTCTGTTTTACACAGACATGAAAGTAATGTCCATCTTCTCATCTAACTCTTCTATTCAAACTTTTAATCCTCCCAAACACATTACTTAAAGACATTCAAAATACATCTTGTTAGATGGAATAGCATAATTCTTAATAATCTGTCCTCAGCCTCGGCGACCGTTGCAATAACTCTAAATTAGTGATTGTTGTGTTTGACTCATAATGAATACAAATGAATAATAATCCTGCCGTAATGAAAAGATTTCATTTTAAAGACAAACATCAATGACTCTAATTGTCCTTTAAGATGTTTGCTTATTTCCACCAATGACTTGAGAAATGAAAATGCATTACCAGGATGCATTTATAATATGTTTAAAAGGATATCTGAAATGTAAAAGCTTCTTAAAATAACGTCCCTGCCCGACCAGAAACAGCTAAATTAATACAAAGCGGCCGTGTTTGTCTGCCTACAATGTCACCTTGTCAACTGCGGGCAATTTTCGGTGTCCTGTTTTCTGTTTTTACCTTCTGTTTGTTCCTGCAGCGCAATTACAGCGCTGCACTCAGCCGGCGTGGCTATCATTCATGTGATTACAACACAGTTGCTATGGCAACCACGTTTCACCCCCCCCCCCCCACCCTTACATGCTGGGAACAGACTAAGATTAGATCCCCCCTCTCATAAATCTCAACCCTGTGCAGCGAGGAAGAGTGAGAACCTCGGAGAAGAGGGGCTACTCACTGGGCGGCGGGTCTCGACACTCCCCTTCCTCCAGCGTGACGTCATCGATGGCGATGTCTCCCTCGATGCCTGGTCCCCTGACACCCTCAATTACCACCTACGGAGAGAAAGAGTATTTTCTTTTTATATTTCCGGCCTTGATAGAGCTAAAAAACAAGAACATTAGCTGTAAGATAAAATGTGTGTAAGTACACAGTGTAATTTAGCTAAATTGCTCCCTATAAAAAATAACAGCAGGTGGCGAGTGTTTGTCTCGGTTTTTAATGTCACAAAATATAAAACTAAGAATGCGTGTGGAGTCGGAGCTGTTAGAAGTGAAAGTGGGAGCCGAAAAGAGACACAGAAGTGGAGCTGAAACTATAATTACTTTCCACAACTGCAGCCATAAAAATGATGGAGAATATTGCAGCTCTATATTCGCCACTCACAAAGATTAGGCTTCCTGATGGCAAAGCGTGAGTGATATTGCTTCTCAACTGCAAACAATGAGTATGGATCCCGTCCACTTCTCTGCTTAATATCGAGGCTTTTGAAGTGCTGCATCAATATGCAGTCCCGGGGGGAAAGTAAGTCTTGAGCGTACACACAGTCAGAGAGGAACACGGAGGGAAACAGGGGGAATGACTCTGCGTATTGAATTGATTCTTTTAAGACTCACCTGGAAGGATGCTGTTGGATGGATGCTGACTTTGGCCTGCTTCCAACGGTCACCTTGATTACCACTTAGCGACCACACGGGACCCTCGGAGGCCGTCTGGCCCTTCTGCTTCAGGAAGGCGTTTAGTGTTCCTGCATGAGGGGGAGAGACAGTCGCACATACAGGTCAGTGCACACACACACACAGATATGATCCCAGTACATGTAGAGAAGTCTCCAGTTACAGGAGCCTCAGTGGGCAATGGAATATATCCTGCTGTTTTTACACAGCACCACAGTTCAGGGTATTTTTTTGCAGTAATATCTCGGTTTGCCTGTCCTCATTCCTCCTGTTGCACCATTAAAAGCAACATATTTAAGTAGGTCATCAGTACATAAGGTTACCAGTCTGTCATCAGCACCTCTCAGCTTCCAGCGGTGCATGAAATCCATGTGAGAACGCCGCTTAATGTAGCAGAGAGGGACATGTGTATTTTTAGTGAGTGAAATAAACCAAATGAAGTTTCACTTTCTCTTTATTTTTGCTTCAGTGCTCTCCCACGCCCTCCCCTGAGTGCTCTCTCTTCCGTCTTTCATCGTCTGACTCATGTCAAGGTTTTTTTTATTTGTGTTTTGAGAGAATATAGAAAAGAAATTATGAGTGTAAAGAAATAAACATTGCAGTGAAAAAGATGGAAAACCCTTGATCTCATTACGGAATGACAGAATAATGAGATTTCAATCGCTTGAAAGAAGATCCTCATGTTTTATACCTGCCAAATACAAACCTCCTGAGGCAGATGTTCAGTGTGTTTATGATCATTAGACAAAAAAGTTGCCTTATACAAGCTCCGATCAAGTCATCTGATTGGACAAGAGGCCTTCCATGAGTGCTGACATAGTCTGTCCCAATCCAGGGACTGCATCCTTTGAGGGGCGTATTTGAAGGCCGATTGCGTCGCAGCGGCTCGTCGAAGGCTGTCCCATTTCGAAGGCTCCTTCAGATGCGGCCGCCAAATGCGCAACGAAGGATCCATTGGGCGCATCCCTCACGGCCCAACGTATCCCAAGATTCATTGCATGCCAATTCAAATGAGATGGCGGACTCTTACGCGGCCGAGGAATAGTTTGTGGTTTTAACTCAATCGAATAGCTAGCGATACACGTTTAAAAAAAATGAAGGGGACCTTGAATCAAATGATCTTTAAAATAAAAAGTTCCTTAAACTACCTGTTGCTAGGCGACAGGAGCGGCGTTTAGTGACTCAACAGTAAGACACAGAGACGCAAGACGCAAACAAGAAATCCTCTGTAGACCTGAGAATCTCATTTCAGTTCGGCTCTAGTGGTCGACACAGGCTATAAATGGCGCATCCTCCGTAGACAGCCTCCTTCGAAGGCTGCAGCCCCTGACTTGAGAGACACCTACAGAGAACAACATCACTGAGACTTCCACTACAAGGTTGACTTGATGTTCTCTGCAATGAGGTGGAAAAAAACGTGCCAAATATATCGGTATCGAAATCGAAAATATCGGCATATTGGATATCGACAAAAAATCCAATACTGTGCATCCCTAATTATAACATACAGATAAATGTACATCATACAATTTAGCTGATCTGTGGTAACATGTAGGCACAGGAGAATGTTCAGCCATGATGATATTCAGTACAACATCACTCCCTGTCATGTGATATTGCTTAATAATTATAATAATTAAGAACTTCACGGCATTAAATCAATTATAGAAATAGAAAAGATCATTACAAAAGTGTGTTTGGTCTGATGAACAACAAAAAGAAGTTCACAACAACACAGGAGTTTATAAAAACATTATATTTGGTCCATTTATGATCCTAAACTATTTAAAGTTACAGTAAAGCCAAAAGCTTGACTGGGACCTTTTTAATTCTACTCCTACAGTACGTCTGAGACGCTCCATTGTGAATTCAAGATTAAAAATGCAAATGTAAAAGTGAAACCGCATCTCGACTTTAAAGCTTGATATTCCTCTTCGTCTTCTTCATTTCAGATTCATGCATTCCTCTGTATTAGCAGAAGCAAAGGTTAAACTCGGGTCGTATGAACTGATACATTTATTAAGTTGGGGAATCTGCAAGCGATGATAAATTATTCTCTAGCTCGCTTTAATTCTAATTAATTACCACTAATGGGCGATGTGTGAGGAGAATTTTCGGCCGGTGTAAATACGTGATTTATCTTTAGTTTCAAACTATTCCTGCTCAGTCCGGCTTCCTCTTTCATCTCATCTGCACAGGAGAAACTTCAGGATGTCACTTGAAATCCAAGTCTACATTTCACAATGCAATATGACAGATCCATTCCAAGTGAATTCGTACGTATCCATCCCACTAACAGCGAAATAGTGGCTCTGATTGGGACAGAATAGGCTATATGGCATGTTTGAATTGAAGACTCCCCTCAGAGGATCCTCTTGTCTGGCCCTGGGCTTTGATATAAAACTGTCAGATGATGACACCGAGCGCAACCACTTTACCCTCCTCTCCAAACACCAATTGTGTTTTTTTTTTCTTCTTCACCAGGCAGGAAGACAGCCAGAGAGAGAGAGAGAGAGCAGGGAGGGAGCAGGGGGCGAGCAGGAGCAGCATCCAAAGACCCAAATCAGGTTAGCATTGACACCATAGCTAAGCCCAGCAGGACCACTGCTCTGAAGTCAAGTGGATTTCACAACTATGGAAAGCAGCGCCTTCACGTCGACACAACCAGCGAGCAAAGAACAGCAGCACCCACGTCCGCACCCTTTTGTTTAGCCTCAGCGAGGTGCCTCATTACTGTACAACCCTTCAAAAACATGTGTAATGAGGGAAAGATGCACTGTATGTCCGCGTTCATACTCTCTCATCAGCGCGCTGTACTCTTTCTCCCAACGACAGCACAATCCCCGGTGAGAGATGAGCTCCTGCACACAACATGACCTGCAGTTTCATCTCCTGTGGAAGTGTCGAGGATGTAGGAGGATTCTCGCTGAGCTGGCTGGCTTACATTTCCTTTGAACTGATCGCGATGTAGGTGGTTATGTCAGAGTCATCACATCCGGAGCAAAAGGCATATGCTGTATATTCTTTGGAGCGCCTTCTTTATTTTAAATACCTGTGGCAGACACTTGTGAAATGTAAAAAAGATGTAAGAAAAGACGGAGTGTGGTGAAAAGTGAGCGATAGCTCCTGGAAATTTCCAATTATGTAGCGAGGACTGGAGAGAGGGGGATTGAGGTGCAGTACCACCCTCCTCGCTAATGAAAGGATGACTCCATTGCTTCTCAGAAGGTCAGGCTTTAAACAGACTCGCTTGGTGTGCTTTGCTGGAGACTTAATCCCATAAACAAATGCGACACGGGCTCCAAAGGCAAACTTTGATGTGCGCTTCAGCAATTAAGTGTGACCTTGTCTCAGGTATCCCCCCGCGAGCGAAGTACAGAGGAGTTTCTTTGAGCCTGTGCCACTGCTTCATCAGTGTGTGGGCGAAAACTCCTTATCGACTGATTCCGGCCTTCAGCGCTGCCGTGCCACAACTTGACTGTGACTCACCTAAAACCTCACGGTCCCAAAGAGCATCAAACCTGCAGCGTATCAACACGGAGCCGTGCCACTTCTGAGTCACGGCTGAAAATAGGAAAACTATTTAAAAACAACAAAGTTCTCTGCAATAAAAATACATGAACATACGTGATTATGAGCGTGGAAAATATCGAGAACCAACATTCCCGAGCTCAGGGGCAAACTTCCCTCGCGGCCTGAAAGGCAGAATACTAAATGGAGCGTAGCTATGGAAGATCTGAGCTGGGTTTCAAGTCCTTGACATTTAGCCCATTCATCATAACACGCCACAGTCTGGGCATGGGCTCCACCACAGACGGGGAGGGCAGAGGAAGAGAGGCTCTGGCTGGCGATCAATTTGAGCAAATTGGAAATGTCACGGCCTACTCAACCTCGGCAGGGAGCCGGAGGAGCTCTCATCTCCCCGCTGAGCCGCCCTCCAACACCTCTATCCTTACATTCTCTCCACCTCGCTCGCCTCCACCTCTCCAGATGTTTGGTCCGGCCCCCCCACCTGGACGCTTCCACTCGGCCCCTCTGCCGAGGACAGCTGAGGAGTGGCTTGGCTTCATTTCAGAGCATATGGCGTCCTGCTGTCAAGTCAGTGTTAAGCTTAGAAGGGTCAATTTAACAACTATGTAGATGAGACGTTTCCAGCGTGCATGAATTTTAGTTTTATGTGCAGAGTTTGGGAGATCATTTCTTTTGGTTACACTTTATTCTCCAGAAACAACGTTCTGGTTGCTCATTATAATAATCCGCAGACATTATTCACAGTGGCACTTGTGGATTACACCAGGAGAGCTTGGTGGAGGTCAGTGGTTGAATCTGTGGAAAAACAGATGTGATGCTGCATAAAAATGCTCACTTATAAAGCAACACAATTCCAAGACTCTTATTTTGGTAGCAGTTTTTGTGGCCTTTAACTCACTAAAACTATCTCAAACCCCTGATTTTATAATCAATGCAAATAGTAATTTAACAAACTTCAAAGGGGAATTAAAAGTTGGACAGAAACCCTGAAAGAAAATATAGCTTATGAAAGACATGAAAGGCAGCGCACTTCAAAAAAAAAAAAGCGAGAGGAAGAAGAAGCGAGGAAGCTGAGCGGTTCGGAGTCGGAGCAGCAGGTCCAGCAGAAGCTCGGAGCGGAGCAGGTGGAGGGAGGAGATGGCGCTGATACCACCGTGTCTCACTAGAATACTGAGCTAAACGCAGCCAAATGCTCGCTGTAAACGTCTCATCAAAAGAAAGAGGAGTGCAGCTGCCAGCCTGTAGTGACTTCACAGTTTATTTGACGCCAAGTACAAGTTTAATGAGGACAAAAATACAACTCCCTGTCCCCTTAAGCATTCGTTCGATATCAACGCTCTGATTTCTATTGTTGCTTTTTTTATTATTATATTCTTTTATTTGTTTTTGATGACTGAAATATATCAATAGTGAGTAAGTATTTTTAGTTAACTGGATATTTTTGTAATTTGTTTTTGTCATGTGTCACTGTCATTACTTCTTTAAAGGCTGTGAAAAAAACACAGATCTGCCAAAGTCTGAACAGAGCTGGTTGCTTCACATGACAGATTTATCTAGTCTTTTGTTTTATCTTTGCTTTTCTCACTGGTTTGAAGTAGCTGGGCAAAGTTTGGAGAAGCTGCAGTCGTCAACCTCCGTAGACCAACAGGTATTATGCAACATTTGAAGAACAGAGGGATTGTTTTGTCAATCAAACTGAGTTTCCCACAAAATCCTCTGTGTGTGAGGGGTGATTTGCTAAGACCAGCAGACAGCAGTGTAAACCCACCGCTGTGCGTGTCAACCTCAAATGCCACACACACTGTGCTTCAAGGCTGCTGTGCTTACATCTCTGTCCACACTCACTTTGCATGTGAGCAGATGACGTGGAAACGGGCTTCAAGTGTGATCTAGTGGAAAAAGTCACGGTCATGGACGTCAGCTGTTTGTATCATTGCCAAACCTGAGAGACGAGTCACAGGGCTTTTATGAGGCGCAAATGTCAAAAGGTGATGGTCCTCAACACAAAGTGCCTGTGTTTGCTAAGAGAGGGGCCCATGGTAGATAAAAATAGGAGACAACTGGGACTTTAAAGGAAATGACCAGTCCAAGGTATGACAACACACTGCTGCTGGAGAGTTGGCTACTGTGAAAGATTTCTAAGATAGCCTACTGTACATAGATAGTATTTTAGTAGGTTTTTTGTTTTTATAAGGAAACGTGTTAAATAGGTTTAAAATATTTCTTAAGTCCTATTTACCATATTTAAATGGCAGCCATTTTCCCCTTATGTCAATTCAGGGTGTAGAGGCTGCTAAGATTTTGTACTGCAGTACAGCATGCTGTATTTAAGGTTTAAAAAGAATATAAATGTAGGAAATCTTCTAAAACATTAACATTTCACTACTTCCTAATTGACTAGAAACTTAAAACACAATCAATTTTAAATATCCAAAGGGATAACGGGCCATATTTCAGGGTAAAACAACATATTTGGGTCACAACAGCTAACATCAGCATTCAGCAAATTCCTAGCAAACATTATAATTATCTAGCTAACTTTACTATCAGCTGGCAAATTAATGTCTTTCCTATCGTACCGTGTAACATTATCAAACAGTAATACTAGCTAGAAAGTGTTTATGTGCTAATGTTAGCTGTTGTCAAATGCTAGCTAATTAGTTATCAAATGTGTTGTTTTTCTTTGAAAACAGGCCTTTTGTCCCTTAGGATTATACATGACTAAATATAATTACATTTTTTCAGTTGCTGATTATTGAGGAAGCAGTCACATGATAGCTATGTTTTTGACTCCCTGCATTAAAAATATTTTTAAACACACACTGTGTGCCAGTCCAGCGGCTGCATCCTTCAAAGGCCAAATTTAACTCAATCGAATAGCGAGGGATAGAAATGTTAAAAATAACGAAAGGGGCCTTGAAATTATCTTTAAAATAATAGGTTAAGTTATGTGATGCTAGTTAGCCCACTAACTACCTGTTGCTAGGCTACAGGAGCCGCGTTTGGTGTCGCAAACAGGAAATCCACCGTAGACAGACAGTCTCATTTCAGTTCGGCCAATGGGAAAATCGGAAAATGGTGTAGATGATCCATGAGTAGAAAATGATGACATATAATGGGTCAGACATATTTAAGAATCCTTTTTATAGACAAAATAACTACTGTTATTGTGAAAGCTTCCCTCTGAGCTCTCAGTGCACAACATCAGGTTGCCATCTAATGAACCGCTCTCATGCCTTAACACCATCATGCCCCCATGATACCACAATGACCCTGTAACCCCAGCCAGCAGTGCCCCTCGCCTGCCTAAGAGCCTGCATGGTGGCTAATGATAAGGGGTGAAGCAGAGACACAGAAGTCACCACAAGGGGCCTTCAACAATGTAAAAGCCTGCTGGTTTTGTGCTGCAGATCCAATCTCGCTCACTGCTCCCAAATGCACAAACTCACAAACAGCGTGCACTCTGAGCAGGAGCGCATGTGATCCACTGATTGGATCCCTGGTGAAAGAATCAGACTGAAGCCACAGTTGCTCTGCCATCTACAAATGGGCCACACAAGGTTGTTATCTACATTCAGAGAAGACTTTAAGAGCTAATGCCAAGGAGCCAACGATTTGTGTACCCACCTTTGAAAAGGTTGCTTGCAAAAAGGAGATTTCTTCTTCTTACAACATCTAACAGCTGCACTTAGAAAATTTAAGCATGAAAGTACAAAGCTCCCCGTTGCACCCGCCATGGGGACCAACTCTTAGAAAATGACTCAAATTTTGTTGCTTACAGGAAAAAGTGGCGCCGCTCTTCCTTTCTTCTCAGCGTGACTGCTGCGCTTCCTGTCTCACACGTAGGCGGCGGCGGACATCAATTTTAAGAATCTCATCTCTCGATTTATGTTTCAAAGTCACTGTGATGTCCCGCAGATGTTTGATGGAGGACTCTGTTTTGGTAAATAAAATGTGTTGCGGTGGTTCCCGTATTGACTGTTTTCTTGTTCCGCACTGATAAGATTTATCCCCTTCATTTAGCAGAGAATTGCCAAAGCAATTTGAGCTTTACTTGAAGTTGCTTCAAGCTGCTTAAGCAACCAAATGCACAGAACAGCAACTGAATATTAATTGATTCTTTCTCTATTTCCATGAGCAACAACTTAAGATGATCTTTTCAGCAGTGGATATATGACAGATTAAATCCAAAGGGGCCACACATATTTGTCGGACAGACTGGAAATAAGGAATACATCTTACCTATGTGTTTTCCATACATGTGGTAGAAGAAGCCGAAGCAGTAAGCAGGAGGGTTGGTGATCCCGTAAGGGTTCTTAGGTGCTACGTTGAAGAAAGGACTCACAAGCCGCGCCTGGTCCCCTTCTTTACGTGGTCTGGACGTCTCAATGTACATGTAGAAACCTTAAAACACACAAACCAAAGTCATTATTTATGCATTCAGGAGGCTTCTGCAAGTAACACACAGTTGCACTTATGTATGCAGTACAGTGTACACAGTGTGCTATCTAAAGATTTCTGGTGGATATCCTCGGGACACAAGACAAAGTCATTGCCCCTCCCTGGGAACAAATAATGCATGTACCCTTTGGATAAAATTTTGTGAGGAAGTGTTTCATGATGCCTTTCATGAAGCCGACTGAGACACCAACAAATAATGTGTTGCTGTAAATGCTGAGAAAAAGGCGCCCTTGGTCATGCTGCTTTTCCAGCCGGTCTGTGATAGCATGATGGAGATGAAACCTTCCCTATCAGAGCGCAGGAGCAAGGCTCTCTATGAAGGACAGGTCTCTTTTTACTAATAGCCATAACCAGAGGCTAATTTGACATGATAACAATGGGGTAACATTCACGCTCCCTCAGTCGTGGACAGCGGAGGTGACAACCCTCTGATTGCGTCTAAGCCACATAATCTGAGGCCAATCCCGGCCCTGCCACGGGGAAGGCAGCGAGCGAGCCGCTCCACGCTGGCTGCAGCCAAAATCAAAAGGAATATACCCTTCAGTCGCATCTCGTACCAGATAATTACATGCAAAGAGGAATGGTGCTGGTAATGAAACGCTGGACATTTTGAAACCATTAGGTGATTAAAGCCAATGCATTATTTACTGCTTCAGCCGCTGCCGGTGCCACAGCTCTGTAATAGGCACTTATAGTCCACCACAGACACGTCCTCTGATGGATTCCTACAAATCCAATTTTGGTAATGCTTTATTTATTAAATTCCTGAATGTGGAACACCTGCACATGCAACCGACATGTTGAATACTAAATACTATGCAGATTGCTCTGGTGTAGGTACCCATGGAAACAGCACCAGGGACCGAGCTGTGAGTTTATGTTGGAAATAAATGATCAAGGCTGCTCATTGTTCGATCGTGCAGCATCATCAAGAAGTTGTCGACAGCTGAAACCATCTATTGTGCAGTTTGGAACAATTGAGTCCTCAGCATTAGAAAGAACTTCTCCTGATATGTTTGCTGTAAAAAGCTAAAACACACTCATGTGGCAAAGCCGCTTATGTTATATTCTCCCACTTCATTTAGCAACATGATCATTACGCAGTTTGCCTGGGCAATGTGCGGTTCATGTATTCGTGCATGGGTTACATGAGAGATAAAGAGTGGTGTCCATTAAAACATGTGCATTCAACCGACTTGTTTCCAATCCGATGAGCAGGTGCAGAGTGTTCAGAGCCACGCTGACATCTGGCAAAAGGAATCGCTCACACTTACACCAACTGTGTTTGTCTTTCCTGTTGGTGCTTAATGCTACAATCTGATTCTTCTGCTATACATATAAATCTCCATCTGGCTAATTCGACTTAGTTTTCTTACTCAATGGTTGGTGAACGCTGAGGTTGTGGCTGAGTTTAATGGTTTTTGCTTTTCCATTAGTAGCCATACTGCACAGTTTTATGTATCTATCAATATATTGATTCTCTTTACATACTTATGTCTCGGGGAGCTGAAGCTATTTCAGCATGTGTTGATCAAAAGTATCGGGACCATTGCAATTTCCAATAAAATTCAAGTTTATTTGATTTTACGTTTGAACGCTGCTGTAAACACAAAGTACCAATTACAGATACACACTGAGTATGGACCTTTGGGTAATGTATTCATGAGAATGAGGCAATCATTCAGATATCATGAATCAACTGACCCTTCACTGAGCCCCTGTTGCTATTTGTATCACTCTCTCCAATCTATCAGGGATTTATTAAAGGGGCCGTATCTTCTGAATGGATGTTCTCATATTTTGATGGGTTTCACATTTTTGGGTGTTTATTGTTCACAGTGAAAAAGTGAAAACTGCATTTTTAAAAAGGTCGCCTCTGAAATGGGCCGTTCTGAACAGCTGCAGGTTTCTATGTAGAACCTTGTTTTCGTGACAATCGACCAATCGCCATTCACCGTCGTTCACCTCAGGCTGCCTTCTTGCACGAGCTTGTCGGCAAATCAAGTCACTCATTTCAACTCACCATTCTCCTGGCGATTCTGGCTCATACTGGCCGAATAACTGATCCTAGAGCAGCCATGTTTTCTACAACTTTGGAGCGACAGTGCAGTGCGGCCGATCCCACATGTGGGCTTGTTCATTTCAGGAGGAAGGAGAGGCTCCAAAAAATCATTTAATTAAAATGTGTGTACACTTTTTAAAACAAAACAAACTTTACCAACAAGATTCAAAAACACATTAGAATAATAGAACATTGATTGCGTAGCTAAAATATGTCCCCTTTAAAGGTTTACAATGTCAACAGTGTGGAATACACAATCAAAGCTGACTTCACTCTGAGGTTGACAAAAACAGGATTTAAACAGCTTTGTTTGGATATAGTTATTAATGTGTATACGTCTTCTTTGAGGAGCTGATTGACGTGTCCTCCCAGATCTGGAGCACCCGGGCCAAAGCTCAGCTTCCTGCTGGACTCCTCTCTCTCTACCTGACCCAGCACGCGTTTAGTTTGATTTAGTCTTTGTGTTAGTTCACTCCTCAACACCCTCCACTACATTATACTCACACACCCACATGCACACTGCTGATGATACTGTCTTCACACATCTCACAACCATTGTTACAATTCAGTTTGTTTACTTTAAGATTGTAATAAATTACTGATTTCTTTTGGCGCGTCTCTTCCCGTCTTTGTCATGGCCTGCGGGCTGGGTTATGAAAAATGGGGGCTTGTCAGTCTAGCTATTAGGGAGGTCACTTATGTGTAGCCACATGAGGTTCTTTCTTAAACTTGCCCAGATAAGTGAGCCGGCGGGTGCTGGACGGAGAGACCAGCACCACTTTATTATTTTTGTGTGATAGTCCTGAGGTGGCCCTTGGAGTACCGCCTGGGTGCAGGCTAACAGGTAAGACAGTAACAGAATGGATCAGTGGGGGAACTGGGCGAGTTCTATAGTGAGTCAGAAATGTAAGTGTAGCCTGTGGCTGCTCATGAGGACCTGCGTAAATGGGGTATAGGTTAGACAAATTGTGGGCTCTCGTGTCCAACTGGCTTATTTAAGAGTTTGTTGTTAAAAGTAGAACTTTTGTTGTGAACTTGAGTAGGTTTTGGTGTCCACATGGCCTCAGTAAATGTAATGTTCAGTTTTAGGCGAGGAACCATGTTTGGTATCGGTTGGGATTAGAGCATTTGTCCCCTGTTTAAACTAAACTGGCTTGATAGTTTAGTTTTAGTATGATATAGCTTGGTGGGGAGTTACCATTTGTAACACATGAATCCCCTGCTAGGTTTAGATGGCTTTTTCGCAATAGGGAATTTAGTCATGCATATGTTTAGTTTAGTCCCATGAGAAGGTTTAAAAACTGTAAAAATTAAAAATGTAATGGCTGCGTACAGACGGTAGACGGTATCTTTGGGTAGACGGTAGCTCCGTCTGTAGGGGCTTGGCTTAGGGCTGGTAGCTGGAGAGGTGCCAGTCCCTTTTCTGGGCTCCGTCGAGGTGTCCTAGTTCAAGGCATCAAATCCCCCAACTGCTCAGGACGTATGTCCGCGTGCCCCCTCACTCTGACATCTCTCCATTAGTGCATGCCCATAGGGTCCTGTTTGTGCATGTGTGTATTTCGGGCCTATGTAGCATGTTAGTAATAATAGATATAGTATGTCTTCTTCTTCGTAGGTGAAAGACAGATTATGTAGCTTTCAGCATCATTACCATTTCATGGTTTATGTAAAACAGTGATTTTCAATGACCCACTAGACATTATTGCATGGAGCAGTACCTGGTCACATAGAAGTGAGCCGTTACAATCCATCAATTAACCCCGGTCTGTGGGCAAAGGCTATAAAGACTGATGCGTGTAAGGGCGCCGGTTTAGCTCAGTGGTTAAAGCACAGGCCTCATGTATAGAGGCTCTGTCCTCAACGCAGCAGCCCCGGGTTCTGACTCCGACCCTTGGCCCTTTGCTGTATGTCATCCCCTCTGTCTCTTCCCACATTTCCGACTCTATCAACCTGAATTCAGTATCCATCCTGATGCTGGTATGTTTGTTAACGCTATGACAGATTTGTGAGACTATGCCCACATATTTGAATGAGCTGGGAGTTTTATTGAATTTGAGTTTTGCTTTCTTCCCCCGGTGCTCTCTCTCTCTCTTCTTCTGATGCGCGTTCATCATGTAACGTCGCAAAAAGACTGAGCTAACAAAGGAATCTGCCTACATTTGAAGTAGAATGCAGTGAATGGACCGACTGAAGGAGTTTGTCTGTCTGTGCTTATTGAATCTCAAGTGTGGAACACTCGATGTGTTCAGTCCACCAACAAGAGGAGCAGACCTTTCAGTACTTCTTTTATCTTGGTACATTGTAAAACATAAAGTAAACTCAGTCCACGTCTGTCCCCATACTTAGGTTAAGGTTTTTATACTACTCACCCTGCTTGGAGCCGCTGCGGTCACCGCTGGGCCCGGTGTTGGGCGTGTACTTTGTATCGCGGGTGGCAGCGCTGTGCCGCGTCCAATCAAAATCGTCGTTCTTGTCCTGGGTGAACATGCAGATGGGCTCCTCCTCAAAGCTGCAGTGGAACTCTCCTGGTGAGCAGCAGAGCAGAACCGGGCTCTTACAGTCACTTCAATGTAAAGCAGTTAAACAGTGCCTGGAGGATACAGTATGTGTGCAGTGTGACACCTACTGTATATTTATGAGACTTCCTCAGTGTGTGTGCGTGTGTGTGTGTGTGTGTGTGTGTGTGTGTCTCAGGGGAACATACAACAGTAAAGTCCTAATTAAAGGATACGATCTGGTTTGGAGGGTTTCTAAATTTAGCTGTGACCCCTCGCTGACTGTGGTGGAGGAGTCGGGGAGTGTGTTTGGTTTTTTCCTTGCAATGAAATGCAACACAGGGTGCTGCACCCCGGAAAACACCCGATGGCAAGTGTGTGTGTGTGTGTGTGAATCCAAGTGGTTATTAGCGGCTATACCTTAATAAAAGGAAAGAAAATTAATTGGCTAACAGAGTTATTCAGATATTGTGATGTATCATTATATATTACTTTGCAATATATCAATTATCGCAGAATCGCTGTACCGTGACATTATCTTTATCGTGGGCTGCGTATTGTATTGTGTCGCGAGTTACCCTGCCATTCCCATCCCCTCCCTGAATGGATGGTCCCATTCCCCCAGTTGGGAAGGCATTTGGTGTGTTCACGAGCTTTAAGTCATAATGTGGAAACAACATGGCCGCTTCAGATAAAATGTGTTGTACTTTATTGTTCAGGACTAATCTAGGTCACCCTGAAACTAATGGTTACAACCTGATACAATTTGATTAATTACAAATTAGGCAAAAATTGTTGTGTAATTGCTTAGTTTAAATTGATAATTTGGAAGATGTTCATGTAAATAAATGTCTGTTATCTATCACTGAATGAGGTAACACAATGGTGATTGAGCCTATGGCCCACTGATGAAAGCCTTTGCATTTGCAGTATATAGTATTACTACAGACTCGATGTCTGTGGCGACGTTTGCGAAAAAAATCACAAGCAGTGGTTGGTCTGCCAGAGAGGGTAGGCGGAGCTAAGCGGCTGCTTTTCCGGTCTCTGCAAGTGTTGCGAGTAAACAGTAATCTACTATGGCTGAACAAACAAAGAAAAGATCGATGACTACAGATACAACTTCAAAAAGAAGTGAAAATCCAAAGAAAAAGACACAAATTCAACGCTCAGATGAAGGCAAACAGTCTAAAAAGGAAAGCGACCATCAGCGAGGAGAATCAAGAGTTACAACCGGAGCCAACCATGGACGACACACATCTGGGAAATGTGCTCCAGCCATTACCGTTTATCGCCATAGATGCTGCCAAACGAAGCTGCCAAACGAAGCTGCCAAACGAAGCTGACATCTTCGAGATTTTAAGCAAAGTGTGTGACCATTAAGCCAACATTTACTTTGGTCGGCCATGTTTCTGACGTCAATTCTGTTTATTCGGCAAGTCTGGTGCTTTCTTATTGCTCTAAGTTGTGGGATCCTTCGCATTAATATTCCCGGATGGGTGCAAATGTTTCTCATTATTGCGACACCTCGTGTACTGTATGTAGATTTAGTAAACCACATTAATACCTAACTCACATGAATGAGGTCGGAAACATTAAATCGTCGTGTGTTCTTGGTGTTGTTTGACTTTGTAGAAGTCGTTTAATGTGCATAAAAAGTGAGAACAATTAATTCTGAATAACTTTTCTTGTTTTGAAAGTAAAAATCGCCCTTGGATGTTTCGTCGTGTCTCAGACTCTGTAATCAGTTTTAAAAATTGACTCCGCCCTCCTCCTTCTCCATCACTCTCCATCTTCTCAGGAGTGGGCGTGCAGGTACAGATATTGCATACCCCCCCCCTCTCCTGTCCCCTCCCCTCTTGCCCTCCTTTCTCCTCCGCTGCTCTCGACGCCCCTTTGCCTGCAATTTTTAAACTAGTGGAGAGTGCAAAGAGGGATGAAACTGTCACCTTTGCGGTAAAATTAACTGTAATTGTAGCTCCAGCGCGAGGTTATGATGGGTCACATGTAGGGGAATGTCTAACAGTGAAATTACTAATGAACAGTGTGAAACCATGCGCCTGGGGGTCTAGCCCACTCACTTTAATGAAGGGGTAGCGGCAGGATCAAGAATGTCGAAACCTCCATTTAATCCATGTAACAAACAAAGCAGAACACCTAACCAGAGGACACGCTGCTGCTGCTGCGTGTGTCCTCAAAGAGGTAGCGAAAAGGGAGCGTTTAGACTCAGTATGCAGGCATGTGTTCTGATAAATATTCATTGATTTATTAAAACGTAGCTGGGAGCAGTTTGGAGTGGTGACCTTGAGAGGAGCAGAATGTGCTGCTTTTACTCAGGTAATGGAGGTAACACAGACCGAGGTAGAGAGTGGGCGGATGGACCGAGGGGAAGGAAGAGGGCAGGGATGCTGCGAGGCAGAGCGAGCGGGAGAGGAGGAAGTGGCGGAGAGGGAGAGCGGAGGAAGGGGGCCAGGTTGGCGGGCACTCTTGACTCTTAGTGCTCATAGGCATGCAGATTTAAATGGAGGTCTGGCTCCAGGCGCTAGACACCAACGCCCCCATCCACTGTGAGCTAAACTAAATGTTTTCGGCCTGTGCGCCCGCAAGAGATAGGGAGGATTCACGAGGAGGCGTGCAGGTAAGATTGCTTCCTCCGGGGATTTGGATAATGATGTAGGTGATTAGGAGTTTGTTATTATGTTTGCAATGTTTATATGAACGCTCACCAAAAATATATCTCCATATAAATAAACACAAAACAGCACAATGACACGGCAAGCAATGTTTAAGTGAGCATCCTCAAGGCGAGAATGATGTGTAAAGTTTCCACAATGAAATGCGACATAAATGGGACTAAACATGAAAGAGCAGAAACACATACAGCACAGATGCATGCATAAGTAATGCGCACAAAGCATGCACATGTGCTTGTGCACACACACAGAAGCACTCAACCCGAAGTGCACACTAGTCCTGCAGAGGCTCTCCACATGTCACAGAGCCCGATGCAGAAGTCCTCCAGGAAAGCCTGACTCATCATACTTCATTATGTGACATGTGGAGAGAAGGCTCTCTGCAGGACGCACCGTTACTTTAAATCTCCCCACTGTTCTCACAGACAGAAGACGAGACATGCTTAGTGTGATGCACATTACTTACTCAGGTGAGGGTTGATGGGAGCTGTGAAAGAGAAAAGGCCAGGGACACACATTAGTACAGAACATCTTCTACGTCTGTCAATACGTGACACACGCATTAAGGGTTTAATGCACGCAGGGGCACACACAGCTGCTGTGCTGTATAATGTCTTGTGTGCGTGCCTACAGACTACACAGCATACAACACAGTAGCTGCTGCTATTAACCTTTCGTCCTTCTGTCTTTGACTGTTTAGGCACAGAGCTAATAAAAGTCTGCGTGTATAAACCTCAGTGTTCTTCTGTCATAAGCGAAATGAAAGAGGCCCGTGGGAAGGCTGGAAATATTGTCCTCTGATATTAAAACACTGGCAGCATATTAAAGCGTGGCTGCTTCATCTTCGTCAGGCTCTGTTTGCGCTCACAGTGTACAAACAGAAAGTAGCTAAACAGGAAGCAATCTACTGGCGCACACAGGGCGCTGATAATTGAGCAGACAGGAAGAGAGATGTCTGGGATTCAGAGTGGAAAAGGTGACGGCAGTGGTTTTCTGCCTGTTATCAAATGTAAAAGACAGAGGGATTAGAAAGAGCAGCCTGACCACATTAATAAGCTTATAGCCTGACTACTTATCGTTATTGCCATTTAGCGCCATTGCTGATGTTCTCGTTCAAGGTGACTTCCATTCAGAGCCTTAAGCCTGTTTTACGCGTCCATTTAGCCGCCGATAAATCATAAAAATGAGTAATAATCACAAGCAGTGGTCGGCTAATCGCTTCCCTGTAACATCCTCGCTTCTGTGTGTGTTTTTTCAACGCCGCCATTATGGAAACTTTCAGATCAAACAGCGATCGCTTGTGTCCAGTTAAACGCATGCAGGGGCTTCTTTTGCATTCTGTCCGGCTGACCGCGGTTCAATGCTCCCCCTCATTGATAATTTAAGAGGCTACCGCCGCAGCAAACACAGAAAGGTCAAGGGTATCACACAGAGTCGCAACGAGCCAGTTAGTCTGCACTTCACTTTTTGCAGAGTAAATACCATTTAACCTGTCAGGAAGATTCATGGCCGTTTTCATGATCGATTGCTGACCGGCGGAACAGATGCGATACATCAGCTATGCCACGAAACTGTGTCGCCGCGTGATTTATGAAACCGTGCCGTTCATGGGGGGGATTGATTTTAATCCAACCAATTAAAGTGAGTAAGAACAAATCATGCGTACAAAAGAAAGCATGTACCGATGCGTGGGGGAGTACTGCAGTGGGTCTTTTAAAAAGCAGAAACTCCAGTGATTTCTGTTTATGGCTGCGTGGTGCATGGGAATCTATGTTCACTTGTTCCTTTGCGGCATGTAGAGGAGAAATAACCACAGATATACTCAGAGAGAGAGAGAGAGAGAGCGAGGGGAAACTAACCTTTGCATTTCCAATTGAATCATATAAAACATTCAGCGAGCTGCAACGCTGCAGCGACAGCCTCACCAAAAGAGGAGCACAAGAGGGGAAGAAACAGGCCGAACTCCCTCGTTGTATTAAAGCTTTTATTTTGTTACTGATCGTGAAAATGCATGCAACTGGATCTACACTGGACCTAAGAGGACGGCACTGCTGCAGAGAGGGAGGAAATCATCCAGGCTGTTCCAGAGAAAATACTTTAAATGACAACTTACAGCCTCAGGCTGGTGAAACGGATGCTGAGTTTTCTAACAAAACTCTGTTCTTTCAACCCCCCTCCTGCTCGCGGGCTACTTCCCTCTCCCAATCCTTCCTGCTGTCCCGTCCTCCTCCCTGCACTTCTTTCTTTCCAGGACCTTGGTTATGAAAATATGTTTCGTTGTCATTTTTTTCTTTATTAACCTGCAACTTCCCCAGGCTGACTCACTGTGCCTTCTAGTCCAGATGAATGTGTCTGTTTCGAGCAGTGTCTCTGCGCCCATTGAGGAAATCAAGCTGAGCACAGAGCAGAGCCACGGTCTACTTTACTGCTGCTGTGAGTGCACACGGTCCGCCTGAAACAGGACATTTTACTTACAGTTTGGATAAACAAACAAGGCATGATACAAATTGAGACGTGGATCTACGACTGTCGACGCAACTATTAAAGCTGCTGTGAGGAACTTTCAGTTTGTGTTGATTTTGGTGCCCCCCTGTGGACAAAGCAGTACCTCTTATCTCTGCTGATTTTGTCCTGTACATGCTTAAGTGGTGCTTTTTAACAAAAACTGTCTCTAACAGTCACATGTATCACTCACTTCAAATGTTTGCCCTGGAAAATGTAAACAAAGGCAGCGTGCAGTTAATCGCTTAGTCTGACACCTACCCCCCCCCACCAGCAGTTTCAGGCATTAAAAATAACTATATAGAAATAATCAATCTTGTCGCTGATGGTCTGCTTTGCTTTTGTAGCTTATATAGAGTAATGAGAATTAATTTCAGTCCGTTTCATAACCAGTGAAAAACTCCTCACAGGAGCTTTAAGCTATATCACACTCAAGGTTGTGCTGTTGTACTGAATATCAGCACGGCTGAGAGTCATCGTGCTAATACTCAGTACAACAGCACGAGCTGCAGTGTCATATCGCTTTTATACAACAGTTCTACAAAGGCACAGTAGCACAGTGAGTCAGCACGTAGTATTTAACAGCAGCAAGCAACAACAGATCTTTTTGGGGTTATTAATCATTAATTTTGCAAATCTAACACAAAAAGTTCCCAAACTGATGAACACAGTCTGACGGTTGCTTGAGCCAGAGTCGAACAAAAAGTTGTAGCCCCTGGAAATATCAGTGGACCTCAAACACTCTATTTAAAATGTATGATGTTAAAGCATAAGTGTGAAAAGCCCACAGGCTGCAAAGGCTGAAACAATATCTCGTGTTCGTGTTTAAACGCTGCAGCACTCTCCCCTGTAGATACAAAAGCCTCGAATGATGATCAAGGATGAACTGTAATTTCTGTGGATAACAGTCCCTGTGATCATCGCGTGAGTCTTCAATGCAGCCCTTTGGAAACGTCTGTTCTGGCAGGTCATGTCCTCGACCTACATTTTAGGTGCATGTCCGACTCTGTGTTTCTACTTCTCTTATCTGAGAGGACAAAACAAAACGCCGCCTGATGCATGAATGCCTTCCGTCCAAATAGACTAATTTTGATTGAAACGCAAAGTGAGCTCATTGACCGCCGAAGGACACCGAGCCTGCTCCGGATACAAACACTGACTTCATCCTGGCAGGAATCCCTGCCCACTGGCCTGCGCCTTTATTACAAAAGCAGCAGACAATTCCAGGGCTGCAGCCAAGTGTCCTCAGAGACGACAGCGGCTTCTTCTTCTTTTTGCTTCCTGACCTCATATAATCCCCACTCTGCAAGATTCCCATCCATCATGTTTAAGGGTTGCTATGAAGTTCCAGAAAGCCCTGTAACGGCTTCACGGCTCCGAACCCCGAGCTGGAATGATAACAGTGTGGGCAAATCTAATTCCCCTCATGTCTCCCTGATGAAACAACAGGAGGGACATCACACTTTTTGTCCTTCAGTGTTATTGTTGCTCCCTAACAGAGGATGTAACTGCTCCATAGTGGCGCTGTTTGCACAGACCAATGGACACACCCAAACACAGCCAACCCATATCCATAATTTCTTGTGTTATCTTGCTCTTGCATCAGCGTGCGTATGACACACTGATGCAAGCAAATGATTCCTCAATGGACTTCCATGTGGATGAACTTTGCTGTAGTTTAGGAAGGAAGTAGAGCATTGTGGGGAAATGAACAGCAAAGCGCCCTGGGTAAAAATATGCAAAAAGCAAAATGAGGACACTGCCAATGCAAACATAACTAACAGGAACAATAACAATGTGTCATATCATCACAATAAAGTGAATCTATGTCCTGAATGTAACACTGCTAACATTGGTGGCGAGGATGTTTGGCTAATGATCTACAACCAACTATAGCAACATTTAAGAAGAAAGTTGCAGTAAAATTCGGCACTGCAACAAGTGTTTTTCACTGTCTCAAGCTCAAGCCTCCATCTGAGTGTAAGAAGAGCCAAAACAATGCTATAAGAGAGCACCTGCTGATGTTAGGTCTAAAGAAGCAAACAAACATCTACATTAGCGCAGGCTAGCATAACTGAATATTTAACAGGCTGTCGTCCATGTGACAGAAAAAGCAGGCGGTGGGAAGAAATGAAATGAAAGCTATTTGAAAAGATGAAGAAATTATATTTACTTTTATAGCCAGAGTCAAATGTTGATACCACAGTACCATAGTTTAGCGTAGCTTAGCTTAGCCAAAACACTGAAAACAGAGGAAAACAGCTAGCCTGACTCAGTCCGAAACTAACTACCTCTTAAGCTTAGTAATTCATTTTATACATCTCTTTTTATTTGGCACAAAAGCTGATCTCAGTGCTGTTTCATGACTGAGTTGTTGCCAGGCAACCAGAGACACCAGGAAGTTACTGCTCCCAGGCTAGCTGAATATGGGGGGCTTTCTCAAACCACTCCCTACACCCTCTCCCTACGCACTTTGACTCCGTTTGCGCGGTCTCGTGGAGGGTCCGCCACACTGAGTGCCGTCCAAAACCTCTGAGTGTGGATTGACAGCGGGTTGTTAAACCCTCCACCAGCGAGTCAGCGCCGATGTTGACTTGCTGTCCAGGTGCAACGCTGCGCTATGTTCCTCGTGAGATGAGAGAAATCAATTAAAGTTCCGTGTTATCACCTGTAACTGTTTGCCAAAGTAAAAAGCTGAACTTTTTTTCATTATTTATATATTTCTGTCGTGTATCGTTAGACAGACAATATCCCCGTTATATTTACAGGAAACATATGTTGCAATGTTTGAGGCCCAAGGATTAAAAAGATACGGACAAATTGATTATAAATAAATTAAATATGAAACTTTCGAAAGGTAAATCTCAACCACCACTGGTGAATAATTACACTGCAACACTTCATCTACAGCAGGCAACAGAAGCAGCATAATGTCTTTTATGTAAGATTTAGTGGCTTTTGACTCCAGGACAGCCATCTTACTGTTTATGTCACTATGAGCTGCATAAGAATGGAAAATTAAGAAATAGCTGCAGTGTTTTACGCTCTGCTGTGAGGGCTGACAGGAGGCTTAAACATTAAATCCTTCGTCTTGGAGGAACCGACGAGCGAGAGAGAGAGAGAGAGAAGTGTTATGAGGAACATCAAACAGATGCTGAGTTTGTCACTGCAGCAAAATTTAAAAGAGTGTCTTTGGAGCTCGGTGACACCGCCATCCTTCATGCTACAGCTGGGGACACTATAACCGCTTTTGTGTTTTCCTGCCAGCTCGCAGAAAAGCTGCTACCATCGGCTTTCTGTGCATCAGGATGATCGCTCGGCCTGTTGGGCAATGATGAGCAAGATGTGCGTACTTGGATTTCAGAGGCATTATGTTAAAGACTCACGAGAGGGCATTAATGGTTATGTTTCATTGGTTAACAGCTGACAAACAGGCTAATAGTCACATTTCTTTGGTTGGTAATTGGATTCTGTTTACACATATATACATGTTCATCGTTATGGGGAGCCAGAGACGATATGCGATACAATCAATTCAGTTTTTTTTGGACTCCTTACCTGACTTTTTTACATGTCATATCAATAAAGCTATTTAATTGCACACGTCTGGCATGTGAGAGTGTTAGGCATTTTATCATATCAATAAACCCTATCACCTCCTTATAAATCAAGCTATCCAAACAAATTCGTACATGCTGCAATGTGCAGAGCGCTGCATGATTTTCACTGTGAAAACATTATACAACACCTCTGACAGGACCTTGTCCTTGTAAGGGAAACATTCTGAAAATGCCAGCTGTGTAACTCGAAGAAACTAGGACACTGTGGCATGTTAACAGCTCGTCCAGGACTGCGATCACTGCCTGCTATGTGCACAGGTGTAACTTCAGCTCAAATGATAAAGTATGAAGGCAGAGAGACTCAAACATGCAGCAGGAGGGTTTGTCTTTTGTGTGTTCCAGTTCAATACTAAATGCTGTATATAAGAACAGCACATATCTTTTGATCGATACTTAAAATAAATTATATAATATGTGCACTATGTGTTGGTCTAATATGCCTGCCAGTTAGTTAAAAGACTGTGTCCTGGGCGTACACAAATCTGTTACCACCATTTAAAATGTACATTGTACACATTTGTTTTAATGTCTCTATTTTTCTTTGTGCATTGCATTATGGGAGACTAGTTGCATCAACAGCACACAGAGCATGATGAGGTTGGGTTTGCTTTAAGGCTGAGATTTCATTTTGGGGTTTATTGCCTAGCAGGTTTACACATACAAGGAATTTGTTGTGGTGTTTTGGTGCTGAACAATTAACAGAACTAGAATAAAAATAACTAAAAGTATAAAAATAACTTAAAGCTGCTAAAATTGTGGATTCTGTGAAACTGAAGAGTGTGGATTTTTTTCAGTGTGAATCAGAGGACTCTTTTGGGAGTGATATGCACGGCTGGCTAGAGTCCAGGGCGATTGAGCTGTCACCCCTGACAGTGAAGATAGTCAAGTTCGGTGTTTGTGTTGAAAACAGGGACTTGGGTTTTGTTTTAAGTATGTTGCTGTTACTAGGGAAGATTATTTTTTTTGGCTTATTGCCTTTATTTGTAAGACAGCTGAAGAGAGACGGGAAACATTGGGAGTACAGAGTGGGGGGTGACATGCGCCAAATGATCGGCAGACCGGGAGTCGAAGTTGCGATCAGTGCATCGAGGACTGTAGCCCCTGTACATGGGGCGGTGGCTCTACCAGCTGAGCTGACTAGAGAAGTTTTTTTATACATAAATGTAGATACTCCAAAACTAAACCCTGTTTGAACCTGGTTTAAGACAAAACAGCCATTCGATTGTTTTGCCTTTCTTTGGAATCTAAAGAAAAGACTGGTTGCTGCCGCTTTTATGTCTGTGCTGGACTATGATGATGTTTTATACATACATGCCTCTTCTCAAAGCTTACATGTTCTGGACACTGTGTATCGTGGAGCACTGAGGTTCATCACTCATCACTGTTTACTGTACACACGTGTTGGATGGTCTGCTTCGTCCACACGTAGACTAAAACACTGGCGTATTCTGATTTACAAGTCTATCTTAGGTATGCTTCCCTCGTACCATCAGTCAGAAGAGTGCAGGGGCTCTTCGATCCCAGGACCTGTTCTTACTGTCTGTCCCAAAGGTCAGAACTGAACCGGGCAAAAAGGTGTTTAAGTTCGCTGCTCCCTTTACTTGGAACGAACTACAAAAAGACCTGGAACTAAAAGAACTGGTCTCACTGGATGCTTTTAAGGTGCTCTTGAATAACTTGGAGGCAGACACATCTGGCTGTAGATGTTCTGCTTGAGATATTTATGATTGTGGTTGTTTTAGACAAAGTTTGACTGGTTTCACTTGTTATTTCATGACTTTTATTGTATTATAGTCGTGTAGTCTGTGTTATGTTTGTATGTATGGTTGCTCACTGTTCGTCTGAAACTTTGTAATGTGCTGCTGCCTGTCTTGGCCAGGACACTCTTGAAAAATAGATTTTAATCCTAAGAGCTTTTTCCTGGTTAAATAAAGGTTAAATAAAATATAAAAAGTTATAATGAGATAGCCCTTCTTTTTTATTTAGATATTTAATTTATGTAAATTGTTTTGTTTGTTTTTCATTGTGCGTGTATGCTCAACCTGAGGCTCTGCTTTGTGACGTACAAGAAAATAAAGTGCCTTATATGTTTGTAATTGTAAAGTTGTTAATAAAAAGCTCTGGTTGGGTTTGCATTAGCTGAATATTATCAGCTGTTTTAGTCATATTTTACAATCACCGGCTCATCCACAAGCTGCCGGGGAACCAGCTGACTCTGCTCAGCGCTCTGCACTCGTTCCAACCTTCCTGCTGCTGCAGCTTCCTCCTCTGCCTCAGCATCCTTTGCCCGGCTTTAATAAATCATCTTTCTGCATTTGTCATCCTTGTTTGGTACTCAGAAAGCTCCCTCACACTAACTGCATAAACATTTGCTATTAATGGTCAGCTCTTTGATTTAAGTATCGATGACTCAAACATAAATGTGCCTGTTAGCAAAGAAAGTACTCGATGTAAGAGGCTCAGTGAGGAGTCAGAACCAGACAAGTGTCTCTAGTCGCCGTTTAAGAGCAAAAATAAGTGGATGTCTTTCAAGAAGAAAATATTGCATTATATTTCTTACAACAGAGACAGAATAAAGCTTAAATTCATAAACTTTTAGCACTACAAAATCTTTGCTATGATTGTAGCACTGTGCTACAACTTGTACACAGATGCCCAACAGGTCCCCGCAGTTCCCCAGTGAGATTATAGCTATAAAAGATGATCATCGTCTGTATCTTTTCCATGTCAGGATGACATGCGGGGCACGTTCTCTGAGCAGAGCGGATTGTGCCCAGACCTACATTAGGTTGCTACAGTGACGCTGCACTGTGCGTGGGAGAACAGAGCAGCCCTGGAGTGATAATTAGTCCGGTCTCTTGTTGGGCAGCCGATTCGCACATCACTACTGGCTCACTTCTTTCCTTCTTCTTTGTAACTTTGTTCCTCGGTATCGTCTTTTTCTCCCCCTCAATCCCAACTTGGCTGCCTCCGTCTCTCCTCCTGTGCCTCTCTCCGTCTTAATTAGCCTCAATCCTCTCCACTTTTATTAGATGATTCGATTCCATTCGGCTGGATTCAATTTTATCAGAGATCACACTGTATCACAAACTACAAGACAAAAAAAAACAGCGGAGAAAGTTTAACTGTCTCTCTCTCTCTCTTTCCCAATTCTCTTTTTTCGACAGCCATGATGAGCTGCAGTGAAACTGAATAATTCACAACTGCAGCAGCAGCGGCAGCACTCAGGAAGACCTCAGCAGTCTGTTATACACAGGAAACAGGCTGCCAGGTTGTTTCTGAGGATGCACATCTCGAGTACCTGTGCATCTGTTCTCTGGCACTGCTGGGCCTACTGCGGATACTAATGTAGCTTTTGTATTGCAGCCAGTATGTCGTCCCACCGGCTGAAGGATGTGCTTCCATTTTCAAGCTGCCATCTCATTCTGTAGAGAAATACATTTTTGTTTTGATGCATTCTCACTGGCCTTAGCAGCCAAGTGTGCTATACTGTACTCATCATTTTCAATCTTCAGGATGTCCTTCTGGCTGCTATTCTATTACTGAAGTCCTGATTCAAAACTTACATCAACCAATCCAGCCAATATGACAGCAGTAAACACGTTATTGTCCCGCTGGCTCTGTGGTAGGCAAGGTGAGGTTGTATTTTGTAAGAGGGGCCATGCAGGGCTAGAAAAGGCCAAAGACCTTTCAAAGTATTTGTTATATAAAATTGAAAAAGCTATCTGTTATATAAACATCCTAGGAGACAATTCACATCACCCAGCAAGACAAGATGAGGAGGAATGATAAAAAAAGAAAAGGCATTGTTTTGTAACATGACTCATCTATGACCAGCTCTGTTTGCTCCTCTGACCCTTACTCCATGTTTGAGTCATGTAATGCTCTGATGTCACCATGATCTCTTATGCAAAGGAACAACAAGTCAGCTTTGCCCCAGTCCAGGACAGACCTGACTCAAGCAATAAAGGTCAGGAGGAAGTGATGATTATTCAGCTGATCAGCATTCGCTCAGACCGGCGGAGAAGCAGGGCGAGCTGATTCAAGCTGTCTTCTGATGACTGACTGTATTAGATGCAATTCAAATCATTTTAATGAGCTCACTTTTTTACTGGTCCGTCCTCATACATATCATACATAATACATCATCACGGTGAATCGACCGAACTTCTGATATCAATCAGAGTTGATGAACATGTGTCACGATGCAGCAGCAGCACAAACTGGAGCTGGAGTTAATTTAAGAGTGTTTCTGAGCTAGCTGAAGGATAACATTACCAGCTGGAGCTGTAATTCTTCCACCTGTGCAACCACATGTGTGAGCAGAACACTAAAGTGAATCAAGATCTCCTGTGTGCCTCTTTTTATTTTCCAAGTGTGAAAACATTAGAATACTGCAGGAGGAGTAGCCTGCTCCCTGTCCTCTAAAAAGACACCCTTGGATTAGCATAAAGCACTCACCGCTGTAAGTGACAATCCGGATGGTGGAGTCGCCCTCTCCAAAACGTGTGATGGGGGTGAGGCGCACCTCGTACGATTCAGGCTTTATGAGCTCAGTCAGGTTGTGTGTCATGAGCTCTCCTTTGTTGATTGTTCCGTCCACGGGGATCTCCTGCTCCCACCAGCGCTGCAATCCCATCTGAAGGGAAAAAGACCATAATAGATTTAGATTTTTTTTTTTAAATAGTTCTATTTCTGTACCTAAATACAAAAACACAGATATTTTATACACAATAAAAGCATTGAAATGTCAACCACGGTATGATACTCAGGACACTGTCAGCACTGTGTTTGCATTCATCAGTTTTAATGCTTTGATTCATATATTAGCCATCAGTCTGTCTGCAGTTCCCCAGATGGCCACTTGAGGAACACTCCAAAATTGAATCACAACCCCTTGACCCCAATATCATAATGTCCAACTCTGCCTAGACAGGAAACAAACATGTTTAAAGCATGCCGCAAACAGTTATGGTCTCTTTCCTGTAAGTTAAGTGAATATTCAACTCATCCATTTAAGTTGTATTAAGATCGAGAGCTAATTAAGGGACCTCTTTTGGCTTAAAAAAACCAAGATGATAACAGACAAAATGCCAATGGGTGACAAACCTGGGCACTGTGGGTCTTATATAGAGTCTCGAACTTTAAACCATAAGTTTTAAGATACTTAAAGGTTATGGTGTAGCCTATGAGCCAACTTATTGCATGTGGAGTCCCACAAGGAAGTGTTCTGGGTCCTCTACAGAATGTGGCTGGTTTTTAGCTTAAAAATAAAAGAAATGCAATAAAGACAATCAAAAGAATCAAGTTAGCTCAATATTTAACCTGTAGACTATATTGTCTCTTTAAATTTAAATCAATCCGAACGTAGTTCAACAACTTTTGTACCAGTTTGTGGTCAGACCCTTAGTGACAGACAACAGTTCTATACTGTTCTGGTAACAAAAGCTAATTTAACTGACAAAAGAAGTCCAAGACTCTTATCTACTTTTCTTGTTTTGCTTTGCTTTAATTAGTCCCACAGTTCATGGTTCAAAGACCTCAAGTTGACAACAGATCTCTCAGCAAGTTAGTTGGACCCAAGGGCATAAGTTGGCAAACAGCTCTATTAGTAGCCTTTGAAAGATAAAGTCATACGACTACAACTCAAGGAAATACATCCGTCTTTTCCAACGACCATCTTTATAAAGCCAGATAAGAGCTTGTGATTGTTTAATACCAACAAAGGTACTGAATCTGCTCCTTTAGGTTCTGTGTGAGCAGGATTTGTCATAGGTTACCTTTGCACAGCAAACCAATAAGTAACCTCAACAATTTCAAAGCAGCAACGAGAACTGAATCAGTTTTATGTGGAAGGGTTCACTTTTGACAATCATCACCCAAATCTGCAATTTGCTTCATCTTATTTAGCTTTATTAAAGATGTCTAACTTGCCAATTAACCTTGTGTGAAGGCATTTTAATGATCCACCAACATTTAATGCAACACTACAAAGCATTTTTTTCTTTAAGCTGTTGACAGCTAGCTGCTCATTAGCAACATGTACCTTCAAAGCATCTCCAGGGCTTTGAATTCAAAGACTGCTTTTATCAATCAGTAAATATATTCTTATATTTGCTGAAAGAAAAATCCCTGATTGATTCTTCTTATTGAAGACATGTCTCAGTCTGCATTACTGCACCCCGCACACAGACGTTACAGCGCATACAGCACCTTTGTGCTCTGTATAAGATTGCCTCCTTCTTTTAAAGTTTTCCTTTAATAATGTTCTACAATGGCCCGCTATCCCTTTATACAAGGACCTTGAACTGACAGGAGTCTTATATCTTGTCTTTGCACAATGCAGAGCACAGCGGAGAAGCTGTCTTTAGATGACTAAGCTCAGGTATCACACAAAAATTAGTTCATGCTTTTCATGTCTCGGGATACAATACAGCCCCCCCGAAATTCAAAGCAACAAAACGAGGCCTTGTTGCTGCGTCTGCTGGGGGCAAAGAGAAAAGAAAGTAGGGTACATTATATCCTTGAGAATCAGTTTGAGGGGAAGAGCCGCACAAAGACAAGATACAGCTTGTGCATCACAATTAGTGACTTTACATGCCCTTCTCAGTCAACGCAGAAGAGGAAGTGTGTTAGAGACAGAGATGGAGTGAATGAAGGTGTGATAGCAGTGGAGCATAGACAGTGTGTGTGTGCGTGTGTGTGAGAACAATACCAATTAAGTCATTACTTAGAGCCTGGATGATCCGTAATTATGGGGTGCAAGTTTTCATCACTATTAGTTTGCAGGTAAATAGAGTGTTGTGTCTGCCACGGGTAATTGTAGATGGAGCACTTGTTCTTACCTATCCTTTCAACATTTCAGCCATCCTCTGAAGTACAAAAGGCACGCCAGCTAATTGCTATTAATTATACAGCACTGGCCACAAGGGTGTGTGTGTGTGTGTACGTGTTTGTTTGTATGCATACACACATTTGATATTGTCAGTAAGAGGGAAAACTATTTTAAAAGGGAAATAGTGACAATTAAGTACATCTGTTGTTTACAGAAGAGACATACAGATGTATTCAAACCGACAAAGCCTGCTCATGTCTGTCTATCAATGGGGGGTCGTTTGCAGATGCCAAAGAAAAGGAGTTCTATTTTATGTCTGCAACAATAGGCAGTTATTCATACAGCCGCAAACTGTACATTAATCAAATGTTATCTCCGAGCAGTGGCAGTAATGCATGTGTGTGTTAAAATGACTAATACTGATCCGTCACTCTGTGCCCACAAGCTGTTTTGCACATAGAAGCCAGTGTACATTTAAACACCTGTTGAAAATTTCCAGCTTTTACCATTTTTACCGATTTGGACAGCGTATGCCTTTCCTTAAGGTGCAGATGCTCAAGGTAGGTAATGAAAATGGCAACAGCATTCTATAAATACGTCTTTGGTTGATACCAATGACTGTATATAAAGATCTCATTGTACAAAATTGAAGCAAGAATAGCCCCCGTGACAGGCGCTGCAATCTTGCGCTGGGGACGCCATTTGGAGCCAGAGCTGCGCAGTAGAGATCGGCGGGTGGAGCCACCGTAGCCACTTCCGCTAACAAAACACTTAATTTACAGAAAGAACCAGCAAAGGTCCCACATGTCTGCGTATTTAACATCAGAACAGCTTCTTTAAGTTGGTCTAAAGTTAACGTTCACAGATATGTAAACTTCAATGACTGTAGGGATTGTTTTAGCTACGTCTCATCTCGCCGTTCCTCCTCTACTCTGCTAATCTGAAACAGATCGGCTGAAGGAGCCAAATTTGTCAACAGAGCTGTCAATCATCCTTTTGACAGCATCAAATAACTAATTAAAAATAAACTTAAAAATGAACACTTGGATGTAAATCAGCACGATAAGAACTAACTATATTTGTTGTGTATTTTGATTTTATGGTTTGACTCATGTCCCATCTGTTAACATGGAGGAGGCGGGCCTTATGACCTATACTGCAGCCAGTCAGCAGGGGGCGATAGAGATGTTTTGGCTTCACTTTTAGTGAGCTGTAATGTCGTCCATCTTTTTATACAGTCTATGGTTGATAGAAAGAGAAGACATGAGTCTATCTAATTTAATATTAAATATCATATATGTATATATATATATATATATATATGCAAAT
This sequence comes from Semicossyphus pulcher, assembly GCF_022749685.1. Classification (NCBI taxonomy): domain Eukaryota; kingdom Metazoa; phylum Chordata; class Actinopteri; order Labriformes; family Labridae; genus Semicossyphus; species Semicossyphus pulcher. The sequence continues at coordinate 17,505,769 of NW_027211615.1, read as the reverse complement.
CAAACGTTCTTGTCCACCACATCTAGGTAACAATTCCTCAATCTTTGTAAGTTTCTGTGGCTGAGATTGGCTGTATGTTGTCAAATGATATTGTGCTAATCCACCGGTGATTAACCTGTAGCTTAAGCATTTATATGAGCCCTGTATGAAATGATGATCCATCTGTGTGTCCCATTTCATCTCTGATGTATGCAGTGCTCTACGGGGCTCGGATTACACTTTCCATTATTTTTATATATATGTGTTATTACTTTATAAAGCTGACAAAATCCTTTTCTTATTACTGTATTGTAAATTACCAGCGAATGGGGTGCCAGTTTGTAGTGGGAACTCTGCCAGCCTGCTTGGAGCAATGAGAATGTTTTGAAGTTTAAATCTTCGCTCATTATTGTTTCCTAAACTCCCACATCACATTGCTTTCACTGCTCATGTTTAGGTGGATGTGTAATTCTGTAAAAGTCTTAATATGTGCAGCTGAGATGTGTGTCAGATTTCGACAAATTTAATTGGGGAAAGATGATCTCATGGGGGCCTGGTGTGTGTGTGTGTGTGTGTCGATGTGTGTTTGTGTGCGAGCTCCCGGCAGATGGAGGCCTTAAACGCTGGTCTTGGCAAACGCTTCCTCGAGCTCCAACAAGTAGAAGCAAATAACTCAATATTTTCCATATCAAAAGAGAATGGTGCTGAAATGTGCAAATTGAGTCAAATTTAAATGTTGATGAAGAATAAGTATTGAACTTTTCAGACGTTTGGGATCATACACATCCTTATGGATTGTCACCTGTATTTTCATTCTCATTAATGTTCACTGAATCCCTGCGTCTGCGCTCAATTACGGTTTCTGTTTACATCCCATTACCTTTCATTCCCCACATTTCCCCTGCTGAGCCAGAGTGCCATATTGATTTAATTTTATTTGATTGCGGCAGCAGCAGTTCACGGGAGATTTTACGGCAACTTTAAAAACCAGCAGGATTGATCAAAGCAGAAAGAAAGGAATTAAACATCAGAGTGATGTGATGTTAGACGCGCGGCGATCTACTGGAGATTGGCTGCATGTAATTAGTATGGCTGCTATTGATCTGCTTGCACACACCGACTTGACAGATCAATTGAAAGAGACGGAAAAGAAGCGGCTCCGAGATGAGCAGGAGAAGTTATCTTCCAGAGGTTGGAGGAGGGTAATCAAGCCTGTGGACGGCGGAGGAGTTTTGGAAGTAGCCGGCCGCCGTATGAAAAACAAGGGTAGATGTCACACCTTTCCATTGAATCCTTGACAGGTGCGCTGATTTGTGTTTTGTGATTCTCGCCCGTGCGTGCCTTTCAGCGAGAGCTTCATTCCCGTTTCCCCCCTCAGCCAGACTGTCTCTCAGGAGTGCAGTGGACGATAACACAAAGCAATCCATTACAGAGGCATACGCTCTATCTGCCCAAAGTATTAATTCAAAAGTAGCGAGAGAATATGATAATAATTCTCAGGGAGCTGCTGCTGGATCTATAAATAGATCGAAGCGGTGTCGTCCACGTGCCGAAGCTTTCTTTACTGCACCACTCTCTCACTGTCGAGCCGGGGGTATCTCTGCATTTATTTATGTACAAAAGACACCTCTCCTCCTCCTCCTCCTCCTCCTCATTCTTTATCTAACTCTCTTATTATTTCTTCCTCACCTTCTGGTTCCAACTCGTCCTCACTGAAGTCACTTATCATCAGTCTGAATCAATAGTTAAAGCAGAGAGTCAATCAATCACAGAGGCTACAGTGTGAAGTAAACGGCGTGAAAAAGTCTGAATTCTCCCCACAGCGAAGAATCGCTTTCATCTGAGACAATAGAAGATGGGTTGTTATGCCCCGCAGGAAGAAAATAATGGTCACAGTGTGTACCCTCTTGAGATATCAAGGCAGGAAGGTGGAAAGAAATTAATTTGCCCAACCACTGATTGTCTGCTAAAACACACTGGAGGAGTGATGTTGTCATTCCTAATAAACAAATGCAGTAAAGGTTGAATGTTAATGTGTTTTATGAATAACAGTGAGTGTGTTTTAACAGGAGCAGCTGAACGCAGGAGAAAAACACATTCAAACGCCTGGCGAGCTGGAACACGGGCTCTGCAGGCACAACATCATTTATTACCAAACCGACCAACTGAGATGGGTGACAGAAAAATCATTGTGCTACACAAACAGAACTGGTGTAGAATGTGTTTTCAGGCTTCAATTCCTTGCGGGTGTAGTGTGAAACAAACATGAAATTATATTATTCATTGCAAACACAACTGTCAGGGCACGCTCGCTAATTCTGAGCAGGGCTCAGATGGATTTAGCGCCGCAGCTTGTGCTGTTATTTTTGATATATGCCTTTTTTTTCCCCTCCCGAATGGCAGCCAAAGCAAAGCAACGTTAACCTGAACATCTGTGGCGTGAACGGAGCTAGCTCAATATTTCAAACTTTATGTAAACTGAAGGCGGTGCAACACCTGCTGCTGTAAATAAAAACTATAAAGGCCAAATGTGCTGCACACTGCCACAGGGAGAACGAGAACGAGAGGAAGGTACACATTGATTGCCAAAGAGAGAAAATGTAACCATGCCATCCATCACTGCTGCCAGCCTGTCATCTGTGGAGTTTACTTGAGGAGCAGCGAAAACAGGAGCTTTCCGTGCGCTCTCTCTCTGCGGGGCTCCCTTCCACTCCTCTGACTGAGCTTCTGAGCACGAGCACAAACACAAGCAATTCGTGGAAACCTCAGAACTGCCCCCGACGGGTTCTTAGTCACTCTGCTCGGGCCCGCAGAGGCTCATTCACATCCTCAAAAAACTGCAGAATAAGACACAATGAATAAAGGCGCAAGATTTGGCGCCGTCAAATGGAATGCAACAAGCGAGGGCAGGCTGTGAAAGCACTTTATCACATGCTTAAATTGGCAATAAGAAAGGTTTTTAGCGCCCGGTGGCACAAATCGCCTCAAATTCGTCAAAGAACAGGCAGAAAGAGTCCGACCAATACCAATGACTCAACATTATTCAACCAGGAGCAAACATTTCTGGCAACGCCGCAGCTGCTATGAAAGCTCCCAGAAAATTGAGTTTTGGACTGAATAACACTTTTCAGTGTAAAAGGAATTTAAATGATGAGCTGATGGCTTAAACGGAGAGGCAGAAGATTGATAACGCTACAGCCTCTTTCACACATGCTCTGCACTCTGAAAATGTCCCAACATTGTCCACGTGGAGTGCATGTGTGAACTGCAGTGGTGTAGTTTCTCCCTCTGAGACAATGTGCGGTTTGTTTTGCATCACAACTGTCTATGCGCTAGTGCCCCATGGCATACATCTGGGGCCCTTTATTTTTGCCCCTCAAACAGCCTGATTACACCACTGTGTGAATGCAAATGTCCGAATCGGTTCACCCCGACTTTTAGCGGACTATTTCCTGTCTGCCCCCTGGTAAAAGTCCATGTGACGTCAGGGGGAGCTGATGTGTGAGCGCAGCAGGTTAGTAGTCTGGAGTATTCTCTACTCTTTGCCCCTGTTTGCGTTTGTATTGTGGAAAGCTTCTTGTATAAGCTCCAGAGAAATTAACCCTGAAACCTTAATGTCCTGGAATTGTCTCAAAGATGTCATGCGTACAGGGGCTGATGTCCTCCTACCTGTCTGATGCCCAGTCGGTAGGCGACGATGCGGTCCACAGCGTTGGGGTTCATCTGCGTCCACTGCAGCTTGAAGCCGTAGACTCTGGGTCTGTTCTGCCACAGAGGGCTGTAGGTGTCGTAGTAGAACTCAGGAGGGTACGCCTTACCTGGAGAGAAAGAGGATTGACATTATTTTAATTTATTATTTTATGGTATCTCAGGATTCTTGTATGCCTTCCGTTGATTTAAGGAATATTTGTTGATGTTTGACATAAAAATTTATAATTTCCAATTCAACCTTTAGTACTGTGCGTTTCGGTGTTCTTTCTAAATAAATCTACTGATATTTCTTCTTGAATTTACCTGTTTTTTTTTTGGTTTGTTTTTTTAAATTTAACTGTGTCTTTGAAGTCACAGCACTTCAAAACCTTTTCAAACAAAACTTGACTCAAGATTATATCAAAGATGTCCACGCCAAGACCTGAAACTTCGACTCAACGGCTCGATACAAACATGCAGCCAAAGTGCTTCACAAAGGAACAAAGAGAAAGAACACTAATTGACGAAAACATAAAAGTTTGAAAGACTAAAAAATGTTTGAAATCAATAAAGAAAAACCAGTAAAAAGTTTAATTAGACAAAATAAACACCAGAGATAACGCGATTGTAAATACAATGATAAAAACTTTCATGAGGGCTTTAAAAGAGATTAAGATAGGTCTTTAATTTCCTTTTAAAATACAGAGAGAGTTTGCTGTTTTGACGTCCAGAGGCAACGAGCTCCACAGTTTAGGGGCATACAAACAGAAGGCTCGCTCCTGTGTGAGACACATGAGGAAAATTTAAAAGAGAAGTATTAGAGGACCGACGTTATCTGACTGGAACATAAAATAAAAGATCTCTAATGTATGGAGGAGCAAGGTCATGTAAAGCTTTTTAAACAAGTATAAGGACTTTAAAATTGAGTCTAGGAGCAGGTAGGCAGTGCAGTTACTTACACGGGGTTATGTGATCCATTTCTTGTTTCCAGTTAAGATTCAGGCAGCATCCTGCACTAGCTGCTTTTCTTATAGACTCTTTGTGTAATATAGAACAGATTATAGAACAGCCGCGGCAGGGACGATGTTATACAACAGCTTTTCACAGGCTGACTAGTGCTTAGTTTCCTGATGTTGACACCACAGACTGTATAAAAAGATGGATGACATGACAGCTCCTTAAATGTGAAGCCAAAACCTCTCTATCGCCCCCTGCTGACTGGCTGCAGTATAGGTCGTAAAGCCCGCCTCCTCCATGTTAACAGATGGGACATGAGTCAAACTGTAAAATCAAAATACACGTCAAATAAATGTTTCTCAAACATGGTTTCTGTCATTAGAGTTAGTTCTTATCATGCTGATTTACGTCCAAGTTTATTTTTAATTAGTTATTTGATGATATAAAAAGGGTCTAACGTCATGATTGACAGCTTTGTTGACAAATACGGCTCATGCAGCCGGTCTGTTCTGGATTAGCAGAGCAGAGGAGGAACGGTGAGAGGAAACATAACTAAGACACTACAGTCATTACTTTCCATAATTGTTAATATCTGCTCCACACCACAAGAAGCTGTCCTGCTGTTGAATGTGCCGACATGAGGGATCTTAGGGTAGCTGAAGGGGCGGGATTTCAGTACTGCGGATTCACCAGCTGACCCTTACTGCGCAGACACTAGCTGCATCCCAATTCGGGGGCAGCATCCTTCAAAGGATCAAAGGACAGCTACTGAGCCCACTAGCTACCTGCTGCTAGGCGTCAGGAGCGTCAGGGCGTTTGATGATGCAAAGGGTAAGGGCGGGAACGGCTGGTGATGCGAACAAGAAATCCTACGTAGACCAGATCGTCACATTTCATTTTCGGCATTAGCGGTGCATAGGCTACGAAAGACTCATCCTTCGTAGCCGGCGTTCTTCGAAGGATGCAGTCCCTGAATTGAGACACAGTTACTAGAAACAAATGCTGTAGATGGCAGCACCAGCTCTGGGGGTATTCTGGCTTTACTTATATACAGTGAGAGGAGGTAGAGACAAGTTGTCCATCTTATACAGTCATTGGTTTATACATAGGATCTTCAGGGTGTCCCTTTACCATTGGTTAAATGTCCTATTATGAGCAATAACTTCTGTTACATTGTGAATTAATGCCAGACATGGTGACTCATCACAGGAAATGTACTTGTAACTGCGCTGCTGCTTTACAGTGACCCTTCAATTGTGAGCCTCGATGTTGGGTACCTGTAACCACCTTTGTGTTTGTGTTTGCTCAGTGGACACATTAGCTCTGTGACATTTTCAGAGTGAATTATGTGGAACATTTGGAAAAAATATGCCGGCCTTTAAGCATTTGCATAAATTTACAGCATGTAAGTCAGAATAAATGTAAGTGGAAAACAAGTATGCAAATGGCACAAAGTAGATGTTTTATTTTGAAAGGTCAGAGCAGTTAGGGCTGGGTTATTATTTAGTGAAATGTGATTTCTAAGTGTGATATTTGAAAGTACATCTGTATGCATTACAGGCTGCAGAGCTTCACTCCTTACACAATGCGTGCATGCTTTATAGTGCGAGTGTAAACGTGTTAATATTTCATGTGCTCACATAGGGAGCCTGCTTTAAAGCCAGAAACAAAGCTGCATTAGCATGACAAAGATGTACAGTAACTTTGTTCTGCTTGTTCTATTCTTATTCATTCTATATGTTATTCCTTGTTGACCTTATTCTTACCATAGCATCATTAAAGTTTAATCTTATGTTGTGTTACTTCAATGATGCTGTATCAAAGCGTGGACTATAGTTTGCAGTATGAATGTATCTACCCCCTCAAATCTGACCTGAGATGCCTGCACACTCAGATCGCCCTCTCAGTAACAGTTATTTCTTACAGCCGGATTCAGACAGCCGCACAGATCCTCTCGAACCTTTTCTTTCAGTAACACGCTTTGCTTTGCTGGACTCTCTGAGGATTTATTTTTCTACACTGATCCTGGCATGAGCTGAATGAATCTTTCAAGTTTTCCAGTCACGGTGTGCGAGCTGATTTCTGACAGCTGAAGCAGGAGCTGGCAGAACCTGTGTTTTAATCAAGATGGAGAAACAAGCGCACAGGATGACCTTCCGGGGAAAGAACAGTGATTCAGCCTCTGTCTCAGGCTTGTTTATTGAAGGATGACAACACCCGAGGCGGCTGGTGTTTACAGGGACCAATGTTAGCTCAAACAAAGCATTATTGACATGTGATGTACCTGTGCGGACATGCAGCAAGTTATCCATGTTTATCACCTAACTTTACATCACTGATGAATCATAATGGTGTTTATTATAGTGCTGTTATTTCCCTACATAGTTGTACCGCTCTTCTGGGAATGTCCTTGTGTGAACAGATCCCTGACCCATTTAGTTTCCTTTGATTTGTTTCTTCCTTATGACACTCAGGGGAGGAAATAAGCAGTGACTTGGGAGTTTGAGAAGGTCAAAAGTTCAAAGGGTCACATGTCTGGTTTTAAATCTCTGCTTATTGTATGAATACGGCAGGCGAGAGGGTCTTAATCTTGAACTGTATCTGAATATCGTAACATTATTGTAACTAATGTTTGCTTGTACTCGATTACTAAAAAACAAGGCCTTGTCAAACCATAATTTATAATGGGGAAAATCGAAGGGGAATAAATGCATTCAATTAGGGTCACAGTTCATATCTATCTTAGAATGTGACCGAGGTAAGATATCAATGTGAACAGAAAATGATTTAAAAAGACACACATGCACAAACATCTGCTGACATTCTGTAAAACATGGATGGCCCTTGGCAAGTAAGCGACATCTCCATCGGAGACGGGCAAAGCGGACGAGAGTGGCAGATTTCTCTTCTCTCTTATATTTTCGAACACACTTCGGTTGCGGTATGAGCCTTCTAGTTTTGATTGGATAGAGGCATCTCCCCAATAGCAATTCAATTTTGCCGTCTCTCCACCGCTGCCTGTCGTTGTCCTCCATGGTCAAGTGGAAAAAGGAAGTCTTCTTCTTCTTCTTCTTTAGAATGACTCCTGGAAATGTGCATATTACCAAGGCAACGCAGACCACTTCTGACTCTGTTTAAACACAAGTCACATGCAGGTCGCATGTTTTGGAGTCTGATTTAGTACCACATATTCAGTTAGCCCAGTTCTGAGGTAAAAAATATGACACCATGCAACTTTTTGCTGTTCCCACTGATTTGAAAAATCAGATCTGTGTCACATAGGGGGAGAAAAATCAGAATAGGGACACTCTGCTGCAGTATGAATGCAGCCCTACACTGATTTATGCTGTTGACACACAAACTGTTTAAAGAGGGCTGAGATTTGAGGGAAAGGAGGACTTCTTATTTTATATACAGCCTATTAGTTGTTTTGCAGCATCCATTCTAATTTAACCTACACAAGTCTAGTATAGGGGCGGCACAGTGGTGCAGTGGTTAGTGCTGTCGCCTCATAGTGAAAAGGTTGCTAGTTTAAATCCCAGGTTGGACGCACTGGGCCCTTCTGTGTGGAGTTTGCATGTTGTGCATGTACCCGTGCGTGCATGGGTTCCCAAAGACATGCTCGTTAGGTTCAGTGCTGACTGTAATTTGCCCGTAGGTGTGAGTGTATATGTGACAGGTTGTCTGTCTCTATGTCTCTGTGATTGACTGGCGATCAGTCCATGGTGTACCCCGCCTCTCGCCAGCTGGGATTGGCTCCAGCCCTCCTGAACAGGGATGGATGGATGGATGGATGGAAGTCCGGTATAAACTGATCCACAAAAAGGGCATGCTTTGAATATCCCCCAGAAAACGCAGAGGAAATGTATAATGCCATACACAACAGAGCTGACTTAATTTGGATGCTACTTATCAAGCTTACGAGGAGCAGTTGCTGAGCCACTTCCTGGTGTGTCCAGACTGTCATTCTGGTGTTATTCTATGTTTTTCTTGCTGCCAACATATCCCATGAAAAGACCCAAACCCAACAACACACTGATCCCAACAAGGCCTCGACTGTGTAGCCAAAGCCTGCCAGCGTATTCGTCGGTGGAACAGATCACTCTTGTTGTCCAAAAACGATTAAAAACACATCAGGGAGACGATCTTTCTCGGTACAAAGAAAGTGATCATAGCAGTTTGCTCTGCACTGATTACGCACACACCACAAAGCTTCCATAAATACTCACTAATACGCCAACTGTGTATTAATCCACCACAAACACGCTGCAGTTCCCAGCTAAAGAATCACAGCTTTGTTTGGCAAATGTGTTTCTTCTTACAAAGTTGAAGCTAGCGATCTGTGTCTGCTACAGGAAGAGTGAGCGCGAGGCTGAGTGCTACAGACAAGGTGGTGAAGTTCAGACAAACACAGTGTTGGTTTTTGTGTTTACTTTTGGTCTGTGTGACAAATATAGAATAACACCAATCTCACTCTTAAAGGAGGGTCGTTCACTCAGCTGTTAAATCATGTAACATTAGCTGGAGCTCCTGTGAAATGCCAACAGCTTGTCTTAGAAGAAATCTATAAACCTCAACAAAGAAAACAATAGTTAAGTAGACAGGAGAAAACACAACACTGGTACATTTCATCATATCTCTCTTCTGCATTGCAGCCGAGTGAAGCCTGAAAACCAAACAAACCAAAAGCAGCAAGGTGCCTTTATAATGAGAATAATCTGACTGGTTTGATCAGTTCTCATAAATGGCTGCGATAATAATAATAAAAGTTGAGGGCAATTTTTGAGTCACATTTAAGACAATAAATCATGATGCTTTGGGCAGCCTAATGCAGATCTCTGTACGAAGATGAAGCTATTTAAAATACAACATTGTAATCTGAGGTAAGGGAACGCTCATTCATCCATCAATCCATTATCTACACCGCTTATCCTTTTCAGGGTCGCGGAGAGCTGGAGCCAATCCCAGCTTTCATTGGGCGAGAGGCGGGGTCACACCCGGACAGGTTGCCAGTCAATCACAGGGCTGACACATAGAGAACAATGACTGTATATAGATGGACGACGTGTCTCCATCTGCTCTCATTGTACAAAATTGAAGCCAAAATACCCCCGTGATAGGTGCTGCCATCTGACGTAATTTGAGGCCAGAGTTGCGCAGTAGAGCGGAGCCGGATTTGTCAACAGAGCTATCAATCATCTTTTTACAGCATCAAATAACTAAGTGAAAAATAAACTTGTCGAAAAAAGGAACACTTGGATGTAAATCAGCATGATACGAAATAACTATAATGACAGAAACTCTTTATTTATAAATGTATTTGACGTGTATTTTGATTATATAGGTTGACTCATGTCCCATCTGTTAACATGGAGGAGGCGGGCTTTATGACCTATACTGCAGCCAGTCAGCAGGGGGCGATAGAGAGGTTTTGGCTTCACTTTTAGGGAGCCGTCATGTCGTCCATCTTTTTATACAGTCTATAGATACACAACCATACACACTCACATTCACACCTACAGGTAATTTAGAGTCACCAGTGAACCTCACGAGCATGCCTTTGGACTGTGGGAGGAAGCCGGAGTACCCGGAGGGAACCAACACTGATGCACGGGGAGAACATGCAAACTCCACACAGAAAGGCCTTCTACATCTGAACTGGGATTCGAACCAGGAACCTCAGGAAGCTGTGAGGCAAAAGTGCGAACCACGGCACCACCGTGCAGCCCTAGCTCATTCATTAGGTAGGTAAATAAATCTAAGAGAAACACAATGATAGAAAGATAAATACTGTTATATCATGATAAACAATGTAATACAGGACATCTTATGTATCTCAAAAAGTTTCTCGGTATCCCCCTGAATCTTCCTGTTTTATAATGAAGCAGTGCAACAAAAACACTTCCTCTATCGCTCACTGATATGCTAATGTGACTAGAAAAACATATTTCCTAACAACAACAACAAAAAAAAACTCTAGGACAAATATTGTCTGCACCTCACTTGGCAGTGCTTGGCTGTATAGAGCCAGCTGTGTTTACAGCACACTGTACAGTAAATGTTACGTAAGCCAGCCTGGCAGATGCTGTCAGCTTTGTTCATGCTTTGTTTGTGCTGCACAGGAAGACTGATATGGATATAAAGGCGCTGGAATTTGCAGTAGAAACATTTTAGAAATATTTTTATGCTTTTACAAGTTGTGTAGACTTTGCTTTAAGGACACATGCCTGAAAGTATTCATGCACACTACTTATCTACGGCATTATTTGTGTCTTTATTTTGAAATAAATCTTTTAAAGGGGGGGGAGCTCCAGCGGAACAGACGCACCTCTCCCTTGTACTCTGTCACTCTGCCGCCATCTTGGCCTCAGCGTCTTTTGTTTAAAGGGGGTTATTATGCTAATTTCAAGCTTCATATTTCACTCTGTGATACCTGTGGAGTAGCTTAGCATATTTTACTGTTAAAAAACTCCTCATTTGTGGCTGACTGCCAGGGTTAGCCCTACACATGGGTCTGTATGTGACTGACTGACTGAGTGAATGAGTGACAGTACTTTCAGAGCCGTAGAGAGAGAGAGTTGCGACATAGCAATGGCGGATCATGGAGCATATTGGACCTCCACTGACGTGACTCTCTGTCTATACGGCTCTGGATACTTTGTTCAGGGAGTAGGCGAGGCTGCTCCTCCGCTGCTTGTCCGCTGTCCTCACCTACGTCCGCAGCGCGCACCTGCTTTCAGACACGTTGTCATCGGCCTCATGAGGTCAGTCCTTGCAACACATTGCCCACAAAAGCTCACATTGACCTGATGCGGTCAGCCACATACTAGGTTTTGACCTAGTCTTGTTCTCACACTGGTGCTCTGTGCAGGCCCTCTGCAGCCTCTGCCTTCAATGACATTGTCAGCTCTGTCCCTTTAAGAAACCCCGCCCCTACAAGCCCACTTTCTTCTGATTGGCCAGCTCTCTGCTTGAAGACTGATGAGGCAGCACTTTGTGACGTCACAAACATACTTTTACCTACAGATTTGAAACTTCACCTATGAATAGTCCGGGCATCCAGCACTGTAACATTTTATACACGTCTTAAAATGTGAAACAGCATAATACCCCCTCTTTAATATTAGATTCTTTAACATTAAGAGCTAAAATATTGACATTGTCCTGAACTCACTGTCTAAGTGTTGCCTTTTATTTAAACACACAATGTAATGTAATAAAGCCAAATGTCCTGCTTCCTAATAATCCACTGTGCGTGGTGAAGCATATTATTACCTAACCCACTTACACTGCGTGAAACAGATAACCCTGGGTGGGAGACATCAAACATAAAGTACAGACGGCTTAATTGATTTTTTAAAATCCTGTTTATAACAGCAGAACCAATGCAATGACTCACAACAGCTCAGCAGAAAGCCTTCGGGCGAGAAGTTGACCTTGTTTGCCGACTTACGTTCCATTTTTTTAAGGTTTTATGAGCATGTTTTCTTCATCAGGGAAACACTTTGTCCCACCATATGCCGAGCGCTGCTATACGCTGATGTGTGATGTAGGCCGCTGTGGCAGAAACGACGTTGCATATGTATGCACAGCTGGCCGAGACAAAGCCAACACCACGGCACGAACGGCTAACTGACTGTAGGGAAAGACATTAGCGGCATTAGAGGGCTCGGTGGTAATTGCTCGGCTGTGGCCTTCTGGGAGAGAGAATGAAATCTCTTTCTCTCTGAGGGATATGCCATTGAACTTGTAATGAGTCACTTCCACCCGTACTATTCATGATGCTCAACTTCCTCCCTCCAAAACCCACTTAAAAAAGAAGGATTTGTTATCATCGATCATAAAAAGTGGGGTCGAATTTTGTTTGCTTCTCGGTCAGCGTGGACGGGAGGCTGCTCTGATAGTGTGATAGAGTATTGATATAAGAGGAACAGAAAATAGGTCAGAAAACAAATAAGGGCAGAAAAATGGCAGAATAGATTGTGTCTGACTTTCAGTCTGATCACAGATAACATTATTTATATGCTGCCTTTCTACTCAGTCTATGTAATGTCAGCCATTACAGCTGACAGGATCCATCAACGTCTCTGTCTCCCTCTGAGCTGCAGAAGGTATTCGGCATCGTTCTCTGCAGCGAGGTGAGTGAGGTTCAGACCAGGTGAACTGGGCATGCACTACAAAGAGAGATAGCTTAAACACGTGCCCTGAATTCAAAGCTAAAAGTTCACTGGAGACATCACTGATAATGTTTTTCGAAACCCCCCGAGATAGAGCGATGTGCAGGTTTGAAGGTAAAGTCAATTTAGTTTTTCCTTTTCCTTGAAGATATGATAAAGACAAAAATAACACACAAAATATCTGATTGTACGACTGTAGCTGAAAACATGCCCAGGAGGCTTATCCAAAAACACTTTAAAGAGCCAAACAAGCATGCAAAAATAAATCAGGCCGACGGAAACATGACTAAAAACAGCTGATGGATTAAATTACAGCGTATTAAAATAGACTGGGTGCAAATAAGGCAAAGTGTGTGGGTGTCACAGTACAATAAAACATATGCAGATATCTCATTGCAGCCAACTTCGGGCACTTTGGCTGATTTCTGCATCATTAGGAAGAATGGCTACAGCAGAATAAAGAAACTGGGAGCATACGAGAGCATCATTATGTGGAATCTGCAAAATGCAGACAATGAATGTCTGAACATTGTCCCTGAGAAGTCACTTGTTCTTCTGCGCTAATTCACAACAGGCTGCCAAAAAGAGGAATTAGATGTGGGAGAAATGACGAACATTGTTTGCACTTTCTTTGCACATTTTGGAAATCCAACAAAACTGCAGGATGGGAGGCTTTTGGGAGGCTTGTCACGGCAGAGAAAGGAGCAGAAAGAAGTTTGGACAAGCTGTTTTGTAACGATTGAAGTGTCGCATTGTTTAGACAAATGTGATGCCTTAAAGGAGCAGTACACTGATTTTACACATAAGCTCTGTTTACTTTTATGGTCGTAATCAGCTTGTAAAAAGATAGATGGGAACTAAAGGGGTCTGGTGAAAAGAAGCTATGGAGTTGCATCGTGGGATATGTAGGACAGAGGGTTTTACTGAAGTCCAACTATAGACTTTAATAGAATTGGCTCATTTTCTACACACCCACACTAGTCACCGGCACAACTCCACCCATGATCACAGATTCATTCCTTCAGATGTCCTTAAAAAGGTGGTATTATGCTGTTTCACATTTTAAGACATATATATAATGTTAGAATGTTGGATGTCCAGACTAAACATGGGTTAAGTATGTTGGACTAATCCCCAGGCTTCTCAGCTTGTGACGTCCCAAAGTGCAGCCTCAGCAGGCTTCGGAGAGCTGGCCAATCAGAAGAAAGTGGGCTTGTAGGGGCGGGGTTTCTTAAAGGGACAAAGCTGACCGAGTCGTTTCAGGCAGAGGCTGTATGAGGGCCTACACAGAGCACCAGTGTGTTTTTTTAAACTGCTAATTATGCTACGCTACTCCACAGGTATCACAGAGTGATATATGAAGCTTAAAAATTAAATAGAAGATGCTGAGGCCAAGATGGCGGCAGAGTGACAGAGTACTGCGAGGGAGAAGTACATGTGTTCGTCTGGATTCTTTTGCTCATTTTAAGTCCATGTGTGGCACTTGGGCATCAGCTCCGTGGAGTTTTTCCTGCATCTTTGAAAGACGGAAATAACAGCAGCTGCTCAGACTCAGACAGATGGACTAACAACTGGATGGAAAACGCAGACTGGACTTACTACTAACAGATTTTTTCAGCTTATTTTTTGTTTCGAACGAGACTAATTGCAATTCATTTTGATTTAATTAAATGAACTGATTTTTAATCATTGATTGACTGTTTGGGATAAGAAACCCAGACTGGATTTTAAACTTCTGGAAGGAACGCTTTTCTTTTGTCTTTTTCCTTTTGCAATAAGAAAAGTAACATTTCATTGAATTCATTCTGTTTGTAGTTTTTGGATCCGGAATATAAGTCGCACTGGAATATAAGAAGCAGGCTGTTTTGGGGGGTATCCCTGAGGGGAAAAGGTTTTCTACAGCTATTTCAATTTATTTTCATTTCAAACACATTCAAAACACACACAAATTACAGCCTACCATCTGTTTTTGCCATGTCTAGTTTGCAATCCTGCTAGCTACCGGTGCAGTAGTTGAGCTCAGCCTACGGTAACGTTGATTGTTGTGAGGGTGACGACTGGCGATCATGATGCGGTGCATGTCAGTGATGAAGCTTTAGCTAGATTAAAGCGCCATCGGTAAAATGCACTAACACAATAAAATAGCTCTCTCTGCATTGTATATAGGATGCAGCCCACTCTTTAGATAAAAAAAATGTATTAAAAGTGTTTCTTCAAATTTTATGTCTATTTTATTTTCTATACAAAAATAACATATTGACTCACAACAAAACCTGACCTGGGTAAACGGGCAGCATGGATGGAATACACCTTTAAATCTCACGTCCGTGTATTGTGTAACCTGTGTCTCACCCTATCTCACCGCTTCATCAGCACACATCTGCAGCCTGAGGACAGGATGTACGCTAAATGCAGGCCTGTGCATAAACCGCAGACTGCATCAGACTGGGATTACAGCAGAGACAAAAAAGCAGCACAAAGAGTGTGAAATTCAGATTCTTCTCTTCTTCTCTTAACTGTAACCCTTCAGAGGAGCGTGGCTGCAGCCTTTGTTCAAAATCTCAGGGTTTTCATGACACAGAGCCTGAGCCAAAGCTTAGTGGTACACATTACATCCCTATGAGGGGCCTCTCCCCTGGCACGATTTAATGGCCAACTTGGCCATTAGAGCCAACTCACTGTTTCCACAGATGTCCCAATGGCTTGGCACATGGGCATCCATGCACATGCACACACACGCTCCCTTGGCACAACACACTTTTTGAGGCGAAAGCGTTTATATAAGCCAAAGAACAGCGCAACGCTTGGCTTTGGACTGTTTGCATGTGTCTGTCTGCATGGTAACATGTATGTTTTGCATGTTGACTGAATCTGTTGGTTTAATAGAGCTCCTGTCGCTTCAGGCCAAACCGTCTGACTGATATGTTTATAGCATATGAGAACAGGCCGAGAGCGGTGAGGGAATATCCCCTGAGGTCTCTGTCTACCTGCTCTGTAAAGTGAGCAACCCATGATATAACCTTCCAGCATGAGCTATAACAAATATTTCATGAGCTGAGTCATAGAGACGAGCTGATACCCCCTTCCTCTCCTGTAGATTATTAATTCAGCCACACCACAGACTCATGTTGGTCTCGTATGGGGCTTTTGAGTTTCAGGATTTTAAAAAAATAGAAAAATTAAAGAATAAAAGCCGGAATTAAGGGAATGGGGCACGCCACATTTCATGGATGATGGGAGGAACCAAAGTGGATTTTCTGCACCATGCTCTTGCACTCAGGGGGTTACTAAAAGAGCCTCTATACCTTTGGCAACCACTGAGTCCAGATGGTGGGAATCTGGAGCACTGGGCGAGGGAGGAATAGAGCAATGGCAGGAGAGAGAGAGAGAGAGAGAGGGAAGGAGGATGAAAGGAAAGGAGGAAGGGAGAGGGAGAGTGAGCAATTGCGGGCAGAACCTCAACCCTGTTGAGCAAAACAAATGGCTGGAGGGGACTATCTGCTGCTGTCTCTCAGCTCTACCTGCTCCAGCAGGGGGGGGACTGATTTATGACACACACAGGGGGGGTTGTCCATCTTCTCAGGGTGGGTGATAGAGAGAATGAGGGGAAGAAAACACGGAAAAAGAAAGAAAAAAGCAAGCAAGAGAGGAGAAAGTAAAATCATGTGGAAAAAGAAAATAGATGGGGCGAAATAAACGGTATCAAAGAGGAGAGGCAGAGGATCAAAGTGACAAATACTCCTCCGGTGACCCTGCAGCTCCTCTCTCTGATGGGAGGTCTGGGAGATTGAAACCTTGGCCAGAGTTCCTGCGGTCACTCAATGCAGCCAAACTCATTTGGTCCTGTCATAACAACCAGCTAGGAGATAGACACTCTTGATGAAAAGAAAAAAATCTCAGAATCAATTGAAAAAAAAAAAAAAAGCAGGTAGGGGGTAAGTGCGTATTATCTGAAAGAACAGAGGATATGACTGATGTGTCCTATTGATGGGCGGACAAAGCAATTTTGTTCTTTTACTGTTCTTTTAAATTAATTGTCTATCATAAGCAGACACGTGCCAAAAAATGTGAATAGGACTGCTACATTTTTGAGCAGCCAATTTCAACTGTCCAAAAAAATTCATAGTAAAACACTCTAATAACCATCCTGAGAGCACAGTGACAGAGCGGTTATAGACATGCAGATGTGTGATGGGAAAATGGCTGGCATCAAAGGCAGCATCAAGGTGAATGAAACACACTGACAGTCTGCTTTAAATACCACTTATGTGTGCATCAAAGTGGAAGCTGGTGTAATTTCATTCTAGCCTTTCCAAACGTAAAAACCACAAGTGCAAGAAATGTTTCAAACATTGTTTGTCTGTATTAGCTTAAGCTGCTAGCTAGCTTAAAATTTAGCCTGTGCTTCTTCCAAGGCTTTTTGGGGTTTTACAGGTAAAAAGAAAAAAAACAACTTGTACACTGGTTTGAGTTGTAAAAGTAGTCAGCTTGAAATTTTAATAGTCAGTTAGAGAAAGCACTTTTTAACCAAGTAAATATTAGCTTAATTAGCTAGCTAGCTACAACAGATAGTATCTGATAGCAGCAGCTGTCAATTCAGCAAACAATATCAACAATTACAAGAAATGTGAAGCTGCTTTTGTGTGCATTTGTCTGACAACAAGGAGAACAGAATATTGAAAATATCAAGTGACACATTCTTTAACATTGAATACAGCATATGTTGTTTGAAGTGGAAATGCTAACACGCTACTTTACTAGCTAAAGTGCTGAGGGGCTTGGCTAAGATGTTGTATTTATGTTCTCAGGACGTTATATTTACGAGCTCAGTACCCTTCCTTATATGACAAATGTTAATTTTATGTTTCCTTTGTTTAACATTGTAACAGAGACAATTTTATAGCCTTAAGACGTTGATTCATCCACTGTGGCTAACTGTTTTTTACCATTCACACTGCATTTGAAATGTCCGTCTCCCTTCTTTCAGTGGCATTTTTGAAGTGCAAATATACTTGACCTGAGGAACCTCGGAACATCAAGACGACCCCTTAGTCAAAGTTAATTCCCAATAGAATAAAACATCTTTAATAAAAAGAAGTCTTTACCTGTAACCTGGAAGGTGCATTTGCCCGCTCCAGCCTCATTGATGACGTTACAGGTGTACTCCCCCCAGCCGTCTCGATTCAGGCTGCGGATGGTGTACTCCGTCTCGTCCTTCTGGGCGTCGAACGCTCCGGCATGGAGCAGCCGGTTTGACAGCAGCCACTCAAATCGCAGCACACGGGAAGGGTGGGCTCGCAGCACCCTGCAGGTCATCACCACGGGCCTCCCCAGGCCCTGACGCATCTCCATGAAAACCGGCTCCACAGTCGGAGGGTCTGAGCGGGAGACAGACAGGATCAGATGAGTTCAGCTGACTCTCGATAAGGACAGAGCAGTATGTCAAAGATGTTTATGAAACCTGAAATGGTATGAAGAAAAAAGCTTTTGATAGAGAGGACAAAAAAGAGAGAAAGAGAGCGAGTGGGAAGACGGTCTGCTGATGTCTGAACAAGACAGCTGCTATTCAGTTAAGGGCCTTCTCGGTCAGACGAGTTCATATCTGACCTCCAGAGGTACTTCAGAGGAGTTCTTGAAGACAGAAAAGAAAGTCGGAATGCTAAGTGTAAAAGGGTTTGGTATGAGACGAATAAATAGATGTTTAAAGACCAAGACAAGGACATGTTATGAAAGTGTGAAAACAAAAGGAAAACGGCCCCGAGCAATGTACTCAGAGCTCACCTAAGACCTGAGGAAGATGAAACAGCAGCTTTTTGAGCACATGAGCACAGGCACAGACAATGACAGAAAGATAAACACTTATAAGGAGGTCTAATATTGTAACGTGAACAGGAGAGGTGAGCAGGGAGAAAAATTAGGAGATTCAAGCACATTGTAAGTAACCTTAAAACTATCAAAAACGCAAAGTCAACACACTTCAGCAATGAATGAAGAATGGCGGGCGAAAACAATTGCGGCGAGAGCGCCGATGTGAGCAGGAAGATCAATTTAGCAGGTAACCTAGAACAATGTTCTGAGCCAAATCAGTCACGCTTCACCGAGAATCGGTAACAGGATGATGAAGTGCACCTCACGCTTTCAAAATGGAAAATTAATAACGTATTTGAGTATCTGACAGGCGTCACCTCTTCCCACGCAGACAACCTGCCGCTGAATTATTTAGGCCGTCAGCTCAGTGCAAAGCGAGGGGCTGAATATGACCTCCATGCAACCGAGACAACCCCTCTGCATGTGTGATTTCACATTTCGGTTACGATGACGTGCATGCCGATAAAACGTGTGTGTATAGGACAGGATGTGTGTAAGCGTTTGCACGTGCTGGTTCGCATGGTTATGAATAATTTCCCCCGTCTTCAGCATCTCTGCTCTTGACACGCTCGTACAGATGCTTGACAAAAGTCGCGGCGGGGCTCGGGAAACAACAGCGAATGCCGAGGAGAGGAGACAGAACGACACGGAGCCACTTAATTGCCTGAAATTTGCATAATTCCTTTCAGAGTAAAGGAGGGGCGGGCGGCTATAGCCAGGGCCGGGGATGTTACTTTTTAAAAATGTAATATGTTACAGATCACCGATTACCTGATTGAAACTGTAATCTGCAACATAATCTTCTACATTATTCACACACGGTCGTATAATTAATTATGGAGCCTTCCGAACTTGATAGGATATGAAATTAAATGAGCAGTTTATTCACATTTACAGCATTTGATTTGATGACACTATTAATGTCATTATCTAGAATCCTAATAGGCCGTCTGAAAGGTAAACTCTAGGGAGTCTAATAAATACTTGTCTGTTTTCCGGAACAGTTTCGGTGCCTTTTCGCTCCATGTCTACAGGTACATGGGTATTTTTCAAAAGGTAGCTTCTTCTCAGTGTTTTGGCCTTTCATCCACACACAGCTGGTTAGGTCGCTGAAAACGGCTCTTTTGTTACACTCCGGCCAAGGTGAAGACTTTTAGAAATTCTGTTTCCATGGAGACGTGTAGACGGGGTCAACAGCGTTTTTGGCTCGTGACGTCAGGTGGTGCGCCGTTACCTCCTCTGTGAGGCGTCATAAATGAGGCGACGTTCCTTGCAAAATGACCTTCCTTCTTACCTTGCTAACAGGACTTTTTACACATGTACAGCTACTTGTCCATTATACTGATATAGTATAGTATATGATAGGTAGTCTTCTGGCAATAGAATAGACTTTTGTTTTGCTGTGATTTTCTTTGTCTTCTTCGCATGACCGGGTCATATCGCCGCCTGTTGGTGTGGCATTCTCATGACAGCGTTTCTGTTTTTGCGTTGTCGTTCGGACGGGGATTTTTTATAACCGCGCTCGTGTTGACGAGGTTTCTTCTGGAAATGGATTGGTTTTGAAAAATACCCGTGTACGTGTAGACACGGCCTAAGAGTTGATCATTTTGTTCTTCTGTTGCACAAAATTGAGTTGCCCTCAGCCCAGTCTGTGGAGCAGAGCAAGTCCTGCAGGCCTGAGAGGTGCCCTGCAAAACTGAGGCTGTAAACATCACAGCGTATGCATAATAATACACAAACAACCCAAAGTGGGATTTAACTCTCTTGTCCTCACTGCTAATTATCACACATCACAGACAACAAACCTGGAATTCACACAGCAGCTACTCACATTAATGACACACCATTAGATCGGTTAATGACTGGCTGAAGTGTGAAGAATAATAAAACGTAACCCATGGGATGACAGGAGAAGTAAACACCGATCATCCGAGTGGTTCTGGAGGAAAAAGGAACTTCTTCACCTGATGCCGCTCACAGGGCGGAGAGCAAAGTGCCTTTCAACTAAATGGAAGAGCAATCAGTTCCTCCTTCAAACGAGCCTTCCCTGGGCTTTTACCCGAACCCCGTGTCTTGCCTCTGACTCCACAAAGAAAGGGCTGAATCTCTACTTATCACATTAAAATGGTAGGTTTGCGAGCGGTGCTGAATCACAGCTCAGCTCCACAGCCTCCCTGAGTGGCACTACACCAAATTGCAGGAAGTGCATTTCCATTGACAGAGAAAGACAAATGAAGACAGGGTTTGGGTCTGCTGCAAATGAAAAAAACTCTCTTACATAACCAAAACATCCTTTGAACAAGGGTACATGCCTCATCTCCCCCCCGTGTGTCTCCTGTGAAACAGCTGCCATGTGAACAGGGGGAGAAAGGAGCAGAAAAGGTCCTAGCGTGATATTCCCCGAGCAGCGCTCGCCATGGTTAGCGTAGCAGCGAGGGCGTACAGAGGGCTCTGAGTTGCTGTAAGTCAAAGGCTGGGGGAAAACCCTGAGCAGCGGCTGACATGTAATCCATCATCAGTCACAGGTGGATTCCTTGACAGTAATTCGCTGAAAAACAACATTTAAGAGCAGGGAGGCCTTTTCCCCACCGTCCAAATAGGCCGCCATCTACAGGGAGGAGGACAGAACAAAGACGGGTATACATGGGGGGAAATATGCACGTGTGTGTTTGTGGAAGCTGAGAAGAATGTGTGTGCAGCTGTATTCCTGGAATACCGCTTGACTGCTTTACAATAAACTCCAGCTTCAGTCGAGATGGCTTTCATTTTTCTTCCATAAGCTTCGGGTGAGTGCATCAAGAGAAGGACATGCAACTCCTGTGGGCAAGCCTGCAAGACGAGATTATACCGTACACTCTGTGCATTGGCACATGAAGTGTGTATATGTGACTGTATTCCTTCTGTATATATGAGCCTGGATGTTCACTTGTTTTTCTTTCATCCTTTTTTTCTCCTGAAAACAAATCAGAATGTGTTACCTTCGGCTCACTGGACAGTGGTGGCAGGAACACCTCCATTAATTTAATGAGCAAATAAAAGGGCTTTACACACTGCCAGTTCAAGGCGGGATTATTACGCCTCTGTTATGTACCGTCTTTTATGTAGAACACACAAAGGCGGAATGGTCGGGCGAAGTCGCTCCGCCCCTGAGCTGGCATTGGAGGTAGTAACAGGCGTAACAGAGGCGAAACGGCGTCTGTGTAAACTGCAGAGCCGCTCGGGCGGAACAACGCAGTTTGTGTGTATTTGAAGCACGTGCCGTTTGCTTACACCTCGCGCACGTTTTGTTTCCGCAATGCCCAAACGCACACTGTGGCGCCTTTACACCGGCGTTGCTTGGTCCAGTGTAGAATGACAAAGGCGGCGTGAGGACGGAGCTTCGTTTATTGTATTGTCAGTGAAGTTGATGCTCTAATTGATTCCACACTCTTTACTGTACTCCTTATCAATGTTAAGATACCATAATTATTTCACATTGATGTTCCCATATAAACCGGTATGCAATACTTTTATTGTGAAAATACTGGAGGAACCGGTAGCTTACCAGTCTTGACATGAGTCTTGTTTTACTGATGAAATTAGTGTACAGGAAATTGATGTTACACTTAATGTATCAAGACAACAGGCAACAGAGGATATCTTGATTTTGAATGAACTTGGGGAACAGAGTAAATTAGGAATAAAGGTCTGTCTGTATTACAAATAAGCCCGGCCTGAGTCTTCTGTATTATATTATGCAAAATGTGTACTGCAGCAACAAAGATTACTCTGTTATAACATCTCTCCCATTATCTGCTTATAGTGTAACATACGAGTGAATTTCAATCACGAGCGGTGTCTGAAGAAATCCATATATATGCTCCTGCTAATAAGTGCGCATGTGAAAAATGTCACGCTGTTATGAAGTGAGAAAAAATAGTAGTTACTGGATGTAACTGCTGTTCTATGAGTACTTAAGCCAAATAACTGTATAGTATCTCTCTGCACATATGTTTATCTGTACGCTAGAGCGCATTAAACGCCTACTAATGCACCAGAGTTCTGTCATGTGAGTACATGTTCCAACCATACTCAATAATTTTGTAGCTTGATCTTTATGATACATCCGTACACTTAAAGCCTGTTGACACATTTATGACGAGAATGTGACATAGCAGAGCTCCATTCAGAAAAACGTCACGTTGTCACACAGCAGCCTTCAGCAGCAGCACGTGGGGAGTGCAACTGAAACACATGCCTTGTTTCAGGAAGCTACAGCCTTCATGGGGGAGAATAACCTTTGTAGGATAACATCCTTCGATATCTACTGCTGATAGAGGAGATAGCATTCATTAGGAAGTCAAAGAGAGATATACAGAATATGAAATGATAACCTGATTCAACTGACTTCTAATGAGTGCCTGTGTTGAATAATGTAGGCAAACGCTGCTCCGCATCAACGCGCCCTCCTTCCCTCACGCTACAGCCTCTGCAATCAAACAATGAACTTAAGCACCATCTGCATTACCATATTGTTATTAAAACTTAGGGATAATTTATGAACTTAAACATACAATTAATGATAATCAATGTAGACTCTTCAGCGCGAGGAGTGGCCTGGTGATCCGCTAATAGGTTTAGCTCAGTCATTGACCAAGTTATGAATTATTCTGTCTAAGCCGTGTGCAGGATTCTGTTTACAACCTACATACTCGCTGACCTTTTCTGCTGCGGGATTTGATGCGGCTGATCAATTCAATATTGTTCCAGAAAAAAAGGGTTATTAAAATTTCATCCCCAAATGCAGAGAGTGTGAGCCCTGCTGTAATGCAAAAGATTAATTTGCAGGCGTTAGGCTAATGTGAATCGCTCTAATGTGATTCACATTAGAGTGGGCCTCGGGGGCCGGCATTGCAGGACTTCTTGATGCAGAGAGGAAAATTAATTAAAAACAATAATCGTGTAATTCTGCTCATTACTTCTGCACAGACAGTAGCTCTTTATCCTGGTGTGCCTTTTTTGATATATGTCGGATAGCGAGGAGTCGCACGCTCAGGGGGACGATCGCATGGTTGCATCAGGCAGGTGTCGTGGGTGATGCGAGGAAGAACAGAAGGGAAGCCCCGGATAAAAGATTCCGGTGCATCTGGGCTGAAGTAGAGCTTGATAACTCTGACAGGCTGTGGTATCTAGGACAGGAGACCACTCTAACCCTCCTTCCTCCCTCTATTTCTCTCTGTTTCTTCATTCCTTCTCTCAATCCTCTGGATCATGCCAAGTCAGTTTGACTAAGAACATTAGGGTGTCACAGCTTGGGATTTGGCGTTTGCAATTCTATTAGAGCGACGACTCTAAAGGCAGACGTCTTCCACTCCCTCTACCTCTTCCTCCTGGCGTCGCCGCTGCCAGCCAGCAGATGCAGGTTTTTACATATCAAAGCTGTTGACTTGCCAGAGTCGTTCCTTCACGCCTCTAATGCTCTTTGCTTCAGAGGACCGTACCTCGGTCCCTTGATCAAGTTACTAAACGCGGCTTTGCACATGGCTCACCACCAAAGGCGGGCGGCTCAAGCTGGGACCTGGAAACGCAGGCGAGGAAAGCATCTCAGAGGGATTGGCTTGTGCTTACACACAATGAGACAGGCCAAGAGAAAGACGGGAGCGGGCATACCGACAGTGGTACTGCGCAAACAACAAAGGCAGGGTCGGATTGTGTAAATAGAGTAAATTCTCAAGCTGAAAGAAGACGGGGAAAGGTCTATGTATTTGGCAAACCTAACAGAGTCAATCGTGCGTCTTGATGTGTTCACATGGTGGACGCACCCAAATATACTCAAATGGTGTCTTAGCAATCAAAGAACTCAAGTACGGATTGTTTGTGCTTTTTAAACTTGCGCTTTGATGCCGACTATGAATAAGTAACAAGAGTCTGACGGCGGGGAGAACTCGCTGTGGAGTAAGAACATGGCAGAATGATTGATTTATCAACACCAAAGCCCTAATAACACTCTTCATTATGTGTTCTGCTTTGAAGACGGCGAACAGATGAAAGTGATGTACGACATCAAGAACTGCAGCGCAAGAGAGGTGCTGTATTAAAATAATTAGACGTAATGAGGAATAATTGTATTCTCAAGAAACCCGTGTTGAAAGGATGAGGATGATCAGGAGTGAATCGACGCGCCTCGCTGTGTCTTCAACCGTTCGTGTCAAACTATGATGCAACCGCACGCCAAGGCAAATCCATCAGGCAAGAGGTGTGATAGATTTAATGGCATGTGTCTTTCACCAGAGGCGTTGGATTCTCTTTCTCATTGAATCCTGAGGTTTGCCATCTTCTTCTTAAAGTAACTGACAACAGTCGATCCCTGTGAGTGAGGCCTGTCCACTGCCATGGAGACAATGGAGGTTGGCAGCAGTGTTTGCTTAGACATGACCTTTCCTGTTCGGATGTCAAAGCAGACATCCGGACAGGAAGCCTGTGCTTCTTGAAAATGCAGTCAAAGGTTTGTTTTCTAGCTTTTAATGTGTCATTTTGGATTAGAAAATGATTGAGATAAAAACACAACCCTTTTACATTTCATTGTACATTCAGTAGATGGTTCTGACCACCTCAGTTTACAGTGTGACACTTCTGTTTTTGCTGATACAAGACAACTGGGCAATTTAGAATTTTGAACACTGTGTGGTCAGACAGTTTGACATCTCTCTTCTCTATACTCTTTACTCATAACATCTCATCTGTCTTCTTGTCTTTATGTTCGTTTTTTAAAGCTAGGAGGACTTTGTAAAAGAAATCTTGACCAGACTTCCATTGAAAGTCGTTATGTTGCCTTCAAGTGGCACTTAGGCTCCGTCACATCTCAGTTGGGGTACTTTCCAGTATAAATCTATATTGTTGTTTGAAGACATATTTACACATGATCACTGTGGTAACATGTACTATTACTTATATTGTCTTAATTATTATAAAATCTGGATATGAAGATTTTTGGTGTCGAAAGCATTCTGTAATTTGTTTGTTGTCTGACCTGTATTGACCAATTATGTTTAAGTTTGGTTGTTTACAGAAAAACAACAGTGTTGAGGGCAAAAAATGCAACACAAGAACCTGGCGACTATTGTTGACAGCGAGTAATAGGGCTGCACCATATATCATTTAACCATCGAAATTGCGATGTGCACATGAGCAGTAGTCACAACGCCAGACGTGCGATAGTGGAGCAAATTAAGGGAAACAAGGCACGCTGCTACTTTATTGCTGCTCGGTACAAAACAGAAACTCGCCATTGTCTTGTTTTAGCAGCAGAGAGTGAACTGACTGCTGAGCTGCAGAGTCTGCGTGTCACCTGCCTGTAAAGTTTAACCAAGCATGCGACGCTGCTGTCGTCACAGATCACATCGGCGGGATGATTGGGGCAGACGCTCCGTTACACGACGTGGCTTATGGGTGAGAGTAATAATAAGTATGACAATTATTTATATTGATATGGTAGCCTATAATTTCCTGTATAAAAATCGAAATAACTATCGCAGAACAAAAAGTTATATCACTTTCTTCCAATATCATGCAGCCCAAACAAGTAAGCATTTATTAATTTCTATAAAGAGACATCTGCAGAAATCTACAATAATCCAGCTAGACGTCATCTCTGTACCCAACTTCATTCTTGTGTCTCCAGTTGCGAGTTGGACTGTAAACAATGACCAGCACATTGAAATAGAAAGTCTTGGCCTGAAAATACTTATTATATTGGCTACACAGGATGCCCAGATACATTGGCCATCGCCCCCTGTGGCTATATTGACGTCGTATGAGGTTCCAAGATTGTCTGTACAAGAGCACAGCGTCTTGTTTAAATTAGCTTTACATAAAAAGTGCATATTAGCAGAGAGAACTCGGGAGAAGAGAAGTGACAACAGGAAAAAACTGTTTTGCTGTTGACCTTCCGTGTTTCAGCAGCAGCTGGACATCTGCTGCTCGTTATCACCTTGTGCCTACATTTTATGACACATCTGACTACTTTAATGACAGAAGTAAAGAACAGCCCGAAGGGCTGCCAGGGCTGCAAAACAGAGAGAAAGTTTCTTCTAACAGTCTATCAAAAAACATAAACATCTCTTCACAGAGAGGCGCTAATTAGATGAGTTCAACACCCACACGGAGCCTGAATCAGCTGGTCATCTTACTGATATAACAACCATAATGACTTAGCGATGCGTTGGTATTTGTGCTTAATTATGTGTGTATCACAGTATGAGTGTGGCCATGCAGTTTACACGGTATGTCTTCATATAAAATTCACTCTCAGTTTTCCATGTTATGGCCTTGTGACTTTATTATATCAATAAAATATAATATCAATATCCATCCATTATCTATGTCCTGTTCAGGGTCGCAGGGGGCTGGAGCCAATCGCAGCTGTCATGGGGTGAGAGGCGAGGTACACCCTGGACTGATCGGCAGTCAATCACAGGGCTGACACGTAGAGACAGACAACCTTTCACGCTCACACCTACAGGCAATTTAGAGTCACCAATGAACCTGACGAGCATGTGTTTGGACTGTGGGAGAGAGGAGGATGACATGCAGCAAGGGGCCGATGACGGGAGTTGAACCTGTAGGTGCTGCATCGTGGACTGCAGCCTCTGTATATGGGGCGTCTGCTCTACCCGCTACACACTATACGATCAGTACAATATATTATATTAAACAGTTGAGTGAAAACCAGCGTTTCAATTTGTGTTCATAAAAAATATGGTGTTTTTGCTAATGTTTATGAGGAATTAAAATAATGTACAGAAAACACCTATTGCTCCTTTAACACACAGTAAGCTAGTTAGTTAGCTCGATGTAGCTAGCATCTCCTTAATCTGGTATCCATGGTGGATGTGGTGTTGTCACGTTTTATGGCCTAACAAGCTGTTTGAACTGACTTTTGACTTGTATTAAGCACCTGGAAGTTTAAAAAGAATAATTGAGAATGGCTTGGCTTCATAAGCTCAAAACAAACATGAAACAGCCAGAGATTTAGAGTTTATTATAACGCTTTAAAGACTTCTATTTCTAATTGAGTCTTAAGGACATTTTATTCTGTTAATCTTTTAACTTAATCCAAAAAAAGCCTCTTATTTTTGGTAGACCGGCGTTAATTAAAATAATTTCCGTTTTTCATTTGTAACTGATATGAATATGTTTGAAGAGTTTCAGCACAAACTGTTGCTGTAAATGCAGGAAGAAAGAAAATACATGTTTCCTAATTGCTGTGTAATTGTAGCTGTTGACCAAAAAGCATCTGGACACTGAGTGCTTATCCGCTTTTTTTCCCCGACTCTAATTGTCCTTCTCTGAGATAAATTGTAGACAGAATACAGTATGTGCTCCTGCTGCTTTCCAAATGGTAGGAAAGATCGCCGTGACCTATTACCGCTCGTGGCTGCTCTCTGCTGAGAGGAGGGCGAGGGGAGGAGCAGCATCATACACTGTTCAGTGCATTTTTAAAGACCTGAGGCACAGGTGGGATGTAGAGATGCTTGTTTCATGTGGATTACTGTACATGTGATAGTTTGATGTAACTGAAAAGAGAAACGGGAAATGCAGCCAGTCTTTTCATTTTGCA